>NC_135957.1:49910420-51112645 GCF_053455715.1 Rhinoraja longicauda
AAAAGGGAAAGAGTTACTCCAGCATTTTGTGTCTAGAATTCAGAAGAGGTTGGACAAACTTAGATTTGTTTCTCCAGAGCATCATAAACTGTGGGGAGATCTGATAGAAGTATATAAAATTATGAGAAGCTTGGATAGGATAGACAGAACCCTTTTCCCAGGATGGAAATGTCAAGATCTAAAGAGCTTAGCTTTAAGGTGAGATGGGCAATGTTTAAAGGAGAAGTGCGGGGCAGGTTTTGTTTACACAGAGAGGGTTGGATGTGTGGAACATACTTCAAGGGTTGGTGAAGGAGGCAGATACGAAGGTGGTCTTTAAAATGCTTTTCGATAGGTCCATGGATATGAAGGGTATGGAGGAATGTGGATCACATGCAGGCAGAGGAGATTAATCCAACTTGCCATGATGTTCAGCAAGGTCATTGTGGGCCGTAGGACCTAGTCCTGTGCTATACTATTCTATGTTCTTGAATCATGCAACTTAACATATTTTGTGTGGTTTATGTTGGTGCTGGTGTAATGGCGGCATCATCTGATCTGAACTGATTGCATTTGGGTCAATCTGATCATTACAATCGATTATTTTCCTTTCATTGTGTGTTGGCACTATATTCACTAACTCATTGTCAAGGCACAAGACCTGTTTGTGAAGGATCGTATACAGAATGAGTCATAAGGTCATAAGGTCATAAGGTCACAAGTGATAGGAGCAGAATTAGGCCATTCGGCCCACCAAGTCTACTCTGCTGAAGGTAGACACAAAATGCTGGAGTAACTCAGCGGGTCAGGCAGCATCTCAGGAGAGAAGGAATGGGTGACGTTTCGGGTCGAGACCCTTTTTCAGACTCTATTCTGCCATTCAATCATGGCTGATTTATCGCTCTCTCCTTATCCCATTCTCCTTCCTTCTCCGCATAACCCCTGTCACCCATACTAATCAAAGAAGGAAGCATTGACTGAAGGATGACAACGTGTGGAAGCTCCTGCCTGTTTATAGTTTTTACCAGCAGCCACACTTGAGCACGAAAGTGATGGGGTGGCCATTATCCCTAAGTGACAACTTGGCTCTCATCTCCACCTCTGTCACCTTCTCCTCATGAGAAACTCATTCCGGTCCATTTTTCACACATTTCACCTCAAATTCTTATCATCTACTGCACTTGTTACAGTTTAAATCCAATTATTTTGACTGAATTTGTCATTGAGGAATCATCCATATTGCTGGATGCCAAGATTTCTGTCCTAACCTATGAATATTTATATCTTAGGCACTGGAAGTCCCAAGGCAAGCACATAAATTGAGAAGCTGAAAGAAATAATATAGCAATAAAAATCATTCTTTCAGAATGACAAACATTTATTACTCATTAATATTCCACTAGGAACATTCAGAAAGGAACATAACAATTCTAAATATCTAGTCTGCAATAGAGGACTTGAAAGATATTCTATTGTTTCTGGGGCACAAGTTCAATATGCATTCATAAGGACCATGTGACCTGTGCATTTATATGTAGAACACAGCGCAGGAACAGGCCCTTTGGCCCACACTGTTTGTGCTAAATATGATGTCAAAATAAACCTACCCCTTCTGTCTGTTCTTGACCCATATCCTTTCATTCTCGGTGTATTCACGTGCCTATATAAAAGCCTCTTAAATACAACTATCATATCTGCTTCTGCCACCACCCTAGCTCAGTGCTTCAGGTACCTACCATTCCCTGTAAAAAATACTTGCCCAGCACATCTTTTTTAAACTTTGTCCTCTCACCTAAAAGTTATCCCCTTTAGTATTTGACATTTCCGCCTTGGGGAAAAAAGATTCTGACTGCCTAACCTATCTGTGCCTCTCATAATGTTATATACTTCCATCAGATCTCCCCTTAGCCGCTGAACTCCAGAGAAATCAATCCAAGTTTGTCCAACCTTTCCTTATAGCTAGTTCCTAATCCAAACAACATCCTGGTGCACCTCTACTGCACTCTCCACATCCTTCCTGTAATGGGGTGACCAGAATGGTACACAATACCAGAACTGCACACAATGCTTTGATGTCACTCTAATAGCTGCAGCCCAAAGTAAAGATAAAGTGGCAATTACTGTATCTGGAGAGCTAGATTAAGAGCACCAGCTGAGTAGACTACATGCACTTGGGATCAAAGGCAAATCTCATTTTTTAGTAATCCAATTACTATTGTACTGATTGACTAGAATCACCTTAAGGAGTCCTCAGCATCATGTTCAGGCACTTATAGCATGCTATAATTCATAAGGTTTCAATTTCCATTTATTTAATTAATGAGAAGCAAAGATTTTTTTTTAATGATTGTTCAGGTCATCAATAATTTGAGTTTTTCCAGATACTTCCGTCAGCACAATTGCTGGCCAGGTGGCTAATGCAATCATTTCACATTTTCTAAAACACATATATTACTCAAAATGGCAACTTAATTATATTACACACGCTCCCATTGAAATAGCAAGAACAGGAAGGTAATAGGCAATTCCCAAGAGGAATGGTTGTTAATATTGCCCAGTTGCTGCCTCACAGCGCCAGAGACCCTGGTTGGATTCTGACCTTAGGTGCTGTCTGCGTGGTGTTTGCACATTCTCCTTGTGACTGCATGCGGTTTTCTCCAGTTGCACCAGTTTCCTCCCATGTCCCAAAGTTGTGTGGGTTTGTAGGTTAATTGATTTTAGTAAATTGCTCCTCATGCGTAGGAAGTGAATGCAAAAGTAAGATAGCATAGAACTAGTGTGGATGGTTAATCAATGGTTGGCAGGGACTCAGTGGGGTGAAGGGCATCAATCATTTCAATTCAATTGTCAGAATTTCTAGGCTAAAGGACTGCATTTCTCTCAGATTTGTTCCCATATACACATGGGGACTCATTACCATCACTTCCACCATCATAAGTACCGAACATTATTCTCTTCCATCTCATTATCATTCAAACGTCTTGCTACCAAATCTCTTTTTGTTGTGTTGAAATTTTATGCACTATTTTGTGAGAACCATGTTGAATATTTCCAGCATTTCTATTATTTTTCATTTCACATTTACAGCATCTTCAAACATTTTCATTTTGAGATTGTCACATTACTTTAAGTGGATGGGTTCTCTAAAATGGAAACTGTTGCAGAAGGAATTTCTGTTGACATCAAAGGATTGAAAACAATCCTTGGCATGTCTAAAAGTAAAATTAATAAATTGATAAATATTAGTCTAAACATTCACACTATTTCTCTCTTCATGCTGAATATTGAGTGATAAGATATGCATTTGGATAGACAGGGGTTGATTTAGGGATAGTTGGCACTGTTTTGTCCATGGTTGTTCATGTCTCACAAATCTGATTGAGTTGTTTGAAGAGGTAACCAAAAAGGTTGATGAGGACAGAGCCATAGATGTTGTCTATATGGTTTTTAGCAAGGCATGCAATGAGGTTCCGTGTGGTAGGTTGCTCTGGAAGATTAGATCGCATGGGTTCCAGGGAGAGCTAACCGATTAGAAAATTGGCTTCATGGAAGATAGCAGAGGGTGATGGTGGCAGGGTGTTTATCAGACTGGAGGCTGCTAACTAGTGGTGTTGATGGGATTGATGTTAGGCCCATTGCTGTTTGTGGTTTATATCAACTATTTGGATGAAAATAAAATAACAAACTAATAAAATAACAAGGCATGGTTAGTAAGATTGCAGATGGCATTAAAGTGTGTAATATTTTAGAGAGCAAAGATGGTTGTCAAAAATTACAGCCAGATCGTGATCAGTTGGGCAAGTGGGCTGAGGAATGGTTAATTGAGTTTATGTAGGTAACTCTGAGATGTTGCATTTTGGGAAGTCAGACCAGGGCAGGACCTTCACAGTGACTGGTAGTGTTCTGGGGAGTGTTTTTAGAACAGAGGGATCTAGTAGTGCAGGTACATAGATCCTTGAACAGGGCACAGGTAGATAGAGTGGTAAAGAAAGCTTTTGGCTCTTTGGCCTTAATCAGTCAGGATATTGAGTATAAAAGTTAAGATGTTATGTTACGGTTGTCAGGACAAAGGTAAGGCCACATTTGGAGCATTGTGTTCAGTTTTGTTCACCTTGCTATTGGTCACCCTGCTATGGGAACAATATTGTTAAACTGGCAAGAGTGCAAAGAAGATTTATGAGGATGTTGCCAGGAATTGAGGGCCTGAGCATAGGGAGAGGTTGTGCAGGCTAGGACTTTATTCCTTGGGGTCCAGGAAGATGAGGGGTCATCTTATAAGGGTGCATAAGATCACAAGAGGAATAGATAGGAAAGATGTACAGAGTCTTTTACCCAGAGTTGGGATGGAACTCATTGTCACAGAGGGCTGCAGAGGCCAAGTCAGTGGATATTTTTAAGGCAGAGATAGACAAATTCTTGATTAGAACGGGTGTCAAGGGTTATGGGGAGAAGGCAGGAAAATGGGATTAGGAGGCAGAGATCAGCCATGATTGAATGGCAGAGTGGACTCGATGGGCTGAATGGCCTAATTCTGCTCCTATAATTTAACGTAAACTTTGAATCAAGAACCAGAGGTCTTCGGTTTAAGGTGAGAAGGGAAATATTTAATAGGAATCTGAGGGGCAACTTTTTCACATAAAGGGTGGTGAGTATATGGAACAAGGTTAAGCATTGGTTTAGGTTTAGGATTATTATTGTCATGTGTACCAAGGCTCAGCAAAACTTCAATCAAGAGGCATAAACATAAATCCTAAAATGCCACATTGCAACATTAGTGGGAAAATACCTAAAGCAAAACATTCATGACTCGACTGACTTCTGATTATGTGAAATCAACCTTTTTGGAAATTCCACTTCCACTTATACTATATGCTATACTATAACTTACACTTAGAACTAATACAAATATCACATACATGGTACCCAAAGATTTATTGGGAAAGGCAACCTTACCTATGAATTTCAGTAAAGTATGTTTAGCTGGGGCTTTCCCCACTGCACAGCTGTGTGGAACATTAGCAGAACCTCTACTGATGTAGATAAATCAGTTTTGAAAAGAGTTTACACTATCTCCAGACAATTCACTCCAGAGCTCTTTACTGAATCCTGGCCCTGCTGTTAAAGATATGAGCTTGCTGGCTGAATAATTATTCGTTGGTGTAAGTCTCCTCACGTCTGACCTAAAAATCCACTTTATGAGTTTTCATCGCTGCGAGGCAGCCTTGCCCACTATCAACATCAAGTCAAAAATAATTTGATATTTAAAATGCCATTTGCTGCCTTAGCTTCTTCGATCCTTTACAGGCTCTTGAGAAGTAAAGTCGTAGCCATGTAGGAAATAGAGCGACCAATTTGTACACAGCAGGGTGCCCCAAACAGAAATGTGAAAATCACCAGATTATGTGTTTCAGATATTAGTTAAGGGTTAATTAGCAGCCAGGACATCAGGGAAGATTCCAGTGGAGTATTGGACGAATATTTTTAACGATTTAAATGTTCTGTTGGAAAAATGCAGAGTTGGATTTTGTAAACTCCTGGCATGAAGTGAAATTAACCACCAAGTCCACTGCATCAATTAATCTTCTCTGTGCTATGATTACAGATATTGCTTTGGAATTGTCTGTGGACACCATTGTATCCACGCTTGGTTTAAAATGTGAGCAGCCTCCATATATTCACTTTCACAAGAAAGCTTAGGCATCGAAGAGCAGCAAAAATATCGCCTTATTTTGAAAGAAAATGTACACTTTATCTGATTTGGTGCAGATGGAAATCATACCGACGTTTGTGAGTAATTACTGCTGAGAGACGACTGTGGGGCCTACATTGTTTCCATTGATAGAGGGGCGGATTTATCAGGAAAATTGAGCAGCTGAAGCCCCCTAGGCAAATGAATTTTGAGGCAAGGGACCTGCCAATGGAGTGGAGACAATGGAGGGAAGAGTTTGAGCTCTATGTTGATTTGAGCATGGAAGGGAAGGAGGACAAGACAATGAGGAAACTGCTAATGTACCTAGTTGGACCGCAAGGGAGAGAGCTCTACCAAACGCTAGAGACACGGACGCCGGAGGGCAACGTACAAGAGGTTACGCTAGCGCAGGCACTCGATGCTTTCGAAAAGCATTGTCAACCAGTGAGGAACGAGACCACCGACAGGTATAGATTCTTTATGCGGAGCCAAGAGAGAGGGGAGACTTTTGATTTGTTTTTAATAGAACTGAAGCTCTTGGCAGCTCATTGCGGTTTCAGAGAGTTGAAGGATTCACTGATACGTGATAGAATAATATGCGGCATAAGGGATGACATGCGGCGGGAAAGACTTCTCCGAGAAACCTCACTTGACTTAGAAAAGTGTGTGAAGGCATGCCAGGCTTCGGTGCTGGCCAAGGCCAGAGTTAATGTCCTGGTAGGGGACCAGCGACAAGATGTCTGTGCAGTGAGGCAGGAGGGGAAACGATACCAGCCAACCATAGAGTGCAAATACTGTGGATACAAACATGAGAGAAAGAAGGAGAAATGTCGGGCATATGGCAGGGAGTGTTTCAAATGCCATCAGAAAGATCATTTTGCCTCACAATGCATGGAAAAGCAGGGGCAGCAGAAGAAAGAAAAGAAAGGGAAAAAACCTGTGCATGCTGTGGTGGAAGTGGAGAGTTCCAGTGATGAGTATGATGACAGTCAAGAGGTTGATGAAATTCACACAATGGAACTGCAACCAGAAGCAGGAAAAGCAGAAAGTGTGCACAGGGTTGAGGAGACTCAATTCCCAAAGAAAATCTTTGCGACCATGATGCTGAAAGGGAAGGAAGTAAAATTCCAGGTGGACAGTGGAGCCACATGTCACATCATTCCCAAGATGTATGTAAAGGATGTGGATGAAACCAAGCAAGTATTGTCCATGTACAACAATACGACAGTGGTGCCTCTTGGGAAAAGCAAAATGAGACTGGTGAACCCAAAGAATGGAAAGAAATACAAAGTAGAGTTTGTAGTCCTGGAGGAAGACTACATTCCAATCCTGGGAAGCAGGGCAGCCCAGCAGATGGGGCTCATCTCAGTTTGTACAGAGAACATAATGACACTGAGTGGCAGTGAAATCCCTCTGACCAAGGAAAGATTGATAGCGGAGTATGCTGATGTGTTTGAAGGGACAGGTAAATTTGAGGGCAAGTACCATCTGCTGGTAGCTGACAGCATAACACCAGTGATCCACCCACCACGGAGAATCCCTGTAGCCTTACGGAGTAAGCTGAAAGAGGAGTTATGCAGACTGACAGAAGCGGAAATAATTGCCCCAGTAGAGACCCACACACCATGGGTATCCAGCCTTGTGTGTGTAGAAAAGCCCAATGGGAAGTTGAGAGTGTGTTTAGACCCGAGGGATCTGAACAAGGGGCTTAAAAGAAGTCATTACCCAATGACGACGATCGAAGATGTCCTCACCGACCTGAATGATGCCAAGGTCTTTAGCACGTTTGATGCCAAGAACGGGTTTTGGCATGTGGAACTGGATGAGGAGAGTTCTCAGTTTACGACATTTAACACACCATATGGTAGATATAGGTGGAGACGCATGCTGTTTGGTCTGTCCACGGCCCCTGAAGAGTTCCAGCGACGACAGAACCAAGTGCTGGAGGGCCTGGAAGGAGTGAGGTCTGTTGCTGACGACATCCTAGTGTTTGGGAAAGGGAAAAACGGCAGAGGAAGCAGAAAGAGATCATGACAGGAAGGTTAAAGCTCTGATGGAGAGATGTCGCGACCGTCACCTGAAGCTGAACATAGAGAAGGCAAAGTTGAAGGTGAAGGAAGTCACTTTCATAGGACATAGAGTCTCTGCTGCAGGACTGAAACCAGATCCAGGGAAGGTAGAAGCCGTGCTACATATCCCTAACCCAAAGGATGTCCAAGGAGTTCAGAGATTTATTGGCTTTGTTAACTACTTGAGCAAATTCCTTCCTGGATTAAGCGGTCTATGTGAACCGCTACGCAAGCTGACGCAGAAGGATGTAGTTTGGTGGTGGGCACAGGTGCATGACAGGGCGGTGATGGACATAAAGAAGCTAGTAACTGCCGAGCCAGTACTCAGATACTATGATCCATCCAAGGAGCTGACAGTACAGGCCGACGCGTCAGAAACTGGACTGGTGCGGCGCTGATGCAGGAGGGCCATCCAGTTGCCTATGCCAGCAGGGCCCTGACGGATGCAGAGACCAGATATGCACAAATAGAAAAATAATTGCTGGCAGTGAGGTTTGGTCTAGAGAGGTTCCATGTGTACACATATGGAAGGCCAGTGAATGTGCAGTCAGACCATAAGCCACTGGAGATAATCGCCACAAAACCACTTCATCGGGCACCAAAGAGATTGCAGAGGATGTTGGTGAGGATGCAGACCTATGGTGTGACAATAAGATACAGACCAGGGAAGGAGATGCAGCTTGCAGATACGCTGAGCAGAGCATATATTCAGACTGGCAAGACTGACAAGACCATGAGAGAACTGGAGACTGTAAACCTGGCAAGGCACATCCCAATAGCACAGCCTCTGCTAAATGGCATAAGGGATGCAACAGGAGAAGATGAGACTATGCAGAAACTGCAAGAGGTGATCAAACGAGGCTGGCCAGAGAACAAGAAGGATGTTGACCCAGAGCTCATCTCCTATTTCCATGTGAGGGACGAGCTGAGTGTTGGAGATGGTCTCATATTTAGGTGAGAGAGAGTAATCATCCCTAAAGCCAGGAGACGCGACATGCTCACAAGAGTACATGATTCCCACATTGGTGTGAATGGCTGTCTAAGAAGGGCAAGAGAATGTCTGCACTGGCCCGGAATGAGTGCAGAAATCAAGGACTTCATACAAAAATGTGAGACATGTCAAGCTCAAGGGAAAGAGCAACCAAAAACGCTGCATTCCCATGAAATTCCAGAGAGACCATGGGCGAAGGTGGGTGCAGATTTGTTCCACTTGGATGGAAGGAACTATTTGATCACTGTGGACTATTTCTCAGGATATTGGGAAATAGACTATCTAGAGAAAACACTGGCAGTGAATGTCATCCATAAAATGAAAGGCCATTTCGCAAGATATGGAATACCAGATCAGCTCATCACAGATAATGGGCCACAGTTCACAGCTGAGGAGTTCAAGAGTTTTACCAAGAAGTGGCAGTTTGAACATACGAGCACATCACCCTATTATCCACAGAGTAATGGAAAGGCGGAGAGCAGTGTGAAAGTTGCGAAGTCATTGCTGAGGAAGGCTAAGGCTGCCGGAGCTGACCCTTACCTGAGCCTACTAGCTTTTCGCAACACACCAACACCTGGCATGAGTAGCAGTCCAGTTCAAAGATTGATGAACAGACGTACCAGGACCATTCTACCGACTACTCAGAGGCTGCTCAAACCTGAAATTCCGAAAAAAGTAAGAGATGAGTTGAGAGCAGCTAGAGACAGACAAGCAGACTACTACAACAGAGGATCTCAAGACCTGATTCCCCTGAAAGCTGGCGATCCAGTTCGAGTGAAGCCGACCGATAATCGACATCAGTCCTGGAGGAAGGCTGTGGTTGTAGGCCGTGTTGCGCAACCCAGATCTTATGAAGTCAGAACCGAGGACAGCGTCATCTATCGTCTGAATCGGCGGCATCTGAGGAAGACCAACGAGCCATTTCATCGCATTGATGTTGACCTAGATGACCTGGTGACGTTGCCTGAACCGGAGCGAGAAAATCGACCTATGAGCCGACCACTGGTCCCCAGGGAGCATCAAACCCTGACAACAAGATCTGGTAGATGCGTTCGAAAACCACGCTATCTGCAGGATTATGTGCCCACATAAGGATAGGGCCTGTACATGTAGTTGAATATAGATGTAAAGGATATTAGGTTATGTTTAAACAGTTAATGTTATATTTTTGGTTATAGTTTGATATGCATTGTTTTATGTAGAAGTAGTGGTAATGGCTAATAAAACTGAATAAATAAACAGGGAAAGGGAATGAGGAACCAGACATGTGTTGTTCAAAGTTTAGATAACTCCGAGCACTGAACTAAGATGCCATGGAAGAATTTAATTTATGGCTATACATGTAAAGTTCCTGTACATATCTGTTTTGTAAATAAAGGGGGATGTTATGGGAATAGCGCACCCGGTGGTGCAGTACCGGGGATATATTACCCATGAGGCTGTAGCCAGAGGGTTCCTGAATTAAAATGGCTGAACCCAAGACTCGAGTGTAAAGCCTCTGTTAATTAGTTGTGTAGCTGTACTGTAGCAAGTTACAGAAAGGAAACACACTAACAAAACAATACCATGGGTCAACCAGAACTGGTTGATTTCCTTACTGTAAGACAACTTTACAGGAGTCACAGAGTCATACCAGTACAGAAAAGGCCCCTTGGCTTAACTCGACCATGTCGACCAAGGTGCCCATGTAATTATTTGGATTTTTATTGCCAGGAATATTTATAGATATTGGTGTCAATATTTAGTAGTCATTTGAAATTTCAATTTGATTAGAAATGCCCTTAACTCCCAAGCTTCCATCCAATTTTCAAGAAAATGTTCTGTTCTGGGGTTGATGTGTGAAATGTTGGCATTTGGTATTGTGGATCCAGGATCCATGTGGCATATACAGTTAAAATATATGTTAATGAAAATGAGTTCCATGTCTACTGAGTAACAGTCGTGTCTGTAAGGAATTGAAAGGCTCTCACTTGCTGGATAATAATCTTCCATCAGTAAAATGTACTGTTGCAAGACCGGAGTGGATTTCTTTCTGTGAGTACATCACATGAGTAATAACTTCATTAATCATCTTGTACAATACCTGAGGGGAAACCTGCACTATGCTGTTGAGAAGTAGTTCCTTCTGACAGGTTGTTCCACAAAAAACTATGGCTCACAAAAAAGATGCATGTTAAATGATTGTTTCTTTGGTCTTGAATCTTAAAGAATTGAAATCAAAAAATAATTCAAAATACAGTAGCTTGCAGGCTTTGGAATATATAATTGTACTGCGATTGTTTTCCCTATGAAGGATTTGATGATAAAGATTTCTATAATAAAACATAAATCATTGGAAGCAGTCCCTTAGACTTTTAAACCTACACACCACTTTGTTGTGATATTGCTGGGACTACTTTGTGTATCCCAAGGACTACTTTGTTTGCATGTGCAGGAATGCGTATATAAGAGGTTGGTGTGATTGGGTGGTCACTCTGGATCCAGATGACCACGGAATAAACAGCCTGGAGTTGAGCTCCAGCATTGTAACCTTTTATACACGTGTACTTGTGGTCCGTCCAGAGTCACTAAAGGTACAACAGGTACAACATGGTGGCAGCGGTTTGGTGATTTGCCTAGAACGGTAAAGAAAAACCCAAGCGGAAAAGGTTCACAAGTCATTTTTTTAAAAACACCAAAAAAAACAAGATTTTTTTAAATGATGATTTTTTTTTGGTGAAAATTATACTACGCAAATAATTAAACTAGTGCCCTAGGGGAAAGAAACAGAACTAAAAAGTAGTTTCCAGCTCGTACGGGACGCTGGATTGCCTCTCGACAGGGCCAACCGTGTATGTGCACGTACCTGATCTGTAGTCAGTGCTGAGCTGCCGACGGGACGTTGCAAGCTGCTGAGGGAGGTGTGTGAAGGCACACACCGACGACGACACCGTCACCGACAGGGACCGGCGAGACCCGACATCGCGGGGGAGTGCAGAGTCCGGTGAGACCCGACGTCGCGGGAGAGTGCAGCGTCCGGTGAGACCCGGCATCGCGGGGGAGTTCGGCGACCTGAGGGACCGACCACCCACGGAGGTGCGACGACCGGTAAGGCCGAGGCACTGCATACTTACCCAGGCGCGGCAACCGGTGAGTCGGGAAGGCCCTGGGCCCGAGGCAGCGGCAGCACGTGTCGACCGAGCGGCAGCGGCCGGGAGCACCTGTGGGCGGGGCCAACGCGCACCGCAGCTGAGGCCCGATCGCACCGCGGTTACAGCAGCTGGGAGCTGCATCGTTGCGAGCCCATCGTTGCGAGCCCATCGTTGCGGGCCCATCGTTGCGAGCCCATCGTTGCGGGCCCATCGTTGCGAGCCCATCGTTGCGGGCCCATCGTTGCGAGCCCATCGTTGCAGGCCCATCGTTGCGAGCCCATCGTTGCAGGCCCATCGTTGCGGGCCCATCGTTGCGAGGCAGATCATCGCGGTGGAGCAGCGACCTTCACCCATCTAGAGCCTACGCTACGCTGATCTACACGGCCAGTCTGCTTCTTGAAGGGAAGATTTGGACATTGCTTTGTGTGCTTATCTGTGTGTAATACTGAAAGATTACTGTTTGCATTTGATACTATGGTATATGTATGTTTATTTCTGTGAGTGCATATAGTGCTATAGATTTGCTGATAGCAAGGGTTGGGGTCCTGTGATACGGTTGTTTTGGTTTTGTTTGTAATTGTTCAAGTTACCGTGTTTCCGCCATATAGTGCAAATAACATGTCTCGGTTACCTGAAATGAACTGGCAAGTGCTGGACATCCCCAATGAGTTCTCCCTGTTCAAGGAGAGGTTGCAACTGTGCCTGGAAAACTTAGAAATCGCATCGGAATCTAAGCAGGCCACGAAGATAAAAATCGCTTTGGGAGTGGAAGGACTTCGTCGTTTGAATGCGTCAGGTCTGAGTGTGGAGGATCGGAACAAACTGGAGTGCATATGGGCATTTTTTGAGGACCAGCTGAGGACGAAGGTAAATTTCAGGGTCCACCGGTTGGAGTTGATGCGGTATCGCCAGAAGCCGGGGGAGTTGCTTGCTCAGTTTGTGACCCGGTGTCGCGAAAAAAGTCTCCAGTGTGACTTCACTGAGCATGAGCTCACTGACAGAGTCATGGAGTTGGTAATCACGTCTACGCCCCATGAAGGTCTACAGCGAGAGCTTCTACAGAAGTCTGCAGGTCACACCATTCCAGAGGTGCTTACGTTAGGCAGGCAGTATGAGGCCATTGCAGCGGGCAGACAGTGCATTGCGAATTTAGAGCCCGGGTCTAGCCATATTGATGCTGTCAAGACACGAGGGTCGATGAAACAGAAGTCGCAGGATGAGAGACAAAACCCTTGTGGCCACTGTGATTTGTTTCATAAGCCCAGGCAATGCCCGGCGTATCGCGACACATGCAAAAAGTGTGGCAAGAAAGGGCATTGGGCAAAATGCTGTAGGTATAAAGTGGATCCTGTGCGCCCATCTAAATGGTCCAGAGGCAAATACAAGCGAGTTGACGAGGTGCAGCAGCAGTCCCATGACGGTGATGCATCGTGCTGTGACATTGAAGAGGAAGGATCGGATATGTATTTCCATAATATCACCATTTCAGGTATGGACAGGATGCCTCCAATAGGTGATAAGGCATTTGTGGTGTTGAACATCAAATGCCCGTCAATGAAGGGGCAACATCGACTGAAGGTGAAGATAGACACCGGGGCTGGAGGAAATACCCTTCCCCTTCGGATCATACGGGACATGTATCCAAATGACAAATACCAGCAGCACCTACGACCAAGCAAAGTCCGTCTGACAGCATATAATGGGATGGAAATCATGTGTGTTGGAACTATATCCGTTTCGTGCCGATACCAGGGGTCGATGTGGTGTCCTCAGGAATTTTTCATGGTAGACGTGGCAGGATCCGCTGTCATAGGCCTCCCAGGTATTAAGCAACTTCAGGTTGTCACGATACATGCTATGGGAACAGAGGAGCACCCATCAGACGCTCGGAAGGAGCAAGACAGTTTCAACTCGGTGGGGGACCTAATGAAGAGGTGGCCTAATCAGTTTGATCGGATTGGCAACTTCAAGGGGCCAGCCACCCTTCATCTCAAGGAGGAGGCCACACCACACATTGATGCGCCAAGGAAATGTAGTATCCATCTCAAAGACAAGTTGCGGGCTGAGTTGGGCAAGATGGAGGATGATGGAGTCATCCGAAAGGTGACTCACCATACGGACTGGTGCAGTTCAATAACCACCTCCGTTATTAAGAAGGATGGGTCAATCAGGGTATGCTTAGACCCGAAGCATTTGAATGCAAGTCTCAAACGTTGCCCACACAAGATCCAGACACTTGAGGAGATCAATCCGGCTTTTGCCAATGGGAAATTGTTCTCCAAACTCGATGCTAAAGCGGGTTATTGGTCTGTCCGACTTGATGAGGCTAGCCAGGAACTTACCACGTTCCGCACGCCTTTTGGCAGGTATTGCTACAAGAGGTTGCCTTTCAGTTTGTCGGTGAGTCAGGATATATTCCAGCAGCGTATGGACACGATCATAGAACAGGTTCCTGGATGCGTCTGCATTGCGGATGATATTGTCATAGTGGGATCCACAGCGCAAGAACATGATTATAATCTAAAGAAGCTGTTAGAGGCAGCGTCCCGGGAAGGACTAGCTTTCAACAGTGCTAAGTGCGTAGTGAAGGCTAACTCCATCAACTTCTTCGGGACAATGTATTCAGACACAGGCATTCGTCCAGATCTTGGTAAGGTGCAGGACATTCATAAGATGCCAACACCACAAGATAAGGAAGATTTACAACGGTTCCTGGGGATGATGAATTTTTTATCGCCATACATCCCAAAATATGCTGACCTGGTCGCCATTTTGAGGGATTTGCTGAAGAAAGATGTCCCATTCTTGTGGCAAGAAGACCACCAAACGGCGTTCTGTAACCTGAAGAGCTGCATACAGGAGGAATCTGTCCTCCAGTACTATCGCCCTGATGCTCCTGTCACCCTTGAGGTAGATGCGTCAATGAAAGGAGTGGGAGCATGCCTTTCGCAGGAAGGACGGCCTGTTGCGTACGCTTCGAAGGCACTGTCTTCATGCCAGTCCAACTACTCCAATATTGAACGCGAGACCCTTGCCTTGGTTTTTGGCATCACAAGGTTTCATACGTACCTATTTGGGCGGGATTTTGAGGTGCTGACTGATCACAAGCCTCTTGTCACTATCTGTGGCAAACCACTCACAAGTGCCCCACCCCGACTGCAGCGGTTGCTCATCAAGGTGCAAAGATACAACTTCACCATAGAGCACAGACCTGGGGCTGAGATGATCATTGCTGACACTCTCAGCAGGCTGCCCAATCCGGAGAAGACAGAGAGCATAGATCTCGATGTACATGTAGAGAGCATCTTCTTCGACAACATCGAAGACACACTAGATGTCGACTTGATACACTTCGGCAAACTCAAAAGGGTGGAGCTGCAGACAGAAACTTGTCGTGACCCTATACTGCATAGGGTTATGCAGTATGTCCATTCCGGATGGCCGGCGACCCTACAGGAGATACCTACCGACCTGCGGCCCTACTGGCCTTTTCGAGATGAGTTGGGCATGTCAAATGGGGCCATTTTCAAAGGACGGCAAGTAGTCATTCCTGAGTCGATGAGACAGGATGTCTTGCAGCAACTTCATGTTGGCCACCAAGGCATTGAGAAGACGAGACTTCTAGCGAGACAAATGGTCTATTGGCCCAACATGAACCAACACATTGATGACCTTGTCCGAAGGTGTAGTCCGTGCCAGATGCACATGCCAGAGCAAATGAGGGAAACACTCATGCCACATGAGATACCAGTCACACCTTGGACCAAAATAGCAATGGACATGTTTGAACTTGACAACATTCAATATCTTGTCATGGTGGTTTACCATTCCAAGTTGCCGGTGGTGAACCGACTGACTAGCACCACGAGTGCCATGGTTGCTAATATGGTGACTGCAATGTTTGGTCTGCTAGGAGCACCGACGGAGATCATCTCCGACAATGGTCCACAATTTGTGGGTGAAGCTTTCCAGTCCATGTGCAAGCAATGGGGAATCACCCATACAACGTCCTCGCCTAGGTACCCTCAGTCGAATGGGCTGGTTGAGCGCATGGTACGAACGGTGAAGTCTGTTATCAAGAAGTCCTTGGCAACGGGACAGAGTGTAGCAGCAGCTTTACTCAACTTGCGCACTACACCGATTGATTCCAAGTTACCGTCACCGGTGGAGATGATGTTTGGAAGACAGATTCGGACGCCTCTCCCCACGAACCTTGACATGAACAAGGCATACGAAGGGCAGAGGACCTTTGAGCGACTTGAGGAGCGTAAGCAGAATATGAAGGTACAGTTTGATAGTTCGGTCAAGAGACATGACTTGTTGCCATTGCACGCTGGACAGAAGGTCCGGGTTCTGGATAAAGCGAATCAGGTCTGGGTTCCAGCAGAAGTGAGATCGGTGGTCTGCGACGAACCCCAGTCAAGGTCTTACATTATTGAGACGCCGAATGGACATCGGTTCAGGAGGAATCGAGTGCAGTTGAGAGATCTTCCACTGGAGAAGCCAGGGGTTGGTCCCCATTGTGTCCCCCCAGACAGCGATAGGGCTGAGACCCAATGTGAAGTGGAGGAACGACCGGCCCGTAATGATGATGGGGATTATGTGACATGCTCGGGACGTGCCAGTAAGAAACCTGCACGTTACCGTTGATATTTGTTAATGTTTTATGGTGTTTCAAAAAAAGGTTTGTGTTTAGAGTTTGTTGTTCCATATATATATATATATATATTTATTTTATAAGACAAGGGGGATGTTGTGATATTGCTGGGACTACTTTGTGTATCCCAAGGACTACTTTGTTTGCATGTGCAGGAATGCGTATATAAGAGGTTGGTGTGATTGGATGGTCACTCGGGGTCCAGATGACCACGGAATAAACAGCCTGGAGTTGAGCTCCAGCATTGTAACCTTTTATACACATGTACTTGTGGTCCGTCCAGAGTCACTAACGGTACAACAGGTACCGGACCACGAAGTACAACACACTTCACCAGTGTCTACCACCACTAACCTCCCCCACTTCCTGCCCCATTCCATTTCCAGCACCAACCTTTTCTTTCTCTAAAGGAAAGTTCAGCACATCTTATGACTAAAGCAAAAGGCTCACTGATTTGGTTCAGACAACTTGTGTTATTTAGAAGAATAAGCATCTAAGAAGGGTCTTGACCTGAAACATCACCCATTCCTTCTACCCGGAGATGCTGTCTGTCCCACTGAGTTACTCCAGCATTTTGTGTCTATCTTCCGTGTTATTACTAATTGGCAACAAAAAGCATAGAAAAACAGGTTTCTCTTTTAGAACAATGGAATTGCTGGAGGAAGCCATTTGGCCTGTCAAGTTCATGTTAACTCCCGGGATGTAGATTATTTAAACAAAATCTCTTGCTGTTTTCACACAGCCCTGCAAATGACTCTTGCCTTCCCATCCATTGCTCTTTGAAAACCGTGACTGATCCTCACATGCAGTGAATTGTAGTGAGTCCAGACGAGTGGTTTTATCTGAATCCTTTATTAGTATCAAACCCGTAACAAACGCGACAGACTTCTTCCTGGACAAACACTACTTCACTTACTAATCTAATCTCTAATCTGGTTTGGCGCCAAGCATTTAAATACCCCGCGCTTCCTTACCCCGTGACCGTAATCCAATCCGAGGGTTCTATTACCTGGCCAATCCCTATGTCCCTACATGACCCCCCCCAGAACCCTCGAAACCATACCTCACGGGCGGCCGAACCTCCCGCCCAGAACGTGTACGGATAGGGGAAACCGATACCCCCAGTGTGACAGGAGGCGGGGGGGACGCCGCCGCTGGAGGCGATGGGAGGTTCACCGGAGCGGCGGGTGCAGGTGACGTGGGGCACTTGATGAACAACGGCAGCCCGGGACCAACCATAGGCGGCGGAGGCCCAAAAGGTGGTAAACTGGGCGCCGCTGACGGGACCAGTCGAGCAGCCACAGGCCGGCCCCGGCGCGGCGGCTGAGCCACCGACACGGGGAGGTCCTGGTCTAAATGGGCCGGCTTGAGACGGGACACTGAAACCAGCTCCTGACGATTTCCTACCTGCAAGGTGAAGGTTACAGTCCCTCTTTTGAGCACCTGGAACGGGCCCTGGTAAACCGGCTGCAGAGGGGGACGGTGGCAATCTTTCCGAAGAAACACGAAATCACAGCTCCGCAATTCCGAAGGAACGTGAACTGCTGTGCTTCCGTGACTAGAGGTGGGGACTGGAGCCAGAGAACCCACCCGTTCCCGGAGGGAGCCCAAGACTGACGTGACGGATGGCGGCAAGGCGGGAGTGGAAGGGAGAATATCGCCCGGCACCCGCAGGGGCGAACCGTAGACGAGCTCGGCCGAAGATGTGCCCAGTTCCGCCCGCGGGGCCGTACGGATGCCGAGGAGGACCCAAGGCAGCTGGTCAGCCCAATCGTAGCCAGTCAGGCGAGCACAGAGGGACGCCTTCAGCTGCCGATGGAAACGCTCAACCATCCCGTTGGCTTGGGGATGATAGGCGGTGGTCTGCTGTAATCGAGCACCATACAGCTGCGCCAGCGCGGCCCAGAGACACGAGGTGAACTGGGCTCCCCGATCTGTAGTAATGATAGCCGGGACCCCGAAACGAGCCACCCAATGCAACGCCAGGGCCCGTGCACAGGAGGCCGCCGAGGTGTCCGACAACGGGAGCGCCTCCGGCCAACGAGTGAACCGATCGACCACCGTCAGTAGATGAGTGTAACCCCTAGAATAGGGCAATGGACCCACCAAATCCACATGGATGTGGAAAAAACGGGCGGGGGGAACCTCAAATGTCTGGTGCGGGGGCTGGACATGACGATGGACTTTGGAGGTCTGGCACGGAATGCAGGCACGTGCCCAGGCTGCCACCTGCTTCCGCAGGCCATGCCAGACAAACCGGTCGGCCACCATGGCTGAAGTCGCCCTGATGGACGGATGTGCCAGGCCATGAATGGCCTCAAAAACCTTACGCCGCAGAGCGGCCGGCACCACCGGGCGAGGGCGTGGGAGAGTAACGTCGCACCACAACTTGATACCTGTGGGGCCACACGCCACCTGTTCTAAACGCAGTCCCGAGGTTGTGGAGGCGTACACCGCGGCAGTTCCTTCCAGGCGCTGAGCCTCCGCTAGCTCCTGGAAATCCACATGGTCACCAACCACGGCTACGGAGGGAATGGCCGGCCGGGACAGGGCATCAGCAACGGCATTCAGCCTACCCGCAATATGACGGACATCGGTCGTGAACTCCGAAATGAGGGTTAGGTGCCGCTGCTGGCGAGCCGACCACGGATCAGAAACCTTAGCCAAAGCGAATGTCAAAGGTTTGTGATCCGTGTAGGCCACGAAAGAACGGCCTTCTAAAAAGTAGCGGAAGTGCCGGACTGCTAAATAAAGGGCCAGGAGCTCCCTATCGAACGCACTGTACTTGAGCTCCGCTCGAGAGAGCTGCCTGCTGAAAAACGCAAGAGGCTGCCATTCACCGTCAACCTGCTGCTCCAAAACCACACCCACTGCCACGTCTGAGGCGTCCACCGTCAGAGCTGTGGGGGCGGAGGAGCGCGGGTGCACCAGCATGGTGGCATTGGCGAGGGCCTGTTTGACCGCAACAAAAGCCGTCTCCGCAGCTACGGACCATACCAACTCCGCGGGGTTACCTGCGAGACACTGAAAAAGGGGACGCATAACCCGAGCTGCTGCCGGCACGAACCGATGATAAAAATTGACCATGCCCACAAATTCCTGCAAGCCCTTGATGGTAGTCGGGCGGGGGAAAGAGCGGACCGCGTCCACCTTAGCTGGTAAGGGAGTGGCACCGGCCGGAGTAACCCGATGACCCAAAAAATCCACCGCGGACAGGCCGAATTGGCACTTGTCCGGATGGAGAATCAGGCCATGGTCTTGCAGCCTCTGGAACACCGTGCGGAGGTGGACCAAGTGCTCCTGGACCGAACGGCTGGCAATCAAAATATCGTCTAGATAAATAAAGACGAACGGCAACCCTCGCCCCACCCGGTCCATCAGACGCTGGAATGCCTGAGCTGCATTTTTAAGGCCGAAAGGCATTCGCAACCACTCAAACAGTCCGAACGGGGTGATGGTCGCTGTTTTCGGAATATCCGGCGGGTGGACCGGGATCTGATGGTATCCCCGCACCAAATCAATTTTTGAAAATATTGTAGCCCCCTCCAGGCTAGCTGAAAAGTCCTGAATGTGTGGAATCGGGTAGCGGTCCGGCCGTGTTGCCGCGTTGAGTCGACGGAAGTCACCACATGGTCTCCACCCCCCAGATGCTTTGGAAACCATGTGCAAAGGGGATGCCCACGGACTACTTGAAGGCCGAATGATTCCCAACCTCTCCAAGTTTAGGAACTCCTCTCGCGCCCTGGCCAGCTTGTCGGGTGGAAGGCGCCGTGCCCGGGCAAAAACCGGCGGCCCTTCGGTTGGAATGAAATGGACGACCCCGTGCTTCTCCGAAGGTGAATCAAAACGCTGGACGAGGAGCTGCGGGAAGTCGGCCAGGACCGCATCGAACTGACCGGGAGCCGTGGTAATGGACTGGATGACTAGGCTGGGTGGGGCGGCGCTTGTAGAAGCCTCTGGCCCAGTATCCCGAGGCCGTACATCAGCCAAGGGTTGTAGGCCCCTCCCTCGGACGTCTGCGACCAAGGAAAACGCCCATAGGAAATCTGCCCCCAATATGGCCTGGCCCACATCCGCAACGATGAATTCCCAACGGTAAGTCCTGGACTCGAAGGACAAGGACATGGTCCTTTTACCGTACGTACGGATGGTGCTACCATTCACTGCAATTAGGGGCGGGCCCTTTTCCCCCACTCGAACTTCACAGTCATAGGGGGGCACAATACTTACGACCGCTCCCGTATCCACCAGGAAAACGATCCCGGTAGTCTGATCCGTAGCGTAGAGGCGGTGGTTACGGCCAACCGAGACTGCCTCTACAGTCGATCGGCCCCGGCGTTTCCCGGAAACGAACACGGGGATCTACAGCTTCGTGCCTCGCTGCCCCACCGCCGATGGAAAGAGCACCAGCGACGCCTATCCGGCTCTGTTGGTCGAGCCCGCTGCCAATGAACAGGCGCCGCCGCCCTCTCTTGGCGGGCCGGCTGCGCAATAGCGGCCGATGCGTCGCTCTCCCGGCCGCACCCCCGACTGCCGCTGGGCCTCGAGACCCGGTTAACGGAGCCGTCTCGGGCGTTGCGTTCCCTCACAAGCGTGTCTGCCTTCTCGGCGAACGCTACCGGCTCTCCAAAAGGGACGTCCGCCAACACCAACCTGACGTCCCCAGGTAGCTTCTCCCGGAAGGCCGCCTCAAACATCATACATGGCTGATGGTCGCCCGCCAAAGCCAGCATCTCGGACATCAGCTCCGACGGCAGCCGCTGCCCCAGGTCTGGCAAATGGAGGAGCTTCAGAGCCCGCTGGCTCTGGGCCCAGCCGAAGGTCCGCAGCAGGAGCTTCTTAAGCCCCACGTACTGCTCCGTTTGGGGTGGACTGGTCAGGTATCGGCTGACCCGCGCAGCCACCTCCGCCTGCAGACAGCTCACCACATGATGGTACTTCTCCTGGTCTTCCTCCACCTTCTTGAGATGGAACTGTGACTCTGCCTGCACAAACCACAGGTGCGGCTGATGGGCCCAGAATGGCGGTAGATGGATTTCGCCCGCGCTCGCTCCTGCCTGCGACATGCTGCTGCTTTCTTCCTACGTTCGAGGTCACCAATGTAGTGAGTCCAGACGAGTGGTTTTATCTGAATCCTTTATTAGTATCAAACCCGTAACAAACGCGACAGACTTCTTCCTGGACAAACACTACTTCACTTACTAATCTAATCTCTAATCTGGTTTGGCGCCAAGCATTTAAATACCCCGCGCTTCCTTACCCCGTGACCGTAATCCAATCCGAGGGTTCTATTACCTGGCCAATCCCTATGTCCCTACAGAATTCCAAATTAACACTCATCTCTGAGTGAAATGATCTTCCTCACATTTAGCTTTATCCATTGCTCAACACTTTGAATCCACATCCCTTGCTTAACTCTCCCACCTCCCCCACAACAATTGTGTAATCTTATTCCATGACATAAATGAGGCGCCGCATGGAGTCAAGGATAAAATATCAGTAATAGCCAGAAATGGAGAGAGTATCAAGCTCAGGGATACTTTATATCACAACTCTCGCTGGCTACATTCTCTCAAATGACAGCCAGCTAACTGACAACCAACAAACTGACACGGGCGGCACGGTAGCGCAGCGGTAGAGTTGCTGCTTTACAGCGAATGCAGCGCCGGAGACTCGGGTTCGATCCTGACTACGGGTGCTGCACTGTAAGGAGTTTGTACGTTCTCCCCGTGACCTGCGTGGGTTTTCTCCGAGATCTTCGGTTTCCTCCCACACTCCAAAGACGTACAGGTATGTAGGTTAATTGACTGGGTAAATGTAAAAATTGTCCCTAGTGGGTGTAGGATAGTGTTAATGTACGGGGATCACTGGGCGGCACGGACTTGGTGGGACGAAAAGGCCTGTTTCTGCGCTGTATATATATGATATGATATGATATGATATGACAACCCTCCCCTAACAAATGTATCAAAGACCATCACAATCAATCCCATAATGTTGCAAATCAGATGTTAAAGTATCAAATGTATCCCGCAGTGTGGAGTGGAACTCTAACTGAAAGGGGCTGAAGGTGGATAAGTCACCTGGACCAGATGGACTGCACCCTAGGGTTGTGAAAGAGGTGGCTTTAGAGATTGTGGAGGCAATAGTAGAATCACAAGAGTAAGGATTGGTTCCAGATATTGCTCTGCTGTTCAAGAAAGGACCAAAGCAGAAGAGTGGAAATTGTAGCCTGACTTCAGTGCTTGGGAAGATTTTAGAGTCCATTATAAGGGATGAGGTTTCTGAGTACTTCGAAGCACATGATAAAAAAGGCCAAAGTCAGCATGGTTTTGTGAAAGGGAAATCTTACCGGACGAACCTGTTGGGATTCTTTGAGGAAGTAAATAGCAGGATAGACAAAGGAGAGTCAGTGTATAATGCTTTTGGTTGACTTCTGGAAAATAAATGAACAGCATTTTTCCATAGGATTACTCAGTAGCATAATGTGCAAATAAAGCGCTGAATCCATTAAAGAGCAACTCTACAACTGCAGAAAAAACTAAATATATGTTTTAATATATTGTTATTGACATCCTTCATTCATTACCAAACAACATTTCAATGATGCTTAATAATTTTAAGCAAAACATCGTGAGTCTTCTAAAAATTTGAATTCAATCCAAATTTAAACAAAGTCACAAACCTTCCAAAAGGGCCTGTGCTTTATGTATACAAATGATCATTATTTAAGTTTAATGTAATGCTTAGTCACAGCGCTGAGCTATACTCAGAAGGTTGAGTAATTTCGAAAATTGTTGTTGCTGTAATGTGGACTCTGTACTTCCTAAATGAGTTCTCACTGAGAGTGCAGGATTTCTGAATTTATCCCTATAATTCTCCTTTAAAATTTCACATTGTTTAAAGTTTAATTTAGCAAGTACATTGCAAGCACAAGCTAAGTGGGACCACACTTGCTGTATGTTTTCCTTTCTGTTTGTACTCCCAATAATTGTGTGTGCTTGATCATTTGTGAATGTAATCCATTTTCATCTTAACAGCCAAGGCTCTGTAATTCCTTCATTAAACCTCTCCGCCTCTCTACCTCGTCCTTTTCAAAATAATCATTAAATTCTACCTTTCTCACCAAACCCTAATAGAGTATCACACATTTTCTGGTCAGGTAGTATTCTTAAGAAACGCCTTGGATTAAAGATGCTGTATGATGGAAATTATAATAGAGTCAATAGAGACTTTGTATACATCAATAAGGTCACTCCTCAGCCTTCTATGCTCCACAGTAAAAGGTCCCAGCCTATTCAACCTTTCACTACAACTCATGCCTGCAAGTCCAAATGATATATCTTCTGCATTACTTTCCAATTTAATGTCATTCTTCCTGTAGTCGGGTGACCTGAACTACAAACAGCACTCCAATTGTGATCTCACCAATGACTTGTTCAGATCCATCATGATGTCCTAACATTTGTACTCAATGCCATGGTATTTGTTCCTGCAGAATACAAAATTTTGAACATACCTATAGCATAAGATTTTTTAGAAGACAAAGAAACTTGTTAAAGAGCTCCATGTAACGTGTGTTGTATGTGACATTGATGTCAGGACAAAAGCTGTTCTTTTATTGCTATCAATTCTATCAACATTATTGTAAGAAAAAAAAGAGTTACTGTTTTAAGCTGTATCTGCTCACCATTCCCAGTATTCACTGTTTTTAATTACAGATTTTCAGAATCTGCAGTTTTTAATTTTGTTTCAGCATTCTGGTGGGGATGTGTGACAACAGTTTTAAGGACGCTAGTCAGCGCAATAAGTTCTTTCATGAATCAAATAACTTAAATAGTTTAAATTATCAATTTTTCCAGTTTCTCAGATTACGCGGAAAGAGACACAATGCCCCTGGTAATTTCCTATTAGATGTGTTGAGACCTCCAGAATTGGTTTTTTTAAAGGAGAGACATACAAGGGTTTCAAAGGTCTTTTATTGTCACATGTACCAATTAAGGTGCAGTGATATGCAAATTACCATATAGCCATACTAAAAAAAAGCAACAAGATGCACAACTACATAAAAGTTAATGTAAACATCCACCACAGCGGATTCCCCATATTCCCCACTGTGATGGAAGGCAATAAAGTCCTATCGTCTTCCTCTTTATTCTCCCGTGGTCGGGGCAGTTGAACCATCCATCGGGGCAATTGAAGTTCCCGCAGCCGGCAGTTGAAGTTCCCTCGTCGGGGCAATCTAAGCTCCCGCGTCGGGGCGATCGAAGCTCCTGCGGTTTGAAGCTCCAAGAGTTGGTCTCTAACCAGAGACCGCAAGCTCCACATTGTTAAAGTCCGCAGGCTCCCGCGGTTGGAGCTCAGAGTCGACCCCTGGCAAAGGGATCACGAGCTCCGCAATGTTAAGTCCGCAGGCTCCTGCGGTTGTAGCTCCTGAAGTCGGTCTCCAGCAAAGGCTGCCAACTCCTCGATGTTTGGCCGGAGATATGTGCGGACGGAGATACGATACGGAAAAAGAAAAAAAAAATCACATCTCCATCGAGGTAAGAGATTTTTAAAAGTTTCCCCTGAACCCCCCACATCCTCCCCACATAAAACAAGCTAAAGAACACTAAAACAGACATTTAACACATTACTATCAAAGCAACAAAGAAGGAAGGAACAGACAGACTGTTGGCGAGGCAGTCATTGCTGGCGCCACCTGGTACTTTAACAGGAATAGAAATTTTAGCCTCTCTGGTCTATTTCACCATTGAACTGGATTATGGATTGATTCATAGCCGATGATATCCAGCTCCTCATCTCCACCAAGTCAATCTCCACCACCACACACTCTACACTGACAAACTGCATCACTGAAATAAAATCTTGGCTTCAATCAAATTTCCTCAAACTCAACTGCAACAAATCTGAAATCATCATCATTGGTCCAAAAACGCTCACCAAATCCACCCAAAACTTCATCCTCAATATTGATGGTCTCCCAGTATCCACCTCCCCTCACATCCGGAATCTTGGAATCATCTTTGATCAAACCCTCTCCTTCGACAAACACATCAAACACATCACAAAGACAGCCTTCTTCCACCTCAAAAACATTGCCCGTCTCCGTCCATCCCTCTCCTCCACAGCTGCAGAAACCCTCATCCACGCCTTCATCACCTCCCGTCTGGACTACTGCAACAGCCTCCTCTATGGCGCACCCTCAAAAATCATCAGTAAACTTCAATACATTCAAAACTCCGCTGCCCGTCTACTCACCCACACCCCGATCCGTGACCATATCACCCCCGTCCTTTACAAACTCCACTGGCTCCCCATCCCCCAGAGAATCCAGTACAAAATCCTCCTCATGACCTACAAAGCCCTCCATAACCTGGCCCCATCCTACCTGACTGACCTCCTCCACAGGCACACTCCCACCTGCACCCTCCGCTCTGCTGCTGCCAATCTCCTATCCCCCCCCATCCGGACCAAACTCAGATCCTGGGGGGACAGGGCTTTCTCCATCGCTGCTCCCACCCTATGGAACTCACTACCCCAAACCATCAGAGACTCCTCCTCACTCACCACATTCTAAACATCACTGAAGTCTCACCTGTTCAGTACTGCCTTCAACCACTGAAGGTCACCTCACCTTCTGTCTCCTTTCTCTGTTCGTTTACTTATTTATCTATTTATTCACTTCCCTATGTTCTTTAAAATCCCTGTAAAGCGTCTTTGAGTGTATGAAAAGCGCTATATAAATGTAATGCATTATTATTATTATTATATCTTAAAACCATCAATGTATATTGCCTTTCTGTGCATTCCTAGCATAAATCTATTAACAATTTTGATATCAGCACCTTTTCTAGTTTCATCTGCTTTCTGGAAGGGGGAATTCCTGATTTCTATAACTGTTATGAAAAGGGAAGTACTTTTAATATCATGACATATTTTTGATTCTAAAGAAATGAGTCGCTATTGTGAACTCTCCTCCCCAAGGAAGTCGTTTTTCTCCTTTAACCGTAAAAACTCCTTTTTGTCCTCTTAAACACAGATCACCAATTAATTTTGGACACAAAGTGCTGGAGTAACTCAGCGGATTGGTACCCTTCTTCAGACTATAGGGTCTGAAAAAGGGTCTCAACCTGAAACTTCACCTATCCATGTTCTCCACAGATGCTGCCTGACACCAGACTTTGTGTCAGTGTGCCTTTTTTTGTAAAGCAGCATCTGCACTTACGTATTTCACCATTTAATCTACTATGTCGATTGCATGTTTTTGAATATCTACTCTTTAAGTCAGTCAGAATAAAATAGAAATTGGATGTATGAGTGGAAACAATTGTCTGTTGATTTGTGAGTCAACATCTAAACGTTTTCAGCTTCTCGTTTAAGCAAACATTACAGGAGACAATTCCAATATAGAAATTGACATATCTTCTTACAAGTGTTATAAATGATTCATCTGCCTTAAGCCAGTGGGGCAAAGAATGGCAGAAATATGTTTAAATACTTCATTAGGAATGGAAAGTAGAGGTGTTGGATTTTGTTGGATGTACTGCTAATGACCATTTGGTTCCTCTGCTGGATCTGGTCTGATCTGACAGTTTTGCTTAGTTAAGTATTTACAATGGACTCCTGCCTGAGAAGGGAAATTATCAGTGGCAATAAATTTAAAAATTGTAGGCAGCTTCAGCACTAATAAACTTTTGGTTAAAGAGTTCTCACCAATGATCTCTACAACTGGACCCATTACCAGCTGACACTTCCCATAATTGCTTCTCATGCTTAGGAATCACTTCTCATCTCACTTCTCCACTTCAGTCTCCAATGATCATGTGCCTCTGCTCTGACCTTTTCCCGCCCTAAAAAAAATCTGCTGCCCTTTCCACTATTTTCATTCTGGGAGGTTGCAGGCAACAGGCCATTTTGTGGGTACCTGTTTAAAGGCCACAGCTCAAAATCTTATGCATGGGGTTGCTTGTTAACATGCAAACACCCACACCAGTGTATATTCTCCCTACCCCCATATTTTTTTGTTTCATTTTCAACACTGTTTTATCTTCTCATTATATTTAACAAATAGAACCAACATGGTTAACTTCTGTTCCAATGACACTGAAAGTACACATTTAAAAACTAGTATTAAAAACCACAACCAAATGAAAGCACCAAGTGTGATGCAAAACAATTAATTTCATGATAAAACAATTGCCTTTTATTTACTTCTCAATAATTACTTTAGTTTTAACATGTGTACGAGCTCCAAAACTTTTACTTGGCTTCAAGTAAATTCATAGTAGTCTCTGTTCCTCGCATCAGGATAGTTGAAGCACTCACAGCCAGGGACATCATTGTGCTTGACATTGGAAGCATCAGCAGCAGGTTGGAGCACAGTCTGGCTCAGCTGGTTAGCTAAAACCACTTAAATAGGATGAGAACGAGAACCAGTGAGATGCTGGATATTCCAAGGCAACTGACACAATTCTCCAGATTTCCCATCACCTCCTGGCTCAGGAGGATTGGTATGGAATATAATGACAAGGAACTGCAGAGGATGAAATCTTGTGCAGAACACAAAGTACTGTAGGCAGAATCTATGGAGGACATGGATAAGCAATGTTTCGAGCCGGGTCCCTTCTTCAGATAGTAGTTGTGATGGAATATTCTTGCTTACCAATGAAGTAACTTAACTTGTAAATATAAATAAATGTGACATCACCATATGATGCTTTTGATTATGTTTGTATCATTATCGGCACGTGCAGAATTAAGAAGAATTTCAAACCACACCATTAGAACTCTGCAAGTTTTCTGCTTATTCTGCATAGACTACATAGAACATAGGACAGTGTAGCACAGGAACAGGCCTTATGGCCCGCAATGTCCGGGCTGAAGATGATGCCATGTTAAATTAATCTCTGATAGACACAAAATGCTGGAGTAACTCAGTGGGACAGGCAGCATCTCTGGAGAGAAAGAATGGATGATGTTCCAGGTCGAGGCCCTTCTTCAGACTCTTCTGCCCGCCTGTGACCCATACCCTCCATTCCCTGCACATCCATCTGCCTATCTAAAATTTTCTTTAAAAATTCCACTACATCGTATCTGCCTCCACCACCTCCCCAGGCAATGCGTTCCAGGCGCCTACCACCCACTGTGTTAAAAAAAAACTGCCCCGCACATCTTCTTTAAACTTTGCTCCTCTCACCTTAAAGCAATGCCCTCTCGTCCTTGACATTTTCACCCTGGTAAAAGATTCTGATTATCCACTCTATCTAGGCATTTTATATACTTCTATTAGGTCCTGCATCAACCTCTGCCGTTCTTGAAAAAAAACATTCCTGCCAGCATTGAACCTCTACTGCACTCTTTACAAAGCCTCCATATCTTTTATGTAATGGGCTGACCAATACTCCATATGTGGCCTAACCAAAGTCCTATAAAACTGCAATATAGGTTTCTGACTCTTATAGTCAATGCAAAATCATGTTACTCCCCCAGGAAATTACAGGGATCTGTGCAATATAGCTTTATTGGCAACCAATCACCCTTCCAAAACATTAATTCCCTCCACAACTGGACTGTGTTTACAATTTGTACCATCTACAAAATGCACTGCAGTTACTTGTCCAGCTTGATCCAAGAGCACCTCTTGAAATCGCTATTTCTATCACTATTATTTGAGCACCAATTGGCTCTGCTGCTTCATGGTTCCAACAACCCATTTTTAATTCCAAAAACAGGTACCCCCCCCCCCCCCTTCCAACATTGCAAAGGCATGGTGGTAGGTCAAAGGGCTACTGTAAATAACCCCTAAGGGCTAATGGCATGTGAGGGAGAGTAAGTTGGATGGGCACATGGAAATAAGCGGAGAGGCAATAGAATTGATGAGATGACTCTTCTGAGAGTCGGAGGTATTTATTCACAAAATGCTGGAGTAACTCAACAGGTCAGGCAGCATCTCAGGAGAGAAGGAATGGGTGATGTTTTGGGTCGAGACCCTTCATCAGACTGAGATTCCTTCTTCTGAGAGTCAGAATGGAGCCATTGTGTTGAATGACTTCCTCTGCCTGTTAAACATAACCAAGGATGACAAAAGCAGCAAGTGAATATGAGCACTCCCATCTCTAAATTCCCCTCAATATATTGCAGTGTCCTGCAATGGAGATACAGCTCCACTTTTCATAGCCATTGGGTTGTAATCTCAGAACCTCTCAATAAGTAGCACCAAAACACAACTTCACTTAATGGACCTCTGCAGTTTAAGGGCATAGCTCACCACCATCTTCTCAAAAGCAATTATAGATGCCAATAATTACTGGCTTTGGCATCATTGCCCTTGTGCAATGAATACATTTTAAGTAAGCCACCAACTTCATTTTTGACAGATAAATTATCAACACTGTGGAAGAAGCCTCTCTGTCACGAAAAAGTGCATAAGCAGTCAAATTGAATGTTATATGTTGTAATAGACAATAGACAATAGATGCAGGAGTAGGCCATTTGGCCCTTCGAGCCAGCACCAGCAATCAATGTGATCATGGCTGATCATTCACAATCAGTAATTTCTTAGTAATAGATAGAGCAGTTAATTCTGGTGTCAAAATCAGGGTTGTGACGGGAGAGAAGATCAAGCCCTATGGCCATCTCGCTCAACCAGTCTAGAATTACGTGATTAAATTAAATTAAACAGCAGCTGCTAGCATTAATACATTCTGCGGCAGTCTCCATGAGCTGATACTTTAATACATTTATGATCATTTACCTTGATTCTTATTTGCTGATCAGCAATATGTAAAATATTGAATCAAACATGGCAAGAAATGAATGCTGGTAGAAACATGATGTATTTAGCTATGTGGCAAATTTATTTGGGGAAGTCACCCACTCTTGGCCAAAGTGAACTCACACGAGAAATGTGCTGATATCCTCCTGCACTGCAGTACTTGAATTGGTGCCAGACCTGAGCGTGACTAAAATGCTGATGCACCTCACAATCTTCAGTCGTTTTGGGAACAGGGCCATTAAAAAGGGCCGGTAAACAGGATGCCTTTTTACACAAAAACCTTCAAATTAGCAAGGGCTGGCATAATGAATTAAAACAACATTTATCACTCATTTATTAACATTGGATTAAATTAATGAAGTGTCTGTGTAATTTATTGGTAGCAATTTGTGCAGCCACAAAATGTGACTTTTTTTAACTCATTGGTCAAGTTTTACTATTGATATGTTGCAGTCGGCAATTTGTATACATCAAACAAACGCAACACTTGTGCAGAATTAATTTAAAGTATTTCCATTGTTTTCTTTTGCTGGACAAACGTGAATTATGTTCAGAAGGTGTTTCATTGTATTTGGAGAACAATTACAATGGGAAAGCTATACATTGCGATATGCAGCTCATTTAACAAAGAGTCAGGGTGTCATAAAGTGATACAGCGTAGAAACAGGCTTTTCAGCCCAACTTGTCCACATCAGCCAACATGTCTCAGCAACACCAGTCCTACCTGCCCGTGTTTGGTCCACATCCCTCCAAACCTCTCTTATCCATGTACCTGCCTAACTGTTTCTTAAACGTTGGGATAGTCCCAGCCTCAATTACTTCATCTGGCAGCTTTTTCCATACACCCTCCTCCCTTTTTGTGAAAACGTTACCCCTCAGATTCCTATTAAATCTTTTCCCCTTAACCTTAACATGTATGTAGATTACTTATGTACCATAAAGCTAAGGAGGACCTGCAAATATTTTATTTGATTTATCTAGTCCTATTCAGCCAAATTACTGAGATGTATAGAAATAAACGAAGAAACTCTCAGGGCTTCATTCTAATGATGATGTCCTATTCATTCCAAGGGATGAGAGCACTACTTTTACACCAATGAATGGTTTATGAACATAGAAGAGGTTTCATAGTGAGAGGATTTGAGTGTAGGAGCAAGGAGATCCTACTGCAGGTGTACAGGGCTCTGGTGAGACCACACCTGGAGTATCATGTGCAGTTTTGGTCTCCTAAGTTGAGGAAGTAAATTCTTGCTGTTGAGGGAGTGCAGCGTATGCTCACCAGGTTAATTTCCAGGAATGCGAGACTGACATATGATGAAAGAATTGATCGACCGGGCTTATATTCACTCAAATTTAGAAGGATGAGATCTTATAGAAACAAATAAAATTCTTAAGGAATTGGACAGGCTAGATGCAGGAAAAATGTTCCCGATGTTGGGGGAGTCCAGAACCAGGAGTCACAGTTTAAGAATAAGGGGTAGGCCATTTAGGACTGAGATGAGGAAAAACTATTTCACCCAGAGAGTTGTGAATCTGTGGAATTCTCTGCCACGGAAGGTAGTGGAGGCCAATTCACTGGATGTTTTCCAGAGAGATTTAGATATAGCTCTTAGGGCTAATGGAATCAAGGGATATGGGGAAAAAGCAGGAACGGGGCACTGATTTTGGATGATCAGCCATGAATACACATTGAAAGGCGGTGCTGGCTCAAAGGGCAGAATGGCCTACTCCTGCACCTACTTTTTATGTTTCTATGTTAAGTAATAAAAAATCGTTGCTCACTCAATTGCAAATGCATTAGAATTGCAGTTGGCATAAAACATGGACAAAATACATGCACCAATATTTGGGCCCAGCGAATAAACTGCTAATTTCAGCAGAGGAATGTGGCAGCAGGCTGTCACAGCAGCAGATGTCAATGAAGTGTCTGTCAGCTAATTAGATTGAATGCCTCATCACTAGTTTTGGTGCCACTTTACAAGTCTGTGTAACACAGGCAAACATGACAGAGGCAACTAAATAAGGGACAAGAGCGCAGCAAGAATTAGAGAATATAATTAATTTCATGTGGCCTGACTTACTAATCCTGGGTGATAGAAAAGGGCCAGCGGAGGCAGTTGACTCCAAGAAGGGCAGTTGTCTGACCAGAAACATCGTCTGTCCATTCCGTACAAAAGATATATTGTCTGAAAAAGGGTCTCAACCCAAAACGTCACCCATTCCTACTCTCCAGAGATGCTGCCTGTCCCACTGAGTTACTCCAGCTTTTTATAGACAATAGACAATAGACAATAGGTGCAGGAGGAGGCCATTTGGCCGTTTGAGCCAGCACCGCCATTCAATGTGATCATGGCTGATCATTCTCAATCAGTACCCCGTTCCTGCCTTCTCCCCATACCCCCTGACTCCGCTATCCTTAAGAGCTCTATCTAGCCCTCTCTTGAATGCATTTAGAGAATTGGCCTCCACTGCCTTCTGAGGCAGAGAATTCCACAGATTCACAACTCTCTGACTGAAAAAGTTTTTCCTCATCTCAGTTCTAAATGGCCTACCCCTTATTCTTAAACTGTGGCCCCTTGTTCTGGACTCCCCCAACATTGGGAACATGTTTCCTGCCTCTAACGTGTCCAACCCCTTAATAATCTTATATGTTTCGATAAGATCTCCTCTCATCCTTCTAAATTCCAGTGTATACAAGTCTAGTCGCTCCAGTCCTTCAATATATGACAGTCCCGCCATTCTGGGAATTAACCTAGTAAACCAATGCTGCACGCCCTCAATAGCAAGAATATCCTATTTTGTGTCTATCTTCGGTTTAAACCACATCTGCAGTTCCTTCTTACACAGATATTGCCTGATCTGCTGAGTTCCACCAGCACTTTGTGTTTTGCAGTTCACTACAAATTGTGTTAGGCAACACTAAATATTTGGGCACCAGTAATATACTTAGATCCTTAACATGGTGTTCATAGTCTTGATAGTGCTAACAAGTTGTACAATTTGCCATCCATTCTTGTGTAAAGGAGCTCACTGAGGCTCTACATTTAAAGAGAGCTGAGTACATTTCCCCCTCCCTTGTTAGAGACAGGGAGCCAGAGAGAATGTATAGCTTTGCTAGAGTAATAGGCTTCCCCTCAATGCTATCAAGCAACATAACCCTGTACCAAAACCACCGATTCCATTCTCTTATCGCCCTAATGGAGAGCAATCAGAGGGAGTAAGCCATGCAGGTGAATATCTGATGGCCTGGCCACTATTTTGCCTCCATCATTTTCTGGCAGTCCATGGTGGCAACTGTATTGAAGTCTCCTTGATTAACCAAGATCAGAAGCAATGTTCCTGAACCATTCTGGAGACACATTGGCACACCCCACTGAATGGATCTCAAGAATAATGGTGGCCTGCCAAGTAGTGCTCGGCCTCGACATTATGTGGGGTTCACCCTTGCTACTGTGCTCCTTGCTACTTGCTACCCTTGCACTCACACCCTTGCAATCACACTGTTACCCTTGCACCCGTGATGCTGCGTGACCCTGCCTCCCACTGTGCAGAGCTCTAGGCCCTTATTTGCAGATTTCTCCCGCATTGGCTGGATGGCTTTCTGAGGTAAGAAATATTTAAATGCATACATCCAACAGTCATCTTCTGCCGCCTCACTTTTCTAATTCCAACATGGATCTTCAGCAGTGATTCTACCCTCTGCACTGGCTACAGTGCCCCCCCCCCCCCCCCCACCCAATGCAGATCATGCAATCATGTCAATGGCTGAGCCGATGGATATGTGTGTGAAATAATAATAATAATAATAATAAGCATTTATTTTTATATAGCGCCTTTCCAGAAGCTCAAAGCGCTTTACATAAACAATCACAACATAAAAACAAACAGACAAACTATCCTAACGGAGAAGCGGCGAATAAACAACGCCAGCGTCCTCTCACGTCAGGGTCCGGCAGTAGACAGCAAAAAGCACAGGACACACAGATACAATTTTTACACAAACAGCCATCACAGTGATTGCTCTAGGCACACCCTCACTGTGATGGAAGGCAAAGTCTTATCTCCTCCTGATTTCTTCTCCCGTGGTGCCACGAGGTGATCGAGGCTCCCAACTTTTTTGAAGCCCCTATTTTTGAAATCACCTGACAATGTGTCTAGTTCTTCACTAGCTACTTACAATCCACCCACATCCTGCCCCATCCTTTGTATCTCTCTATCTCTCTCTTCTATATATATATAAGGGATGCGTGTGTGCATATATATATATATATAGAGGGAGAGGGAGAGGGGGAGAGGGGGAGAGGGGGAGAGGGAGAGGGAGAGAGGGGGAGAGGGGGAGAGGGGGAGAGGGGGAGAGGGGGAGAGGGGGAGAGGGGGAGAGGGGGAGAGGGGGAGAGGGGGAGAGGGGGAGAGGGGGAGAGGGGGAGAGGGGGAGAGGGGGAGAGGGGGAGAGGGGGAGAGGGGGAGAGGGAGAGGGAGAGAAGGAGCGGGGAGAAATAGTGAAACAGTTAATGTTTCAGGCCAATGATCTACCAGCACAAATCCTATTAAAACATAAAGTGCTGATCTGAAGAAGAGTCCTGTCCCAAAACATCATGTGGACTTTCCCTCCACAGATGTTGACTGGCCCACTGAGCACATTGCGTTTTGCCCAAAATTCCAGCATTTGCAGTTCCATATGTCTCCTATTAAAATCTGTTGTGTTTGTTTTCTTAGATGGCAATATATAAATGCTTATTTCAATGCTGAACTTCATGAAGCATGTCAGTGGCTTTGGCCAATATATATATATCCCAGTGATAATTGCAAATCTATCTAGACTGGTGTTGCTGCTGATGATAACGGGTGCAGGTCCATGTGACTGGATGGAAGGTAAGTTACCTAATTTCTACCCCATAGGCTCACGAAAAATCTGCCCCGGAAATTGCTACACCTCATAATTCTAGTTCTCAATTACTTGGAATGTATTGCAAGTTTACCATCAGTGAGTTTGGAGTTAAACCATCATGGTACATTTAAACAAACGTACTGAGGACTGGGTAGGTAGAGTTGTGGATTTTCAATAATGAAAATGCAAATGGATAGACTTCTGGAAAGAAACCAATATAACTATTTACTATTTACTAAAATTTGAAATTACATCGAAAATTTGACAGGGTTTCTAACCACGACCTTGTAGGTCTTGGGATTGTAATTGTAATTGTAATTGATTTTATAAGCCAAGTATGAAAACAAAACAAGTATGTAAATTATACTAGGAGTTTGATTTGCCATACAGTCATACCAAAAAAGCAACAAAACACGCAACCACGTAAAAATTTAACATAAACATTCATCACGGCGGCTCCTCCACAGGCAATGATGTCTTATCTTCTTTCCTCCTTTTTTCTCCCGCGGTCGGGAGAGTCAAACCATCCACAGTCGGGGTGATTGAAGCTCCCGCAGTCGGCGATCGAAGCTCCCACATCGTGGCGATCAAAGCTCCCGTGATCAGGGCAGTCGAAGCTCCTGCGGCTTGGAGCTCCCGAAGCCGGTCCCTGACAAAGGGGGATCTCAGCTCCACGATGTTAAAGTCCGCAGGCTCCCGCGGTTGGAGCTCCCGAGGTGGATCCCTGGCAAAGGGACCGCCAGCTCCGAGTTGTTAAATCCGCAGGCTCCCGCGGTTGGAACTCCCAAGGTCGATACTCAGCAAGAAGCCACCAGCTCCACAATGTTAGGCCGCAGTGCAGACGGAGATACAATAAAGAAAAGGTTGCATCTCCATCGAGGAAAGAGATATAAAAGTTTTCCCCACCCCTCCACCACACCCTACATAATACAAAACTAAAGATACACTAAAAGTTCAAACTCTACCTCCGCTACATTGACGACTGCATTGGTGCTACCTCTTGCACCCATGCAGAACTCACTGACTTCATAAATTTCACCACTAATTTCCATCCTGCTTTTAAATATACTTGGACCATCTCCGACATCTCCCTACTGTTTCTGGATCTCACCATCTCCATCACAGGAGACAGACAAGTGACCGACATCTACTACAAACCTACTGACTCCCACAGCTATCTTGACTACATTTCTTTCCACCCTGTTTCCTGTAAAAACTCTATCCCCTACACCCAATTCCTCCGTCTATGCCACATCTGCGTCCAGGATAAGGTGTTTCATACTTGGGCATCAGAGATGTCCTCTTTCTTTAGGAAATGAGGGTTCCCCTCTTCTATTACAGACGAGGCTCTCTCTACGGTCTCCTCTATATCCCGCAGCTTCACTCTTTCTCCCCCTCTACCCATTCGTAACAAGGATAGAGTCCCCCCTTGTCCTCGCCTTCCACCCCATCAGCTGTCGTATACAACATTTCCGTCACCTCCAACGGGATCCCACTACTGGCCACATCTTCCCATCTCCACCCCTTTCTGCTTTCCGCAGAGACTGTAACTCCCTGGTCCACTCGTCCCTTCCCACCCTAACCACCCCCTACCCAGGTACTTTCCCCTGCAACCGCAGGAGATGCAACACCCGTCCCTTTACCTCCCCCTTGACTCCATCCAAGGACCCAAACAGTCTTTCCAGGTGAGGCAGAGGTTCACCTGCACCTCCTCCAACCTCATCAATTGTATCCGCTGATCCAGATGTCAACTTCTCTACATCGGTGAGACCAAACGCAGGCTCGGCAATCGTTTCACTCAACATCTTCACTCAGTCCGCCTTAACTAATCTGATCTCCTAGTGGCTCAGCACTTCAACTCCCCCTCCCACTCCCAGTCTGACCTTTCTGTCATGGGCCTCCTCCAGTGCCATAGTGAGGCCCACCGGAAATTGGAGGAACAGCATCTCATATTTCGCTTGGGCAATTTACACCCCAGCAGTATGAACATTGACTTCTATAACTTCAGATAGTTCCTCTGTCCCTCTCTTCCCCCCCCCCCTTCCCAGTTCTCCCACTGTCTTCCTGTCTCCTAACATATCCTAGCTTTGTCCAGCCCCCTCTCCCCTGACATCAGTCTGAAGAAGGGTCTCGACCCGAAACGTCACCCATTCCTTCTCTCCTGAGATGCTGCCTGACCTGCTGAATTACTCCAGCATTTTGTGTCTGCCTTCAATTTGAACCAGCATCTGCAGTTATTTTCCTATACAGTTTGTCACATGATGTGACATAAATATGACAGTCTTAAAGTAACAGTAATTGTTCACCATCATTACTACATACACTGCACCATCAAGTTCATTGTTCCAGAACAGGTTCTGCGAGAGGAGTCATTTATTATGACATACAAGACTTGTTCATTAATAGTGTTGTAAAGATAGTGTATTGCATGCATGATTAAATGTATATTTCAATTACAATGGCATGTGACAATATTTGTAGTTGTCATTAGGAAAAGATGGATGAACAATGTCTCTCACAGTACATTAATTAGACCCTCATATAGCTATATTAAATTAGGATACTTCGTAATATCAGGAATTATTACAGACTATTCAACCTTTCATCTACATGCTGGCTTTAAGTAAGAACAATCCAATTAGTCTAATTTCCCATTTCTTGCCCCCTTCCCTTCAACTTATTTTTATTTTATGCATTTTGTTTTCAACGTCCACATTGAAATGTGCACTTCACCACCTTTTCAAACTGGGACTTTCTGATCACTGCTACCTGCTTTGTGAAGTTTTCTCTCATGTCACCTGTAATTTGTAAGCTTTTCACCAACAGAAACAGTTTATCTTTTATTCTTTATCCAGACCTTTAGTGATATTAAATTAGACATGACGAGCTGTGCACCACATTCACCTTTAGTGGGATGATTGCAGTTGCAGTTATCTTTTGTTGCCCTCGTCACCATGTTGCTATGACTGTCCCAACAGAAAGAGCAGCCTGCAAGCAGTGGCCTCAGACATCACTGAAACTGCAATTGCCAGCCAAATAGCCTTCTACCTGCTTGTGCCTCTCTCACTGTCCCTAAATATCTCCAAAGATCTGAGTTATTTATCAACAGATGAAAAGCATTTAAATAAAGAAAATAAAAGAAATAAAGAGAAAAAAAATTCTGCAATTGAAATACTCTTTCAACTTATTAGTGTCCCAACTAATTTAAATATAAATCAAAATAAGATTCAAATCAAATCAGTCAGCTTCACTTACATTGTCCATGAAGATATACAACTGTGGAGCACCTAAGATGCACCAGCAAAGTGGCCTGATACCAGCTCCTCACCTTATGTAACCATCCTGGACTTGGTGTTGAGCCTGAGTTCAGCTAGCAGACACTGAAGTAAAGAACCATTGACAGCAATGTATCTGCATGGAACCACGTGTAAGCCACTCACAGTGTCTAGCTCAAGATTTCAGCAGTGGGCAAACTATTTCTAAGAGGTGCAACACAACGCCTCGTTTTCACTCCAAACAGCTATAATAAACCCCCAAAACCACATAAGCTTTTCTAATTGCTGTCTCAATCTGTCCAGTGGTCTTCCACCATTCACGAACAAGTGTAACCCCAGGTCTCTTGAGTTCCTACATTTCTTTGGAATTGAATTAGACAATAGACAATGGACAATAGGTGCAGGACTAGGCCATTTGGCCCTTCGAGCCAGCACCACCATTCACTGTGATCATGGCTGATCATCCACAATCAGTACGCCATTCCTGCCTTCTCCCCATATCCCTTGACTATCTTTAAGAGCTCTATCTAACTCTCTCACTCTCTGTATTACTTCAGAATCCATCTACCTATTTACGTCCTCCTTAAGTCAACCACAAGCTTCTGATGTTCACCGAACTTCTAGGTTTTGTGCTGCTGCAAATTTAGAAACCGCGTCCCACTCAGAGAGCAGTTCTGGAAGCAGAGAGCAGAAACTGCTCAGAGAGCAGCCCAGCATACCTGACTGAAGCTCAGAAATAATTCCCATGGGAACTTCCTTGAAATTGTCCACATTTAGCTCTTTGGTTTCCTTAGTCACACAGGAAATGACTAATAAAATGAATAAAAATAGTCAGCTTATTTTTAGGATTTATCTGTCTGCCAGAAGTTAATTTGCTGTTGTGAATTTTTTAATATTTATATACAGGACATTTCAAAATCTCGATTTCTCTAAGTCCCCACGAATAGTTTATTTCTAAGGTAGACACAAAATGCTGGAGTAACTCAGCGGGTCAGGCAGCATCTCGGGAGAGAAGGAATGGGTGACGTTTCGGGTCGAGACCCTTCTTCAGACTAATGTCTGGGGAGGGGGCGGGACAAAGATAGGATGTACTAGGAGACAGGAAGACTAGTGGGAGAACTGGGAAGGGGGAGGGGAAAGAGAGGGACAGAGGAGCTATCTGAAGTTAGAGAAGTCAATGTTCATACTGCTGGGGTGTAAACTGCCCAAGCGAAATATGAAATACTGTTCCTCCAATTTGCGCTGGGCCTCACTATGACAATGGAGGAGGCCCATGACATAAAAGTCAGACTGGGAATGGGAGGGGGAGTTGAAGTGCTGAGCCACCGGGAGATCAGGTTGGTTAAGGCGGACTGAGCGAAGGTGTTGAGCGAAACGATCGCCGAGCCTGAGTTTGTTCTTGCCGATGTAGAGAAGTTGACATCTGGAACAGCGGATACAATAGATGAGGTTGGAGGAGATGCAGGTGAACCTCTGCCTCACCTGGAAAGACTGTTTGGGTCCTTGGATGGAGTCGAGGGGGAAGGTAAAGGGACAGGTGTTGGTTTACAAATAAAACCACACAAAGTACTGAAGTAACTCAGCGGGTCAGGCAGCATCTCTGGAGAACATGGATAGGCAACATTTCCAGTTGTATTCCCTTTTTCCCCTGAGGATGAATCTGTGTCTTCCATTGCATTACATGAAAACAAATCTGTTGGACTTTGGTTCAGCTCCATTCAGAGTATTGTGTGCAGTTCTGATTGCCCCATTAGAAGAAAGATGCGGAAGATTTGGAATGGGTGCAGAGCTTGTTTACCAGAACGCTGCCTGGATAAAAGGGTTTCAGCTACAGGTGGTTAGATAGACTTGGATTATTTTCTCTGGAATGTCAGATGTTGAAGGGCATACTTAGGATATAAAATTATGGCCTTTAGTATATGAAATTATATACAGGTATATAAAATGATGAGAGGCAATGATAATGTAGACAGTCAGAACTTTTTTACCCAGGGTGGACAATAAGGCTGCGCTTTGTGCATCCGGATAAGGCACAAACTGTCGAGAGACTTTTTAAAAAAAGTTAAGCAAGTAACAAAGTCATCATAACTACTTGTTCACATAACAATGCTAATAATTTTGCTCTTCTACTTTCTAAAAGGCCACGGAACTAAAGGGGTGTTCGAGCTTCTCGCTGGGTGGCGGAGAACAAAAGAGGATTTACCATTCAAGGAAAGAATAGCAGCTGCTTATTCTGATGTGATGGTGTCCTACACGATGACAAGCTCGCTCTACATCATCACCTTTGGGATGGGTGCAAGCCCATTCACCAACGTCGAATCTGTCAAAATCTTCTGTCAGAACATGTGTGTCACAGTCCTAGTGAACTATTTCTATGTTTTCTCCTTTTATGGCTCCTGCTTGGTATTTGCTGGGCAGTTGGAACAGAACCGCTACCACAGCATATTCTGCTGTCGAATTCCATCACCTGAATACTTGGCGTCCAGGCCTGTCTGGTTTAAAACAATGTTAAATGATGGATTTCAGCAGCCCAGTACCCATGATTGCGATCCGTATCAGAAACATTTCATTCAGCGCTTTCTGAGGGAGCGCTACACTGAATGGATCATTAATACATACGTCAAGCCTTTTGTCGTGTTGTTGTACCTGATTTATGTGTCATTTTCCTTTATGGGATGTTTACAAATCAGTAACGGATCAAATCTTCTTAATATGCTTGCAAGTGACTCAAAAAGTGTTTCTTTTACAACAACCCAGCAAAAATACTTCAGCAACTACAGTCCAGTCATAGGTTTTTATATTTACGAACCAATAGAGTACTGGAATATAACAATACAGGAGGATCTGCGGATAATCAGCAGGGGTTTCATCAGAATATCATGGATTGAGCATTACTTACAGTATTTAAAAAAAATCAATGCCACAGTACTAACCAAAAGCGATTTCATCAGCATTCTAGCTAACTCATTTTTGAAGCAACCAGAATTTAAAAACTATATGGATGATATCATTTTTTCAAAGACATCAGAAGAAGTCGACATCATCGCCTCCAGAGTGTACATGGTGGCTCGAACTGCAGAGAATATACATGAAGAAATGATTGATTTGCTGGAAACATTAAGAAAACACTCTCTCATTTCTAGAATAAAATATATAGTGTTTAATCCAACATTTGTTTTCATGGATCGATATAGTTCATCCATCACTTCACCAATCCTGAACTCTGGTGTTAGTGTCTTGATCATTCTGCTGCTGACTATTTTCCTGGTTATCAATGCATTGGGTAATGTTTGGGTGATACTTAGCGTGATCTCAATGGAGTTTGGTGTGGTTGGACTGATGACACTATGGAAAGTAGATATGGACAGCATTTCAATCTTGTGCCTTATCTACTCTTTGAACTATGCCATAGATCACTGTGCACCTCTACTCTTTACATTTGTATTAGAAAAAGAACGCACCAGAACTGAATGTATCAAAAACTCTTTGGAATGGAATGGAGCAGCCATCTTGCAGAGTAATGTTTGTTTTCTGTTAGGGTTATTGCCCCTATTTTTTGTGCCTTCAAATTTGACCTTCACACTGTTCAAATGCTTACTTCTCACAGTCATCTGTACCTTGCTACATTGCTTTGTAATATTACCTGTTTTTCTAACATTTTTTCCTCCATCCAAGAAACGACACAAGAAAAGGAAGCGTGCAGAAATCAAAGAGGAAATCGAATCTGTGGAGATACGAGATAACTCAGGAATGGTTGATCATGTCACCACAGTTTGAGTACCTGGACAAAAATTCACTGGAAAAATCAGCATCAGACAGAGCCGCACAGCAGGTGGTTTAGCTCCCTGGTAAGGTTCAATCCCACGAGCTTGTGCTGGCCTTTAGGTCAGAACAAAGGAAGCATGGGAAATCTGAAATGCATTTCACTGAAAAGACAATCAGAATAAGATTTCAAAAGAACAAACCTGTTCCACCTAACACTAAAGGTGCATTGAACGTGAAATTAAAAAAAATAATAATAATTGGAAAGTTATCAATTAGAATTTGAAGGTTGAAGAAAAAAATAACCATGTGCTTATATCTTATCACCTTCAATATTTGACATTTTCTTGCTTTGAACTGCAATGCAAAAACATTGGACAGATTAGGAAAAGTTGCACAGGAAAGATATATCTTTGCGTGAATGTTTCACCAATGGATCTTCAATGAAGAATTTTGCTAATGGAAAAAAGCTAGTTATCAGAAAACATTCACAATGCAAAGCCTTATGCATAAACATTTTCCATGAAGGTGTCTGGAAGACTTGCTTTGTCTTCCATAGGGTAAAATTAAATGGCAATTTTCGATCATTATTGCTGATAATATTAGGCGACACAATTAGTTTTCTTCCCTCTTGTAACTAAGCCAAAGGGCAATGAACTGTAAGTCTCCTCAGTAAACATGAGGTCTGTGTGAGAGGAAATTAGCCATTATTTTATTATAAGTTTTTAAAAACTACACACCATATATTTTGATTGTATAATCATTATTTTCCAGCATAGGTACTATAAATCTCATTAAGTTAACACATCTTGTTGCAGAAGTGACCTCCACTAACTATTTTTCAAAATGCTTTGCTTATTGTTTAATGGACCTTGCAAAATACGATGCGCTCCGATAGAAAATAATTATCTAAAAAGTCATGAGTGTATATTCCACATATTTAAGGAATCTAAAATAAAATTTAAGAATTGCTAATAAATAGTTGAAGATGTTAGAACTCAGATATTAAAGTAGAAATTGCTGTCAACAGACCGAGGGTCAAATAAAAGATATGCCGGAAGCAGATAAATTAATGCTTCAGAGAAAGAAGCTTCATTAAATTGATGTTATTCTGACTCCATTGACAAATGGTCTATACTTGAAAAATGTAATCATAGATTCTCTGTTTTTGAGAAAGAATCCACAGCTCTGATGTTATGACACTTGCTTTCTCCTGCTCAGTTTTTCTGGCATTTATTACAATAATTGCTTTCAGAACTGCGAGTATAATGACAGCATTTTCTTGCAATAGATTATATTATTACTGCAGCAAAATTATTCCTAAAACAAAGAAAATTATCTTATTCAAGGTACTGAAATATTGATGTTTTGCTGACACACTCTCTTAATAGTTTATTATCCAATTTATTGAAATACTTTAAAGTTATTATTTATATGAAACAAAATCTGGACCTCTAGTTTATCATTTTTTGACTCACATAAAGCAGAGTTATGTCTTTCATGTAAATTCAATGCCACGTGACAGAATTTAAGTAATAGCTATGTTTTCTATTGCATTTTCCAAGGTTATTTTTGAAGTTTCTAATTCCATTGTTTAAAATTATTGTGGAACTGATGTTGTTTTCAAATAGAGAGTAAGTCATTTTAAATCCATAATTTCCTTTTTTTCATAATAAATTATTCTGCTAGATCATTCAGTGAATTTATAGTCCAACAGGTGAATTTTACTCTACAAAATAGCTGAATAAATTTTCCTCCCAGAATCATCACAAATTTTCTGAAATCTCGTATTTGAAGCTCTTCAATCTAAGGCCCAGGGATACCCCTGACCAAAATCTCGAATGACTTTCTCCATGATCATTCTCTTTCTGGCCTTTGATATTGTCAACTCCACCATTCTCCTCCACTGTGTCTCAACAACCATGCCCTCTGTTCATAACTGACCAGAGAACAAAAGCAACACTTCATGGGAGCATCCTATATTTTCCCCTTACTGTGCACATGCTCAACATTGCATTGTCATCCGCATACGTGGTATCAGTTTCCACATGTTCACCTGTCATCTCTCTCAACTTTTTCACTGTCCCTACAATGTAAGGCTGCTTGGGTGACAATGGTTATGTGAATAGCTGCAATGTCATCTAGTTGAATTCCATAACCTGGTTATTGTTCATCTTATGTGTAGGAAGGAACTGCAGATGCTGGTTTGAACTGAAGCTAGAAACAAAAAACTGGAGTAATTCAGTGGGTCAGACAGCATCTCTAAAGAAAAGGAATAGGTGATGTTTCCGGTCTGAAGGAAGGTCTCGACCCAAAACGTCACCTGTTCCTTTTCTCCAGAGAAGTTGTCAGACCCACAGAGTTACTCCAGCTTTTGTGTCTATCTATTGTTCATCTTATCCTGCATTGGTGAGGAGTATGTGCGTGTGAGTGTTGTACAATCTGTTTGATGATGTGCAAAAGTGCAAGGGGTAGTTGTAAGGTTTGCAAGCTCTAAGCATATATCTAGACTTTGAGATACAGTGCGGAAACAGGCCTTTCAGCCCAACGAGTCCACACCAACCAGCGAACACCCTGTACACTAACACTATCCTACACACTAGGGACAATTTAACAATTTTACTAAACCATTTTACCGAACCCAATTAATCTACAAACCTGTATGTCTTTTATCTCCCCAGTAAACTGCTTGCACTACGTTTTGAATATGTACTTACATGCTTTCCAGTTTTCAGCAGGTACTTACACATTTTATACCAGGGACACCAGTACAGCATTCAGAATCCTTGATAAAAATTGCCAAGAATACCCTGCTCAAAAATGCAATTTTTCAGTGTTTTCCAGAATACATTCACTTCCTGCAATTCCTAGCACCTGACACAGCCATCATCTCATTACTTTCCTATTGATAAGAAAGGTTTCAAAAGATATGGACTAAACTCGGGCAGGTGGGACTAGTGTAGATGGGGCATCTTGGTCAGTATGGGCAAGTTGGGCTGCAGGAACTGTTTCTGTGCTGTATAACTCTATGACTCTAAATGCAGGTGAAACTTTAGTTAGCGCAGGATAATTTTAATCAGAACTAACCCCTCGTGATGAACAATTCTCACCGCCTGTTGAATTTTTCCACCAACAAACAATACGATTAGCACTGGCTGGATCCTCTCATGTCTAACGTCTAAGAAGAATAAAGTTGGAAAACGATTAGCCAATGGGTTAATTGTAGATTGGGATCTCTTTTATTGTAATCTGGACCAATTGAAACTAACTGCCATCATTTGTCATCTCCACTTTCAGCTTTCTGTCCTCATTGTAATTATGATATGATATCCATCTTTAATTTCTACCGCAATATGTCATTAACTGTATGGAAGTGTAAGAACAATTATTTCCGTTGAATGGCATGGGTTTTTATTTGTGCCTTTGCCTCCAATGTGCAATGGTAATTATGTCCAAATGGATTGTCTGCTTAATGATGGAATCCTTTCTTTTCTGCCTGCTGTTAGACGTTCTTAAATCTACTTCTACAGACTGACAGTATAGTTACAATCACTGATAGTTGTGCCGATCAACTTCCTTGATTTGGAATGGGGGAAGCACTAACAGGAAATATAAATTGAGGATGTACTGTATTATTGTGCTGAGAGTACACACTATATTTACTATATTTTAAATACTCCTGGGAAATTAATAATAATGTAAATAGCATAAAGTATAATGAAAGCCAAAAGATAATGACTGATTTTGATAAGCCTCACTCTGCACCATGAAAATCCATTTTCGAGAATATTTATTGAGTAGCTTTGTGCTGGGTAGCATATTAAATGAAAGTTATTCTAAAAATAATTTGAACTACTATATGAATTAAATGAAAATTTATTATCATTAATATTACTATCAATTTATTATTAAATGAAAATTTATTATCGCTAACATTATTCATTATTAGCATGGTTTACAAAGGTTGAAGTTCAATTACACAAATTAACAACTAGATCCATAATTAGTTAACGATTACTTCTACTAGACTATAATAGTCTTAATTGGCTCTAAGATGTCTTAAATATACACCTTTTTTTAAAAACACCACATGACCAATAATAAATGTGTACACTGCATGCACTTTGCATTCTGTAATCATTCCCAGCATTTGAACCTCTTTCTGTTATCCTCATTTTTAGTATTGATAATAGATATCAATAATATTTCCTACCATCAGTGATATTTCACAGCTGTTCTGACACCTTGTGCAATACCAATTATACACTAACATTTTGTCTAGAATAGCATTATTTTGTCATATACTAAGAAAGAATGTAATATTACTATAATGATAAGCCACTATAAATTGGTTTTAAGATAGCTGTTAATTTGATTCATACCATTTAGATAAGTCATTACAAACAACATCATGGCACAACGGGTTGTGCTGCTGCCTCACTGCTACAGGTAACTGGGATCAACCCTATGTTTGAGTGCTGTCTGCACAGCATTTGCCCCTTCTATCTGTGAACATGTCGGGGGTTTTCAATGCATGCTCTGGTTTCCTCCTGCATCCCAAATTACTGTTAAAATAACTGGCCCCGTGAATTGCTGCATAGTCAGTTCATGGGAAAAAGAACGAAAGGGGAGACAAGTAGGGATTATGGGAGTGGTTGAGGGATGGTGGGGGAAGTTGCCGTGAACAGGGTGAACAGTCATGGCAATCCACCTTTTTCTTCTAGATCAAAGATCTTTAACAGACTCAGAAGAGGAAAGAGCTGGAGAACTCTTCAGGGGTAATTTATTTTTATAAGAACTGCAGGTCTCGCTAAGTGTTTTGTGGCCTTTTCCTTCTCACAGTCTGATACAATTAGCCAGTTAGCATAGTACATGTACTCACCATTTCTTCCTCAATTACATATCATTGGAGCTGATTTGCATGCAACAATTAGCTCATTTAATTTACCCATGCATGTGTCCATTAGAAGGATCCCATAAGTAAGTCAGCATTGCCATAATTTCTACTCATTTTCCACTTCACCAACAAACAATATGATTAGAACTGGCTGGGTCTTCTCATGTCAAATGTCTAAGCAGCATAAAGTTAGAAAACAATCAGTCAATGGGTTTATTGGGATCTCTGTTATCGCACTCTGGAGCTATTATAACTAATTGCTTTCATTTGCCATCTCCACTTTCAGCTTTCTATCCTCATTGCAGTTATAACATGATATCCATTTTTATTTTCTATTGCAATATGTCTTTAACTGTACCGAGGTGTAAGAACAATTGATTCCGTTGAATGGCATTTCACCCCACCACGACTTGGTCAGCCATGTGTATTTTGAATTGTTTTTAACTTGCAAATGCTTTTTGAGACATGTGTACCTGTCTTCTACTAAAATCAGGGAAAACAATAAGGTTCCCGAGAAAGAAACCGGCAAAAGCCAAGAATCGTAACTGCATCATCTATATATGCTTTCAACAATAACAGCAATGCAACCGTGTGTGATCTTTTCAATGCTGCTGAACTGATCAATACAGTTCACGAGAATGCATTCAACTATTTGACATTAAGCCTGAGAAAAAGTATCAGGCTAGATGTCCAAAACCTCAGTCAAAGAGTTACATTTTCAAAACATTTCTTGAAGAATGGAAGGAACGCTTAGGGTATGGTGGTTGTCAGGACAGCCACTAGTATTAAAGCAAGCAAATAAATGCTAAAAGCCCATTTCATCAGTGAAGTAGCAATATGTTCCATTATTGGTACCAAATTTTGAGCAATACTGGATTGTTGGATGTAGACCGAGAACACTGAACACTGAAATTATATCACTGAAGAAGGGTCTCGACCCATAACATCACCTATTCCTTCTCTCCAGAGATGCTGCCTGTCCCGCTGAGTTACTCCAGCATTTTGTGTCTACTATATTATATCATATGCATTGCTTCCAATTGCCTTATATTTCTTTCCTCTGTTGTTCCTAGAACTACCACCGATTTTAATTCAGAACAAGAATGAGTAAATAAAAAATTATATATATTAGGTTTACCAAACCAAAATCCTCACTTCATCATGCAAATATTCTCTGGGCACAGTAGGATATATAGCAGGAAATCTTTATTTACTTCAATCAGCTATCGTTTTTTTTTAATACACCCGGACTGAATCTTAGTATTGTTTCCTGTACTTGTGCTAAGACTGACAACAGTATTATCTTTCACATATGCATGTTAGTATATTTGTAATGTTCTGTCAGTCTACTTAATGGTACTTTTCTAAACTTTTATGAAACTCTGAATCTTTTCATACATGAATGAGTGGTCAGTCAATGTAAGTATTATTACATAGCAATACCAACTTGCAATATAAATATTATTGACAATTTTAGCATGACAGAACGATATCTATCAAAAGAAAATCTATTATTCTTCATTAATGGGTTCTATAATCTGAATACTAACACCAGCAATGTAATTATTTAGTAATTTGATTATATTGGATACACATTAGGCTCTGACCACGTTTGCTACTTCAAGTGATTGCAATCAACGACACTGTAGTAATACCTCATTATCAAAGAAAGCTTTCTAAGCATAAAATGATGAATATTCCATATGCTATATTGATATGATTAGTAGCTTAAAAGTGGAAGTAGTCCATGTATTCCTCTGGGTGTAAAGGTTGACAGAAAACTTTGAATACAAATGTCAAATTCCATCAATGTAACAGAGCCCACATTTCAACATCTAATGCTATTTATGAACAGTTTGTGGAATATTTGATTCTTTAACTGCTTGTAACATTCTGGTGAGACCTTGTGTTAAAATGTAACCTTGTGTCATCAGACCTTGTGTTAAAATGTGTAGTGAAATAATATTCCTACAAAAATTCTGTTAAAGTTCATAATTGATATATTATGAGTAGTCGGCGATGACATAAGAATGCAATCTAACCCCGTTTCCAGACTTGACCCAACCAGCCTGTGGTACTTATTCTGCCACGTCCATCCGATTGCTACTAAGGGTAAATTATGAGATTGGCGCAGTCGTCTCAGTGTACAACCTCAGCAATTGAAAGTCTGCTGTTTCAAAGGGCAAGACCTCACAGTGCGAGGAGAACATTTCCTCACTTTCAATTGAATAAATAAGGAATCAAAATGGATACAAAGGCAAGGGATTTCCATTACGGTCATGTGTTGATTTCCATTCAATGTATTTAAGAGAGAGTTAGATATATCTCATGGCTAATGCAATCAAGGGATATGGGGAGAAAGCAGGAATGGGGTATTGATTTTGGATGATCAGCCATGATTATATTGAATGGCGGTGCTGGCTTGAAAGGCCAAATGGCCTACTCCTGCACCTATTTTCTATGTTTCTATGTTTATATGTCTCAGCTCAGACAATTAGCTAACATCTGTACTTAACATAGAAAACAGAGCATAGAACAGTACAGTACAAGAACAGCACCCTTGGTCAACAATGCCCAAGTTAAACTATCTCTTCTGCCTACACATGATCAGGATATTTAACAGAAGACTATCTGCCTACAGAAAATGTTTACATTATAACATTATTCATTTCAAAATATGTTTCTCGATATGTAAGGGGCAGCAGCTACAGAACATGAATTAATTTTTCTATGCATCGTTGATACCATAAGCCTTTGGGTTTGCTTGGTCACCTTGCACATAATTGACAATTTGATTTTTTTTCATTTTGTTACACAACTGAATTAAAATGTTCCTGAATGAATAACAAGGTCACTGGTCAGGCAGACTTGACAGTTACATTAGTTACATAACTAATCAACACACGGAAGTTTTCATTTCTTTGCCTTTATCTTTGAGGCCCATTGTTACATTTTTAATTAATGTCATTTTACTTGCACCCAGTTCATAAATGATGGACTTTCCATTGCTGAGACTGTTCCCTGAAAAAAACTCTGCGATCTGAGGCAAGAAACAAAATAAAGCTAAAACTTGAAAATTGATTGTCTTTCAAGCTGATTCTCCTGCATGCAGTGCCTTGCATTGCAGTATGGCTGGAAGTGGCAAACATGTAATGGTGGATTGTAAATTTCGAGTGGGAACGTGTCAGATTCAACAAGCTCACAATTACAAGTATTTTCCCAAATGTTTAAAGGTTACTGGGTATGAAATTTTCATCTTCGAAATCCTAAATAATGGTTGTAACTTCAGTTTATTAATTAACTGACTGACAGCTTTAAGCCACTCCAATGGCAACCTAAAATATGCCAATATACAGCACACAGACCCAGAATGAAGAAGGCCACAGATATGAGATACTTTCAGCAATGGATACATCAAACAAAGCAATCAGTTCAGGATGTTGTTATTAATACACTTTCTATGTTTAAGCGCAAACAGGATAATAATATTTGATATTTCAGTATTGTTTGCTTCATTCAGCTGTTTGGCTAATTCTCTGTGATTTATTCCTCTCTTTCTGTGCTTCCAACCAATAGAAATAAATATCATTCAATTACTCACTGTTATCTGGTGTAATTTGTTTGCGTTTAACTGAAAATATGTTTTTAAAGTGTACTTTGATAAATAAAGGACAAGCAAGAATTCACATTCTTGAGAATCCATAATCAAATTTGAAAGCATTAAAGCCAAAGAATTTAGATATAGTAGGAAGTACGTTAGACATTTTGACAGAAGGTTATTGTAGTAAGTTTGACGGCCTGAATTTTGTCAGCTTCTGAAAAGATGCAAAAGAAAATAATCACAGGATGCTGGATTTTAGAGATACAGCGCGGAAACAGGCCCTTCGGCCCACCAAGTCCGCACCAACCAGCGATCTCCGCACATCAACACTATCCTACACACACTGGGGACAAGTTACACATACACCAAGCCAATTGACCTACATACTTGTACGGCTTTGGAATGTGGGAGGAAACCAAAGATCTCGGAGAAAAGGGGACGTACAACGAAATCTGGGTGTCCTAGTGCATCAGTCACTGAAAGGAAGCATGCAGTGAAGAAAGACAATGGAATGTTGACCTTCATAACAAGAGGAGTTGAGTATAGGAGCAAAGAGGTCCTTCTGCAGTTGTACAGGGCCCTAGTGAGACCGCACCTGGAGTACTGTGTGCAGTTTTGGTCTCCAAATTTGAGGAAGGATATTCTTGCTATTGAGGGCGTGCAGCGTAGGGTTACTAGGTTACTAGGTTAATTCCTGGAATGTCGTATGTTGAAAGACTGGAGCGACTAGGCTTGTATACACTGGAATTTAGAAAGATGAGAGGGGATCTTATCGAAACATATAAGATTATTAAGGGGTTGGACACGTTAGAGGCAGGAAACGTGTTCCCAATGTTGGGAGTCCAGAACCAGGGGCCACAGTTTAAGAATAAGGGGTAGGCCATTTAGAACGGAGATGAGGAAAAACTTTTTCAGTCAGAGAGTTGTGAATCTGTGGAATTCTCTGCCTCAGAAGGCAGTGGAGGCCAATTCTCTGAATGCATTCAAGAGAGAGCTAGATAGAGCACTTAAGGATAGCGGAGTCAAGGGGTATGGGGAGAAGGCAGGAACGGGGTACTGATTGAGAATGATCAGCCATGATCACATTGAATGGTGGTGATGGCTCGAAGGGCCGAAGGGCCGAATGGCCTACTCCTGCACCTATTGTCTATTGTCTAAAACCCACGAAGTCAAGGAGAGAGAACGTACAGAGTCCGCACAGACAGCACCTGTAATCGGGATCGAACCCGGGTCTCCGGCGCGACAAGCGCTGTAAGGCAGCAACTTTACCGCTGTGCCACAGTGGCCACCCTATGCAAAGTTTTTGCTGTTTATCCTACACACACTAGGGACAATTTTACACTTAAACCAAGCCAATTAACCTACAAACCTGAGTTACTGAGTTACTGATTTACTACGGCTAGGAGGCTCACCAGAGAGGGGAATACAATGGCAATGTCACAGAGTCAGGGCTGAAGTCAGTGGGGGTGTGGGGATCAGTGGCCCAGGATGATGGCAGGGTCAGGCATCAGAAGGGGTTTTGAGGCAGACGCTGGCTGATGGAGATCAGCGATGATGAATAGGATGTGATCAATGCTTTGGGAGTGGGGTGATGGAGAAGGTTAAGGATGCCTGGATTAGGGGGGTATTAGATATATGGAGGTTGGACCGACTTGGAATGTTTTCCCTGGAATGTCGGAGGTTGCGGGGAGTACGGATAGCAGTGTGTAAACATAGATTTCGCAGAGAAGCATAGATTTCAGGAGACAATCAGAATTTTTTTCCCAGGATGGAAAATCAAATACTAGAGGGCATAGCTTTAAGATGAGAGGGACACAGTTTAAAGATGTGCAGGGCAATGTTTTCATACAAAGGGCGGTGAGCACCTGGAACACGCTGCCGGGGTGGGTAGTTGTTCCCACACTGACACCCCATCCCCACCCCCGCCCCTACACTGACACCCCATCCTTGTCCCCACACTGACACCCCATCCCCACCCCCAAACTGACACCCCATCCCCACACTGACACCACATCCCCGCCCCCACACTGACACAAATCCCCGTCCCCTCACTGACACCCCATCCCCGCCCCCGCCCCCACACTGACACCCCATCCCATCCCCACACTGATACCTCATCCCCACACTGACACCCCATCCCCGTCCCCACACTGACACCCCATCCCCACACTGACACCACATCCCCGCCCCCACATCCCCGCCCCCACACTGACACAAATCCCCGTCCCCTCACTGACACCCCATCCCCGCCCCCGCCCCCGCACTGACACCCCATCCCATCCCCACACTGACACCCCATCCCATCCCCACACTGATACCTTATCTCCACATTGACACCCCATCCCTGTCCCCACACTGACACCCCATCCCCGTCCCCACACTGACACCACATCCACACCCCTACACTGACAGTCAATACGCCACAGAAAATCCTAGAAATGACATCCAGGCACATTATGGAAAGGTGCTGTGCATTTTTGTTCCTTGCTGTATTCTTTTAGTGGATGAAGGAAAGAGCTCCAAATGAACATTGCAGACTTTGTATTCCATGAGGTTATCCTGAATGTTTATTAACATTTTATTTTTCATAAAAAATGTTCGGTATAATGCATAAATCATGATGCTATGTGATCAAATTTCATTGCATTATGGGAATTAAAGCATCCTCAGTTCCAAGTGAAAAATAACTAAAAGGTAGAGAGAGTGCAGACTGAAATCTAACGCACCCAGTCAGTGGACAGGGTAGATGGTGTACATTTCGTTTTAGAGATACGGCATGGCAACAGGTCATTCGACTCGCTGTCCATACCAACCACTGAACACCCATTCATACTAGTTCTATGTTATCCTAGGTTCTCATCCACTCCCTACACACTAGAGGCAATTTACAATTAGCCTGCAAACCTGCACGTCTTTGGGATGTGGGAGGATACCAGAGCACCCGGAGGAAATCCAGGTGACAGGGAGAACGTGCAAACTCCACACAGACAGTACCCGAGGTAAGGATTGTTCCTGGGTATCTGACACTGAAAGACTGCAGCTCAACAACCGTGACACTGTGTCACCCCTACATCTTGCCCAATTCAGGGAATTGAAAATAAATGTTGGACCCAACCAGTCTGATTCTGCTGAGTACACTTGTTGGTCTAAAACTGTAGAAAAAAATCAGGTATGAAAATATTAATAAAATTCCATGCCAAGTATTTCCTTAGGATATCAGTCCCCCTGCAGGCATGGCTTTGGCAGAAGCATGTTGGAAACCTTATCTACCCACACAGACGAAGTCTGTTATGAGGAACTCCAAGGGAACTCTTCCCACTGATCTCATAATTAAACGACTAATTAAAAGTCAACACTTATTAAAGGTTTCTCTTTGAGGTCAATTCTGCAGATCATATGCAACATGGAAGGCTGGCGGTTCAGTTTGTCACATTACCTTCGCACTAATATTTTCATAATTGCAAACAAAGAACAATATGCCACTATTAATGTGGGAAATTTAACAAGGACTTTTATCTTTTGCATTGAAGTTGCCGTGGTGTTGTTAAGTGTTGTTTAGTGATGTTAAGTCACAGTAACGTTATATATACTGGCCACTTATTATATTTCACCCCAAATGTTTCTTTGACATCAAAGATGATAGCCAAACAGTGGTTCAAACATGGAAAAGTCAGTATATTTTGACACTAAAGCTGTTTCAGGCTAAAAAATAAATACCGTGATTTCTTTTTTTATGAAGCACATCTCATTAGGATGTAACTAGTATTCAGTTCATATTGAAAAATTCATAATATGAACAAAACTATATTATATAAAAGTATAAATTTCCTGGAAAAAAGTTACAACTTCAGAGATTTAATTTCTAATTGGAATTAGAGTATGGAATTGTTTGGAATTATATTTGTGTACGAAATACGAAATTATGAAAAATAAATGGAAGCGCTTTTTAATTTATTTTTTGCTTAACACTACAAGTAGTGAAGCCCCAAAATTAAATAGATACCCACCATCAAGGTAATGTAAAATATACAATAATGATCATAAATAAAAAGAGGAGATTGGCTCCTAAATTGTTGTGGCAGTCCAAGAAATGCTGCCAGCAGTTGGACTTGTTTTTGAATGTTCCATGCCTGTGGTATTTGGCATTGCAAGCTGGAAGAGTAAGAGGGAAACAACAGCACCCTCTACAGCATATCCAGCTGAACTGGATAAGTATTGACTCTATCCCCTACTCCCAATTCCTCCGTCTACGCCGCATCTGCGCCCAAGATGAGCTGTTCCATACTAGGACATCCAAGATGTCCTCATTCTCCCATCATAGATGAGGCCCTCACTGGTGTCTCCTCGGTACAACGCAGCTGCGCCCTTCCTCCCCCTCCCCCTAGTCACAATAGTGACAGAGTCCCCCTGGTTCTTACCTACCACCCCATCAGCCTTCGCATCCAACACATAATCCTCCGAAATTTCCACCACCTCCAACGGGATCCCACCGCTAGCCACATTTTCCCATCTCCACCCCTTTCCGTCTTCCGCAGAGACAGTTCCCTCCGCAACACCCTGGTTAACTCATTCTTTCCCACCCAAACCACCCCCTCCCCAGGTACCTTCCCTGCAACCTTGAGGTTCAATTTCATAATTTCATATAAGTCATGAGGTAAAGGGGATTTTTAAGAGGAGGGGAAAGGAAACGTTGGGAAGGGAAGCAAGATTGTGAGAGAGAAGGAGATGGGAGTGACATGGGGTAGGGGAGGGAAAGAGAAGGGAGAGATGGGGAGAGCCAATGGTGAGGGGAAGAGGAGGTGAGGAGAGGAAGAAAGAATAAAAGTTGAAAGGACAGGTGGTTGATGGGGCAAGAGAGTGTTTGGGGTGCAGAGAGGTGGAAAGGAAAGAAATGTATTTGGTTGTAATTAAAAACTCAGTCCATCACCTTTTGTCGATTCATTTAACAGCCCTCATCATATTAAGAGAAAAGTTATAGTGATGTCAACCACAAATAGTTATTGCCAATGGATAAAATCACAGATTAAATGTCTGTGGGAATAAATGCTCTTCAATTCTATAGTTAAAGAAGAACTATTAAACAAGCTCAATTGTCACAATATTCACAATTTTAGTTTTAAATATTTACTCAATAATCATTTAATGTCACTGTATCATTATAGAAATGAAACCATATACATTAGATCTCTAGTCATAGTCGTAGGAGTGTACAGCACAGAAACTGGCCCTTTGGCCCACCATGTCTTTTTGACCTAGATTAGCAACTACACACTGCTAAGATTACTCATAAGGACATACTCAATGTGTGCTTTTGGTCTTTGTGCGTTGGCAGTTATTTAGAACAGCTGATAATAAACCAACAAGTAGAAATCAGAAGAGCTTTTAAAACATGAATTCAGTTCAGTTTCAATTCTCCAGCTTTGTCTCGGTCACTGCTGAGGAACTGACGTCTTTGGTCACTGAGATTGCCGTGAAATAAAACACATTCAAAAATGAGCGAAATATAATATTTTGTAAAGCAATTACTAAAATGTCCATTGATTACATTTCCGATGCTCAGCAGAACAGGTATTAACCCTTTTACAGTTAATCTTCAGTGATTATCAATTTAAAACTAGTTTTTTAATGTATTTTTACCGTGCACTGCAATGCTTTGGGCTAATGCGTCTGCACCTTGCTGAAATTTACCATTTAGCAATTTTGAATGGATGTAAGAAGAGATTATTATTCCAAAGGTTTTACTTATGCATTCATGAAGTATGGCATTGCTAACATTGATAGAGTGGATGTGGAGAGGATGTTTCCAGTAGTGGGAGAGTCTACGACCAGAGTGCACAGCTCAGAATAAAAGGATGTAACTTTAGAATGAAGATGACGAGTTATTTCTTTAACCAGAAAGTGGTGATTCTGTGGAATTCCTTACCACAGATGGCTATTAGATATTTTTAAAGCAGAGATTGATAGATTCTTGATTAACCAGGGCACCGAAGGCTGCAGGACGAAGGCAGGAGAATATGATTGAGAGGAAAAAATAGATCAGCCATGACTGAATGGCAGAGTAGATTTGATGGGCGTAAAGACCTGCTCATACGTCATTGCTCATTTGAAGGCCAATCATTTTCTGAGGAAAAATCCACTGTGCCACTTTTGTGGGATGTTTTGCTTTATTTCAGATCAAGAGTGTTTCTTCAAATATTCTGCCTATTCTATTTTTAAAAAACAGGTCTGTATTTGTATTCTCCTGCCTACTTTTCAAAATTGATTATTCTCCTCTCAAAATGGCTGCTCGCCATCTGGTTTACTGAATAGTTGGATGGCAGATCATTAGAGTTTTGTTGTACTTAGAAACACCAGTGAAATGTGTAGAGGAGACATGCATGTAAACCTCCAGAGACCCTCCAAAGAAACAATGGAGTTTCTATCACAAACCAGCAGATGCAGTTGCTGTCCTGATCAAGCTACTCAAGATATTTAATTTGTGACCTTATCATTTATTTAACAGGATAAAAACAGCCTCATTTGTGTTTAGCACAAAGTGTTGGAGGAACTCATTGCAATCTGGCAGCATCTATGGAGGCACTTCCACCCAAAATGCAAAGTGATGAAAGCTCATTGCATGTTCATGGTGGCGCAACGGTAGTGTTGGTGCCTTATAGCACCAGAGATCCAGATTTGATCTTGACTACGGGTGGTGTCTTTACAGAGTTGTACGTACTCCTCGTGACCTGCGTGAGTTTTCTCCATGCCCTCTGGTTTCCTCCCACACACCAAAGACAAACAGGTTTGCAGGTTAATTGGCTTCAGTAAAATTGTAAATTGTCCCTGTAGGATAGTGTTAGTACTGGGGGATCACTGGTCAGTGCAGACTTGTTGGGCTGAAGGGCATGTTTCCGCACTGTATTTAAAAAATAATCTAAACTAAACTAAGTACCTATTCTGTTATAACAAGGCCAGAACCAGACTTCATTACATGCAGGCAAGATCACCACAGATGTGATAAGGCCTAAAGAACATAAGAAGTAGAAGCAGGAAAAGGCCATTCAGTCCCTCATTCCACTCCCACTATTCAATAACATCTTTCGCTTCTTTCTGCAATGACTCCATATTCCTTGATTCCTTTACTGTCCAAATATCTGTTCATTTCTGTCTTGAATTACTCGGCCTCACAGTCTTCTTGGGAAGGGAATTCCAAGATATACTACCCTCAGATAGATTAAACTTCCCTTGCGTCTTAAGTGATTTATCTTAATTTGAGGTTTAATCCTTGATTCTAGACAGGTCAGCAAGAGGAACATGTTTCCTGCGTCAGCCTGGACCTACCTGATTTCCCGTTTGCTAAACACTTTAATTTTCCTTCCCATTCCCACACAGATCTCTCTGTCCTAGGTCTCTTCCATTGTCAGTGGGGCTAAATGCAAATTGGAGGAGCAGCATCTCGGATTTCACTTGGGCAGCTTACAGCCCAGTGGTATGAATATTGATTTCTCTCATTTCAGGTAGCCCTGGCATTCCCTCTCTCTCTATCCCTCCCCCACCCAAGTCATACCAGTTTCTCATTTTCAACCAACAGACAGCTAACAGTGGCCTGTTTCCTTTATCATCATTACTTTTTTGCATAACTTTCATTCATTGGTCTTTATCTCCCTACATCATCGTCTTTATCTCTCATTTCCCTTATCCCTAACCAGTCTGAAGAATGGTCTCGACCCAAAATGTCACCCATTCCTTCTCTCCAGAGCTGCTGCCTGTCCCGCTGAGTTACTCCAGCTTTTTGTGTCTATCTCCTGCATTGACCTGTCAGGGTCCATTGGAATTTTGCACATTTCAGTGAATCACCTCTAATTTTTCAAAGAAAGATCGGCGCAGTCAACTTAAATTTCCCCTCTTGGTATAATATCCCTCTCCACTCCACCCCAGGAATACAGTGAACCTTCATTACACTTTGTCTGTCACAAGTATATCCTTTCTTAGGTAGAGAGTGTGGAAAACATTCCATGGCTTGTATCATTGTAGAAATATTAATTCATATGTTCATAAGTTCATAAATGACGGGAGCAGAATTAGGCCATCGAGTCTATTCCGCCATTCAATCATGGCTGATCTATCTCTCTCTCTCTCATAACCCCATTCTCCTGCCTTCTCCCCAGAACACTTGACACCCATACTAATCAAGAATCTATCTACAGTATCTCTGCCTTAAAAATATACATTGTCATTATTCTTATTCTCAAAACCTCTTAAATTATTTCAATTTCACATCACCATAAACTTATTTTATTACAAGAGCCTTTGAGTCACTAAGGATAACCTCTACATTCGAATCAGGGTGACTGAAGAGCAGAAAGCTGAAACATAGCACAAGGGGGAGGTACTGTGGAAAATCACACTGTCAGCACTCATTGAATACCTGGTCACAAAACTAAAAACACTGCAGTGTTATGCTGCAGTGCTCTCACGCAGTGCTCATAAGAGAGCAGATGCAATGTAATTGTTGTGGTGATTGATGAGCTAGTCGGAAAAGTGCTGCAGAAGTTAGGAAATTATAAGCTCGCGAGAAGAACTAATCCTGTTACTGTTTTAAAGGTCATCTTCTGGACATTAAAGTCCTCAGTTGTATATGGCTTGCTGCACTAGCACTTCATGACAGCTCTGAAACGAAAAGTCGAGCAGACAAGAATCATACTGGAGACTCTGTGTCACATCCAATAGACATCAATTCTGGCAATGGGCCCAAACATCATTTGTGCTGCTTCAAAATCTTAATGACTACTCATACTAGCTTCAATACACCTCCCTCCTGCATGGAATTGTCAACAATTATATCTGCATCTGTACTCTTGATTTCTAATAAAGGAAAAATATCTCTTCAAACAAAAGTGGCACAGTGGATTTCTCCCCAGAAAATGAGGATTGACCTTCAAATTAGTCCCTGGTGGTATCTGCATAGAATATAGAACATAAAATAGTGCAGTACAGGAACATGCTCTTCAGCCCACAATGCCCGTGCCCAACATTATGCCACATTAACTTAATCTCCTCTGCCTGCACCTGACCCATATCCCTCCATATCCACGTGGCCATCTAAAAGCCTTTTAATCTCTACCATCACATCTGCCTCCACCACCAACCCTGGCAGCGATGTGAAGAGATGATATTGAAAGTAAAAGATCTTGTAAATATTAAGGATGTTATAAAGGAAGCATGAATAACAAGTGATTACCTGCAATCTTCCAAAAGCAACAATCTGCAATAAATGTGACATTCTATCTTGCAGTGGCCCTTGGCCTCTCACCAATGGATTACTGGCATTGCAAAGTAATTGCCATAAACTGTTATGATCCTGCTTTATAATAAATGCTTGCGGAGGTGGGGCATTTAATTTATAAATTATATCTATCCTTTGCAATAAACTGAAATCAAACTTTCAGACTGCAGACCAAATGCACAATGATCAACTTTTGCACCCAGTGAGATTTGGATGCAGAAAAAAAAATCATGTGAGATGCTTCACACGTAAGGGTCTTTCATTGTGCAATGCACATAATCCTTAATTAACAGTGAACTTTGGCAATTGATAGGCTTGATAGTGGTCAATTTATCTTCATATTGGTGGAAGGCCAGCAATTTTATTAAATGAAAACGCCAGGCAGATAAAAATCAATTGATGTATAAAACCATGCCTTCAATATAAATGTATCGCATCATATCTAGGCATTCCTTCCATTTGCCACTGGTGACCATTTAATCGCTTTTGAGGATAGAAAATATAAAAATCCCAGAGCAAATTAAGAAAATACAAATTTCTAATAATTATTTTGCACTTCAAAAGAGATGTTAGACATGCAAAGTTCAAGGACTTTTGCATAAGAGCAATCTTGCAGCAATATTCTGTCACGTGACAAATGCATACAGGTTCATCCCACTACTAGACAGAGCTAGCAACACCAGCTGGAACGTCCCCAGCTATGCTGCATATTGTGGGGTATGCGTCCCTGGAGGTGGGTATGGTTGAAAGAGATTATAGAATCATAGAAACAGACAGCACAAAATCAGTCCCTTTGTCCAACCTCTGGGCGGCATGGTGGCGCAGCAGTAGGGTTGCTGCCTTACAGTACCAGACTCTCAGGTTCGATCCTGACTATGGGTGCTGTCTGAACAGAGTTTGTACTTTCTCCCCATGACCTGCATGGGTTTTCTCCGGGATCTCCAGTTTCCCCCCACACTCCAAAGATGTACAGGTTTGTAGGCTAATTGACTCGGTGTAATTATAAATTGTCCCTAGTGTGTGCAGGGTAGTGCTAATGTGTTGGGATCGCTGCCTGGCGCAGATTCAATGGGCCAAAGGGCCTGTTTCCGTGCTGTATCTCTAAACTAAACTAAATTCTACCATGTCTATCTACACTAATCCCATTTGCAAGCTTTAGACCTGTATTCCTCAGTACCTTTCCAATCCAAGTAACTGACCAAATGCCTAAATGCTGTAATTATATTTATCTCCTCTGGCAGCTCTTCCCATATACTTACCACTCGCAATGTGAAAAGCCTGCCCATAGATCCCCTTTAAACTTTTCCCCTCTCACCTCAAACCTGTACCCTCTAGTTCTAGACTCCATTGTCTTGAAAATATAGTTATTCTTTTTGTGCCCTTTGTAATTTTATAAACATTTACAAGGTCATCTCTCAGCCTCCTATATTCCGTTGAGAATAAACTCAGCCTGTCCATTCTCTCTTTATAACTACAGCCCTCCATTCTAGGCATCACTCTGGTGAATCTCTTCTGTGCTCTCTCTATTGCCACCATATCCTGTCTTCAATGTGGCAACCAAAACTGTACACAACTCTGAGTATAGTCTGACCAATCATCCCTTGTAAGATAGGGAAGGGAGGATCAGAGAGTCTATCAGGAAATGAATGTGCTTAGACCTCAGGGGTTGATTCGGGACACAGACGATGCTGTATTGGGCAGCCGAGGACCAATTTGCAGCTGAGATTGGATGGGACGTGGCATTTGGGTGCTCAAGAAACCTTGTTGTATGAGACCAAGAGATAAATTTAAATTTAAAGGGAACCCACTTCCAGGAGGATCCATTTCACTGGATCACCTAGGCAATCAGGTTGTGTAGGAAAATAACTGCAGATTCTGATACAAATCAAAGGTATCACAAAAAGCTGGAGTAACTCAGCAGGTCAGGCAGCATCTCAGGAGATCTCAGTCTGAAGAAGGGTCTTGACCCGAAACGTCACCCATTCCTTCTCTCCTGAGATGCTGCCTGACCCGCTGAGTTACTCCAGCTTTTTGTGATGGACAATCAGGTTGGCTCGTTTGATTGTGCTGAGAACAAGCCTCTCCCTGTCCTGTGAAGGCTTGCTTCTCAGTGACTGGCCCGCTGCATTTATGCAGCATGCACACCCAAATAAATTTGCGCACATGTGGTACGAGGAACATGGAACCAAACTGAGAACAGCAGAGTACATTCCCTAAATGCAATTATGTTATTAAAGTCCTTTGCACGGCAGATTAAATGTTGTACTGCACAATGGCATATCCATCAATTTCAGGGTCCATCTCTGCAATGGTTTCAATGGAATTTGAAATCTGTATCTATCCCAGCATTAGCTTAGTTTAGTTTACTGTAGAGTTACAGCGTAGAAATAGGCTCTTCATCCACCAAGACTCTGCTGACCAGCGATCCACATACACTAGCACCATCCTACGCACAAGGGACAATCTTAACTGAACCGACAAACCTGTATGTCTTTGGAATATGGGAGGAAACCGGAGCATCGGAGAAAAGCTCACGTGGTCACGGGGTGAATGTGCAAACTCCACACAGACAGTACCCATAGTCAGCATCAAACCCAGGTCTCTGGTGCCGTGAGACAGCAGCTCGACTGCTGCCACACTATGCTGCCCATAGGTAAAGTAGGAGAAGGTGGTTTGACTGCAGATGTTGGTAATAACATTCAGGAAAGAGGTTGCTGTAATGGTGAATGTCAGGATTGATGAGCAAAATCCAAAGGAACTGAAATTACTTCCTGAAAACTGATGGTGTTGATGGCGAAAAAATAGACTGGTGAGATGAAATCTGATCATGAAATTATTAAGTTGGAGCCATTACAGTAGGAGAACGATAAGGGGAGTGTGCGGATGAAATAAGTTAAATCGCAGGCAGGTGAGAATTACCAGTTTTATTGATCTGGAAGATGTCAGAAAGAAAGCTGAAAAATGAGAATGAGAGAAATAGGAATGAAAGAGGCAGGTGCCAACCGAAGGCCAGCAAATTGCAAAATCAGATATGTGACTTGGAGGAGAAACCAAAACCAATCTAACAACCCTTCATTTAAATAATATTCTCATCCCTTTATGAAATGTTCCACATCGTCATCTCACCATAATTTCCTGGTCAGCAGTTCACACTTTAATGTGGCGACTCCCAGAGCCACGGCCTGCAGCCCCCTACCTGAACAGTCTTGCCTGAATGGGAAGTGGAGGGAAACTTTCAATGTCTTGCCTCATCCTTGGGTCAGTGAACAAAGTGCAGTGGTGACATGGCTTCAGGTGACAGGGTGGTCTATGAGGAATATGCCACCACCACCTGCCAGAACACCCTGGCAGCATTTGACCAAAGTCAAATCTGGAGTGGACCTTCTCCCCTTCTCGAAACTGAGGGTTTTATTATAGACTAGCCGGGCGTGGACCCATAGGGCCCAAACCTCTCCTGTAGGCCCAGCAACTCCAGTTAGGCCCAAACCCTCTCCTGTGGGCCCAGAAACCCTAAGTGGAAACCTCCCCTACGGCAAACCTTCCCCCAACTGACGACCCGTGGACCCGTTGCTGGCCGGGGACTCTCCCCCGGAGCCGGGGGTGAGCGAGGGGGGAGAGGAAAGGGGAAAGGGAGCCACTCACCCCGCCCCCGGGCGGCCATCGCGCTGTCCAGAGCGACCCATGGATCCATTGGGTGCAAAACTCTCCTGCAGTGGCAGCTCGAGGGCGAAGGCCATTGCTTTGAGTGGGAAGAAGCCCCAGCGGACAACCAGTGCGCTTTGAGCGCACGCGCGGATCCGGTGGCCATCTTTCGTATGTATTAGATCAACGGGCCCCAACTGTGCAGGCGTGGACCCGTTGGGTTCCCATTGTGACGCAAGATGCCGTTTGCACCATCGCACAGTCGAAATATCGTAAGTGGAAGCATCGTAAGTCGGGGAGCATTTGTATTAGATCAACGGGCCCCAACTGTGCAGGCGTGGACCAATTCGGTTCCTATTGTGACGTCGAACACGGCTGACGGGCAAGCAAGTGGAAAAGGGATTTATTAAAGTTTTAAAAGTGATTTTTAATGTTTAAAAACTGAAAACTATTAAAATATAACAACCATTTGAACAGCAGGCCAATGGTGAGTAAGGTGGGCCTAATATTGTTGCGCTATCGTGTACCGTTTTGGCTGTATTTTGAGTATGTACAATCAAACTAACAAAGCGACAAACAAACAAACAAGATGAGAGTGTTAGTAATATATAGTTTTTAAGTGCCTCTGACATTCACAACATTTATGCCATCATAAAATAAATATTACTGAATCTGTCTTTAAAAAATGAAACTGAGTAAAACATGTAGAAATTGTTAAAACATTCCATTAAATTAATGAAAAAATAATTTACTTTTCTTCTTGCAAAGCTGAGAATCTCTACTGAATGAATTCAAGTATTGAGCCCCACAAGTTTGTATTGCTCACAGAGCCCAGAGGAAACCAACGCAGTCAGAGGGACAATGTGCAAACTCCACACAGACGGCACCAAAGTCAGGATTGAACCCAGGACCCTGGCACTGTGAGGCAGCAGCTGGCAAAGGACTTCAGCCCCACACCTTTTTACTTAGGGATCAATGACAGTCAAGCTACAAATGACACTAAATTAACCACAGATCTAATCATTGTGACCATATAATGTCCTCTTAAGATAACGTCCTGTCTTATTTGAACCCAAGAAGCTAAGATCGCTAAGCACATCCAGATTCTGGTACTTAGCTCATGTTGAAGTCATCACAAATGCTATCAAGGTTTCAGCAGACATCTGCAGCCAGAGGTGATGACGTCATTCACTTTGGCTATCAGAATTATAAGGATGTCTTCAGAGATGGTAGGAGTAAAAGGATTTTGATGTTAGTTTTAGTCTTTGGTCCTCAGTGAGTTTTATTTTTAGTCATACAAGCTGAGCTTGTCCAAAGACAGAAAATGGATTGCACCTAAACACACAGAGAAAGGTACATTGTTCTGACATCCCAGAAGGATAACAGTATCCTTCAAGAGAATGAGGCTGCCAGTTCATCTTTTTTCATCCATAAGGTCCAGATCACATACTCTGAAAATGCTGCTAACGACCAAGCAAATGTCAACAGATTTGTAATTTAACACAGCTTTTGGAGCCTAAATATAACTTACCAGGTTATATTATCCAAGTTGCTACAATGATCAACTAATAGTTCACCCCGAATTAATGTAACAGAACTTAACTATTTTTGTGTCTATTGATTATTTTACTATTTAACCAGTTGGTTTCATGCTTAGTATTAAAGTTTAATTTTTGCTAACATTAATTTGCAAGAGCAAATCACACATTTTTTCTTGATTTTGATTAATAAGCCACTTTAAAGGGCCAATTCCATTTGTGCCGATCCCAAAAGGTTGCTAATCATATAAATGCTATTATAACCTGAAGTGATTGACATGGGATCGTAGATGAACATCAACCACCAAAGTCATCTCATGGTGAATTCTGATAAGATGCTGCTCAGAGGGGGATTGTCAGTTCTATTTGCTGCATATTTGAATGGGAAGGTGAGAATCCTATCTGTGTAACATATATCCTTGTTGTATATATATACTTATTAATATATTCCTTAAAAACGTAACCAATTGCTCTATGTATGGTGTTTTAATGAGTACTAGGCAGAAACACTCTGCACTTGTGAAGGTAAACCTCAGCAAGGATGGTGTCCCAATCTGTAAACTTTTCGGTCATAAGGTCATAAGGTCAAAAAGAATAGGAGTACAATTAGGCATTCAGCCCATCAAGTCTACTCCGCCATTCAAACATGGCTGATCTATCTCTCCCCCCTAACCCCATTCTCCTGCCTTCTCCCCATAACCTCTGACACCTGTACTAATCAAGAATCTATCTATCTCTGCCTTAAAAATATCCACTGACTTGGCAAAGAATTCCAGATTCACCACCCTCTGAGTAAAGAAATTTCTCTTCATCCCCTTCGTAAAGGAACGTCCTTTAATTCTGAGGCTATGACCTCTACTAGTCCTGGACTCTCCCACTAGTGGAAGCATCATCTTTTTAATCTTTTCATTGTTTAGTAAAATATCCTTGCCATTAATTTGAATTACCAAATATTTTCCAGCATCTTAGGAGAGATCAGCAGACATATCACATGTGCGTGGTGTTTCTCTTCTAGGAATACTGATTTTTATCTTTTTACCTTGACACCTGTGTAATCATGTACTAATGGAACAGATTTTCAAAAAAGTGATAGCAATATCATTAGTGCGTGTCAGTGAAAAAGGGCTTTGACTCTGTCACTGAAGAAGGGTCCTGACCCGAACAACATCTTCAGTCCAATCCCTTCACAGGTGCTGCCTGCCCTGCAGAATACCTCCAGCACTTCGTTTTTTGTTCATTAATTCTGTTCCTTCCACAGTTGGAACATAAAACATAGAACACAGCACTTCGGCACACAATGTCTGCGCTGAACATAATGCCAAGTTAATTTCCTCTGCCTGAACGTGATCCGTAATCCCTCTAATCCCTGCATATCCATGTGCCTATTCAAAAGCCTCTTAAATGCCACTATTGTATCTGCCTAATAATTGCCTAAGCTATTCAGTGTTACCACCACTATTGTCTGTTGTTATTTCACATGTTATTGCAATGCTTTTTATTGCAGTGTTTTGTTTTCATTTTCTTTCACTTAATTCATATTCTTGGATTCCCTTAATATCTAAAACTCTATTAAATAGTCAACATTGAACATTTTTGGAAAATCTCAGAAACAGTCTTCGTAAGTATGAAATTTCAACGATTCACATTTCCCCAGGTGAGGAAATGTCTTCACATCTCTGGTTCACCCGCCCGGTGAAATCGTATTTATCCTGGTAAACTAGATAGCGATAGTTCAGTCCCTCTAACCTCTTACCAAGATATGTCTCTAACCAAGCCATATTCCTCATTCCAGGAATCAACATGGTAAACAATCATTTACAATCACTTGCATCTCCGTGTGAATTGAAAAGCTTTTCCCATTATATATTTGGGAAAATGTTAAAGTATTGTACTTGAAAGCTGTTCCTGAACCTAGAAGTTACAGTTTTCAAGCTCCTGTACCTTTTTCCCGATGGCAGGGGTGAAATGAGTGTGTAGCCAGGATGGTGTGGGTCGCTGACGATGCTGGCTGTCTTTTTGAGGTAGCGACTCTGATAAATCCCTTCGATGGTGGGGAGGTCAGAGCCGGTGATGGACTGGGCAGTGTTCACAACTCTCCGCAATCTTTTCCGCTCATGGGCGTTCAAGTTGCCGAACCAGGCCATGATGCAACCAATCAATATGCTCTACTGTACACCTGTAGTTGTTCAAGAGAATCATCTCTGACAAACCAAATCTGCAATCTTCTCATGAAGTAGAGGCGTTGATGTGCTTTATTTATAATTGCATCAGTGCGCTGGGTCCAGGAAAGATCTTCGGAAATATGCATGCCCAGGAATTTGAAGTTTTTGACTCTCTCCACCATTGATATAAACAGGATTGTGGGTCCTCATCCTTCCTCTTCCAAAGTCCACAACCAGTTCATTGGTTTTACTTATATTGAGAGCCAGGTTGTTGTGCTGGCACCATTTGGTCAATCGGTTGATTTCACTTCTATACTCTGACTCATCACCATCTGTAGTTCGTCCAACAACGGTGGTGTTGTCGGCGAACTTGAAGATGGAGTTCGCACTGTGTCCGGCTACACAGTCATGATTATAGAATGAGTAGAGCAGGGGGCTGAGCACGCAGCCTTGAATCCTGCACATATTAACATTGTTACCTGGTGTGAAAATAAAACATATATTTTCATTGAGTCAAAATCACATAGTTTATAAACTAATTTAGATTTCAAAGGTAGACACAAAATGCTGGAGTAACTCAGCGGGTCAGGCAGCATCTCGGGAGAGAAGGAATGGGTGCCGTTTCGGGTCGAGACTCTTCTTCAGACTGATGTCAGGGGAGGGGGCGGGACAAAGATAGGATGTATTAGGAGACAGGAAGACTAGTTGGAGAACTGGGAAGGGGGAGGGGAAAGCGAGGAACAGAGGAACTATCTGAGGTCCTCATGCCCCCCTCCTCCCTGTAAACCAGCCATTCCCCCACCAGACATCGCCTCGGCCTCCATCTGCTCGCCTGCCTTCATCCGACCCCAACCCCCACCCTTGCCGGGTGTTCACCATCCCCCCTGACCTCCCCCTTTCAGACACCGAACGGTCTGTCCTCAGCAGAGGCCTCACCGTTGTTCCCCTCCGCCCCCACATCAACGAGTTCCGGGTCCGTCACGATGTGGAGCTCTTCTTCCGTCGCCTCCGCCTCCGAGCCTTTTTCCATGGGAAGGAGTCCTCACCGACCAGTGATGATCCCTTCTCCCATTTCCAGGGTAACCCCTCATCTTGGACTCCCCCGGCTGGCCATCTACCTTCACTAGACCATTTCATTTCCAATTGCCGGCGGGACAACCCCTACCGCCTCAAATTTTCCACTCCCCTGACTTACTCTAACCTCTCCCCTCCTGTACATACAGCCCTCCGCTCACTCTGCACCAACCCCAACTTAGTTATCAAACCCGCTGACAAGGGAGGTGCCGTGGTAGCCTGGTGCTGACCTCTACCGGACTGAGGCCAGATGACAACTCTTAGACACCTCCTCCTAATTATCCTTGGACCGTGACCCCACTGATGAGCACCAGACCTTAATCACTATCACTGATCTCACCAATTCCGGCTCTCTGCCCTCTAATGCCTCCAACCTTATCGTTCCCCAGCCCCACATGGCCTGATTTTGCCTTCTCCCTAAAATCCACAAACAGAACTGTCCTGGCAGACCTATTGTTTCTGCCTGTTCATGTCCCACCAAATTAATTTCCACCTACCTTGACTCCATCCTATCCTCCCTGGTCAAATCCCTCCCTACCTATGTCCCAGACACCTCACATGCTCTCCGTCTCCTCAATAACTTCCGGTTTCCAGACCCCCACTGCCTCAGCTTTATCATGGATGTCCAGTCACTCTACACCTCCATCCCCCACCAGGATGGTCTTGAAGCCCTCTGTTTGGTGAGACCAAATGCAGGCTCGGTGATCGTTTCGCTCAACACCTTCGCTCAGTCCGCCTTAACCAACCTGATCTCCCGGTGGCTCAGCACTTCAACTCCCCCTCCCAGTCTGACCTTTTTGTTATGGGCCTCCCTCATTGTCATAGTGAGGCCCAGCGCAAATTGGAGGAACAGCATCTCATATTTTGCTTGGGCAGTTTACACCCCAGCAGTATGAACATTGACTTCTCTAACTTCAGATAGTTCCTCTGTCCCTCTCTTTCCCCTCCCCCTTCCCAGTTCTCCCACTAGTCTTCCTGTCTCCTACTACATCCTATCTTAGTCCCGCCCCCTCCCCTGACATCAGTCTGAAGAAGAGTCTCGACCCGAAACGGCACCCATTCCTTCTCTCCCGAGATGCTGCCTGACCGCTGCCTGACCCATTGACTTACTCCAGCATTTTGTGTCTACCTTCGATTTAAACCAGCACCGAGCGGCACGGTGGTGCAGCGGTAGAGTTGCTGCCTTACAGTGAATGCAGCGCCGGAGACTCAGGTTCGATCCTGACTACGGGCGCCGTCCGCACGGAGTTTGTACGTTCTCATCATGACCTGCGTGGGTTTTCTCCGAGATCTTCGGTTTCCTCCCACACTCCAAAGGCGTACAGGTATGTAGGTTAATTGGCTGGGCAAATGTAAAAAAAAAAAAATTGTCCCCGGTGTGTGTAGGATAGTGTTAATGTGCGGGGATTGCTGGGCGGCACGGACCCGGTGGGCCGAAGGGCCTGTTTCCGCGCTGTATCTCTAAATCTAAAATCTAAAAAATCTGCAGTTCTGTTTCCTACAAATTAGATTTCAATATTTAATGAGAATAATATCAGAGCATTGTGAATTTTGAACTGGCTGGTGCTTTGACAGGACAATAAGTAGATATTTGATGAAAGATCTTCGACCTGAAATGTTAACACTGCACAGATGATGCCTGGCCTGCTGAGTATCTTCATAATTTTCCGATTTAATTTCAGATTTTCAGCATCTGCAGCATTTTGCTTTTTGTGCATACTTAATACTAGCTTTAAATCACTTTTTGTATAAGCCACTCAGTTTCGCCCTTACCACCCTGTCAGAATTTAAAAGGCCAATTCAGTATTCATTCTTTGTTCAGTAAAACCATGGGTCTTGGATTTTGTCTTTGGAAACGTAATCTCCTCAAGTAGTGTTGAATGTGTGAAAGAGTTGGGGTCTTTATACATCAGTATGGTGGGACTTAATGGAATTTCAAAACCCAATTAGGAAAGAGTTGCAGAACTGGCAGGGGAAATTGGGAATGATGGAATTTGGGGCCTAGCTTTTAAAATCTCATAGTGTAAAAGGCATATATATATGAAAACCTTCTTTCTGGTTTAACTACAAATATTAGAATGGCTGTGAATTGTTAATTGATTTTGTGTGACTAAATGAAATTAGATTTTCATGATTCGGAGAGTTTATTAGAGTACCTCAGCTCTACTAAACTGTCAACTGCAATCATATGTATTTTTTTTAAACATGGAAAAGTCAACCCCAATAAAGGCACTCATGCAGTAGTAATCACAAATAAGATTCATAACTACCTGAACTATAATAATAATAATAATAATAATAACAATAATAATAATAATAATGATAATAATAAATCAAGTTTCTAACCTGCTGTGCTGCAGACAGCTGGTTTCAAAATGCATATACTTAATATTAATCTATTGCTGTTCCATTTCAAGTAACACAGCAGTACACATAATCTACAATTCTGACACACCTTCGCCAGCACCACACAGCCTAGGTGATTCAGCTGTAACAGCGTCAATAGAGACATTCCACTGCCAAAAGGAGTGTCTCAGCAAGGGTATGTACTACCTGGCACAAGCCATGCCACACTACTGTGGTGCTGTGAGATATGTGATCTGGCCATCATTTGAAGGGCCAGCATTCACCTACCTAGCGTGGATTTTAGCAAGTTATGTATTGATAATTTACAATGTTTTGGCAGCACCACTTTCAGTAGTTCGAAAGGCCGAACGGCCTACTCCTGCACCTATTTTTCTATGTTTCTAATACAATGCAAGTTCTTAATTTGTTTTTTGGAAGTGAATTATCTTATTTAAAAGCACGTGAAGTAGGCAGGCAGGTTGGTTTGCTAAACAGAATATGAATTTCAAAGTGAATAAATTTAGCATCGCATATTCCAGTGCAAGACCTCAAAATATATCTTCGCTGACTTGTGTCAACCCACTTTATGCTTTGTCCAGCTGCTTTGTGATGCACATGTTGCTCTTAATCAGATGTACAGTTAGACCAAGGTTAGAAGGTGATAACTCAATTGAGCACCCTTTCAGTCATCAAAGGTACTGAGGCACAGGGATATGTGTAATAATTGGCCTAATAAGAGAAAGACACAGCCCAATGCACATCTAATCATCTCAGAGAGTGTAAATTGTGATTATTGTAACTGATCATCCACATGATTTTCATCAGAGGTGTGGAGTTGAAATCCATCTGTCCCTCATAGATACATAGATGCATAAACAATAGGTGCAGGAGCAAGCATCGAGCCAGCATCACCATTCAAAGTGATCATGTCTGATCATCCACAATCAGTACCCCGTTCCTGCATTCTCCCCATACCTCTTGATTCCACTAGCACTAAGAGCGCTATCTAACTCTCTTTTGAATGCATCCAGTGAATCGGCCTCCACTGCCTTCTGAGGCAGAGAATTCCACAAAATCACAACTCTCTGTGGGAAAAAGTTTTTCCTCATCTCAGTTCTAAATGACCTACCCCTTATTCTTAAACTGTGGCCCCTAGTTCTGGACTCCCCCAACATCGGGAACATATTTCTTGCATCTAGCGTGTCAAATCTCTTAATAATTTTATATGTTTCTATAAGATTCCCTTTCATCCTTCTAAATTCCAGTGAATATAAGCCCAGTCGCTCCATTCTTTCATCATTTGACAGTCCCGCCATTCCCGAGAATTAACCTCGTGAACCTACGCTGCCCTCAATAGCAAGAATGTCCTTCCTCAAATTAGGAGACCAAAACTGCAACAATACTCCTAGGTGTGGTCTCACCTGTGCTCTGTACAACTGCAGAAGGACCTCTTTGCTCCTATACTCAATTCCTCGCGTTATGAAGGCCAACATGCCATTAGCTTTCTTCACTGCCTGTGGTACCTATATGCTCACTTTCAGTAACTGATGTACTAGGACACCCAAGTCTCATGGTATTTTCCCTTTCCTAACCTGACACCATTCAGATAATAATGTGCCTTCCCGTTCTTGCCTCCAAAGTGGATAACCTCACATTTATCCACATTATATTGTATCTGCCATGCATCTGCCCACTCATCCAACCTATCCAAGTCACTCTGCATCCTCATAGCATCCTCTTCACAGTTCACATTGCTACCCAACTTTGTGTCATCTGAAAATTTGCTAATGTTACTTTTAATTCCATCATCTAAATCATTAATGTATATTGTAAATAGCTGCGGTCCCAGCACCGAGCCTTGCGGTACCCCACGAGTCACTGCCTGCCATTCTGAAAGTGACCCGTTAATCCCTACACTTTGTTTCATGTCTGCCAACCAATTTTCTATCCATGTCAATACCCTACCCCCAATAACATGTGCTCTCATCTTGCCCACTAATCTCCTGTGTAGGTCCATGTCAAAGGCTTTCTGAAAGACCAGATACACTACATGCACTGGCTCTCCTTTGTCCATTTTACTTGTTATATCCTCAAAAAATTCCAGAAGATTTGTCAAGCATGATTTGCCCCTCATAAATCCATGCTGACTTTTACCGATCCTGTTACTGCTATCCAAATGCTATCCTATTACATCGTTGATAATCGACTCCAGCATCTTCCCCACCACCGATGTCAGGCTAACTGGTCTATATCTCCCTACTTTCTCTCTCCCTCCTTTCTTGAAAAGTAGGATAACATTAGCTACCGTCCAATCCACAGGAACTGATCCAGAATCTATAGAACATTGGAAAACGATCACCAACGTGTCCACGATTTCTAGAGCCACCTCCTTGAGTACCCTGGGATGCAGACTATCAGGCCCTGGGGATTTATCAGCCTTCAGTCCCATCAGTCTACCCAACACGATTTCCTGACTAATGTGAATTTCCTTCAGTTCCTCCATCACCCTAGGTCCTCTGTCCCCTCGTACATCTGGGAGATTGTTTGTGTCTTCCCTCCTTCCCTTTCTCTATATTTTCAGGATAGGAATGAGAAATTGGCAAAAAAAAAGTAAATTTGCACATTTATCTGTGACCTAAATTGGACCCAGGCATTATTCTGCTGCAAGTAAGAATTTCATTGTTCTGTTCCAGTACATATGACAATTAAACACTTTTGATTCATCCACAGAGTTTGATCCCAACTCTTTTAGAATGATGCACACCTACTCCACATTCTAATCAGCCTAATTAGCATCAAAATATATCAAAACTGTCTGAAAACAGAAAACAGCTGTCAGAAAAATACAGTTGATTATTTAATAAATGCTTGTTTAATTAAAATAATTATTGAGATATTGACACAAGAAACTGCAGGTCCTGGAACCTTCTATGGAACACAAAGTGCTGGAGTAACTCAAAGGGTCAGGCAGCATCTCTGGAGAATACAGACAGGTGACATTTCAGGTCAGGAGAAGAGTCCTGACCTGAAATGTTACCTATTCAAGTTCTCCAGAGAAGTATTTAGATAGCTCCTTGCCAAGACTTTATCTGCAAGGGGAGAAAATTAAAAGCTCAGAATATTCCTAGAACTCCTACTGTTTTCCATTTAAGCTAGTGTTGGCAGAGAGTAAGTAGTCTGCCACCCATAGGAAGGTGAATCAACATCAATTTATCAATGCAAGTTCCTTGCAAGGACAGATGCTCTGATCCATATTATTCTTTTTTTTAAATCTCATTCTTACCGAAACATCTGAGAGCCAAGTACATACACAACATCATACAAAATATTCTCACTCAAACTGCAGCCCCAAATGGGGGGCATTTTCTGAAGAAATCCGAAGAAGCGTCTTGACCCAAAACGTCAAACGTCCATGTTCTCCAGAGATGCTAACTGAGCTGCTAAGTTACTCCAGCACTTTGTGGCCTCTTGTGTATTAACCAGCACCTGCAGTTCCTTGTTTTTTGTTTGCTCTTCAACACAGATGATAGAAACTTAATTACCTTGGTCAGCTTTATTTCCTTGGAGCCTTGAATCAATGTGTGAAACCTCTTTGGCAGATGATTTAACTTTGCCTATGTTCCTTGCATAGGAAAATTCTATAGTGGTTGTTGGAAGCACAAGGCAAAAGAATAGTATACTCAGAATGAAGACCTGTCCATTCACAGAGGACTGTGCAAGACACCAGTTCGGCGTACAGGATGCACCAAAAGACTCAGGAATCGTATTGCCCTCTAAATTATTTAAATGTTAAAATTGAGATTTATCTGAGGTTTCACTTGGGAAAATACATTAGGGACATGAACATAAAATATGTTTTATAAATAAATTGAGATGAAGTACACAATGAAAATAGTTGAAAGAGACTCTGTTGCTATGCCACAAGTGTGGTGGTTAGTGGTGGTGGTGATGGTGTATGGGGTTAAATAACTGGACGATTAGTTTTGTTTTAACAAATCAGGGAAGCCTCCCAGTGCATATGTGATTTTTGACTTTGTTGCAGAGGATTGAGGGGAAAACATGAGTTGAATGTCAATTCACTTTGACGATTTTATCTGAATGTTACTCATCGCTATGCAAATACCAAAGAAACTCATTATGTTTAAATGAATAATTACAACCACAAACTCCTATGACACATCCTTGTGGCAAAAGAATTTCTGCACTCAGCAATTTTATTGCTCTAACTGTCAAGGAGAAGACATTAGCTGTCTTACCTGTTGCAGTACAAAGGTACTTCAAGGTAGCTTTTACCCATAAAACCTATAGCGTCAGATGATGTCACGGCAACATTCAAGGCAAACATGCTTCTTCTTTAACTGGCAGCACCAATGTGAGTGCAGTAAGCCTTGTATTTCCAGAATTTCACCAGCAGATAGCAGTACTTAACTGTATAATGATGTTCTGGTGCCTCAAATCTCTTCAACCTACAGCAGAAAATAACATCTTATTTTGCAGTTCCTAGTGCATGAATGCCCAAGGCATGTCACAGATCAACTAATGACCCACCATAGACTAGTTCAATTCTTGGCAGGCAAAGCACCCTTGGGTGTGAAACACCTGGCTACCACACAGGTGAACAGTTGATGCCTGAGATTCCCATACTTTAGAATACCTTAATGTTGGAATCACGAGTATTACACTAATCAAGACGCCATTGCGGCTTCAAACATAACCTCCTTACCTCTGGCTCAAAATGTTGTGAATACAAGTTGCAACCCAATTAATGTTATCCTTTCTTTTATCAAGCTGCCTCAATAGACAATAGGTACAGGAGGAGGCCATTCGGCTCTTCGAGCCAGCACCGCCATTCAATGTGATCATGGCTGATCATTCTCAATCAGTAGCCCGTTCAGTACAGTGCCTCGTATTGATTTATTAAAGATTAATGATTGTTCATGCAGTGCAGTTAGTATTTTGGCTTTTGAGTCACTTGGATTCAATCAGGATACATATTGGTGCATCGCGATCACACTCAACTGGAATCACAATGTGAATATGCATCTGGCAATTTAAAACTGGCTATCACAAACTTCTTCCCTGAAATGCAATTAATTATTGTTCAAGAGCATTGTTGAGTGCTCTGCATGCTGTACCAAAGATACAGCACTCTGATATAAATCCCCAACTACGCACCTCAAAAAGCAACCAGCAGGTGTGGCCTCACTATAAGTATTAGATAATGATTTTTATGATTAGAGCTTTACAACCTGAGCCCATTAATGCCCATTCTTCTGTTGCCTGAGTCACCGCAACAATTCGTCAAATGAACAAATGGAGTCATCCTGATAAAATAGAGATGTTACTTGTATTACTTAGCAACAACAGTTATGCTGTGTGGGATGTTATTGTGTAAGGAATTAGGAGATGGCAGACTGAATTGGGAGAAGTCGCAAGACTGGATAGTATTGCTTCTCCATTTCATAAAATTCTCTGTGGAGATGGGCAGTTCTGTTCACCCTCCTCATACATAACACATGAAAAGAAGTGGGGTGGATGATGCAAATCAATGGCATCCCTCAGCTTGCAAATTCCCCACTTTGAGTATAAACATCAACAAGGTATCAGCATTCATCTGAGTGGAAAACATAACTCAGACTGACAGGAGTACTCCAGGTCAGGTGAGAGCCTGAAATCCTGTAGGAGATTAATTGTATGCCTATGTAGAGTGCGGCTGATTAACTAAACACACTGATTTTAAATGAGATTTGCTGTTCTAATCTGGCCCAACTAGATTTGTCACAAAGTATTTGTCAGGCATTGGATTTATTTATTTCCCAAGACTAAACATTGAAGATACAATGATACTATCACTGGAACCTTCTGAGTTGGAGCCTTATTAAACCTACACATTTCAGTCAGGTTGCCAACATTGTTTTCAAAAATTAGGACAAGTTAGTTCTCACACCTTCTCCCTCCCTTCATTCACCTCCTCTTCTTTCATCCAGCTTTCCCCTCCTCATTACCACTTTCTCCTTTCTTCCACCTGTCCAAAGCATCCTTTGTTCTCCACCTTCCCTCCCCTCCTCCCTTTCTCCCATTCTCCTTCACTCACTACAACACTGCTATTCCATCTCTCACATTCCTTGCATCTCCTTTCTTCTATCTTTCTCTCCTCCCTTCCTTTCCTTCCTTCCTTCTCTCGCACTGGGTCTGTTATCAAACAGCTTTAACAACAGTGTAGGAAGGAACTGCAGATGCTGGTTTAAACCAAAGGTAGACACAAAAAGCTGGAGTAAGTCAGTGGGACAGGCAGCATCTCTGGAGAGAAGGAATGGGTGACGTTTCAGGTCGAGACGCTTTAACAACAGGCCTGGTGGTGGGGATGGCTTAGCCGATTGCTAAAGTTCTTGAGGTCGGGGGTTGCTATGGATGGGGATTATTCTGTCTCACCAACAAGGATTCCTCTCAATGACTCCTAGAAATCAACACTGGAACGATCTAATACTAAACCTTAGACCATCATTTTGTTGAGGAATCCAGATCAAACAACTCAAAAATTGGTCTAGGTCTTAGTCATTGCAATTTACATAGCCAGGTTGGGCAATTATAGAGACAATAGGGATGTTAGGAATTTATATGGGACAACCAGATTCTCATTTAACAAATGAATAGTAATCCTGCTCACAACTGACCAGAGATTTGGTGGCCCAGAACATACCACTGGCACATTTGAACTGCTGCTGACTCTCCTCCAGAGCTCCTGAGCCTCGGGCAATGGATAGTGGCACCTGCCCTGCACATTTCAAAGAAACACAGGTCAACGTAAACATAAGTTGGAAAAAGTTGTTGAAACTGGAGTACTCTCCAGAATGATAAAGGTTATCATTGCCCCAAGATCAATTAACTTCACAACTTTCACCCTTGGGGGATTTTCATCATTTCAATGTCCTGTTTTATGACGTCTTAGCCTTCAACACCATTACTCTGAATAATCTCATCTCTAAACTCCAGGTACTTGGCCATGGGGCGTCCATTGGCAGCCCTCAGATTTATTTTCTTAGGCATATGAGTAGATTTGGCATGTCCACAAGGATTCTCTCAAACTTCTATGAATGCTCTACAGAAATTATTCTGATGGATGCATCTCGGCCTAAAATTGTAATTGCTCTGCTCCTGACTGCCTGAACCTGCAGAACACAATAAACACAGCCCAGTCCACCAACGACTTGTCACTTGCTTCCATTCAGTTCATCTACACAGTGCATTGCATCAGGAAGGCTGGATGTATCGTCAAGGATGTCTGTCACCCTGGCCATCCCCATGTTTCCCTTCCATCGGGCAGAAGGTACAGGAGTTTAAAAATCTGTACATCCAGACTTTAAAAAGATTTACCCCTATTGCTGTCAGACTTCTGAATCAATCACCTCCTACACACCCCTTTCCAGATGGGCAGCAATGTAATTTACCTCATTTGGTTATTCTGTTATTGAACTTTAATATCGGAATTCAGATTGCATTACAATCTTGCACGTACTGCTGTTTTTTTACATTGTCGTTGTATTTATTGTATCTATCATTATCATGTAATACTGTATACTCAGTGAGCTTCATGCAAACAAGGAATTTCATTTATGACAATAAAGTGATGTGTAGCTGAATCTGTACCTTATCAATTAATGGCTCAGTGATGCAATTTTGGTTAGTTTTGCTTATTTTATACTCTTATTGGATTCTGAGGATCATCAGACTAATTTTGCCGAATCTTCATTTTGCAAATTTAGATTGTTTTAACTTGATTTATCTAAGCTTTCTCATTGGTGTTTGTTACAACAAAATTTAATTTGTGATTAAATTGCTTGATTACATGTATCTGGCTCATCATAAGCTGTGTGAAAAACCCACTCATGAGAAAAAATGGATTTTCATACTCTGAAGTGGAACCGTATTTATACCAGTGATTTTGTCGCAATTTGAGAATTGGGGTTGTGGTTACTCACATGCAAGTTCGATTGCTGTCTCACAGATTCGGGTTTGGTTCTTACTTGTTCTCCATGGATTTCCTTCAAATCCCAAAGAAATTCAGATAAATTAACTGTCTGTCGTAAATTTTTCCTTAACTGAAGTGTAAAAGAATCAAGGGGCATATGGGAGGGAATAAGCTGTAAGGCTACAGATATATAAGGAACGGATTGCGCTGCTGTGAGATGGGAACAGGTTAATATGGCCTTTGAGAATGCAGTAAGCACTGTGCAAAATAGCCTTCTGTGATATTTGACACACACTGAGCCTGGGGGCCAATTGTTCAGTAAGCGGAGATAAAAAGTTGAAAGAGTCAGTTGAGGGGAGGAAAGAAGAGGGAAATGTGGGAGAGGGCAAGGTTGAAGACGGATGTGAAAATGGATGGAGGAAGGACATGAGAGGACAGCTTAAAGAAGATTGGGTAGAGAGAGATGAAAGCATGCGAAAGATGGGGAGGTGAATAAGCAGGCACTAGGATTTTTTTTTAAACAGGAAAGTTGGGGAAAAGGAAATGGAAAAGAGAAAAATTGCTGTAGTTGGGAAGGGCAATTCAAAGGATATACAGGAACGCTGCATGTTTGATGTACCTTACAAAATTTTCAATTTTAATGCAAATACTACTGTGCCATAAGCATTTTTTGTGGTTTATCCTTCCTACGTTTTTAAAGGTTGGACTGTTACTGCCTGCATAGATTGTTTTTCCATGTAAAAAACAAAATGACCAGTACTTTCACTGAGCAGGGTCTGGTGCATGCTTAAATCACCAGGGAACAATTATGAAAATGATACGAGTACTGGATAACATGCCGCATAGTTACTGCGCTATGCTTGTCGATTCACAGATTCACCACGGCCTTTGATACACCTACATAGCCTTTGAACAATTGTAGAAAAAAGTAGCTGAAGACATCAAGCTGGTTGAAAATTCATGGCCTCCCAAACAGCAGTGATCCCTGCCCTCTTATTTGTTGCAGTGATGAAGTACCCACAGCAGGCACTTCAAAGCATGAAAGTTATCATCTACCCTGTCTGCACCAAACTCTCAAAAATCACTCAGGAGAATAAGGGAATCAACATCAGTATCCTCTCCCAGGACTGCAATCCCACCACAGAAGTGCTAATCACACTCCATGGGCTCCACTGGGAGCATCAGTTTGCTTGCATGTCTGACTCCTGAGACAGACATTCTATTCTGAGCTGTGAGATTACCAGGCACACAGAGGAAAAGGTTTAAGAGCATTACCAAAAGGCCTTCTTGAACAAAACATATAATTTCCATACTTCATCTTGGGAATCCCTGGCTCAGGACAGCATGGAACAGTGGCACAACTAATAGAACAGGTACTTCACAACTCCAATGATCCAGGGTCAATGATGCCCTCCAGAGGGTCTGGGTGAAGTTTGCACCATCACCCCCAGGGACTCCGTATCCACACACATCCCAAAAGCATGGAATTTGGTAAATTACTCGGTGATTTAAATTGTTCCAAATACTGTATGTAGGCAAATGGTAGAATCTGGGAGTTGGAAACTGGGGGAAGCAGGTTAAAGGAAAATTAGTGGAGTAATGGAACTAATCTTTGATCCAGCATTGCCTTGATGGTCTGAAATAGCCTCCCTTTATATCTGGAGGAAAGATGGAAGTACGCCTGCTTTTTAGAGAATTCAACATTTCACCGAATACTCCTTAAAGCGCCTAAAGAGTCCCCCCCCCCCCCCACCTCGTCCCATCAGGTACATCCCACCCCATATCGAGAAGAGGCTGCATTTCCAAACATTAGTCTCATTGACCAAAACCCAGAAAACCAGAGAGAAGTAAGTCATCCTTGATCACAGGGAACTGGCTACCGAGGAGGAATCCAATTACTTTCACTAGATCCTAAGAAAGATAATCATTCAAATGTAAATAGCCAGCTTGTGGACTCAGAACATAATAGAATTAACAAATGGGCTGAAAGGGATTTTAACCGCTGATAAACTTTACTATGGTCCGAGTAAAATCAAAGGAAATGACAAGAACATTAAATGAAATAAAAATACAAAACAACCAGCATCTGCAGCTCCTTCTTACGCATTTGAAGACAAATTACTCAGCTGTGAGGTAGGGTGGTGATAAACTGAAGAAAGGATTCATACATGCGAGTACCAATGCTGGCAGGTGATGAAAGCAGATTCACAAGTGTAGTTGGTCTCTTGTGTCATTAGTTGCCCAGGCTCTGAATGTATCATTGCACCAGGTTGAAATATTGCATACACCAAGACTGCTCCCCGATAGTCTTCACCATGTAATTGTGCCAGGATCTGTTTGTTGGCAGTGCAGTACATGCAGTCAAATAGATTCTGTTGGCTATTTATCCATGCAGGCAACACTTCCATTCATAATCACTTTGGAATGAATTATTCTAATCATGTTACTTCTATTTGACCATTTATATGAAAGTGCACACAAATTTCAATTAGGTCCAGTGTTATATCTTCCCAGAGGTTGGAGCCACAATATGCAATATTCTTGATAATAAGGTAACACTTCATGGATCTTTGCAGTTGTTCAGTAAAAATAAATGGCGCTGTGATTATGAAGACTTTATCAAAGCTGATGCTCTTCAATAATGTTCTATTTATTTTAATCAATTCTTTGATAACATTGTGCAATGTTATGCCTCTCCAGGCATTAGTGTTATCTCAGAATCTTACAATTAGTGAAGCTGTATTGTTATTATTGTGCATATGTAAACAACCTCCAACTTCCCATGTGTGAGTGTTTGAAGGGCTGTAAGCTGTGGATTTGTTTAAAAGACAAAAGAATCAATTAGTGCAATTATGCAAAGTTTCTGGTTTGAATCTGCCATCTAGAAGGGCAAGTTCCACCATGACTTCTGAATCCAAATTAATTAGCCTGGACAATATGCCCAATGAGACATTTCAGGCTCCGATAGGAACTTTTAGATTTATTGGTGATCCTAGTGAAAGAGCCATGTGAGGCAAATTCCCTCTAGGCTGCAGATCTGAACTTTGCCCTGGCCACATACCCAGGAGTGATGTTTCTGTAGACTCAAAAAGCTGGAGTAACTCAGCGGGACAGACAGCAGCAGCGGAGGTGTGCGTGCAGTCAAGTTAACGTTTGCTATTGCTGAGATGCTTGACTTATCTGAAGATGGACCTGCTGTGAGGCGAGTAACTGATTGCACTGGTTTTCTGCCCGAGGACTGCCCGAGGAATTAACATAGTTCAGCAGATAATGATGACGACCTGATCAATAGTCTTTTGCATATATCTGGCAGTTCCTCGCAATGCAAATGCTGTGACAAATTGTTTCCTGTCCCATGTTAATCCTGTTTTTATGTTCCAGTGTTTGGTTTCAGAGTGAATTTGGCCTGGGGACTGCAAGAGATTCCAGTTTCTGTTTCCATATGTCAAGTCAAGTCAAGTCAAGTCAATTTTATTTGTATAGCACATTTAAAAACAACCCACGTTGACCAAAGTGCTGTACATCTGATATATGGTTTATATATATATATATATCTGATATATATATACATATGTGGTTCGGGACAGTTGACCTTCCTTGAACAGTACCAACAGAGCCAGTCGTCACACATCAATCTGATTCATGCACTACATGTGAATGTCTCCTTGTAACACTGGGATAACAATAAGCATTGTTGCTTTAGATTTGTGTGCATATCTGAAGTAATGTTGAATATTAGTGTTTACACTCATTAAGACATCTGTTTATAGCAGCAGGATTCCCTCGTCTTTCTCTCTGCACTGTTAGCCTACATATAGAGCAATTGTGAGTGACAGTTAATGGGTTTATCAAGCTTTGCCTTGGAGTGAATTGTCCCAGGAGAGGGATGAAAGCAAAAGGTTTTGATGCTTCTCTTCACGCTGGCATGATAGTTGAGGTGGATAGATGATATGGGTGTCAGGGGTTATGACGGAGAAGGCAGAAGAATGGGGTTAGGAGGGAGAAATTGATCAGCCATGGTTAAATGGCGGCATAGACTGGATGGGCTGAATGTCCCAATTCTGTTCCTATCACTTATGAGCATCTCTGGAGAAGGAATGGGTGACACTTTGGGTCGAGACCCTTCTTCAGACAACAACTTTAGGATCAGTTGTAATTTGACTCCCTCCATTTACCATTTCAAGAGAGGTAAACATCCTGTGACGCTTCTGCAACTAAGTAAATCTTGTGAAACGTTCAATTGCTCTGTGGGCTGTACTTGCCCAGGGCTGTGTCAGCACTAATTATTGATGACTGACTACTGTTTATTTCTTGGAATTAGTTATAGAGTCAGATGAGAGAGGGGTTATTTACAACCTAGTGCAAACTACATATAAATAGAAAATGATCTGTGAGCAAAATATTCTAGGGAAGGTCAAAAGCAAGGTCACACAAGTCTCATCGATAGACAACAATGCTCGATTCAATTTAACAAACTTTATCTTCTCAGTATGTGATCCTTAAGTTCATTTTAGTCAGCAGTGAAACTACTGCAACATTACCCCAAATGGGAGATGGAATAACTCGATGGAATGGGCAAGCTTCATAACAAGCACCATCTTCAGTCATGTGACAATTGTAAGATTTTAAGTATAGGACATACCATTAGTCCTTGAAGGTGCCCATTGTGTTGTGGTTTCCCCAACTTCATTGTTAGTGCTGGTGACAATAGACAATGGACACTAGGTGCGGGAGTAGGCCATTCGGCCCTTCGAGTGGTAAAACATTGACCATGTAGTGGTTAGGATCACCTGAGCTGCCCAAAGTAAAATGTGACTTTATTACTTGGTGAAGGGCGAGGAATTCAACAGAATCTCACCCGGAGACAATACATCTCTGCACTTGTTGATAGATAATTACAAATGACAGGTAGTGTTTAATGGCAACCACTGAATCTGCTTGGATCGAGTCAAAATATTCACTATCTTCTTGCAGTCATCAGCACTGAAGTAGCAATTGTCAAGTGTTTAAGCTTTAATAATCACCCAAAGTCTAAATACATTCAATTGTTAGTAAATGGAGACTCCAAGTATCATAAAAGGTCCTCATGAAAAAAATAATTTCATTGCTTTCCACCAGCCCAGACCCATTAAATTCTCTTGAGGGCTTATTCCAAACATTCATTTAAGGAGGTAATGTTATCAGTATTACATGGTGGAGGGAAAAACATGGAGTCCAGTATAAAAGATATAACGTGAGAGCATTTGGAGAAGAATGACAGGATCTAACAAAGTAAACAATATTCATACCACCGGGTAGTAGGCTGCCCATGCGAAATACGAGGTGCTGTTCCTCCGCTTTGTGTGTGGCCTCACTGTGACAGTGGACGGGGCCCAGGACAGAAAGGTCAGTATGGGATTGGGGAAGATAATTAAAGTGTTTGTCGTTAAAGTGTTTGAGTTAAAGTATGAAGGTGTTCAGCGAAATGATTGCCAAATCTGCGCTTGATTTTGCCGATATACAAGTCCACAGCCAGAACAGCAGATACAGTAGTACAAACCAGCGGTATTAATATTAATTTATCTAACTTCAAGTAACCCTTGAAATTCCCTCTCTCCATCCCTCCCCCACCCTAGTCATCCAACTAGTTTCACTGTCATCATGCTTAATTTCACTGTTTTACTTGCTATCACCTTCTCCACAGCCATCTTTCTTTGTTCGTCATTGCTGGTTTTGATTTGTTCTTTTGTGTACCTTTCATTAATTTGTTCTTTGTACCTCTTCCTATCTCTAATTTGCCTCTTCCCTGACTCTATCTGAAGAAGGGCCCAGCACTTTGTCTTTTTTTTTAAATTCCAGGTCAGTTTGTTCAGAACTACAAAAGGAAAAAAAAACTTTTTAAGACAAGTCAATTTTTCATTTTAATATGGATACGTAAAATTTGGAATGAGTATGCATTATTATACAGCATCTATAAACGTATTCTTGAAGAAACCACATTTATAGAGACTTCAGTCATGGATTAAATAAGTATTATAATCATTCTTTAATGAAAGGTAATTCCTGAAAAGAAAGCCAAGGGGAAAAATATAAATTGAAAGGATCATTAGGAACAGAACACAAGGTATGTCAAATATAACAGAGGAACTTACATAATGAATGTCTTGGTATGGCTGTGTAACAGACGAGAAAGACACATCAACATATTGATTTTTAAAAAATGATTGTCATTTGTGATAATTTATTTTGAGCTTCATGGCAGCAAGAGCTGCTGAAAAACAGTCCCCAAGAGCACTTTGTTTCAAACTATACTGGGAGCAGAGGGCTCGGAAAATAAAAACAGATGTGTAAATGCAAATATATATATTCTTTCTTCCCTTTCAGGAAGATTAGTTTACCATATCAAGAATGTTAAATGAACAGAAAGCAGGGAACACAGGTAAAACAGGAGAAGAAAATAAAATAGTTTAGAACCATAATTCATCAAAAAAGGCTACACTTAAGGTACATGGGGTGCTTGCTTATTTCCTCAGATCCATTTATGCCAAAAGCTCCCTTTATGGAAAATAATGCATAAACAACAATTACATTTGCAATATAACCTTCTATATGAAAATACATAGTCTACTCTGCATAGGTAATTGGTCTGTTGTTCACAATCTTTTGCCCCTTGAACACCAACTTTATATATTCATTTAATACTTTCATCTGCAGGCTTCAATCAGGCACAATAGTGTTTAACCTGGGTAGGATTGCTAAAATAAATTGTATACAGCAAAATTAAATTCCCTTTCCTCGAGTAGACAAAGATCTTCTAATATCTAATAAGCTCCTCCCCCTCGAGCAGAAAATGTGTAAATCTTATAGTTTTGCATAACTACAATAGCAGATTCATTAAAAAAATTAAACTACATCTTAATTAAAAAATTAACATCTTCCCCCTTTATACAGATTCAGTAGTACAGTAGGCAAACAAACATCCACCGTGAATGTGTGTCTGCCACTCCGGAACAATACAAGATAAGGCCTCATTAATTATCATTGGCAAAAAATTTACATCATACAATTATACCCATCATTATAAAGATCATCACATCTGACATTTTCAAAAAAGGAGCATAATTATAATAAAAGTGAAAAGCCATTTCTAAGTATTGGTCTTCCTGGTTACTTGCAGCAGCATCTGAAGCTTGACAAGTTGCACTAAATCTAGAATAAAATGTAGCTCATGTCGGCTGAACTGCTTTCTTCAGTTGGTCTACCTCCAGCTGTAAATAGAGAAAACAATATTATCTTTAGTGATGTAAAGATATAGAATTTAATAACATTTAAATTAATCGAAGAAATATCCAAATGGACATCCTTCTCACATGCACTAAATTAAGAATGTTGGTAGGATATTGCACAAGTTATTGGTTGGCTGCAGTTGAAATATAGTATTTGGGTCTGAGCACATCATTGCTTTGGGAAAGATAATACCAATGATGATGGACTTTAATCATGAGCAGAAGGCAGAAATATGTGGGCACCATTCCTTCAAATATAGGTGCCTTATGGCCAGCTACAGCTGAAACGTTGAAAATTCCACCAAAACCTGGCGACTCTTGCATATTGACTCAGTGGGCTATTACTATACGTTCTGGATTTAACCTGGGATTGTATTTACGCATGGCAACATTTTTACTCAACTGCATGCACTGTATCTTGTTACATGTGATATTAAAGGTTTTAGAATGCTATAAAAGGCACAATGCTGTGATAATGCTCATTTTGCACAATAAAATAATTCAACAGTAAAATACAAAGCTTGTTCTGAAAAATAAACGTGAAAACTATTAATTAAATCGCATAAGTAGAACCATTAAAATCTGCTCATTTTCATTTTTACCTGTAAGGAAATGCGGTGTTTCTTTTCTTCTTCAAATTCATACCTTAGTTCAGATAGTTCTTTTCTGTAGACAACACATACATGTCCTGTTACTTTGGAGAGTTCTTTCCCAGTATCAGATATAATTTTTATGCAGGTTTGACTCATCTTTAACCTCATTAGATCAAAATTTCCAACATAAATGTCAGCTCTTACGATGAGGAGGGAAATCACAGACCTCCAAACATTTGATTTTACAAATTCATAATTTTGATGTCCAAAATTCAGAATTTTACATCAAAATTCATAATATGGCGTGTAATGCAACTTTTCAGCGAATAAAGTATGCACGCCAAATGTGCATATGTGTTGCGCTACATTCATGTGTGAAAAATGACTTATTTCCACCAGTCTGTAGTTCCTGGACAACATGTACAATGTCAGGCCTATCATGAGTATATTCTGCTATTTATGGAAAGGTTATTGAACAGAGTTACTTTTTGCAGCACAAAGAAAAAATTGTTTTGTTTTGTATTTTCTATTTTGCTTTTTCCTTACACATCCCAATTCTCTTGGTATTGAATAAAAGAACAATGGTCATAAAATGTATGGCTAAGTTATGAAGAAAGAGTTGATATATGCGACTCGACTAAGCATACGGAAGTACCTGTTGAAGTAAATTTGCACATTAATTGATAATTAGCCCAAAAAGGTGGTAATTGTCTTTTGTGTTGTGTTTTATATTTTAACCGCATCTTAATTAATTAATAGTTATATAATGTTGCACTTAAATTTAATATTTACACATTACAGCTCCACCACTGATTTTCTGGCACTCTTGGTTCCAGAGCTTTGCTGGTTTACAATACAATCCAGTATTAGGGCGGCACGGTAGCGCAGCGGTAGAGTTGCTGCTTTACAGCGAATGCAGCGCTGGAGACTCAGGTTCGATCCTGACTACGGGTGCTGCACTGTAAGGAGTTTGTACGTTCTCCCCGTGACCTGCGTGGGTTTTCTCCGAGATCTTCGGTTTCCTCCCACACTCCAAAGACGTACAGGTATGTAGGTTAATTGGCTGGGTAAATGTAAAAATTGTCCCTAGTGGGTGTAGGATGGTGTTAATGTACGGGGATCGCTGGGCGGCACGGACTTGGAGGGCCGAAAAGGCCTGTTTCCGGCTGTATATATATGATATGATATGATATGAATACAATCCAATATATCTTTATTGTCATTGTACAGGGGTACAACGAGATTGGGAATGCGCCTCCCATACGATGCAATAAATTAATTAGCTAATCAGTATTAAGTATTATACCCAGCTGGCCAAGGAAGTCGGCTATATGTGCTGGCTCCAGTTGGGTTGGATTTCCAGAGCCCCAGCCGCAGCTTGTAAATTCAACCCACCGATCGCCCATGGAAGTCCGGATGAGGTTAAGATTGGCTGCCTTGTCCAGCCTAGGTGCCACATTTTCGGGGAGACTTCCAGGGCGGGGGCATTTCTCGCGGAACCCCTAGCGACCTCTAGTGGCCGAATTGACAAATTGGCCATGGAAGTCCAGATGAGGTAGATTGGCTGCCTTGCCCAGTCTAGGTGCTACATTTTGAGGGAAACTCGCGGGTTGTCGCGGAACCCCTAGCAACCGAATTGACAAATTGCAATTACCGACTGTTTTGCGGAAAAATGTGAGGTGAAATTGGAATGGCGGAAATGAAATAAGAATGCTGAAGCTTTCGGCCAAATTCGGAAGGGTTGGGGTGGGTGAAATCACAATCAAGAAAAAAAGCCTTCAAACATGAGCTCACGGAATTGCCAGCCATAGGAAAGAGTTAAAAAGATATGATCTGAATCTGGCAGCATCAAAAAGTAATTAAGTTACTACATTGGGTTTAGTATTGAATTTGAATATACTATGTTCTCCAATTTACATTTGTACACCATTACAGTGGAATGGTATAAAGGTTGAGATGACTTAGAGCCAACTGCATTTATTTTAAAAAAACAGGAATGAAGGACGTTTCTAATCTATTTTTCACCAATTTCTCCTGTAGTATTACCACTTTGGACAATAAAAGTAGCCAGCCCCAAAGAACAAAATAAAAATGAAAAGCAGTGACAGGAAAAGAGGAATGTGTAGAAGCCCTGTGGAATATAGAAAGCCCTTTATATAGAAAGATAAGGGCCAAGTAAACTGCATATAAGTTTACAATAAATTAAATGCAAAAATTATAAGGCTATTTAAATCATTCACAATGTTTCCATAATTATTTGTCGATCTTAAAGTAATACATCCACTCAGATATTTTGTTTGTTTATGAAAGAGGAAAAAATTCAAACAGTTTTGCTAAACAAATTTCAGTGCAATCTTATGTCTGGTAAATTTCACTTCCAAATGAGTACAGTTTTTTATTGATTCTCACATTAGTTTATTTTAATATGTAGTCTTCAAATTCAATTGCACAAAACTATGGTCCTCTTGAAGTTAATCTCTGCCAAATATTCAGTCAGGCTGTGTTAACAAGTCGCAAAAAAAAAAAATGATATCAACTTAATTGCTTCCTTGTCCAACAGTAGTTAAGGATTCCAAGAAACATTTTTGGTTGCCTACTTTAAGGGTCTGGATGGAGGGGTTAATGAAGGTGAAAAGATGGGACTAAAAACATATAAATAAATAAACTAATAAAGTAATACAATATCTGTAAACAGACTACAAAGTGAAATTATATATATTCTCATCAAAAATAACTATAATTAATACAAAAGTTATTACTTGTGCTGGATCTTCGTTTTCTCAACCAATGTCATCAGGTCAGCTATTTGTGCTTTAATGTCTTCTATGGAGGTCTTGTTCCTATTATCTACCTCAGTTACATCCTTCACCTCAATGGCATTCATTATTCCAGTATTTTGTTTGAACGATGGCTGAAACACAGTTGAAGAACAGGTCATAATATTGATAAGCCGTTTTGAACATATTCAAAGATTTCAGAATCTATTGTACACGTTTATTTGGCCAATGCCATACCTTTTTAATTATTTCAGAAGGCTTTGGTTTGGCAGTTACTTCATCTTCTTCTTCTTTGATTGTTTTAGACATTTTATCTAAAGGACTCTCAATTGAAGCCTAAAAAAATTTTGAAATGTTAATAAAATCTAATTAAATTACTATCATTTATTATTTGACAGACTGCCCTGCTTCTCCATTTATACAATGTCTTCTTTCAGTTATGCTCATTAACTATAAAAACCTACTAAAACAAATTAAAACCCTTTATCAAATGCCTTTAAAAATGCAATCCCAATTATAGGTCTATCCATTATATGAAATTAGTCACTGCAAAGTTAACCCTTTGTTGACTGAAGTGGTCTGACAAAGTGATTCATGTAGCAGATGAAATAGAATTGTGTGTTAAATATGGCTTTGTCTGTTTAACCTGCATCCAGATAGCATCAAAATAAAGACAATTAGCATTAGCCGCTTAGTCCAGCTCATAATCTGGGTATATACTAATACCAATTGAAAAGTAATCAATGTCCCAGAGGGGCAATCAATGTCCCAGAGGGGCAAGTAATCAATGGCTTGTATGTCTCGATAGAAAACCATCTATGATTATTTCTTGAAAAGGATACGGTGCAATCATTCCCATGATGGCATTTTGTTATTAATAAGGGGTTCTTTGAGCTGGGAATTTAGAATAACACATTGGCTGAATCAGACTGAAGGATCCCGACCTGAAATGTCACCTATTCTTTTTCTTCAGAGATGCTGCCTGACCCATTGAGTTACTCCAGCACTTTGTGCCTATCTTTGGTACAAACCAGCATTTGCAATTCTTCTGTTTCTAAATCTTGCACTTCTTATTGGTTCAGTTAAAAACAAAGGCAGTGTAAAAGATTTAAAAGAGATCTCCTTTTCCAACTCTTGAAAAACAAACTTAACTTCTTAATAAGAGTCCCAACCCGAAATGGCCTCTGTCCACTTTCGCCAGATATGTTGCCTAATTTGCTCAGTTCCTCCAACACTTGGTTTTGCTTAATTTAGTCATCCCTGCCATTTTATTCTTCATCCCATGGTCAATGGCGCCACCTGTCTGCATTTCTCTGCAGGTTTTTGCTACCTGTGCCACAAATGTCCTGCTCTCCCTCATTTACTACCCCAGTCCCAATTTGCTAATTCGAAAACCATTCTTCCCTGCAAATCTTAGCTCTCAAATTTCCTCTTTCTTTCTGTCTCCTCCTTGCACATCCTTTCACTGCAGGGACAAGTCAGACAATCCACAGAGATGTACGAGCTTTGTTCTCCAGATTTGTGCCATGGTTTCCTGATGCTGTTGACTTGTCCTAACATGTTTAAGTCTACAGCCCTCAAATACATCCTAAAAATTGGCATTTATTGCAGAGTGGATATTGAGTATTTGGCAGAGGCCACACAGCCAAACTTCAATATTTCTTAGATAGACACAAAAAGCTGGAATAACAGCAGGTCAGACAGCATCTCTGGAGAAAAAGGAACAGGTGATGTTTCGGGTCGAGAGCCTTCTAGTTTAAAAGTGACATCCAGTGAGTGACAATGAACAAGAACTGATGACTCCTTCTTTCCTTTGCCTTGTACCAAAGGTACTTAAATCATTCCATTACTAATTTAACTTGGTGCAGGCTAGGACAGGAATTTGGGGCTGTCCTGCTATTACGGCTTGTCATCTAACGAGACAGCATTTTCAGCCCCGAGGCTACAAGGATTTATACTGGGTTTTTTATACAGGTTAAAAAAAAGTAAAATGCCAATCCTCCGACTTAACACCGAACAAAAGGAACTCACGGGATGTCCGACAAATAAAACACTGGGTGGCCTTCGTCCTGGCATTCTCGGCCTGCTGGCTGTTGGATGAGTAAGTTTCTCACTATAGGACTCTACGGTGTCAAAGCTGATGAGATCTGAAATAGAAACAACACGTTATATTATCCAGTTATAAAAAATATAACAAAACGTTACAAATGGGACCAGCAATGTCAATTTCTAAAAGTTTGGCAACGAACCAGGAATCAAATATTTACTAACCGCACTGTAAAATGGGCTGTCTTTAGTTTAGTAATGTTATATAACGCAGTGAAGTAGCAGAACTTGAACTACTACTAAACAACACCAATATCATTACCACAACTACCAACTGTATTTTTAGATTCAGATTAGTTTGTCATATACATCCATGAAAATTCCCACAAGCATTACTTTATAGATTAATCTAGTTTTAATTCACATCTGCTTTCTTATAATCATCTGGTTATTATTATTATAATGTGGGTCCATTGTTAGAAAGCATGCACATTAACTTCTCATTCCTGCCCCCAAATCTACAATGAATTTTATTCACGGTCTTACCAGTGTCAGAAGCTTTGTCAGGTATTTCTGTTGACTTTGGCCGAATAATCGGTGATACTATGTCAGATTTTGGTCTAAGCACTGTTGAATCAAGATCTGGCTTTGGTCGATTGCAAGGCACCTCTCCATTTGTTCTATTAAAAGAGACAGAACTTGTTAAATGATTGAACATATATTTGAAGACAATCACTTATTAGACAATCTATAATTTCAATTGTCAGTAATTTTTGCATGATAGTTATTAGAGAGGTGCCAGAATTATTACATTGCTCCTGATGATGTGTGACTGATCTAAAACCGTGTCTAACAATCACTTGCGGTGTCATTTCTAGACTTGCCTCTCTCTAATCTCCAAAATAGGCTAAAATAACACCCTACATTATTCAGAGCATATGCATTCCCTGCTTACATTAATTGTGCACACTAAATTAATAAAGAACTGAGCTGCCAACCTCAACATTAATACAGCATCCAATTTAATTGATCTGCAGATTAATATGTCAAGTGAATCCTAGCAAAATCTCCAGAAACATCCACTTCTCTTACTCTCACTTACAGAGTTGAAGGACCTTTATTGCTTGCTTGCCTGCTCCTGCAATTGACTAGAGATACATGCTAATCCAATTTGTTGCACTAATTGATTAGATTGGCATTAGAGAGGATAACATTGCTGGAGAGGACCATGACAAGTAACGAGGGGGAGGGGTGAACAATTTGTGGCATAGATAACATTATATAATTATTTAACCTAAATTTCTAATATTGCCTGCAGTGGAGAAAAAAGGTTGCTCTTCCCTATTAATAAAGGTAACGCAGTTAGCGCTATTTTCATCAAGGGCACAATCTGATCATTATACCAATCAAATATAATTATCAAATACCACTGGACACAAATTACATCTGGATGAACCATATTTTCAGGATCTACAGGGGCACATTTACAACTATCAGTAGAGGCGCTGGCTCGAAGGGCCAAATGGTCTCCTCCTGCACTTATTTTATATGCTTTCTATGGACATGTTTAGCTACATTGTTGTGATTTCAATAAAGTATTTACAAAGCATTTCAGATAGCTGAGCTTTCTAGGCTATTAACACAATTCCAACTAGCCAACTGATTAAAAGTCATCAATCTACAATGCTAACAGTTTTCTCTTTCAGTGGAGGCCAATTCTCTTTATGCTTTCAAGAGAGTTAGATAGAGCTCTTAATGATAGCGGAGTCAGGGGGTATGGGAAGAGGGCAGGAACGGGGTACTAATTGTGGGTGATCAGCCATGATCACATTGAATGGTGGTGCTGGCTCGAAGGGCTGAATGGCCTACGCCTGCACCTATTGTCTATGGATCTACTTTACTTGCGAGGCATCTCCAGCTTTTTAAAAATTTCAGATTTAACAAGCCGCCATTACTCTCCTTCATCATAGCAGTATTTTCATTTCTCTAGGACATTAGCCCATCAGAAATATACTCCTTTGTATTCTCCAACCTGTCTGCCTTCATCAAAACATAATACATGTATGCTTTCTAACTTGATTTTAAAATCAATAATGTTTCATCTGTGTTTATCAAGGGAAAGGCCATGGAAACTAAGGAATGGAGGGAAATGAATAACGAATGATGTCTTTGAACATATCCACATTACAAAAAAAGAATTGCTGATGGTCTTAAAGCAAATTAATGTGAATAAATCCCTATTGCCTCACCACATATACCTTCGGATACTGTGGAAAGCTAGGAAAGAAATTACAGGGGCCTTGGCAGAGATATTTGCGTCATCTTCTGCCATGAATCAGATATCGTAAGACTTGATGGCGTCTAATGCTCTATCTTTATTTTAAAAAGGCTGCAAAGATACATAATGTTTGGGACAAAGACCCATCATTTATTTATTTGCCTCTGTACTCCACAATTTGAGATTTGTAATAGAAAAAAATCACATGTGGTTGAAGTGCACATTGTCAGGTTTTAATAAAGGCAATTCAATACATTTTGGTTTCACCATGTAGAAATTACAGCAATGTTAATACATAGTCCCCCCATTTCAGGGCACCATAATGTTTGGGACACATGGCTTCACAGGTGTTTGTAATTGCTCAGGTGTGTTTAAATGCCTCCTTAATGCAGGTATAAGAGAGCTCTCAGCGCCCAGTCTTTCCTCCAGTCTTTCCTTCACATTCGGAAACTTTTATTGCTGTTTATCAACATGAGGACCAAATTCCCATATTATGTTTCTATCTGTTGAAGTGCCACAGTACAGGGTCTCGGGCCTAATTTACTTGCTGATTTCAATGTTTAAAGGACTATATACCTGGTTGGATTAGTCTGCTTCTCTCAATAATATTAGACAGTATCTAAGTATGTACCCTTTTTGTCTCCAGCATTGCTCAGCACAGTTGAAATTACAGATCGCAAATGTTAATTACAGCGCAGGTCCAATACATTTGTTTTAAAAGAAAATATTAGAGAATGGATCCTTTTGATGATGATGTTGTCATGTGGTTGAATGTGAAAACATACCAAGATGCCAAGATTACATATTAATATTTGTTCATGCCAATGTAAAGAGCTTCCTAAATACTGGAAATCAAAATCAAACTCTAGATACTGAAAAGCTTAAATCAAAAATGATTGCTGGATATAGCAGGTTATGTGGCATCTGTGGAGTGTATAATAGAATCAATCTTTGGAAGTTAATTTTCTAATTCTGCTGAAAGTTTATAGAGTCCCACAGCATGGAAAGGGCCCTTCGGCCCAAATCGTCCATGCCAGCCAAGTTGTCTCACTGAACTAGTCCCATTTGGCTGCATTTGGTGCATTTTACCTCTAAACTTTTCCATGTATCCATTAACTTTTTTTAGATATTGTAACTGGTGGAATCATTGGATATGGGGAGAAGTTGGGCACAGGTTACTGATTGTGGATGATCAGCCATGATCACAATGAATGGCGGTGCTGGCTCGAAAGGGCCTGCACCTATTTTCTTTTCTATGTTTCTAACTGTACTTACCTCTTCAGCATATACCCACCACCCTGTGTGTGAAAAGTTGCCTCTTGAGTTCCCTATAAATCTTTCCCCTCTCATGTTAAACCTATTCCTTCTAGTTTTTGACTCCATAACCTTGGAAAAAGACTATGTGACCATTCACCTTGTACATGCCCCTCATGATTTTGTATACCTTCTATAAGGTCACCTCTCAGCTTCCTCTGCTCAAAGGAAATTAGTCACATCCCATACAGCTTTGCCATATAAGTCAAGTCCTTTAGTCCTGACAACATTCTTGTGAATCTTTTCGCTACCCTTTTCAACATAATGACATTTTTCCAATTGTTGGGTGACCAGAACTTAACACATTAATCCAAGTGCGGTCTGACCAACATCTTTATATGGTTGTGATATGACTTCCCAACTCCTGTACTCACTGCCCTGACTGATGATAAACATGCCAAATGCCTTTTCGTCATCCTGTCTATATGTGTCTCCACTTTCAGAGTAATATGCTACCTTGATTAAATGGTACTAGTATAAGGAGGTTGAACAAACTTGGATTATTTTCTCTGGAGCATCAGAGTATGAGGGTGACCCAATAGAAGAATATACAACTTGAAAATAATCCAAGTTTGTTCAACCTCTCCTTATACTAGCACCATTTAATCAAGGTAGCATATTACTCTGAAAGTGGAGACACATATAGACAGGATGATGAAAAGGCATTTGGCATGTTTACCATCAGTCAGGGCAGTGAGTACAGGAGTTGGGAAGTCATATCACAACCATATAAAGATGTTGGTCAGACCGCATTTGGATTAATGTGTTAAGTTCTGGTCACCCAACAATTGCAACTGGTAAACTAAAATTCACTCTACTCACAGTGGTTCATATGTCTGTACAAAATAGCTCACAGATTGATTTTCAAGTATGAACCACTGTGAGTAGAGTGAATTTTAGTTTACCAGTTGCATGTTTTAAAAAACTGCCTTTTCACCAATCAATTTCAGAACAAGCAGTCGCCTTAAATTGAAGGGCAAATTATAGGGCAGTCACATTAAATTGAAGGGCAAAGGGCATTGTAGCGTGACACACATCTGGGTAAGGGCAAGAATGAAAACAAAATTGCCTCAGTCTAACTTCAGTAATAATTTGTGTTTTTTGGCTCACAAATATTAATAACAATGGCAATAAATATACTACAAGAACCTCAAGAGGAAAACATCTTACTTGGGTAGAGGGGGAGGCTTCTCTGGTCGTTTGGGAGTAGTAGTAGACCGGAAAGGAAGACTCTTCATGGGAAGGTTGGGTTTTTTGGGTGGTACCAATGGGGCGGCTGGTTTAGCTGACTTCTGATCATCTGCACAGATACAAAAGATACAAACGCATCAATCTGATTATTCAGCTTCTGGTCAATTTGTTAGTCGATTCAATGAACATTTAAATATTAAAAAACAAAAAAATGATTGCTGGAAATTCTCAGCAGGTCAGGCAGCACCTGTTCAGAGAGGAACCATTGATGATTCTGGTTGAGACCTTTCATCAGAATTGAGAAATACTAAAACATCAAACATTTATTAAGTTGGAGAAAAACAGGAAGAGAGGAGAGAATAAAGGGAATGTTTCTGAGAGAATGGAGATAAAGAGTAAATTGGTGGTGGTGCCAATTCAGCAGATAGGTCAGCTACAATTAAAGCGTCTTCTCACCCACCCTCGGCCAGGTGTCTGCCATTCACTCTCTCTTAGTCTCCACCCTCTCACAAACATTCTGTTTCTTTTCTCCACCCCTCTCCCCCTTCAAAAGCTTAACATTATTTTTTAACTTCAGTTCTGTTGAAAGTTCATCTACGTGCAATATGAACTCTGTCTCTGGATGTGCTGCCTAATCTGCTCTTTTCAACAATGCTAAGAGTGTGTCAATATAAATTGTTGTTAGCCCAAACCTTTTGCAATGAATAATCAGCTGAATTAGAAAACCAGAACATGCTCATCGCATCAGGTAGTGATACGGAATGAAGGCAGGCTGAGGACACAGTACAATAGAGATAAAACATCCAGTCATTTACAAAAGAAATTAGATGATATCCATGACTGTACAAATGAGCTGCATGCACTAATAAGAACATAAATTAGGTTCTGCCACAAAAAATGGCTTAGAAATTGTTAAATTGAAACAGCACGAAGTCCATGAATGAGGATAACATTTCCTTTAAGAATGTAATTCCCTCCCTTACCCAAATCATCTCAAAATTGAAGGTTCCTTAATTTTCAATTTCAATTCAGAAGTAGTCAGTGACTAAGCTGTCTCAACATTTCTGGCGAAGGTATCACAAAAAGCTGGAGTAACTCAGTGGGTCAGGCAGCATCTCAGTAGAGAAGGAATGGGTGACGTTTCAGGTCGAGACCCTTCTTCAGTCAACATTTCTGCCGTTCAACATGTGGGACAGAATATATTCTTCCAACAAATTCACAGTGGTGAATTAATGCAACAAAACTAGACTTAACGGGCAACTTATGTAAACTAAATACAACTATTGCTTCATTTTGACCACAAAATCCAAAATGTATCATGAAAATCAATACAATGAAAATGACATAGAAATGCACTGTATACTGGCTTGGTTGGTTTTATGAAAGATTTTCAGCCTAAGGCATGATTATTTATGCCGTGCAGATACAGCCTGATCAGAGACATGTATTGATATTGCACACTTGATTTTATTTTCCAGTAGTCACAGTATTTTAAATATAAACTGAATCTGCTGAAAAATACTTGACATAATTTTACCACATCTGCGGGATAAGAAACAGAATTAACACTTCAGCTCAAAGACTCTTCATCAGACCTGAAATTCAACATTGTTTGTCTTCCTGCAGTTGTGAAGAGACCTGCTGAGTATTTCCAACGTATTCTTTTTTTATTTTAGGTTTCCTGCATCTGCAGATTTTCAATTTTCGCCGTATTTAAGTTGCGTTATCGGTCTTATTAGATGTTGTGATAGTATATATTCTTAATAATGCAATGTATTTAAAAACAAGATAACAGGAAGGTTCTCAAACATTTTTTGTGTGATGCTGAAGTATATTGTGAAATTACAATTTAGAGGCTCAGTTAACTCGAACACTGAGCAGTACAGTATCGGAAGAGGTGCTTTGGCCGATGATGTCTGTGCCAAACATGATGCAAAATCAAGCTGAGTCTTTCTGCCTGCACATTATCATTACTTACAATTACCCTCATTACCTGCAAATTGCATGTGCCTATCTAAAAGCTTCTTAAACACGACTATCCTATCTGCTTCCATCACCACTCCTGGCACTCACAACTGCATAAACCATTTGCCTTGCCCATCTCCTTTAAATTTTGCCATTCTCTCCTTAAAGCTATGCCCTCTCCTATTTGACATTTCCACCAAGTTTTGACTCTTTCTACGACGCCCATAATTTTATAAACTTCCAGTTTTCTCCTCAGCCACCAACACTCTAGGGAAAACTATCCATATTTCTCCAACCAACTTTTATAGCTAATATCTTCTAATCCAAGCAGCATCCTGGTAAACCTCTTCTGCACTCTTCTGTCCAAGAAGTAAGTAATGACAAATACATTATTTCTAAAGCAACAAATCAGAATCTAAAGTCTCGTGTCTACAAGACATTTTTGAACTGTAAACTCCACCACTCCTCAAGGAAGAAGAGAAACTGTTCTACAGGTATCTAAAGACAGAGGTCCAACAGAAATCTTGTTATGTCAAGAACATATGCAATTTGTGAAAAGTGCAGAAGTTTGCTTGTTGCGAATTTTTCAATGCTACCAAATGCCACATTTGTACCTATGAATGGAATGTAACTTGCCCTTACAGGGCAGGACTCCTTTGCACGGGAACGTGCGTACAAGGTCCGGCCGCCTCGTCCGGCTGCCCGACCGTTTCTGCGCCTCTGGTTCTGGGGGGGTCATGTAGCGGCCCCTGGTGGTGGGCCACACACAGTACATAACCTTCGGCTCGTGAGAGGTTACGAGGAGTCCAAGAGCAGGAGATAAGAGAGTTGGGAAGGATGGTGCGACACACGGAATAAAGTGGTGTTGGATAACTCAGTGTGCTGCTTCATTCTTGGACGGACAGCTCCGTGTCCGCCACAAGGAACTTATTAAGGACAAAGAGGCAATCAGCAGCAACTGGAGGGGAATTTGGGTTAACCTTCTCAATTGTATCTCTTCATGAAGCAAGAATCCTCTTCTTCATTTGACACCAGCCTTGCAAGAACCCCAGGCTAACCATCAAAAAGGCTATGCCAACTGCAATACTAAGCCTCAGGAGCAGACAATATTTCTACTGAAGAGCTTTCTAATCCCACCTTTCACATCTGGGAAGAGTAAAGTATACTGGGACCTCCTTTGTCATAATTAAGGAAGGAGACAAATCTGATTGTGGTAACTATGCAGGATTATTTCCTGTCTACCACAGCGTATCATTGCAAGTTGATCTTCAACTACCTCTTCACAGTTGCTGACAAGTTGTTCTCCAAATTACAACATGAATTCAGTCAAATTAGGACATTGTTGATGAAATTCACCATTCACTTTCAATGTATGAACTCTGCTGTTAGTCCTTCGATGTTAAATGTTTGAAGATTAAGACCCCAAACCCAACACAAATGTCACAGTTTAAAGGCCAGCAGCATACCTTGTGACATGGATTACAGAGTAGGCATCTCAAAGCACTACAAGGATACCTCCATGGGTGGCAGAGTGCGCAGCAGCAGAGCTGCTGTCTCAGTGCCAGAGACCTAGATCCTAACTACGGGTGCTGCCTGTGCAAAGTTTGCACATTCTCGCTGTGACTGCATGGGATTTCTCTGGGTGCTTGGGTTCCCTCCCACATTCCAAAGACATGCAGGTTTGTAGTTAAATTAGCTTCTATAAATTGTGGTTAGTGTGAGGAGAGAACTAGTGTATGGGTGATTGTTGGTCAGCACGGATTCATGGCCCAAAGTGCTTGTTTCCACGCTGTATCTCTAAACTAAACTAAACTCAAGTGAGTGAAAGCAAGTCCTCTTTAATCCCAGAGCACTTCTAAAGAAGGAGCAAGGTCCTCATGCAGTGGCTTTTACACCAGGATGCACACAAGATTGACACTCCTTTTCAACATGCACCCTAATTCACTGTTGATCAGATCTACAGAACATGAAAGCAGAATACAAAAGCAAGTTTGTTCTCTTTGATTCTGACTCTTCTAAATTGGCATCTCCAAAAATCAAGTGTCCAGACAGATTGTGTCCACAAGATGAACTTTTTGGCATGTTCCAGGATTTTTTACTATTTGGCCTGAAATAGAATTTGGACTTAATCTGCTATATATAGCTTTGATAAATGTGTTCAATTCAGGATTCTGAGACTTAATTCCTCAAAAGGTTCAGTTAAAAAAAAGTGCACAAAAAGTCAGGCAGTCTGGTAATTAAATCAGACATGGGAATGGATTATGTGCTCTCTCCTTCAAGACATTGCCTGCTAACAGAGGGTAACAGTCATATTATTTTCTACAGCATAGGAGCATTAGGAAATGGTGCATTTTACTGTGAACATTACTCCATTCTTTATTAATATATGCAAAAGTAAGTCATCTTGACAGTCTATAACTCCCCTCACCACTCAGAAGTTATCACTTCCAGAATTACTAAATAAATGTGGTGGAATGCCCTTGTTTGTTTGAATTAGCCAGTTTACATCAAAAGTAGCTCCAAGTGGCACCCGCATTATCACCATTTGGGTTACAGAAATTTGCCATGACAGAATTCAAAATCACCACTCAAAAAATTGATAGCAAATTATATTCACTCTCATAGGATTTGTGAAAACGAAGTAAATAAATAAATACATTTATTTTCATTTTCAACTTGTGATTCTCGATGTATGTGCAGTTAAAATAGCTTTGCATTCTTGTGAAGAATGATCATACACCCTGTTTACTAGGAACACAATGCCCCCCTCGTAACCCAGGGGTCACCTGTAGTTTTAATATCACAAATTACCAGTCAGAAATTAAAATTTTCTGAAACGACTCACAGAAGTGTAATTCCAGGGAAATTACAATACTCTTGGTTCAGGTGCAAGGCAGTGAGCTGGCAAATAATGAGACTGAACAGACTGTCCATCTTAGGTTGAAAATGAAAATGGAAAATAAAGCTAAAAATGCTGAACTGAAACCAATCCAGTTCTTTCCATCATAACCGATCATTACAAAACACTCTGCCAATTTTTTCACCACAGCATCTGCTTTGTTACTTACCAAGACCACTTTGCTGCTCATATTCTGGATCTATGCATGAAGCCTGTATTTTTGCTTGTTAGTACACAAGTCTGAATAATTAACGTGCAAAAAAAACCAAGAACTGGTTTGAAAGACAAGTCCTCATGATCAACTGGCCAAAGAAATGAACTAAAACTACATTATTTGGCAAGTTATGGCCCAGATCTTAATGATCTAGTGACCATGCCTAGAATTGTTGTCCCGACCTACATTAACCTGAAATCAGTCCGAAGAAGAGACTCGACCCGAAATGTCACCCATTCCTTCTCTCCAGAGATGCTGCCAGTTACTCCAGCATTTTGTGTCTATCTTTGATTTAAACCAGCATCTGCAGTTCTTTCCTACTACATTAACCTGATGCAGATGTGGACAACCTCTCTCACTGGCTATCCACACTGCCAGTTCAGCAGATTCACTGGAGGCAAAGCAAGCAAAATTCCAGGCCAACTTGATCCCCAAAACAGCCCTAAAAGTCTTCCACAGAGAGCAAAGGGAGTGGGCACTGTCAGTTGATAATGTTTTCTCACAGAAATTGGGACATTTTGACAGAAAATTGAAGCAGCAAACAAGATACTATATAAATAATTAAAACTTTACAATTAAGTTTCATCAAAGGTAATTTACCTTAGAGGCTTCTGAACCATTTGCATATTCATTGCATTGAAATCAATCAAGCCCTAGATCCTTCATTAGATCTGACAGTCCCTTACAATCAGAGGCAGGTGAAGTTATAATGGGAAACAAGGAAATGGCAGAAGAGTTAAATGAGTACTTTGGTTCTGTCTTCACTAAGGAAGACACAAACAATCTGCCAGAAATACTACAGGACCGAGGATCTAGTGGGAGGAACTGAAGGGAATCCGCATTAGTCAGGAAATGGTGTTAGATAAACTGTTCTGACTGAAGGCAGATAAATCCCCAGGGCCTGATGGTCTGCATCCCAGAGTACTCAAGGAGGTGGCCCTAGGAATCATGGATGCATTGGTGATCATTTTTCAATGTTCTCTCGACTCTGGATCAGTTCCTGTGGACTGGAGGGTAGCCAATGTAACTTCACTTCTTAAGAAATGAAGGAGAGAGAAAACGGGGAATTATAACCAGTTAGCCTTACATCAGTAGTGGGGAAGATGCTTGAGTCGATTATTAAAGATGTTATAGCAGTGCATTTGGAAAGCAGTGACAGGATCGGACAAAGTCAACATGGATTTATGAAGAGGAAATCATGCTCGACTAATCTTCTGGAAATTATTTGAGGATTTAACAAGTAGAATGGATTGGGGAGAGCCAGTGGATGTGGTGTATCTGGACTTTCAAAAAGCCTTTGAGATTAGTGTGCAAAATTAGAGCACATGGTATTTATTGGGGGTAAGGTATTGACATGGACAGAGAACTGGTTGGCAGATAGGAAGCAAAGAATAGAAATTAACGGGTCCTTTTCAGAATGGCAAGCAATGACTAGTAGGGTGCCTCAAAGCTCGGTGCTGGGACCCCAGTTATTTACAATATATATTAACAATAGACAATAGACAATAGGTGCAGGAGTAGGCCATTCAGCCCTTCAAGCCAGCACCGCCATTCAATGCGATCATGGCTGATCACTCTCAATCAGTACCCCGTTCCTGCCTTCTCCCCATACCCCCTCACTCCGCTATCCTTAAGAGCTCTATCCAGCTCTCTCTTGAAAGCATCCAACGAACTGGCCTCCACTGCCTTCTGAGGCAGAGAATTCCACACCTTCACCACTCTCTGACTGAAAAAGTTCTTCCTCATCTCCGTTCTAAATGGCCTACCCCTTATTCTTAAACTGTGGCCCCTTGTTCTGGACTCCCCCAACATTGGGAACATGTTTCCTGCCTCTAATGTGTCCAATCCCCTAATTATCTTATATGTTTCAATAAGATCCCCCCTCATCCTTCTAAATTCCAGTGTATACAAGCCCAATCGCTCCAGCCTTTCAACGATTTAGACGAGGGAATTAGATGTGATTGAAGGGCCGAATGGCCTACTCCTGCACCTATTTTCTATTCCATTTCTATGACAGCACAGGATCAAAGAGTTACCGTTTCAGCTGAAAGGCTGGGCTATCTCACAAGACTAAACAGTCTCCACGGGCAGAGCAAACATACATATTTGGTGTTCATTGTGTCAGGATCAAATCCTCAAATGGAACCTCAACCTAATGGTCATTATTACATTTCCCATCAGTCGTTTTCAAATTCCAGTGGTTTCAGTTGTCAGAAAGTTAGATCAAGCCCATTATTTTTTCTGATTTCCCCTGATTCAGGCTTTACCAGCCTGTTCCACCAATCCTTTGCTGCCTGCTGTCGCCCTTGCCGACAGCGCTTTCCTTGGGGCTGCTGCCACCGACAGGAAGAGTTCGATCACTGTGGAGTCCCTCCCCTCTCACCAGCTGTCGGCGATCACATTGTCCTCTCCACCACCTTCTCCTCCTTTTCACCTACTGTCACCGACATCTTCCAAAGTAGAGTATGTCACTGACTCCGGGGGGGAGGGGAGAAAGAGAAGGAGAGGGCTGTAGAGGAGAAAGCGGTAGAGTGACAGGAGAAGGAGGAGGTGGAGGGAGAAGAAGATGCCAAATGGACAAAGCGATGTCCATCAGAAGAGAAGTAGCAGCTGGTGAGAGGGGAGGGAGCCCTACAGTGACCAAGTGCTGACCAGGCCTGAATAAATGCTGTCCGCAGAAGATACAGCACAGGCTGCAACAACAGTCCCATCCACTGGACCATGCAATGGGTGAAGAAGGGCTCGTTGGTACACCTTGCGAGCCAGGGGTGGGTCAGCAGGTCCATCTGCTATTACCAGAATCTGCTATAAAGAGGTCCATTAAAACAAGGGTTTACTGGATATCAAAAAGGTATAAATAAATAGAAAGACAAAGAGTGCCATACGAGTACTAATTGCAAGGAGGAACTAGATAAATGCTTGTTGATACCAGGAATGAGAGATAGGAAAGTTAAGGGAACGTGATATTTTGTAGAACTCGGGATTCATCAGCCAATATTGAAGGTTTGCATTTCTGAATATTTCAATGTCATCCAATGACACTCACTGAAAGCATAAAAATATAAATTTAACACAACAGCTCAAGTGAGAGGTGCAAACCTTAAAACTTGCAAAACCATTTAAACTTGGGAAAGTAAAGGTTTAATAATGCATGAGAGGTACAAACCTAATGTGTTAAGATAAACATTTAACAGTTCACCGCCTGCAAAACGAAAAGTGGTATTGACTGCGGAATGCTTCTTCACTCAGCCGAAAATATACCACAATAAATTTTTGCTTTGATGAAGCGGAAGAACATTTTTTTTCTTCACATTTCTCTATGGAAAAACCATGCAATGCAGCAAAGATGCACTGAGTAATTAGACATCAGCAAATTGCAGATTGTGCACCATCAAACAGAAAAACAAAGCACAGGTTTTAAAGCAGAAGAAATAAAGCAGCATTGGGAAAAGCTATTTCAATTGTTATTTCACGGAACTGCGTTAAAAAAACTTCATTAGGAGGTATGGTAATTAATGACGCGAATAGAAAGTTGTAAAGGAGACTGGATTGGTGAAGTGTTTGGATATGATATTGCCATGCAGGAATCAAGTGTTTAGAACAAAAGTAATATGTTTTCTAAAGTAAAAAACAAGGCATGTGGTTTATGCTAGCATTTGGTCAGAAATAAATTAGTCCTTGGCTGCTAATGCCAAAGATTGAAAGAACAATCACCACATTTGCATTTCAATTATAGACAATAGAAACAAACATCAAATATGACTATAACCAGGGTTAATAATCTTGGAAAAATATCTGATGCTGGCAAACAAAACAGATTTCTTCGCCCAAGATTTAAGGAAAAGAGATTTAAGAATTCATTCTGTGCCTATATACAATGATTATACCTCCATCACTCTCTGGGTTGAGAATTCCCAAGAGTTCAGAGAAGCAAAATTCTCTTCAAGGGTCCAGTGGCAGCGGGGGGTGCTGATTCCTAGATCCAGGAGTTTAGAGATGAGTTTGCATGAGATTCTGGTGAAGGCAGAACTACAGTTGATAAATAGGAGTTTAATGCAGGAGTCCTTGTTGTCTGGATGTTTCAGAGACTTGTTTCAGTCCAGGGAGATGGAGTCTGCTGTGGACCTATTCCAGTGGTAAGCAAACTGCAGTTGGTCAAGGCTGGCTGGTAGGTTGGAGTTAGCATGCACAATCTCCAGTCTATCAAAGCACTTCATGATGGTGGATGTCCGAGCCACTGGATAGTAGTCATTAAAGTATGTTACCTTCCTTTTCTTTCGCACTGAGATTATAGTGGTGACCTTAAAGTAGGTGGGAACTTCAGAATGTAGTAGTGAGAGGTTAAAGGCGTTCAAATGCTTCTGCCAGCTGATCCACACAGGACCCGAGGATGCGGCCAGAGATTTCATATGGAGCAGTTGTTTTATCTTCTATTAGGTTTCCCTACAACCTCCAGCATTCCAGAGAAAACAATCCAATTCTGCCCAACTGCCTCCTGAAGCCAATACCCCCTAATCCAGGTATCATACTGTCTACCCTTTCCAAAGCCTCTTCATCCTCCCTGTAATGTGGCAACCAGAACTGCACACACTATTCTAAAAGTTGCCAATAAAGCTGCATCATGACTCTCTGACACTTGTACTCAATGTGCCGACCTATGAAAGCAAGCATACCATTTGCCTTCTTTATCACTCTACCTACTTGTGTTGCCACTTGCAGAGTTATTGACTTGGACCCCAAGATCCCTCACCACATCAATGGTGTTAAGGGTCATGCTATTATTTGTACATTTTCCCTTTACATTTGTCCTCTCAACGTGCAACACCTCACACTTTTTTTTTACAATTGCTCTTATTAAACTCCAACCTCATCCAGAGCTTTGGCATTCACAATCCAAAAGAACTGGGGAGTTCAATCATTGAGTAGATTCAGTACAGAACTGGATATTTTCAGACATCAAAGGAATCATTGGATATGCAGTTCATACATGAATATGGCAGAGAAAAATATCAACTGCAGTCTTATTGAAGGCACGAGGGATAGAATGTTCCAGTTCTGCTTTTATTTTTCATCATAGTGTAAAAGGAAAAAGAGGCAAAGCTGCCAATATATTTTGATTTGACACTGTCTCTTGAATTATGGAGCAGACTGAAAAAATTGAATAGTCTGCTTACATGTCTTATTTGCTCAGCAGCTATTGTTCTGGATCATGAACTATCATTTATAATTTATTACTATGAAACTACCATTTTATTTGTCTTAGGACTTGCTTGAAAACAAAATGTAGACTTTTTAAGCACTTAACAGCCATGCTGTTAAAAGCTGTTTTTTTAAAAACAAAACAGTAATTGTAATATAAAAACTATGACCCAATTGTTGATCAAAACCCCTCAAGAAAGATTGTGCTATACTGCCAAAACCACTTCCTGACCAGATTTGAGGCAGGATGCATAATCATGACAGCAACATAATTTTCTTGCTAGCTTGAGGATCATGAGCATTCTGATATTATACAGTCTTCCATCTCATGATTATCTTTGAAAAATTAGTTTACTTTATTATTGTCATGTGTACTGAGGTACAGAGAGAAGCTTTTTGTTGTGAGTGTTGCAGTCAGTGAAAAGACTAAACATGAGATTGATCCATTAACATGTGAATGCAGTTCATACATCAAACTTTATTTCTCCCGGTTGCTTGCAGCACATTAGCAGTTGCTTAAGTCTACACTTTCCAGTGACTAACATTTTTCAGTCATCAATGGAACCACAAGTTCCAATACGGTACAATTTAAATATTTCTGCACAGGACATTTCATTTATTTGTTTTGGGGAAAAAAGTAAAGTATTAATGATCTTTTTTGTTGTTGAAATTGTAAGGATATAGGTGTTGCCCAACTTGTACGAGTAACTTAATCCAGTACAACAGCAACCTTTACAACCAAAAGAAATTGTTTCAAGCATTGGAAATAGAAGTTGAACAAGTTGATCTATCTTAGGCAGAACATGATAATGTGAAGAAAACAAAGATAGAGATATAGATTCAGAAGGTAAATGAAAACCAAATAAAAATTCTGCAGATGTGTGAAATAAAATCAGGAAATTCTGGAAACACATGGATCTTGGATCTGAACCATTACACATTTCCCATAGGTGTTGCCCGACTTAAGTGATTTCAGTATTTTTAAATTATTTTTATTATATATTCAAAGGAGTGTTGAGAAGTGATGAACTGTAATTTTTTTTTACTGGATCTTTGATTTTTTTTTGTTCTGATTGTTTTGCTTCGATTTAAATCACTTTTTAATCTACACACCCCCTCCCCTCCCCCAATTCCTTCAGAGCGACCAAGGTGAATTTCCTGAAGCTTAAACAACCACCGAAAAATGCCAAACAAAATTGACTACCATTATTTTAACATTATATAGGATATACCATCACTCATAATCCTGGTGAAAACCGACCTCAAGGTTATCAGGTGTGGTTCATTCTCAATCCTCGATTATGGGGTTGGGGGGAGTTGGTGGGAGATCGTTGTGTAGCCAAATCCTATTTCAAAAATCTACGCATAACTATCAATGCCACCGGTACAAAGCAAAAAGAAAAGTGAACGCTACACTGTAAAGGTGTCAATTTTAAGATTAAATGTTAAATTCTTCTGAGAACGTTTATATATGGAAAAAATTGGTGGTATTCTGATGAGCACAGCAATTATCCCCAGTGCCCTTGCCAATATTTAATTTTTAACTAATATTATATTACAAAAAAATAATTCTAAAATCAAACTGCAGGAGGAACTCGAGCAGCATTTGTGGAGTGAATGGACAGATGATGTTTCAATGTCGGCACCTTTCTTCAGACAAATAGAGATGATCTTTTCATTATCTATAGTACTCTGGGTGATTTGTGAATAAACTCTCTCTCTCTCTCTCTCTCTCTCTCTCTCTCTTTCAAGTTTTCTGCTTTGCAACTGTGCTGGCTCACGAAAAGTATTTTATATTTCACTAAAAGTAAACAGCATCTCATATTTCATAGAAACAGTAGGTCATTCGGCCCTTCGAGCCAACATCACCATTCAATTTGATCATGGCTGATCATCTAAAATCAGTACCCCGTTCCTGCTTTTTCTAGTTACTCCAGCGTTTTATGTCTAACTTTGGTGTAAACCAGAATCTGCAGTTCCTTCCTAGCACAGTAATTATATGGCTGGACAAGTAGTCTAGAACTATAGATAAGGAGGGACAATCTTAAATCTCCCTACAGCATCTTAAGGAATTTAAATTCAATGAATTATATCCATCTGCAATGGAGCTAATATGAAGCTAACAATTGTGCAATCTATCTGGTCACCTCACATCATTTAATGTTAATGCCATCTTAAATCTATGCCTTTAACGCTGAACTATTTATGACTCCTGAACAACTGCAGTAGTTGCTCTCTGAAAGCAACTCCAGTCAAAAACCATTGGAAATCAACAGTAAACATTAGACGTGACAGTGACAATCTAATGCTTGAATGAAGTAAAAACAGAATCCTAAAAGGATTTAATATACGTCATTCTTTTTTATCAAATTTGGTTGTTTGAGCTGTTGTCCCCAGATTGATTTAAATATGCATGCAAGATCAGAATTAACATGGTAACCAAAAAAAAAAAAAGAGTTGAGAGGTTTAAATCAAAATTTAGATTTCAACAAAACTTCTATGGCATTGGTAAAAGGAAAGTAGATTAAGAACCACTTAAACAAATTTCAACTGATTAAAATATCATCAGTTACTACACAGTAGCCTGTGCATCTGTTACTACACAGGCCATTTTCCATTTGGCAGTATCACATTTATATGTGCACAAATATTTAGTCCATTTCTGAACTTACCTTTCTCTTCAATCCTTGGAGCAATTGCATCAATTTTGTCTGGATGAGCCTTTTTAAATTCAAACTTCTTTTCAGCTGGAGGTGGCTCCGGTTTTGAAACTGCAAGAGGCAACATTTCACAATCAGTGTCTTTCGATTCAGACTACTTCAATTACATCGATTTTCAATAATTAAATGCAGTAAAAGCTTAATAGGACGTTATTTAAAACTGTGTGGTCTCTGTGCAATAAGCACCAACTTCCTGTGTTATACATATTGACCAATAATACGGGGGCAGGAATTTAAAAAAGCAAACAAAGCGGACTGAGCGCACGAAATGTACATTCCACTCCATGGTGCAGTTCAAACAGTAATTCAGAGGTATTTCACCGTGTACCAGAAATCAGTAATAAAATAAAAACTGCATATGCACCAAATTAATTTTCACTTAAAGCCCCAAAGGAAGCCCTCTTCGCTGTTGATAATCTCTGTTGATTTAATCTTAAAATTACCCAGCCTCATCACTTTTGCATTTTATGTAATAACCGGTGGCAGGGTAAAGTTCTACCAACAAAAAAAGAATCATAGTCTGAATTTCCTGAACAATTTAAAATTGCTTTAACTGGTTTTGTTTTAAAACACACGTTGAATTGTGAGACTGAATCATTGAATAGCCCATTGACATTTTCCATGTGTGAAACCCCCTCCTGGCCTGACCTATTTAAAAACAATCTTGTCAAATATCAAATTAGGCTTGAACAGAGGAGTTGAGGAGTCTATAAACTGCGTTTCACAATATGTTTATTTTATCACTGCATTCCCCACCCAAGTCACATCAGCTTTTCGTTCTCACCTAGCAAACAACTACCAATGCTGTTTCCTTTATCATTGTTACTTTTTTTGCATATCTTTCATTCATTTGTTCTATATCTCTTTACATAATCGTCTACATCTCTAGTTTCTCTTTCCTGTGACTTTCACTGAAGAGGGGTCTCGACACAAAATGTCACCCATTCCTTCTCTCCAAAGATGCTGTCTGTCCCATTGTGTGACTCCAGCATTTTGTGTCTAAATTCAGTTTAAACCAGCATCTGCAGTTCCTTCCTATATGTTTATTTTTAGATTGAAAATGATGAAATCATTTTGTGCAACCCTTTCACCACAGATCAACTTGAAATAAAACTTTGCCCAGATACAGTGCCCTCCATAATGTTTGGGACAAAGACCCATCATTTATTTATTTGCCTCTGTACTCCACAATTTGAGATTTGTAATGGGAAAAAAAATCACATGGTTGAAGTGCACATTGTCAGATTTTATTGAAGGGTATTTTTATTCATTTTGGTTTCACCATGTAAAAATTACAGCTGTGTTTATACATAGTCCCCCCCCCATTTCAGGGCACCATAATGTTTGGGACAAATGGCTTCACAGGTACTCCTCCAGTCCTTCCATCATCTTTGGAAACTTATTGCTGTTTATCAACACGAGGGCCAAAGATATGCCAATGAAAGTCAAAGAAACCATTGTGAGACTGAGAAACAAGAATAAAACTGTTAGATACCAAACTCAACTGTTTGGAACATCATTAAGAAGAAAGAGAGCACTGGTGAGATGAATAATCACAAAGGGACTGACAGGCCGAGGAAGACCTCCATAGCTAATAAGAGAAGAGTTCTCGCTGTAATAAAGAAAAATCCCCAAACACCTGTCCGACAGATCAGAAACACTCTTCAGTAGTTAAGAGTGGATTTGTCAATGATCACTGTCTGCAAAAGACCATGAACAGAAATACAGAGGCTACACTGCAAAATGCAAACCACTGGTTAGCCGCAAATATAGGATGGCCAGGTTACAGTTTGCCAAGAAGTACTTAAAAGAGCAACCATAGTTCTGGAAAAAGGTCTTGTGGACAGATGAGAGGAAGATTAACTTATATCAGAGTGATTGAAAGAGCAAAGTATTGAGGAGCGTTGGAATTGCCCACGATCCAAAGCATATTACCTCATCTGTGAAACTCAGTGGTGGGGGTGTTATGGCCGGTGAATGTATGGCTGCTGAAGGTACCGGCTCACTTATCTTCATTGATGATACTTCTGCTGATGGTAGTATCATAATGAATTCTGGCGTGTCGACACATCCTATCTGCTCAAGTTCAAACAAATGCCTCAAAACTCATTGGCCGACGGTTCATTCTGCAGCAAGACAATGATCCCAAACCTACCGCTAAAGCAACAAAGGAGTTTTTCAAAGCTAAAAAATGGTCAATTCTTGAGTGGCCAAGTCAATCACACAATCTGAACACAATTGAGCATGCCTTTTACATGCTGAAGTGAAAACTAAAGGGGACTAGCCGCCAAAACAAGCATAAGCTAAAGATGGTTGCAATATAGGCCTGGCAGAGCATCACCAGAGAGGACACCCAGCAATTGGTGATGTCCATGAATCGCAGACTTTAAGCAGTCATTGTATGCAAAGGATATGCAACAAAATACTAAACATGACTACTTTCATTTACATGACATTATGGTATCCTGAAATTTAGGGGGGGGGGGGTCGACGACTATGTATAAACACCTGTAATATCTACATGGTGAAACCGAAATGTATAAAAATGGCCTCTATTAAAATCTGACAATGTGCACTTTGACCACATGTGATTTTTTTCTATTACAAATCTCAAATTGTGGAGTACAGTGGCGAATAAATAAATGATGGATTTTGTCCCAAACATTATGGAGGGCATTGTACTTTCAAGTTATACATCTCAAGTTGCAATTGATGTACAGCCTAACAGCCTCAGTACCAGTCAAGAACAAGATCGTTGCAGTCTCCTAATGAAACAAGAAACTGCAGACGATGGAATCTGGAGCAAAATAACTCAGCGGACCAGGCAGCGTATGAGGAGGGAATGAACAGACAGCATTTCAGTCAGGATCTTTATTCAGACTCGTGGCAAAAGGGGGCCACGGATGGACAGCAACAGAAAAGGGCAGTTTTCATTGCTCAGCCACTCTACTTATTAAAAGAAATGTGAAAGAAGAAAAAAAATCTATCTTGATTGAGAATGATCAGCCATGATCACATTGAATGGCGGTGCTGGCTCGAAGGGCCGAATGGCCACCTCCTGTGTCTATTGTCTATTGACTGGCGAGCAATGTTATATACAATTTCTTATTTAATGCCATTATCTAGCATAAGAACCTGCTTAGTTAAGGTTTAGGAAGCACACCCTAACAAATAATAAAACTTAGGCTTATAGAGTCCAGTGCAGCGCAGAAATAGGTCCTTCAATCTACTACACCAATACCAATCTCATGCCCACCCACCATTCCATTTGCCTGCATTATTTCCATATCCCTCTATGCCCTGTTCATTCAAGTACTTATACATGTTTTTTTCAAATGTTGCTACTGTCCTACATCCGCCACCTCTGCCGAAAGCACATTCCAGATGCCAACTGCCCTTTGTGTGAAAAAAGTTCCCCTCAGTTCCTTTAAATGTCATCCCTCTCACCTGAAAGCTACGTTTTAAACACCACTATCATGGTGGAAATCAGACACTGGCTGATCCATCATACCCTACTGTGTCATAATTTTATATACCGCTATTACCTCTCAGCCTCCACTGCCATGCAGAAAACAGACCCACCCTCTCCTTATAACTCAAGGCCTCCAATCCTTACACTCCCTCTCTAGCTTAATCCCATCTTTCCTGTAATGTGGTGACCAGAACTGCAAGCAATATACCAGTAGACACAAACTGCTGGAGTAACTCTGGAATGAGTGACGTTTCGGGTCTAGACCCTTCTTCAGACTGAAGGGTCTCGACCCAAAACATCACCCATTCCTTCTATCCAGAGATGCTGCTTGTCCCGCTGAGTTACTCCAGCATTTTATGTCTATCTTTGGTTTAAACCAGCATCTGCAGTTCCTTCCGGCAATATTCCAGAGCAGCCTAACCAGCCTTGTTTTATCACTGTAACATAACATCCCAGCTCTTGTACTCAATGGTATTTTTGGCCAGCTTGCTTTTTGTACCTGAAATATAACAATACATCCAGAAGGCAAATCTGCGTTGTATTCCTTTTGGAAAGGAGAGGTCAAATGCTTTCCTTCTGAGAATTTTACTGCTCCACACACAACTTGAATGGCTGCAATCTCCACTTAATTGCAGCACATTTGAGCTCAGAATCAGAAGGTGAAGAGATGCCCATTAAAGAATAAGGGAGTTCCAGCAAATTGTTAGTGTACCATCAATGTCACCAATGTAGATTAATCAAGTTGTTTCAGTCGTTGTGCCTGGCATGATTCCCTACATCGCCACAGCAGTTATACCATACACTGGGTAAGAAACATTCTGAACAATGTTTAGGTAAATTAATTGATTTTTTCTGCAGAATTATTCTTTCAAATTTTACAAGAACCAAAGGTGTCCATTTGCTTTTTGTGGCACAAAACCCAAATGGTGCATTTCAACAGCTTTTGTTGTACCGTACCTTTTGTTGGTGGCAGTGGCTTTTTTGGTTTCTGTAAATAAACATAAAATCATAATTTAAATAGTGACTTAGGGAATTGGCTGTTCTAGTACAAATGCCCGATAGTCACTTTGTAACCCAACCCTTTTGAACTCAAGCTTTATGCTATAACATCTCAGAGCTCATTTTCTTGATGTATCTGTCAAAGATTTGAATGGTAAAAGCTAAAACACATGGATCACAACATAAATCTGGCAAACGTAAGGCAGACTGCAGAGGGAGAATTTTGATGTTGAGTTTTACTTTGCAGCAGAATGAAAAGAAAAAGTGAAGTTTATTATAATAAAATGTAGAATGGCCAAATTACCTTAAGGAAGCAGGCTATTTATTCCTTTAAGGGCAAGAAAAGAAGTTAACTAAAGGAATAAAGGAAATCTAAAATCATGGAAGTGTTAAATAATAATATCTTTTTGTGTCGACTTAAAATCACTTTTAGAAAAATTAGATGCAAGGCAAGGAGGTTTTGCTAAATAGTCTTCCCCATGAATTAATTTTCATATAACAGAACATCACATTGCAAACATCACAGAAATAAACTGAACTAAACAGTTCATCTAATAATTAAATTATTTACTTTTAGTTGACACTGCCAGACAAAGATTTGCCTGCACAAGCATTTGCCTACACAAGAATGGTGACCAATTTCAAAGAAATGTTTGTTTTAAATCAACTTATATTCCAAAGATCATTCTTTTTTCTTCATTATTTAGCTTTTTTTAAATGCCTAAATATATTGGCCACAATCCACACTCTTAAGTAATCACTCCCACATCTCTCCGATTACAAAAATAAGTACACCAATTGTTTAGGTTTCAATTTTCTTGTCTTGCTAACAAGAACAACAAAACCACCTGCTGCTTTGCTATAAACATGCAAATAGGAAAATAAGGCAAATCTTTCGTATTTACCAAATTATTGAGTTCATGTAGGGAATAAACATCCATATTTGGGATCTGAGGAAAATAATGGACTGATTAGACTGATTAAACAAATGATTGACTTGTGGGAGAGTTATAAAAGAGAAATTAGCTTAAGATCAGTTTTGCTTCCTTTATCCCTATTCTACAGAAGATCATCACATTAAATAAAGCATGGAACTTACAAGATACCTCAAAATGGATGGAAGGAATTAATGAACATATTAAAATACACCATATGATTTAATTTTCTTGGTTATCTTTTCTTTCCTATTCGTTTAGAAAAAAAATATTTCCTATATCCTCAATTTTCTAATGAGATCTCAATATCAAATCCTTGCAAAAGAACATGCATTTTAGTACTTTTAAACCTTGATGTGCTACAATATTTTAGATTTTTGTTCTAAAAATGTGTAATACACTACAGCTAATACTCAAGTCACATTGAAACTTCCTATAATACACAAGAAAATTTAATTCTCCCTAGAAATGTCTTACCTCATCGAGGTCTGGCTTTGGTGGTAATTTTGAAGGAGCTTTCGGAGCAGCTATAACCTGTATTAAAAATGTTAACAGTTTCAGTTGCAGGACCGATTATATTTAAATAACTGAAAACCAATTTTAAAATTGTAGATGCCGAAGCTCCAAAATAAAATAGAAAACATTGAAAATATGCAATAAATGAGGCAGAAGTGGATTGATAAAAGCAGAGTTAATGTCACAGTTGATGTCACTTTAATCAAAACTTGGGAAAGTTAGAAAACCAGCATGATTCAAATTGCAAAGAATAGGGATGCTCATGAAAAAAGGGAATGTAGACACAAGGAATTACAGGTGCTAGTTTATGGGAAAAAAGACACAAGGTGTTGGAGTAACTCAGCATGTGAGGCAGCATGCTGAGTTACTCCAGCACTTTATGTCTGGAAAGAGGGATGTCTGTTATAGGGTGGAGAACTAGAGAAAACAGAAGACACAGATTGTTGTTGACGAAGAAAGGCTTATTAGTGGCTGCAAATCTGGTTGGAGTTAGTGTTGATAATGGGAGATGGATAAGAACAGAAGGGGGGAAAAAAAGATTTGCTGTAACACAGACAACAATGCCTGCTAGAAATCTAAGAGTGCTGGAAAACACAACACCCAACACTAGTGCAAGTTGTGTAGGAAGGAGCTGCAGATGGTGACTTACATCAAAGATAGACACAAAATACTGGAGTAACTTGGCGGGTCAGGCAGCATCTCTGGAGAGAAGGAATGGGTGACGTTGAGACCATTCTTCAGACTGAGAATCGTCAGGGGAGAGGAAACAAATCTGAGCCGTCACCGATGACCAAGGAAAGGTGGAGCCCACAATGGTCCATAGTTGGCGTGGAAGAAGGGACAACGAAGGGATATATGGATGCAAACAGTGGAACACGCAGGATGACTAGGGTGGGGAAAGGGCAGGGAGGGAGAGTGGGAATGCAAGGGTACTTGAAAATAGCGAAATCAATATTCATATTGCTGGGCTGTAACCTGCCCAAGCAAAGTATGAGGGTGCTGTTCCTCCAATTTGCAAGTGGCATCGCCCAGGACACAAATATCAATATGGGAATGGGAAGGGAAATTAAAATATTTAGCAACCGGGAGATCACATTGGCCAAGGCACACAGATTCAGCTAAACAATCACCCAGTCTGCACTTGGTCTCACCGGTATATACGAGTCCACACCGGGAACAACTGATACAGTGGATGAGGTGCTAATGAACCTCTGCTTCACCTGAAAGGACTTTTGCTTCTGAATTTACCTGAACAGCAGTAAAAAGCATCCTTTGTTCAAATTGATGACAATGTTTAATTTTAATTTCTCATTTGATTAATTGGAAGATACGGTCTGGAAACAGGCCCTTCTGCCAATTGGTCGACGCCATCCATCGATTGCCTGTGCTCATCAGTTGAATGTTACCCTATTTTCTCACCCATTCCCTACATACTAGGGGCAATTTACAGAGCCGAATTAACCTACAAACTCGCACGTCTTTGGTATATGGGAGGAAACTGGAGTATATGGAGGAAACCCACACTGTCACAGGGAGAATGTGCAAACTCCACTCAGAGAGCAGCCGAGGTCAGGATCAAACCCAGGACTCTGGAGCTGTGAGGCAGCAGCTCTACCAGATGCGCCACTGTGCTGCTCCTAACAGCTCAGGTTTCAAAATTTGTTTCAGTATGAGATAGCAAACTGAAGAATTCTCAGCATCATGAGTACTGTATATCCTTTACCCTGCCCCTCTAATAACTTCCGCTCTCCCCTCAAATAACTTCTGCTCTCCCCTCATTGCTCCAATTAAATTAACAATAGTTGCCTTGAGGATGCATTCAAAGTGAATTTGCAAAAGGTTTAGAATATGTCATGGAATTAACCAGAGAGAGAACTATTTTAGATGTAACATTATGTAATGAAACAATATTAATGATCTCATGGTAATGAAACTTAAAGGAAGATTGATCATAAAATTATGAAATTTACATTTAGATTAAAAACAAGAAACTGCCACAAAAAAAATCATATTAAAACCAGGAACTTTAGTTAAATAAAAGGTGATTACAAATAAAGACAGATGGTTAATGTAGACTGAAAACTGTTTAAAATACAAATAAAAACAGAAAATCTTGATATCATGCTGGTCAGGCAGAATCTGTGGAGATGGAAATAGAGCTGATATTTCAGATCTAAGACATTTGTCAGAACCGGTATATTCAGCACCACGGATATTTTTGCAATTTTCAATAATTCCTTAGGTCAGGTAACATCTCTGGAGAGAAGGAATGGGTGACGTTTCGGGTCGAGACACTTTTTCAGACTGATGTCAATAGACAATAGATGCAGGAGGAGGCCATTCGTCCCTTCGAGCCAGCACCACCATTCAACGTGATCATGGCTGATCATTCCTAATCAGTACCCCGTTCCTGCCTTCTCCCCATACCCACTGACTCCGCTATCCTTAAGAGCTCTATCTAGCTCTCTCTTGAATGCATTCAGAGAATTGGCCTCCACTGCCTTCTGAGACAAGTGAGGGGGCGGGTCAAACATAGGATGTAGTCGGAGACAGGAAGACTAGTGGGAGAACTGGGATGGGGGGATAGAGAGGGAAAGCAGGGACTATCTGAAGTTAGTTAAGAAAATTAGGAAAGTAACGTTGGCTTTCATTGCAATGGGGATGTTTGGCTATATCTATACAATGCATTGGTGAGACCCCACCTGCACCTTGTATAGTTCTGGCCCCATTTTAGAACGAGTATATTTGCATGCAAACTTGACATGTTGGAAGTGGTGTACAAGTTTGATTTATGCAGTAAAAAAATAATCTTCCGGGGAACATTTGGCAGTTCTGAAAAATGAAAGGTGAACCTATTGAAAGGTAGACACTGGGAGGATATTTTCCTTCATGGGGTAATCTAGAACAAATGGGCATAGTTCTAAAATAACAATTGTCCTAATTAAGGAGATATTCCCTCATTCAAACTTTTGGAATTGTCCGGTCCAGAGGGAAATAAATCACTGAATATATTCAAGGTCAAGACAGAGGGCTTTGTTCTGCAGTGGAGTCACGAGGAGACCAGAATGGTAAATCAAAGTAAAAATCAGATCAGTCTTTGTCATATTGAATGGCTGAACACATTGTTTTCTGACCTACTTCTACTTTTATGTATTTATTGCTCTTTTCCTCACATAGTACCCATAAATCCTCCACAATGGGTGGGGGTACTCCTTCGTTTCCTCTAAACTTTCACATGTAATTAATGCTCTTCTGCCAGATCCTATTAAACAGCAATTTTATAATTGAAAAAGGCAGACGTTTCTGCCTGAAAGTCAAATCATTAGCACTAAAATACCTCTCTTCCAGTTTCTGAAAGCATGACAACAAAGTTGTCTGGAAAAACCCCTTGCTTGCCACTTAGTTCTCCTTTCCACCATCCTTTGTCTCCTGTGTCCTACAATAAAGAATGAAAATTAGACAAATTGCTTCTTTTAATAACATTTAAAAGATAGCAGTTACCAAGAACATGTGGCCATTGAACTTTTACGAAAAGCTAAAGTAAATGAAACACATTAGATGATGAATCATTCAGCTAAAAGAAGTGAAACCTGAAAAGAATTTAAGAGCACCTTCATGTTTACATTGAATCACATGAAACATATTGTTTTGCCAAAATTCCTTGGAGAAATGGATAGCAAGTTCTTCTTCATGTGCGAGCTGAAGAAGATGCAGTGAGTCCATGGGTGGAACACAATTCAATTTGGTTTGTGCAAGCCATGGATAAGGATATGTGGCTCCATTTATTTCAATGAGATTATAGTCAATTGAAAGGTATGATAGGAAAGACTTTTTTTTTAAACATAGAATTATTTGAGTAATTTTTCTCTTGAAACATGACAAGTCATTATTTTTAAAATCACTTATTTCAATTATTTTATCTGTTTTAAATCTCTCTCCATCAGTTTTGTTTACAAGCAGATCCAAAGGCCTGCGCAGGACAACATAGGAGTCCATGGGTGGAATCTCTGCATTCACCACCCAAGGCTTAATTGTTACTTGTGGATTGTCTCATGTTCTGAGACAGTAGCAGCCGCAAAGCCCACAGATTCGCAGAAATGCCGCAGGGACTCAAAGGGCCACAGAACATGCAGCTGCAGGAATATAATGGAATATGATGGTAAATTATCTAATGCAATTGCACAGCAGTTTTATGGGCAATAGTCTCAAAAGGGTTTGGGGTATGTGAGGAAGGCTTTGCAGCAGGAGAAACACCCACTGAAGCACGGATGACTCGTGCTGCGTTCATCTACCTCATTTCCTAATCACCAAGAAAGAAGCACACAGAGGGTGGTGGATGTATGGAACCAGCTGCCAGAGGAGGTAGTTGAGGCAGGGACTAGCCTTGGGTGATAAAACTTATGAAACAATTAGACAGGTACACGGATAGGACAGGTTTGGACCATTATATCACAATGCAAATAGACAAGACAGCACAAACGTTTCAAACAAAATGTATAAATTATATAGAATGTTCAATAAATAATGTCATAATCCATAAACTAGCATCCTTTAATACTACTCCACCACCAGGGTTCCATGTGGCTGTGCTTGTCCCAATGCTCCCACATAAGTCTTAGCAAGGGACCATAGCATGTCTAATGGATGGACTTTGCCTTTCAATATAGATCTTGAACAGATCTGATCTGGGATATCCAGTATTTCCTCTAAACCTGTTTATTACCTGGCAATATCAAAAGCACTGGTGGAGTGGCTGTGTGCAAGATATAAATAGCATTTTGCACAGGCACATTTACATTCCAGTGAAGCTACTGCCACTCTCATCTGAAGTATCAGCGCAACCCTAATAATTTGTTCAGGACAGATGGTTGCAGCATAGTTTGCAAACTGTTATTCATAAATGCAATCAGAACACTCCAAGCTTGAACTTCCAGAGAAGTACTCAAGATATTGGGTAGCTTCTACTTCTGCTACAGTTGTTGTTCCATAGAAAGCCGTCAGATATTGAATCATGATTAGGTCCCTGGAATGACTTCCTAAAATGCATCAAGATACTGCCTCAATCAGATTCCTGACCTGCACGAGTATTAGTAGTTGCTGCAATCACAACTCTCCTTCGGTTTATAAAGTGCAAGTTAGCTTTAGCACTTGGGGTTAAAGGAATCAAGGGATATGGGGAAAAACCAGGAATGGGGTACTGATTTTAGATGATCTGCCGTAATCATATTGAATGGCCAAAATGGCCTACTCCTGCACCTATTTTTCTATATTTTCTATGTTGTTAACTTTAAGTTAAGCAGGTCAACTTTAACAGAAACAAGCACCCATCAACTTTTGCCATTTGTTGATATTATGGTAAACACTGGCTATATACCGAAATCATTAGGATTAACAGAAAGCCAGAAGTGGCGATGATGTCCACTTTGCCATCAAAGCTCACGGGGATCCTTACATCAGTTTCTGACTCTACACTTTAGTCTCTGCATCCGTCTGATAATGTTACAGATGGATACACTATGGTTTTCAGGGTTATTTCTTTTAATGCACATGATTTAGTAGTCACAATTTCGCAGAACAGATCATCAAATGCAGTAATTCTATTTATTCCATATATGAAGCACCTTAGTTCCATCACACCAAGGTATTCGGTGTGATGGAACTCTGGGAAGTCAGTTATCCAAATTGAAGAGCCGTAAGTTGCTATTTAACAATAGCACGACTATCAACAGATGTACTATCTCTCACAATGGGAGATTTTTTCCCTCTAGTTATTAATAACTACCTACTTCTATTATTTTTTTTAATCCAAGAAAATGCTTACCTTATTGATTAGCAGAATATGGTCACCTTCTTTAATGCTAAGTTCATCTGCATTGGTTGCTTCATATGCAAAAACTGCTTTGCAATATTCACCTACCAAAACAAATGTACAAGATAGAAGTGTTAACACAATTGTGGAAGCTTAAAGTTAAATGAATTAAAAACAAAGTTCAATTTTTTGCATTTTAAATTCTAAAAAAAAATCAGTCAAATGTATGCAAGTAACAGAGGGAGTGCAACAAATGTCAGACAATAGACAATAGACAATAGGTGCAGGAGTAGGCCATTCGGCACTTCGAGCCAGCACCGCCATTCAATGTGATCATGGCTGATCATTCTCAATTAGTACCCCGTTCCTGCCTTCTCCCCATACCCCCTGACTCTGCTATCCTTAAGAGCTCTATCTAGCTCTCTCTTGAATGTATTCAGAGAATTGGCATCCACTGCCTTCCGAGGCAGAGAATTCCACAGATTCACAACTCTCTGACTGAAAAAGGTTTTTCCTCATCTCAGTTCTAAATGGCCTACCCCTTATTCTTGAACTGTGGCCCCTTGTTCTGGACTCCCCCAACATTGGGAACATGTTTCCTGCCTCTAACGGGTTCAACCCCTTAATAATCATATACGTTTCGATAAGATCTCCTCTCATCCTTCTAAATTCCAGTGTATGCAACCCTAGTCACTCCAGTCTTTCAACATACGACAGTCCCACCATTCCGGGAATTAACCTAGTAAACCTACGCTGCATGCTCTCAATAGCAAGAATATCCTTCCTCAAATTTGGAGACCAAAACTGCACACAATACTCCAGGTGCGGTCTCACTAGGGCCCTGTACAACTGCAGAAGGACCTCTTTGCTCCTATACTCAACTCCTCTTGTTATGAAGGCCAACATTCCATTGGCTTTCTTCATTGCCTGCTGTACATGCATGCTTCCTTTCAGTGACTGATGCACTAGGACACCCAGATCTCGTTGTACGTCCCCTTTTCCTAAATTGACACCATTCAGATAATACTCTGCCTTCCTATTCTTACCATCAAAGTGGATAACCTCACACTTATCCACATTAAACTGCATCTGCCATGCATCCGCCCACTCACACAACCTGTCCAAGTCACCCTGCAACCTCATAGCATCTTCTTCACAGTTCACACTACCACCCAGCTTTGTATCATCTGCAAATTTGCTAATGGTACTTTTAATCCCTTCATCCAAGTCATTAATGTATATTGTAAATAGCTGCGGTCCCAGCACCGAGCCTTGCGGTACCCCACTAGTTACTGCCTGCCATTCTGAAAGGGACCCATTTATCCCCACTCTTTGCTTTCTGTCTGTCAACCAATGTTCACTCAATTGGTTCTTGTGGTGGGGAACAGAGGAGGAAGGGACAGTGACATGAGGAAAGATCGAACAGCCAACCTACTCATTTATTAAACATCTTTTTAAATCGGATCCCATTGATGCATTCAAACTTCTTAGAGTGATTTGACAGGGATGACATTTCTTCAATCTGGGGTAAATAGAATCTGGGATCAGAGGAAACCAGGGGCCAACCACACAAGACAAAGACGACATTTTTTCACTCAGATCATTGGAAATGTCAGGAACAAGCTACTCAGGACACTCAAGAAAAGATCAACGGGTTTTTTAATATAACATGCAAAAGGACTAGCATGTCGGTAAGATATCAGCATGATCTCATTGGATGGCAAAACAGGCACGAGGTGCTAAATGGTGCGCAGCTTCTGTTTATTATTTAAAGATGTTTGGTCCCACAATTAGAAAGGGATACAGGTGATGAATTTATTCATTCAAGGACAATGTAAAATAGTCATAAAATTAATTATTTATATTTCTTTGTTCTGTGCTTCAGAAATATTTACTTTTATTAGAGGACAAATTAAGCCAATTTTGCTGTCCACTATGTTCTGCAGATTTCACAGTGGATCAACACCAGTGGCGGCACATTGGCACAGTGTTAGAGTTGCTGCCTTACAGTGCAAGTGACCCAGATTAGATCCCGACTACTGATGCGGTCTGCACGGAGTTTGTACATTCTCCCCCCTGTGACCACGTGGATTTTCTCCGGGTGCCCCGGTTTCCTTCCACATTCCAAAGACGTGCAGGTTTGTAGATTGGAACTGCAGATGCTGGTTTAAACCAAAGATAGACACAAAATGCTGGAGTAACTCAGAGGTGCAGGCAGCATTTCTGGAGAGAAGGAATGAGTGACATTCTTCAGACTTTCAGACCCGTCTAAAGGGCTCACCCCGAAACGTCACCCATTCCTTTTTTCCAGAGATGCTACCCGAGTTATTCCAGCATTTTGTGTCTATCTCAGGTTTGTAGGTTAGTTGGCTTTGGCAAAATTATAAATTTTCCCTTTGCATAGCATAGTGCTAGTGTATGGGGTGATCACTTATTGGGGCAGACTCGATGGGCCGAAAGGTCTGTTTCCGTGCTGAATCTCTAAAGTGTTGATTGTTTGACCTTCTGCCAAGTTATATGTACACTCCTTTGGCAGAGCTATCCCAAAATAATAATTTATTTTATTAATAGTTTTTTGAGTGAGGGGCCAGACTAACATCCACATGTCAACATTATTACAAAACATTGATCAACTCCAACTACAGGAGCAGCAAATATAACATTGTTGTTAAATATTCTTCCATTAACATTATCTGAAACTAGCTGGTTTAATCTGAACTGTAAGAAAATCAAGAAACACTTAAAACATGCAGATTTAAGATAGATTTAGAATATGAATTTATCTTTTTCTTGGTGTAACATTTTTACAAGACTCCATGTGGAAATGAACTGAACCTACACTTAAATATCAGGAACATTACATTGATAAACATCAAGTTAATGATCTGTGGAATTGCAAAAAAAATAATATGGTCCTAGGTAGACCAATCTTTTCTTCACCGATTAGAACAAAAGAGATGCTACTCAGGTCAAGGAATAAGAAAATAAATATATCATATTTTCTTAGACATGTCCTTAAACATATCTTTTTAAAGTACAACATTAACCTGTTATTGCAATAGCATTTAAATTGAACCTTATGAATTTTATTTTTTTTGGCTTACCATCCTCCATTCCCAATCTTGAAACATTCCTTGCCAAGTGTTCATGGATCATCTTTTTATAATCTTCATTTCTAATTCATTGGCCTGCAGGCTTTTTATATTTAATCATTTTGCAGGATCTGGGCATAGCTGTCAAAGTCAGCATTTATTGTCCCAAATCGCCTCCAATCTAGCTGGATGATCCTACATGTGCATCATCTGCCATTTCCATGTTGGCCTGGACCGCATAGTACATCATTTGCTTTATTTGTTCCGATAACACCCTGCTCCACCTCACTACCACGTGTATCATCCTTTCTACTCGTCATTAATTATAAGACTGTTCACCTGAAATTTTATCATAGCATTTTCTGGAAGCACCTCATGACATCTCACAACAGCACAATCCACAGATTAGAGAAAAGGACAATCGATACAGACTTTGCCAGCAATGCCCAAATCTTGCAAAATGTGTTGCTGAATACTAAAGATTCCACTAGTCTGACACTAACAATATTAGACAATAAACAATAGGTGCAGGAGTAGGCCATTCGGGCCTTCAAGCCAGCACCACCATTAACCATGATCATGGCTGATCATCCACACTCAGTACCCCGTTCCTGGCTTCTCCCCATATCCCTTGACTCCGCTATCTTTAAGAACTCTATCTAACTCTCTCTTGAAAGCATCCAGGGAATTGGCCTCCACTGCCTTCTGAGGCAGAGAGTTCCACAGCTTCACAACTCTGAGTGAAAAGTTTTTCCTCATCTCCGTTCTATTTACATAAAGTTGCTTTTTATAAGCGTCAAGGCTACCTAAAAATCAACCTCTTGGACCTGGATGTGTGTTCTTCAATTCAGAAAAAAATGAAAGAAAAACAACCACCTGTTACCTTCAACTTTCATCTGAAAAATAGTAAATTTTACTGCTACCCCTCTTTTGCCTAATCTATAACGATTCACGTTAATCAATTTCTCAGTTTTAAAATTCAAATGCGAAAAATATACTGAAATCATTTTACCAAGGGAAAGAAAAACAACTTGCGTCCTTCATCTGTTACCACTGGTAAATTTAAGGACATCTTGATAGCAACATTCCAGGTGCATTGGATCATGCAATGTCACGGCAAATAACAATTCTCCCCCACATTGAACTTTCCCTCTTTATTGGAAATCAAAAATTGATTTAATTAAATAATTAACAAAATGCAAAATCCAAGTTTATGAAAGGAAATCCAATTTAAAGAGAGATTTTTATTACAAAAATGAATTGGAAAACATCAAATGCCAAAGCTTCATTTTATGTAAAGCTATTCCTACGCAGACTACAAAGTCAATAAAACATTCCAATAGCAATTTTATGAAAAAACTCAGCAGCAAAATATCAATTGACCACAGCAAACCAACAAGGTGAAAATTAAACTTCACTTCTCAATATCTCAAAACTATGGGTCAGTGATGTGTACAACTTTCAGGATTCCCCTTCCAGACCACATTTGCTGTAATGGATTCCACACTCTCTTAAATTGAATAGGGTCAAACTTGGATGTTTTTTTCCCTCAAGTCTGCACATGGCTTGTAACATCACATTTGGTTAGGGTAACCGGGATGGGTAATCAGAACAACCAAAATACATTAGTTAGATCACATCTCAATTTAGTCTGTACATTATGCCTACAAATTTCCTTATTTGCACCCCAGAATTAATATTTGAGAAGATATTTATAAATTCTGATCTGTTTAGCTGTACTTCAATTGGATTGTAGGTGGCCGATATTAAGTTTGCCAGAGCTTTTTATTCAACAACTGGATTGTATCTGCACATGTGCCGCTCAGCTGCGCAATTCCTCCAGAGGGCAGTAGAACCACATTGAAGTGTAAAGAAGAAAAACAATTGTTAAAACACTTCAACTGATCAGCCAGTGAGAGAGATTGTTTGTACGACAATAAACTATACATTTTAGAATTAATATTTCTTGGCTCTATAGATATTGCAATTTTTTTTATTGCTAACTGATACTACTTGTGAATTTTTCAAACAGCTGAGTTTGATACTTATCCACCACTATCAAGTTTGAACCATTTGGATCAAAATTAATTTGGAAATAGCTGATGCCATTAGTGTTTTTGAACAATACCTTTATGTTTATTTTCTGCTTCACTTTTCACAGCCTCTGCATTAGATGCCGGGATGGATTGCTGCAAAGTACATAAAATTACATGCAATTAATGATTGTGTGTAAATCAAAGTAGCTAAAATTGCATTCTAATCAATATTTTGAGAGTAGCTCCATTATCATTCAACACACAAAGTCATTCTTCAATGAAATTGGCTCAGTGGCTACTTATTCCTGGAATTTTCAATTAAGTTGGTCTATTTACTCATTTACTTTCCCTGGTAAGATTCAAGAATTAAAATTTAACAACATTTTTGAACCGATTACTTATCAACAACTGACATGTCTGTTGACATGCAGAAAATCTCTGTCCTACATAAAGCCAATCCAAAGGCTTCCGGTTGTTTAGCATTTGTCACTATGTCCCAATGTAGGTAACAATTGCAGACAGCATATCTTTACATGCATGTCTCCTAATTTGCTGAATGCACAATATAGTTTTGATGTTAAATCTCACTGTACTCCTTCATTGGGATTTCCCTCAGCAAGGAGACAGATGCCAGATGCAGAAAGCAGAAACAGTTAAGACAATCGTATGTAATCCTATGAGTGATCACTTTCATTCTAGTGAGCAAAAACCAAGAGGTAGGCTTAATCACAACTGGCATTGATGCAAACTAAATAAATGGCAATCAAACAATCACGTGCAATCTCGTAGCGAGGAGACAGAAAACATTATTATTTAGAAGAGAATATATTTGTTTGCATCTGCAGTCATCGATCTGTCAATTGATAATGTAGTCTATCAAAGCACAAAATGCCATGCTGCCAGATTGCTCCAACTTAGCTGGTCCCATTTGCTTGTAAAAAGAAAAAGACACAAAGTGCTGGAGTAACTCAGCAGGTCAGGCAGGATCTATAGATAACACGGATAAGTGATATTTCAGGCCTGGATGCTTCTTCAGAGGGTCCCGACCCAAAACATCACCTATCCATGTTCTCTAGATTTGCTGCCTGATCCGCTGAGTTACTCCAGTACTGTGTGTCTTTTTTTGCAATCCAGTATCAGCAGTTTGTTTCCCCATTTGCCTGTGCCTTGTCCATATCCCTCAACCTTTTCTATCCATATATCTATCCAAATTTTTTTTAATATAGTTATTGTCCCTGCTTCGACTACTGTATCTGTAAAATACTTCATAAATAAATGAGTCAGCCAGTTTGCAAGCTGCAAAGTCACATGATTAACAATGTGCAAATAACTTAAATCTTTAATAATTAATGCAAACTGATTGTTGTAGATAACAGAAAAAATACTTGGGGCTCACCTTTTCCGATTTTTTATCCTCCAATTCCAAATTAGGCAATCGTGATTTTAGCTTTACAGATCCTTCCTTAAATATATCTCCAAATCCCAAACCACGAATTTTTTTTGGCTGAGATGTTGCACCTGTTCCTGCTGTGCACTCGTTTCCTGTAATGTCTAACGGTGATGTTGGTGATGAAGGTCCCACCTCGATCGAATCCTTGACGGTCACGTCTAAAGTAATCAGAAACAAATCTGTTCACGCGGTCACTGCTATTAATGTAACAAATTGCGCCTCAAATACTGAATATACAGAAAATAATCCGTCAGCAAATCAATTCACAAGGCTGAAAACTTCACTTTATCATAAATTATAGAACTCTATTTTAAAGGTCCAGAATTCTGCAAGCTAAGATATTCTTCACACACGAGGATTATACAAATTACAAGGCTCAAGAAAGCCAACATTCGTTTGAGGTGCTTGCTTCTCCCTCAGAATAGCACAGCATGGCAGTGCACTTTCTCCAGTGTCAGCAGAAATGACGATGGGGAGAAGGATGGTAGTCATGAATTATCATCTTGTGTAATCCTTGTTTTAAGAATAAAGACAATTGGACATATCATATCATATCATATCATATATCTACAGCCGGAAACAGGCCTTTTCGGCCCTCCAAGTCCGTGCCGCCCAGTGATCCCCGTACATTAACACTATCCTACACCCACTAGGGACAATTTTTACATTTACCCAGCCAATTAACCTACATACCTGTACGTCTTTGGAGTTAGATAACCTTCAGTTTTAGCAAATTCCTTGAAGTTGAATGACCAAGAAATGCACCAAGCAAAATTATTTGTAAATAATCTATGGCTGATTGCTTGGGGAAGTCTTTCCAAGCCTAAACTTTCTAAAAACACAAGTCATCTTGTCTGAACAATCCCAACTCTGGTAAATACAAGAAATGTAGAATATGATCATTGGGCAGCATTGAGCTTGGCCAAACTTCTCCATTCACACACGTCAGCATTTTGTCAAGACAGAAGGAATGACAAGCACGTGGAAGGAAGTTGGCACGAATCCCTGGAAACATACACCCAGAAAAATCACCACATTCACACACAGAACATAACAAGCACGAAAAAAGGCCCTTTAGCCCTCAATGACAGTGCCGAACATGTGCATGTTTGACACAGTCATGCCGAGGCCAATTCTAATCTGCCATATTTTTATCTTTATTCAATTAAATTATGAAAAATGAAAATAATTTAGAATTCAAAACAGGTCTTAATAAGAAAATTCATTTAGTTTTGGTATATCCATCAATCCCACGGTGATCTGTTTGAGTAAATGTAGGGGGGGGAGGGTTGAATATCTTGGCCAGAACTCTTACCCTTCCATTGAAGAGAGCAACAAAACAAAAACTCAAGAGTTCCACGAGAAGTGCAAAGTCTTCACTGCAAAGTCCGATTTATTTATTTATTTATCAATGTAAATCATTACAAAATCTCTGTGTTTGATCTGTATCTATCGGCTGCTTCACAAAATAATTCCAGAAATTATTACTCCTTAAAGAATTCTGATTGCTTGCTAAAAAAAGCTTCACCCAAAATATTCAGCCATTCAGGCAGCATCCACTACGAGAGAAAATTATTTGACATTTAATGATTCCTTCCAGAAATACCTTCTCTCACCACAGATGTCACAGCAATTCTGTAATTACACATTTCCAACATTTGCAGTTTTTCAAAAACATTTACCTGGCTCACTTAACGCCTCATTTGCTTCTCCATCGTCATTCTGATCGATCAATTCCTTTACAAAATTGCATGGAAATAATCCAGTTTTCTCATTCAAGAGTCCCTTCCACCAGCCTTCTTCTACCTAGAAGATAAAAATCAAATGAAAACTTATAAATAGGGATTAACAAGTGCAAGATGACTGGTGTGGCATTAATTATCATAGTTAGGGGCGGCACGATGTCGTAGCGGTAGAGTTGCTGCCTTACAGCGCTTGTGGCGACAGAGACCCGGGTTCGATCCCGACTACGGGTGCTGTCTGTACGGAGTTTGTACGTTCTCCCCGTGACCGCGTGGGTTTTCTCAGAGATCTTTGGTTTCCTCCCACACTCCAAAGTGCACAGGTATGTAGGTTATTTGGCTTGGTGAATGTGTAAATTGTCCCGAGTGTATGTAGGGTAGCGTTAATGTGCGGGAATTGCTGGTCGGAGCGGACTCGGTGGGCCAAAGGGTCTGTTTCCGCGCTGTATCTCTAAAACTAAATCTGTATTGCAGGTTACCTCCCAGGAACATACAAATCAGGAGAAATTGTACCAGAGTAGCATTAAATATGATTTATCTGACCACATCGAGCACCATGTAATGAACAACAAGTCTACGTTAATCTTTCACAAATTATTTAACAAGGTGTTTTTAACAACTGTAAAATATAGTAAATGCTGAAGTCAGAAATAGTAACAACTGAACAGCCACAGCTTCCTTGAAGAGAAACAAACTTAACATGTCAGGCAACTTCCCTTTCTTAAGAGTTAAAAATATAATGGAAGTCAGTGGTAACATGAACCCAACTAGCTCTTCAGCAACAACATTTCTCAGCCAATCCTTGCGGCAGACTTACTAACATTCTTGCTGGCAACTTATGGCCAATACAAAAATGCCACATCACCAGTTCCCATAGCAGAAATGCACCAATAAACCAACAGCTCACAAATCAGCTGCCTCCAGCAGTAAAATGAAAAGTTCCATCTTAGCTCCAAAGAAATATTGCTATGCACAAATATGAAGCTCGTGCTTACCAAAATAAATGATCATCATAATCTCCCTTCAGCCTTACTATTATTCTTATTACTCCATTTTCCTTTTGTTCCCAAGTCAAAACATATTTATAGCAATATACAAAAATGTGATTTGATCTGCCTGTATGCATAATGCAATATTTCAGCACAGTATCCCCTACTAAAAGACCAATATATTTTTGCCCCAACTGCCCCCAAATTGATTGCATCAGTATTAAGATTATTTTAAACTGTGAGGAATCCAAAAAAAAGCGAAATTTCACCAAATTTAAATTTAATTGCAGAATTTGGTCACGCCAAGGTAGCAACTACCCATCTGAACAAAGTAGACAAAGTTCATTGATGTTAGTATAAGAAGATAACTGCAGATGCTGGTACAAATCAAAGGTTTTTATTCACAAAATGCTGGAGTAACTCAGCAGGTCAGGCAGCATCTCGGGAGAGAAGGAATGGGTGACGTTTCGGGTCGAGACCCTTCTTCAGACTGATGTCAGGGGGGGCGGGACAAAGGAAGGATATAGGTGGAGACAGGAAGATAGAGGGAGATCTGGGAAGGAGGAGGGGACGGGGGGGACAGAGGAACTATCTAAAGTTGGAGAAGTCGATGTTCATACCACTGGGCTGCAAACTGCCCAGGCGAAATTGACGTTAGCGTTGACATTAGCGTTGGTGCGTTGAGGCTGATGTGAAGAATCTGGTTGGCAAAAGTTAGTTTCACACTTGCCAGCTGTATCAACCGTTTCTCATCTTCATGCCAAACTAGTTGCTCGCAGCAATGCGTGAAGGAGAGCCAAAGGGCTTCCCTCCTTCAGTGCTTGCGCTCTCCTACAGCAAATTCACTGTTGCATCCCATGTGGGAGCAGATGGAAACCAAGAACAGGATGACATTCAACTCGCAAGATCTACCATTTCCACAGCTTTGGGAAATAATCCCGTTGGCTTTTGGGTACCTTGGGAAGGAGGGCCGAGGGGAGTAATTCCTGACCAAAAGAATCCTGAGTGAAATCCAAAGGCAAATTGGTACCTAACTAGGTCATCTTTCAGAAACTCCTGTCAGCAGCAAACAATGCTCTATATTGCCTGGGGCACAACTGATGAGGCACAGGGGGGAGCTCTGATATTTGGGTGCTCCAGAATCTCCATAAACTCCAATCTCTCCAGTGGCATTAACATGTCCTGGGATACAGCATTTAACAGTGATAACCTAACTTGTTAGGCATTGCGAATGGAAGCCAAAGCTTAGGGTGGCGCAGCAGTGGAGTTGCTGCCTTACAGCGCCACAGACCCAGGTTCGATCCTGACTACAGGAGTCATCTGTGCAGAGTTTGTATGTTGTCCCTGTGACCTGTATTGCTTTTCTCCAGGACCTCCGGTTTCCTCCCACACTCCAAAGACCACTACAGGTTTGTAGACTAATTGGCTGGGTAAAAATTATAAAATTGTCCCTAGGATAGTGTTAGTGTGCGAGGATCACTGGTCGGCGCGAACTCAATGGGCTGATGGGCCTGTTTCCACACTGTATCTGTAAACTAACCTAAACTATCTTCACCAGAAGCACCACTACACTCTAGAGTCTACTATCACCACCTTGATCACAGTCCCCAACCAGCAGGAAGCTGCCTCAACACAGTCCAACAGCTTCATTGTCTGCTGGGCATTTGGGAGATTTTGCTCAACAAGTGAACTGAATTCTTAGCACCAGGCACAGAAGTATAATAGAAAAAGATGCTATTGTGCTGAGTGGATCACTCTGGGCACAAATGTGTTGATTTCTGCTGAGGAGATCAGAAGCAATACATGATCAACATGTTTGCTCCACTGAGGAAGTCACTCCTCTCTATGAAATAGACAATAGGTGCAGGAGTAGGCCATTCAGCCCTTCGAGCCAGCACCGCCATTCAATGCGATCATGGCTGATCACTCTCAATCAGTACCCCGTTCCTGCCTTCTCCCCATACCCCCTCACTCCGCTATCCTTAAGAGCTCTATACAGCTCTCTCTTGAAAGCATCCAACGAACTGGCCTCCACTGCCTTCTGAGGCAGAGAATTCCACACCTTCACCACTCTCTGACTGAAAAAGTTCTTCCTCATCTCCGTTCTAAATGGCCTACCCCTTATTCTTAAACTGTGGCCCCTTGTTCTGGACTCCCCCAACATTGGGAACATGTTTCCTGCCTCTAATGTGTCCAATCCCCTAATTATCTTATATGTTTCAATAAGATCCCCCCTCATCCTTCTAAATTCCAGTGTATACAAGCCTAATTGCTCCAGCCTTTCAACATACGACAGTCCCGCCATTCCGGGAATTAACCTAGTGAACCTACGCTGCACGCCCTCAATAGCAAGAATATCCTTCCTCAAATTTGGAGACCAAAACTGCACACAGTACTCCAGGTGCGGTCTCACCAGGGCCCGGTACAACTGTAGAAGGACCTCTTTGCTCCTATACTCAACTCCTCTTATTATGAAGGCCAACATTCCATTGGCTTTCTTCACTGCCTGCTGTACCTGCATACTTCCTTTCAGTGACTGATGCACTAGGACACCCAGATCTCGTTGAACATCCCCTCTTCCTAACTTGACACCATTCAGATAATAATCTGCCTTTCTATTCTTACTTCCAAAGTGAATAACCTCACACTTATCTACATTAAACTGCATCTGCCATGTATCCGCCCACTCACACAACCTGTCCAAGTCACCCTGCAGCCTTATTGCATCTTCCTCACAATTCACACTACCCCCCAGCTTAGTATCATCTGCAAATTTGCTAATGGTACTTTTAATCCCTTCATCTAAGTCATTAATGTATATCGTAAATAGCTGGGGTCCCAGCACCGAACCTTGCGAAATAATTGATAAATGCCTTTCAATCCAAAAGAGACCACTTGGCTCATGAACAAGTATATTCCCAACACCACTCTACCACAGAGATGAACGATTAGTTCCTGAAAGAGCAAAATATTGCATCATCAAAATTCCCAAATTATGATGCACGACATCAATGCAAGAAATGGGTAAAGTGTAAGATACAGCGCACATCACAACACAGAAAACTACTGAAAACGGACAGATGTCATGAGGTGCATTTCTGTCAAGACCCCTTTATTCTGTTATTTTCTGAACAAAACAATTCCTGAAGAGATTTCATCTTAAGACATTATGAAGGTGCAACTTTCTTAACAGCATTTGCAACACCTGAAATAGAACACAGAATTTCATTGCATGTGACAAAAAAGCCATTCAAATCAGATCGAGTACCTATTGTAACTAGATCATTTGCAGAATTTAATCAGCGAAGTTTCTCTATAAAAAGCAGAAAAGCCATCCTTGAATAGGCATCAACCGTACTGCCCAACTGGCCAACTGTGGATCAGCTCCAATGAAGAACCAATGTACAGGATTTGAATTGCTTTCTTTGGCTTCCTACTGTATACATTAACAAATCATCCTTATTATTAGTGCTGACAAGATTACATTCAACATGATGCAGCTTTTCTTTACAGATTATTCTCAGGAAAGCCAATTGCTTAAATGGTGACAATTAATTTTAGAACAGGGGATGCAAATTATGCTATCCAAATTAATCATTGCTCTTGTTCGATAGCTCCTCCAAGTGTGTTCATAATTTAGCCTTCATCAGCTGAGGGCAGCCAATATGAATTATAAGGGTTCTTTCTTCTGTTCAGTCTGATGCCTTGAAACTCGTGGGATGAGAAGTATATGTTCAGGCCAATGTGACTAGTAGGCCTGGCTTGACAGTGGTGCATTTAGAAGGAATGCAACAATAGAATTTACACAAGACTGATGGAGGAAAAACAAAATTTTGATTTGTTCCACTGGTAAATACTTAATTGCTTGCAAAGTTATGGATGCTTGAAATGTCATTGCTAAAAAAACAGGTGAAAATGTAAAACCCTAAGCAGTTGTTTGATTTGCCAAGCAGCAACAAAAAAAATTCGGTCCCACCTTCAGAAGTGTCAATGTATTATTAATGCATGAACAAACAAGGCTTATATATTGACTTTATATTTCTGGTCCAGGAGTGGACATGAAACCATGACCTTATGATTCAGAGAATAGGTATGAAGATGACACAAAGTCTGGCTTTTCTAGATTCCTAAACCACTGGGATCTGTTTTGGGGTAAGGATGAATTGTACAAAAGGGATGGGTTGCACCTCAACAGGCAGGGGACCAGCATTCTGGCAGGCAGGTTAGCCACTGCTACACCGGTGGTTTTAAACTAAATAATGGGGGCAGGGGGGGGGGTTTCAAATGGGATAGAAAAGTATGGAATTAAAGGGAAAGAGAGTATAGGAAAAGTTAAGAAAGACCCCAGAATTAACGGGACAGAAAGCTCACGAAGAAATAGGTGAGAATGGCCAAGTGTAATAGGAATCGATGTGAAAGATGAAATGAGAAAAGGATTAAAAGTACTATATATGAATACGCGAAGTATAAGAAGTAAAGTGGATGTGCTTGAGGCTCAGTTAGAGATTGGTAGATATGTCATTGTGAGGATTACAGAGACGTGGCTGCCGAAGGATCAGGACTGGGAACTGAATATTCAGGGTTATACGTCCTATAGAAAGGACAAGCAGGTGGGCAGAGGAGGTGGGGTAGCTCTGTTGGTGAGGGATGATATTCAGACCCTTGCGAGGGGTGACATAAGGATTGATGATGTAGTCACTGTGGATAGAGTTGAGGAATTGTAAAGGTAATTAGACACTATTGGGAGTTATCTACAGACCCCCAAACAGTAGCCTGGATATAGGGTGTAAGTTGCAGCAGGGGTTAAAATTGGCATGTAACAAAGGTAATGCTACTGTGGTTATGGGGGATTTCAATATGCAAGTAGACTGGAAAAATCAGGTTGGTGCTGGATCCCAAGAAAGGGAGTTTGTAGAGTGCCTCCGAGATGGATTCTTAGAGCAGCTTGTACAAAAGCCTGCCAGGGAGAAGGCAATTTTGGATTTCGTGTTGTCCAATGAACCAGATAAGGGAACTCAAGGGAAAGGAACCGCTTGGAGGTAGTGCCCATAATATGATTGGTTTTAGTCTGCATTTTGGGAGGGAGAAGGTTAAACCAGGAATGTCAGTGTTGCAGTTGAACAGAGTGAACTATGAAGGCATGACAGAGGAGTCGGCCAAGGTCGAATGGAAAAGGATCCCAGCAGGAATGATGGTGGAACAGCAATGGCAGGAATTTCTGGGCATAATCCAGAAGACGCAGGATCATTTCATTCCAAAGAGGAAGAAAGATTCTAAGGGGAATAAGAGGCAACCGTAGCTGACAAGGGAAGTTAGAGATGGAATAAAACTAAAAGAAAAGATGTATAACATAGCAAAGAGTAGCAGGAAGCCAGAGGATTGGGCAACTTTCAAAGGACAAAAGAAGGTAGCAAAAAGGGCAATACGGGCTGAAAAGATGACGGACGAAGTAAAGCTGGCCAAGAATATAAAGAAGGACAGTAAAAGCTTCTTTAGGTATGTTAAGAGAAAAAGATTAGTAAAGACAAATGTCCCTTGAAGGCAGAAACGGGTGAAATTATTATGGGTAACAAGGAAATGGCAGAAGAATTGAACAGGTACTTCGGATCTGTCCACTAAGGAAGACACAAACAATCTCCCACTTGTACGAGAGGACAGAGGATCTAGGGAGACAGAGGAACTGAAAGAAATTTGCATTAGGCGAGAAATAGTATTGGGTAGACTGATGGGACTGAAGGCTGATAAATCCCCAGGACCTGATGGTCTGCATCCCAAGGTACTCGAGGTGGCTCTAGAAATAGTGGACACATTGGTGATCATTTTCCAATGTTCAATAGATTCAGGATCAGTTCCTGTGGATTGGAGGGTAACTAATGTTATCCCACTTCTCAAGAAAGGAGCGAGAGAGAAAACAGGGAATTATAGACCAGTTAGCCTGACATCGGGGGTGGGGAAGATGCTGGAGTCAATTATTAAAGAGGTAATAATGGCGCATTTGGATAGCAGTAAAAGGATTGGTCCAAGTCAGCATGGATTTATGAAGGGGAAATCCTGCTTGACTAATCTTCTGGAATTTTTTGAGGATGTGATAAGTAAAATGGATGAAGGAGAGCCAGTGGATGTAGTGTATCTAGACTTTCAGAAAACTTTTGATAAGGTACCACACGGGAGATTGGTGAGCAAAATTAGACCACATGGTATTGGGGGTAGGGTATTGACATGGATAAAGAATTGGTTGGCAGACAGGAAGCAAAGAGTAGGAATAAACGGGTCCTTTTCAGAATGGCAGGCAGTGGCGAGTGGAGTGTCGCAAGGCTCAGTGCTAGGGCCGCAACTATTTACAATATATTAATGATTTGGATGATGGAATTAGAAGTAACAATAGCAAGTTTGCAGATGACACAAAGCTGGGTGGCAGTGTGAACTGCGAAGAGGATGTTAGGAGGTTGCAGGGTGACTTGGACAGGTTGAGTGAGTGGGCAGATGTAGTATAATGTAGATAAATGTGAGGTTATCGACTTTGGCGGCAAAAACAAGGAGGTAGATTATTATCTCAATGGTGTCAGATTAGGTAAAGGGGAGGTGCAACGAGACCTGGGTGTCCTTGTGCACCAGTCACTGAAGGTAAGCGTGCAAGTACAGCAGGCAGTGAAGAAAGCTAATGGCATGTTGGCCTTCAGAACGAGAGGATTTGAGTATAGGAGTAAAGAGGTCCTTCTGCAGTTGTATAGGGCCCTGATGAGACCACATCTGGAGTGTTGCATGCGATTTTGGTCTCCTAATTTTGAGGAAGGACATCCTTGTTATTGAGGCAGTGCAGCGTATGTTCACGAGGTTAATCCCCAGGATGGCGGGACTGTCATATGAGGAAAGATTGGAACGACTGGGCTTGTATTCACTGGAGTTTAGAAGGATGAGAGGGGATCTTATAGAGACGTATAAAATTATAAAATGACTGAACAAACTAGATGCAAGAAAAATGTTCGCAATGTTGGGGGAGTCTAGAACTAGGGGCCACGTCTAAGAATAAAGGGGAGGCTATTTAAAACTGAGGTGAGAAGAAACTTTTTCACCCAGATAGTTGTGAATTTGTGGAATTCTCTGCCACAGAAGGCAGTGGAACTAATTCACTGGATGAATTTAAAAGAGAGTTAGATAGAGCTCTAGGGGCTAGTGGAATCAAGGGATATGGGGAGAAGGCAGGCACAGGTTACTGATTGTGGATGATCAGCCATGATCACAATGAATGGCGGTGCTGGCTCGAAGGGTCAAATGGCCTCCTCCTGCACCTATTTTCTAGGTTTCTATGTTTCCTTTTCAGCAGCACAACAAACACTAAAGTAGGATTTAATCCGCACTTTGCTCAAATCCAATAATGTCATGTTTACATTCAGCTGGTTCAGAGTCAGGGCAAACATTAAACTACTTTGAACCAATGCCAAACTTGTATGAATGCCCTCTTGGAGAGGAAACAAATGCTTTCCTCAGAAACATGCATTGAAAGCATTTGTAACGTTTGAACCAGTACAATTACCCTCAATCATTATTGCTTTGAGACCAGGAGATAAATAGCAATTTTCCTTGAGATCACACAACATAAATCAGTGACTTCACAAGAGTCAACCAGCGTTTGGAAAAAAAAGATAAACTGATGATGAAACAAAAAAAAATGCTTGCACGACATCAACAAGCCAAATCAGGAATGACACCAGCAATGCAGCAAGATGGAAAAGCACACTTTCTACACCAACCATACACTTTGAATTTTGTTTTCACTCAATTTGCCGTTTCACATAAGTTGCACCGTTGCCCCAGCTAACCACCTACCCACAGACAAACCTTTCCAATCTTTCATTTCCTTATGAGAACAACGTGATTTGACTTTGCCAAATGAAGTAAGTTGCAAACGTAAGCAAGATACCATGTCTTATAATTAAATAACTACAAATAAAAGGCCTAGATGCTTGTACAATTTATATTTTAAGGCCTACAAGTAGCAATTTCTAGTTTTAGGCCTACAACCTCGGGAGCCTGCAGACTTAACATCGTGGAGCTTGCTGCAGGAACTTCGAGCGCCCCGATCACAGGAGCTTTGATCGCTGGCTGGGGGAGCTTCGATCGCCCCGACTGCGGATGTTTCAACTGCTTTTTTTGGTATGACTGAATGGCAAATCAAATTCCTTGTATGTTCTTACATACTTGGCTCATAAATTCTTTGTATCTTGTATCTAACTGCGTGACCTTTCTATTCAAATCCATATTTGCAAAATACCAACTATTTTTTCCTACTAGTCAGGCTTATCAAAGGCATTAGCAGGAATTCTTGAACCAGTTTGGCAGCATTCACTTTGTCTTGCACTTAAAAATAGTTGTACGCATAGTGGAATTGAGAAAGAAGCAAAAAACAAGCTGCTTGACAAACTCAGTGTGTCACGCAGCATTTCTGAAGGCAATTGAAGGTCAAGACTTTGGGTCAAGTCCCTGCATCAGGACAGAGTAAAGGGGAGACATCCAGTATAAAGAGGTGAGTGGGAGAGGTGAAGCCAGAGTAGTAACTGCTAGGTGCATCCAGGTGAGGAGGAGGTACTGTGCAGATAGAGCTGGGTGGAGGAAGGGGGGAGGAGTAGGGATGTGACAAGTGCAAACAAAAGGTTGCAGGTTATGGAATCTGATAAGAAAGAAAGATGATGAGTGGAACAACTAAGACAGGGATGGTGAGCAGATGGGAACTAATGGGAGGGATGGTGGATCCACCCAGTGAGTGTCGTAGTTTGAACCCAGTGGAGGAGGGGAAATAAACTGGGTAACAGGAGGTTGGGAGGGATGTTTTGAAAGAAGGTGGTGTGTGAGGATCTAGGGAAAATCAACAGGAGACAGATACGATCGGGTGCAGGCTTCATGAAATTGGAGAATTCAATGTTCTGTTGGGTCGGAGTCATCCCAGTTGGAAACTCTTTTGCATTTGACCTCAAGCTGGTAGTGGAGGGCCAGACTAGAGCTTAGCCGTATTCTACTCAACAGCTGAGTTTTGCTCAACAGCTTGGGCTAATAGCTGCCACACCAAACGAGTTGACACTGTCCTTAACTCTGCAATGCCGGTCATCACATGGACGCTTAAGTCAACACCTTTGCAGTGGCTCCCTGTCCTCTCACACATCGCCCCTCCCAGCATACGCAGAAGGGAGAGGATGTTGAAAGATTGGTGCATCATCGAGGCTAACCCTGACCTTCCCATCCATGCTGACTTGAACTATCTGCCCAACATGCGCCTGAAGTCCTGCAAACCCTTCTGGTCCTCAGCCAAATCCCTGGAAGACTTTAACCCCTTGACTGAGTGGCGCAGAGTCTGGAAAGATGCCAACACCAACAACGGGGAGGTCATCACAGACCCCACAGTGAAACCACCGGGATTTGACCTTCATCCCGAACAGGATCTGCACCCTCCATGCAAGAACAGCCCATCACCTGCACAAGTGGGGGATGACAGGCAGCCCTGCTTGCGACTGCTGATATCCAAACCACACCATCCCACACATCGTGAATGACTGCTCACTGAGGCTTTTCCCTGGTGGCATCAGGGCCATCCACCCAGCAACTGATGCTGCCCTGGCCTGGATGTCTACCCTTGACCTACAACTTTAGGCTGTGCACGCCATACGCAAGAAGAAGAAGTGGAGGGGATGGAGGATCGACAGTTCTAGGAGAGGAGTTAAATTGGATTTATTCACAAATGCTGGAGTAACTCAGCAGGTCAGGCAGCATCTCAGGAGAGAATGGGTGACGTTTCAGGTCGAGACCCTTCTTCAGTCTGAAGAAGGGTCTCGACCCGAAACGTCACCCATTCCTTCACTCCTGAGATGCTGCCTGACCTGCTGAGTTACTCCAGCATTTTGTGAATAAATACCTTCGATTTGTACCAGCATCTGCAGTTATTTTCTTACAGTTAAATTGGATTGTTACCAGGAACTCATCATGACATTTCAAACAGACACAAGTACTTGGTAAATTGATAATCTAGAATACAGTTGCGCTTCGTCTTTGTCAAGAGGTTCCCACCCCACCAGTTTCCGCACCCAGCACATCATTCTTCGTAATTTCTGCCAGTTAAAACACAATTCCATCACCAGTCACATTTTCCACTCCCCACCCTGCAGGGACCACTCTTTCCATGACCACCTGATTCACTCATCCTTTCCAACTATCCTTGCCCATCCTGCAGTACTTTTCCCTGCAGCCATAGGAGGTCTAACATCAGAGTCTACACTTTGTCCCTCACCTCCACCCAGAGAGATGAACAGCTCTTCCAGGAGAGACCAAAATTCACCTGCACCTGCTCCAACCTGTCTGTTGTGTTCAGTGCTCTCACTGTGGCCTACTCTACATCAGCAAAACCAAGGGCAAATTAGATTACTACTTTGCCAAGCACCTTTGCTCTGCCCACATTATTCATTCGAGCTCCTGGTTGCCAGTCATTTTAACACAATTCCTTTTCCCTACAAAAATCTGCCCGTCCTCGGTCTCGCCCATAGAAACATCGAAAATAGGTGCAGGAGGAGGCCATTCGGCCCATCGACCACTTTCAGGACAAGACCAAAAGAACACTTGAGGGGCAGCACCTCATATTTCATCTGGCCCATCTACAACCCAACAGCCTGAACATTGAATTCCCCAATTTCAGATAATCTACACCCCCCTCCCTCTCCTCCTGATCAAATCAGGTCCTCTCATATGGTCCCTTCTTTGCAAACATCTTCTCAATGGTTCCTTATTGTCAAGTATGCACAGCAGTGAAATTCTTTTGCAGTCACAAAGCAAAGTCGCCATATTTTGGCACCCTTTCCATAGAAAAAGCAGACCCCTGTTGCCCACGTTTCTTCCTCCTTCATCACCAACTATTACACTCACAACATACTACGTCCTATATTCCCTCCCACCACTATTCCCATCTGCTCAGTACCCCCTTCTCTACTTCCACCCAGCATATTACTTCCTTATCAGATTCCATAAACTGCAACCCTTTGCTGTCTTAACTAATCATCTTCCTACATCTGTCACCGTCTCCACCCTTTCATTCTCCATCTGCCCAACAACCACATTTCATCTGAATCCACTTATTAGTTTCCAGCTCCTGCCTCACCCACACTTCTTTATAATGGCCACCTCCCCTTTGCCTCCACAGATGCTCCTGGCCCATAATTTTATCCAAAAGCACATTTCCTGCTGCTGATTCCAGCTGTCTCATTTCTCTTCAGTTCTCTATATGTGGGCAATGGATAAACAAAATTATGATCTAAATTTTCATGGATTGTGCATTTCACTCATTTTCTCTCAATTGAAAGAATAAGTTTATTTTGAATATTACTAGCTTTCAATGGCAATAATATCTTACCTCTTCAACTACTTCAATGACATCTCCAGTTTTTATTTCCAATTCATCCTCATTTTGGGGCACGTAATCAAAAGTTGCTTCACAAAGCCGCTTTTTCGATCTTCCTGTTGGGATGGATGCACCAGAAATTATATTTCATACTGTCTGAATACATTTCATATTGTATAGTATAACTAATGGTACAAAGCTAGAATCCTTCTCAGAATCAAGTCTACATTCTTAGGAAAGCTGGAATTGAATAACATAGCAATTTGGCATTCAAAATAGATCATACCACTAAATTATAGTACTATCATAGTTTTCCAACTGCATAAATGCATGGTTTAAAATCTATTTTGAAATTGCGTTATCTAATTTTAGCTTCTCGGGTCAATTAAAATTTGTTCAATTGAGCAAACAACTGCCAATGTTTCATTCTAAAAGTTCAACGTTTTTGAAGTTCAAAGCTTGAAGAGTTTTGTAAATGCTTGTAACAACTCTAGATCTTGTTAATTGTTTAATTCCACTTCCAAAAAATCTGAAATTCCTTTTGTTGAAATAGGTTTCAACGGCAACTTTATATCTTCCACACGGTTTTGCCTCAACTTTATGCATGCCAAATGGGAATTTTTAACATAAGCATACTTTTCAATAACCAAGGGGAATTTAATGGCATCTGAAGAGCAGTAAAATGTGAAATCCCCAGAAAAATAAAAAACATGACTTGTGTACAGAATGAACATTGCCTGCCTAATTATTTTATTTTAAATAACATTTAAGAGTACAATGAAAAACTCCAACAGGAAGAGATTTTTTTTAATGCAAAGCCACACTATGTTACAGCACTGATGTTCAACTGCAATAACAAAATTTGCCTGTCACTATTTTTCTCCAAATGTTATGGCTAAATTTTATTTTTGAAAAATAAAATAGACTGGCTCAAGATTTGGGGCAAATCTTGTTGGCATTCAACAACTGAAACAGCAGCAATTCCCAGATTCCCCTTCAGGCACTGTCAAATGCACACGCTCAGGGCTTGCTGACAATTCCCAAAGCTAATTCTGACATCTCAGTCTTTATTTGGAAATAGAGCCCAGAACATGCCCTTTGGCCCATTGAGTCCACACGGACGATCGATCATCCATTCACACTCATTCTACGTTATCCTATTTTCTCATCCACTCCCGATACATTACAGGTGTTTTCTTTAAAACAGAAGCCAAATAACCTGAAAACACACACGTCTTTAGATTTTTAGTTTATTTAGTTTAGAAGCCAATTAACCTACAAACCTGTACGTCTTTAGGATGTGGGTGGAAACCGGAACACCCAGAGGAAACTAACCCAGTCATAGAGGGAACTTGCAAACTCCACACCAACGGCATCCATAGTCTGGATCGAACCCAGGTCTCTCCAATTGAGGCAGCAGCTCTACTGTGCTGCAGTCTGCTGCTAGAGTCCACAATACTCTCATGACTTTGGTTAGAAAATGTGTTGGATAATGGAGAAAACGTTTTTTTGTTTAAGACGTCACTAATGAATAAAAAGGCCTCTGCTAGAATGTACAAATAAAAAGAATATAGAAATGCTTAGCAAGATGGGTAGTATCTGGGGAGAAATAAACGCAACAGATGTTGGTAATCCGTTAATCATTTCCAGCATTTTCTGCTTTCATAATCTTTATTAATAATTTATTTGACCTCTCTCAATAATTCCATGATACATGCTGAAATGATTGGAAAAATAAACGCTTCTCACCAAAAGAACCATAAAAGATGTGTAATAATTTCAAGTACATACAAGTAAATAATCATTGAAGGATACTGCCTTTGTGATTACAACAGGTCTTTACAAGAGCTACTCAACCTATCATGCTTTCCTAACCACTGTCTCATGCAGTGCCCACAATGTTATTCACCTGGTTCTATCCAAACATGTATCATTTATCGACTTTCCCACCAAATCACCATTATCCTGAGATTGCCTTCCAGTCCATAAATATAACAAAAATGAATATATTCAATAACAGAGTAAGTACAACAACAGGTAGAATCCCAAATATGCAAAGCTCATGTTCCAACAACTTATCAGCTACAAATTGGACAAACACTTGACATTTAAAAGACAACAATGTTCATGACTGGCCAATTAAATGTCTCAACAGGAATTCCTTATATCAGATAACTGATAATTGTTCATTCTTTCGGCATGCTAGGACATATTTTTTAAAATCACATATCACATGCAACAACTTTCGCAATTAAGCCAGTCAATAGGTAGCTTGGCAAATCCAAACATGCAGATTAACATTAAGGATTCATTTTGATTGCATTGGTACTCTTGAAACAAAACCAATTCTGAATATTTGTAAACGGATTTGCAAAGACATCTAGGTTTTTAAATGTCATCTTTCATTAAAAATATATATTTAGGAATAGTTAAGTCAATGTGGAACACTAAAGCAGAGGTGACTAATGGGTGACCTTGTAAGGGGTGTATAAAATCAAGAGGGGCATAAATAAGTTACCTTTTTTTTCCACGGAAGTGGAATAAAACAATAACAAGAGGGTAAGTTTAAGGTGAGAGCGGAAAATATCTAAAAGGTACCCAAGTCACAACGAGGATAATGCTTATATGGAATGAGCTGCCAGTGGTGATGATAATAACAACATTCAAAAGACCTTGAGGTACAAGATGCAGCTATGCATTCAGAGTAGTCAAAATTACAAGGAGTGCAACTGGAAGATAGGGGCCAAATGCAGAGGGCAAATATTCAATGTGAGTGGAGAAATTGCTGGTTTTGAAAGCAGCAGAGGGGTTGAGAAAGAGAAAATCAGAACTGAATTACAAAACTGATGACAGAATCAAACATTCTCATAATTGAGAATACATTAAATGCTAAGGATTCAACCATATTGCTTTGTGAAAAATCCACCATTGGTTTTGAAGTGTAAGATAATCAAAGATTTGAAGAGAGTTTGCATTGTAAATTATCCACATAACCATCCATCTGCCATTCCAAAATTCCACAGCAATCAGAAGACCTGTCAGACACCTCTTAATTTGGCAAACTTCAAAACAGATTCTCAATCTATTTTGTGTACAAGCCCCAGTGATGCCAAAACATCAGATTTGTTGGAAAGTAATCCAATGAAATGAATTGAATCTTGCAGGACCTTGTGCAGGACTAAAAGATTAATTACTCATAATAGACAGCTGAGAAATTGTTGGCATATGACACTTAATGATTTTGTGCAAATTCAATGGAAGAAAATATTTAACAAATGAAAACAGCATCGCTCTGTCCACAAAAGATCAAATGACTACCATGTGACCGTGTGTGCGTGCGCATGCGCGCGTGTGTGTAAACTGCTCCTAGTGAATGAATAGCTTATTCCAGGTTTTAATTTAGCTTTCCGGTAATGATCAGATGATTATTCAAACCAATGGAAGACTTTATGCTGCTCAGGGAATGTATCAGCCAGGGTTGCTGCCCTTGTTCAGTATTAGGAAATCACTTCTGTATGTACACATTTGCAAGGAATCAGGCAAGAACAGGTCCAAACTTGCCCACCGTCAACAAAGGAGATTACACACTTTTAATGTTTCTTCCTACTTAAAAAAAACAAAAGTAGAAGATCCCCATAAGTTAATTTACTGCTTAAGCAAACCATCAGAAAATCAAAACCTTTTTGAAGTCTGAAATTAATTTATACCCTCTCTTTTTAGAAATCTGCCAAAAAATCTGACTCCAGCCTTGGAATTACCCCACCCCAAAGTGTATTTATTAATCCTACCAGCATCTGAGAACATGGAGACACGAGACTGCAGAAGCTGGAATCTAGAGCAAAATCAAACCAGAATCGTTATCTGCCTACTTCCTTCCACACATGTTGCCTGGCCTGCTGAGTTCCTCCAGCACTTTCTACTTTGTTCAACACCTGAGAACTTGATTAAATATCCCTCAACATTCCAGAGGATAAAACTGTGGTTAATGCAATTTATTTGTAATTGTCAGGTAAAGATCCCTGCACATCTCAATGATCAATACACCCTTCAAGGAACAAAGCAGATTACCTCCTCAAAGGTTTAAAGTGGGAAGAAGCAGCAAAAAGGTATAGAAAGTACACAAAAGGCGAATAGAATGAATTGTCCCAAACCAAGACATCACCTATCCATATCATCGAGAAATACTGCCTAACCCGAGTTATTCCAGCACATTGTTGTTGCTCAGGCAAATAGGACCTTTGGGTCCAGATTACCAGAATTTAAATAAACAGAAGTTTTCCTCAGGCCACTGAAAGAACTGGTGTATCACAAGCAGCAGTGAAACAAGATTGCGGTGCGTTTGGTCAGCATGATAAACTCACCACCCCCTTCACCTTCATTTGCAACACATACTCTCAGTGCCCTTTAAAGGGCCCAACAGCCAAGTCCCTGGCTTTTCTGCAATACACATTTCACCAGCTGATTTAAATGTACAAGATACAGATTGACTAGTTGATTTGCTGAACAGACCATGTTCAGAGATGTGAATGAATTCACTGTGACTTACTATGATGAACAACCTCAAAACACACCTTCTCTTGTTCTTCCAGCTGCTCTAAAATGTACAAGATGTGTCTTTTCAGAGTGTCTCTGAGGATCCTTCATTGCTTCTACTCTGGGGCTGTAGAGAGCATCCTGTCCGGCAACATTACAGTCTGGTTTGGGAACAGCTCTGCCCAGGACAGGATGGCCCTGCAGAGAGTAGTGCGTTCGGCAGAACGCACCATGGGAACTACACTCGTCCCCCTGCAGGACCTATACATCAGGAGGTGCAGATCCAGAGCAAGCAAGATCATGAGGGACCCCTGCCACCCCAGTAACGGACTGTTCCAGATGCTACGATCAGGCAAACGCCTCCGCTGTCACGCTGTGAAAACGGAGAGGATGAGACGGAGCTTCTTCCCACAGGCCATCAGGACTGTCAACTTTTATAACCCCAGAGACTAAATTTTTGTCGACACTAATAGTAACTTATTAACTTTATTTATATGCTGTAACTGTAATTCTTTTTGTGCACAACCCGCAGGCATTGCCACTTTCATTTCACTGCACATCGTGTATGTGTATGTGACAAATAAATTTGACTTGACTTGACTTGACTTGAACTGAATATCTAAGTGGAGACGATGACAACTCAGTTAAGTACTCAATCAGTCAATCAGTCGCGAACAATGGAAAATCTCAAAGTAACGAGATTTGGGTTGCAATGTGCTTTAATATTTGGTTTGAAAGAAGTTCATTGTCCAAAGGGTAAAATGACAGTTTCTTATCAGAATAAGCAAGCCAATGACTACATTAGCCCACTAACTTCAAATGTAAATGGAAACATCTAAGAAGCCATAGTTGGTCTGGCATTTTCAAGGAGGACAGGATCATCTGAGAGACCAAAGAAGCAGTTAACCAAAACAATCAAGAGCTCCATAGGAGAATTTACTAAGAAACTTCAACAAACAAACTTCCAATATATTTTATGTATTACAATGTGCAAAGCATCAGGTCCTAAATGTTGTACACAAATTGTGATGCCATTGATTTTGTGTGGTTTGCTTAAGCTTCTATCAGATAGCTTCTATCTATTATAACAGGATTTGGGAAACATTCCTGCAGGTGAGTAATCGGGAGCATTTTAACTACTTATTTGTCTATTGCCAGGCACATCAATTAAAAATATACAAATGCCACTCAATCCACCCTCCTGCCGCCATACAATGAAGCAGAGTATTTTGAGGACAGGAAATATATAAACATCAACACATTGTTGCCTCACAAAATAAGGTAACATGAACAAATGAATGAAAGTGCACGATGACAAGCTTGAATCAGCATGTTGTTATATACTGAGGAAGCTCTACTATTTTATGGATGATATTTGACTGAAGATGGAAACTTTGCTTCCCACGGATGCACATCTGAACGAGCAGATCTGGCCAGATAGGAGCCATTTCAGATTAAAACATCAATCCACTTATTCTTAAATCATTATTAGCATTGTCAAGTTGCAAAAAAATACAAACAGTAATTTTGAAGGGTGGCAGAATCAGTTGATACAAGTTGCCAAAAACACATTGTGGGATTCCAGACACAAGGAACTGCAGAAGCTGGTTTACAAAATAGGCAGAAAGTCTGGTGTAACTGAGTGGGTCACCAGCATCTTTGGAGAACATAGATCGGAGACATTTGTCCAGTAACATGACCACTATGCAACCACTAGCTACCGTCTAAGCTTTGCATATTTCCCTGCCTTGCAATATATATAAAGGCACTTGCAAATTATTCTCTCTCTAAGCTACAACATGATCACAGCACAACAGAAAGAGTCAACCAACAGAAATCAATAAGTAAACCAGATATTTTATAGATGCTCAGTATTCTTAATATAACAAGCTAGAATAGAGTAATAGAGTTTGGAAAAAAAGCCCTTTAGCCCTACCCGTCTATGCTGATAAAGATACCCATCTAAGCTAGTCCAGTCCCATTTACCCACCTTATTTCCCTCTAAACCTTATCCGTTCATGTACCTATCCGACTATCTTTTAATTGTGGTTACTGTACTTTGTCAACCACTTTCTTTGGCAGTTAATTTCATATATGCACCACCCTGTATTAAGATGTTGCTACTAATTACTGTTTAAATCTTTTTCTTCACTCTGAAGATTTTTATTCCTTTTCCCTGGGGAAAAAGGCTGTGTGCATTTACCTTATCAATGCCTTTCATGGTTTTATGCACCTTTCAGTTTTCCATGTTCAAAGAAATATGGTCCTCATCTGTCTAACCCCCTATAACAGGACTTATATTCCTGGCAACATCCTTGTAAATCTCTGCATCCTTTCCAGTTTAATGGAGTCGTCCGATAACAGGGTAACCAAAACTACACAACTCCTTGGTCCCCCTGTTCTACAACACCTCCCTGGGTCATAATGTTCACTGTGAAAATCCTACTCTTATTTAACTTCCCAAAATGTAACACTTATACTTAACTGAATTAAACTCCATATGCCAATTATCGATCCATTTACCCAACAGATCAACATCCCACTGTAATATTTGACAATTATTTTCACAGTCAAATATACTTTCTATTTTAGTAACATCTGCAATCTTACAAATAATGCTTGTACATTCTCACTTGAATGGTATAAATAAATGATGAACAACAATGGGCCCAGCACCGACCTCTATGGTACCACCAAATTTTCAGACTGGAGGCCAATGACAACTTTCCAACATCACCCTTTGATTCCGACCATCAAGCCAATTATGTATCCAATTCACACGCTCTCCCTGGATTCCATGTGATCTAACCTTCCAAACTTGCCTTCCATATGGGACCTTGTTATAGCTTTTGGAAATACCACCCTTCACATCTGTTCTGCAGCCTTTAACTTTTCTTTATAGACCTTTTTTTTTTTTTAAACACATGAACTTTGCCCTTTGGCCCTCCAACCAAATCCCACTAATACCAGAAAACAGACTCTGTGAAGTGTTCAGGAGGGAACTACGGGTGCTGGTTTACACCAAAGATCAACACAAAATTCTGGAGTAACCCAATGGGTCAAGCAGCATCTCTGGAGAAAAGGAATTGGTGACGTTTTGGGTCGAGACCATTCTCTCAGTATGAAGAAGGTTCTCAACCCGAAACATCACCCACTCCTTTGCTCCATAGATGCTGCCCGACCCGCTAAGTTACTCCAGCATTTTGTGTCTATCCTCTGTAAAGTGTGTACTGGATGATCATCATTTCATGTTAGTCCACAAATTCTTGACCAAATTTAACTGCCACAATACTAATTCAATCAAATTACTTCGCACACCCACAGCACAATTTTAATGCCATTCTGACGGTGCACTGGACTGTCTGAGATGCCAAAGACCAGCTGTCTTCTCAATTTGCTTTGCACGGCACTACTCAATGCAAAACAGGAAAATTTCCCCATATTTAAACACTCACTCAAGCAAAACCACAAAGACACTATCCGGTGATTGAGCCATACCTCAATGAGACTGTTCCGAGATGCAGCAATTTGGCTGCTTTATTTCCTTACATTGCAAAAGTAACCAAACATCAGTTGGTTGCAGAGCACTTTGGGACATGCACATTCTTGGCCTATGGCCTCACAGTGAACAGGAATGATTCAGGGTTGCACTTAAGATCTCAAATCAATTTACCAACCAGTTGCAAGCCATTTTAATTCCCTTTCCCAGACTGACCTGTTTGTCTTTACATTGCCAGAGTGAGGCCAAAAGCAAACAAGAAGAATTGCATCTCACATTTCACCTGTTCTAGAGCTCGATGACATGAACATTGAATTATTTGGTGACCTGTGCCCCCTCTGCCCTTTTCTCCTGTCATTTATCAATACTGATCCTCTTCCAATACACACCCTAGCCCCTTAGCACATAACAAGGGAATATAAGGATGCGAACAGTGGAACTAGGAGACCAGTAGGATAGGTTAGGATGGGAAGGGGGGGGGGGGGGGGGGGCAAGAAAGGGAATGCAGAGATTACTTGAAATTAGAGAAATCAATGTTCGTTCCGCTGGGTTGTAAGCATATTTGAGATGCTGTTTCTCCAATTTGCACGTGGCCTCACTGATACTGGAGGAGACCCAGGACAGAAAGGTCCGTGTGGGTATGGGAATTCATTATCACCTCTTCCCCAGCCAACAATTGTCCATTTTAGGCTCGACCCTTCCTTGGTCATCTGTTGCCGGCTTGCTTTGTTCTGGCCTTTCCTTACCCCTAATTGTTCCCCTCAACTGTCACCCACCATTTACCTCCAGAGATGTTGCCTGACCCACAGAGCTACTCCAGCACTTTGTGTCTATCTTTGATATATATCAGCATCTGCAGTTCCTTTCTACACATTTTCGATGGGATGTGTAACCTTGAATATTCAGCTCCCAACTCAGATCATCTTTCACCCACATCTCCGTAATGCACACAACATTCCAATTTCTAACTGTGCTATAAGCTCATCCACTTTGTTTAGTATACTGCATGCATTCAAATATAACACCTTTAGTTCAGTATTCACCATCCCTCCTCAAATTGGTCCCATTTTGCCCGAACGTAGACTCTTATCCTTCCTAAACTATTTGCCCAATTATTTCTGCTGGATACTTCAGTAACCTCTCCTGCACTCTCCTTCTCTTTACCTTCATCCATACATTTCCAAATTGTTGACACTATAACCCAACTATTTAGCTTAAAGCCCTGTCTACGGCCCTGGTTATGCGGTTTGCCACGACCATGATCTTGATAAGACATGATCTTGATTAGCACAACAGGTCAGAGAGCAGGGTGGCTTTTTACTGCTCCTAATCCCAATGTTCTTTTGACACCAGAGGTTATGTAGGCAAATTACTGAGCTTTTTTTTTCTTATTCAGCAATTGAATCAGTGATCAGAAGCCAATGAAGTTATGTCTGCAAGGAACAATAAAAAACTGAATACTGTGTTATTCCCTAAGCTAAGGAACCATTGGTCCATCCATATGATGGTTGCTGCATACTCGTTTGGCAAAGCTGATCAAAGCATTTCTGGAAATGTTAATTCCTTAACCACTAAAGACAGAAGTGAGCTGTTATCAGTAATTCTGGCTCTCAATAGTCTGCGAGTTGAATACTGATTAATTCTACAAAAAAATTGAAAACTGTTCCAGTACATTAACCAAATAGATACATTTAAGCTATAAGAACCAATTGATCAACTCTAACATTTTACTTTTAGATTTCATTATTGTAACATTGTGCCCCATATTTGCTGTTTGAATAGTTCTGGTACAATTGAGCCAGTAAAAGAGTAAAGTTTAGACACAGAAACAGTTCTATAAATTCAATACGTACTTCTTCGGAGAGATCTGGGTTGAGATGGGAACCCACCGATTGGAAATCCAAAAGTACTCATGCGCTGCACCAGATTTGCAACATTTCCTGATTTTTCTCGTTTGCTGAATGCGTTGTCCTCTTTTGTATCTGTGTCTCTTTTTAGTTCCTGCAATAAAAATGTCAGCAATGAATGCTGTGAACCAATATACTGCAAGCTAGACTTCAACATAAGAAAGTTGAGGAAACCACTGCCCTGTAATAAACCAAATGTCCTTCGACATTCTTCATATTGAAGGAAAACATAAAGGCTTCAGAATCCTGATATATAGAATAGTTAAGAGCTACAGTGATGTAATTTTCATTTTTCACCTGCACGCTCAAAAGCATAAGATCAGTTTCCTGCCACTTATACAATTTCAATAAACAAAATAACATCACAAATTTATCATCCTGGATACTTTGCTTTCCAAGAATATAACGCAAACTTCAGTTTCGTATACAAAAAGCATTACAAGAAGTGACAAGCTGCAGGACACCAACTGTGAATAAAGAATTTGCCAAATATTTTCAAGGTTGAGACAGGCAAAGATTTGGAAGAATAGGGAATTGGAGTTAGAGGAACAAGCATAAAAATACAACCGAGGCCAAAACTGAATCAATTGTCACTTTAGTTCATGTCAGAAAGGGCTCAAGAGGCTGTGTAACTTGCCATTTCTCATGTTCATATACATCAGTTGTTAAAGCACTCATACACATCTAGGCTTCCATCTGAATCCATTAATGCAGCATTTCCTGCTGGCCTCTCATTCCTGCCTCGTTAATCTGTAGTGCATCCAAAACTATCTTCGCAGAAGATACACTAAACTGTTGTACTGTTTATCTGTGCCCTGTGTACGGCATGATTGTAATCTTGTAAAGAGTTTCTGATCTGGATAGTACTCAAATAAATGTTTTTCACTGTACCTCAGTACACGTGACAATAATAAGCTAAACTAAAATAAACTGTCTCAGCCATGTGTCAGAACCTCCATAAAAAAACCTAATGTTCAAATCGTTTTATCGTCCCACCCTTATCTATTTGTTCAACCCAACAAACCACAAAACATTCCTCCAATTTCTGTGCATTTACCATTCTCATTACATTCTTATTTCATTCACATCAGCTGCCTTCAGCAGCAAACCCCCGAGATCTTTTCCTCAAACCTTCATGCTTGCTGTCTCCCTTTTCTCTAGAATGAACCTGTTTATAGTGTACGACCAAGCTTTTGACATCACTTGTAACATTTTCTTTAGGCCAATGTTAATTTCAGACCTAGTCTGCTGAAATAAAGAAACTTTATGTTGGCTGAATTGCATAGATTAAACATACAGACCATTTACCCAAAACAGAATAAGACACACGATGCTCCATTCATATAACCTTATAAAACAAATATAATGTTCGATATCTTTCCCTCTTGAATGAATAGCCTCTCCTTTCATGGATCAATTATGTTTTAAAACTTCCACCATTTCCTTGGTGTTTTTTTCCAAATTCACCTCTTTGATTTATTGGTAAACATCTTTGCACTGATGATCTACTTGTGCCCTACCCACAAATTAAACACTTTGCCTACTTTACAGATATTTCAATTCCTCCATTAGAGAACCCCTCAATCCCTGTGTTTTCAAGAGAAAATGTTACATGTCCTCATATTTCTGGTGCTATTCTCATAAATCTTTTATATGCCCTTTCCTGTGCCTGTGTAATATGATGGTGACAAAAACTATTATATCATCAGAACTATATGCAGCAAAGAATAAGGATTATGTACAAAACTATCAATATGGTCTAACCGCAAATAGAGGTTCAGCTGCTAATACATAAGAAATAAACTGAATATCCCAACCCGAAGCATCACCAATCCATGTTCTCCAAGGGTGCTGCCTGACCCACTGTTACTCCAGTACTATGTATCTTTTTTTTATAAAGTAGCATCTGCAGTTCTACAAACTCGATGTATTCTCTGCTTTTGTGCCATCACCAATCAGTTTTATGGACAATAGACAATAGGTGCAGCAGTAGGCCATTCAGCCCTTCGAGCCAGCACCGCCATTCAATGCGATCATGGCTGATCACTCTCAATCAGTACCCCGTTCCTGCCTTCTCCCCATACCCCCTCACTCCGCTATCCTTAAGAGCTCTATCCAGCTCTCTCTTGAAAGCATCCAACAAACTGGCCTCCACTGCCTTCTGAGGCAGAGAATTCCACACCTTCACCACTCTCTGACTGAAAAAGTTCTTCCTCATCTCCGTTCTAAATGGCCTACCCCTTATTCTTAAACTGTGGCCCCTTGTTCTGGACTCCCCCAACATTGGGAACATGTTTCCTGCCTCTAATGTGTCCAATCCCCTAATTATCTTATATGTTTCAATAAGATCCCCCCTCATCCTTCTAAATTCCAGTGTATACAAGCCTAATTGCTCCAGCCTTTCAACATACGACAGTCCCGCCATTCCGGGAATTAACCTAGTGAACCTACGCTGCACGCCCTCAATAGCAAGAATATCCTTCCTCAAATTTGGAGACCAAAACTGCACACAGTACTCCAGGTGCGGTCTCACCAGGGCCCGGTACAACTGTAGAAGGACCTCTTTGCTCCTATACTCAACTCCTCTTGTTTTGTTTTGAGTGATCGTTATTCCAAGATTTTTGGGGTATTCTGTCCTTCTAGTCATCCGGCATACAGCACAAAAATAGACACCTCCACACACAAAACGTGTATTGATCATCAAGCACTATTTAGAATAATGCCATGTGTCCTCTCCTGTATTAATCAGTTCCACCCTCTGTCTCTATTCCCCTACAACCATAAATTGCACATGAGACAGTAGCTGATTTTTCAACCAAAATGTCTTTGGCGTGGAAACCAGAGCGCCCAGAGGAAACGGGACAATTCTACACAGAGAACAACCAGAGTCAGGATCAAACTTGGATCTCTCGTATGAAGCTGCTGGACTATCTGCTACATCATGGAGCTCCATCACCAACACACCAATTTAGTTTCAATTTTCAAAATGAAAACTTTTGCTTTAATACCATTTAGCGGGCATGGATTTTCTTTGTCTGGACTGTTACATCTGCAAGGAAACCAGCAAGGTTGGTAGAATCAAAACTTTCTATTTTTAAATCAATGGTTGTTAACATCTTGTGGGGAAAAAAATATTAGAATCACTGGAAATATTAAGAGGATTGCTCTACAGTTCTTTGAATATATTCTGCTAAAGAATGCGTGTAACATTAGCTATTCACCAGTCACCTGACACCAAACCATTGCCTGACATGCATATTTATGCCTCTATTGCATTTCCATCCTTGAAGGTAGCTGTAATGTTCCCAACCTTAAGTATTATATTTCATATTTTGCCTCAACATTAAAAATACAGGATGTTATATGCAATCTTCAATGTCACAGCCATCTAAGCTACCTGCCATTTCTACCATTTATTGGCTACTGCAGGGTCGGCTTGCATGTTGAACTGAGCTGTGTATGCAACACAATTTCTTGCAGTCTTGGACAGAATCTTGGGATTGATTGTAATCATGCGCAGTTTTCTGGCTGACCGGATAGCACGCAACAAAAAGTTTTCCACTGGACCTCGGTACGTGCGTCAATAATAACCTAAACTAATCTGCCATACCAAGCTGTGATGCATCCAGATAAGATGCTTTCAATAGTGCACCTGCAGAAATTGGTACGGGTCACTGCACACATGCTATGTGGCAGTAGTGTTAATGCGGTTGGATGAGAACAAAGTGTTGTAATATTTACCCCCGGAAATGTAAACCTCTCGATCATTTGCACTTCAGCACTATTGAGGCAGACTGGTCGTATTTACTCCACATCATTTCCTTGTCAATATCCCTGACATTGAGGGAGAGGTTGTACTCTTGATGCAATGCTGCTAAGCTTTCTATCTACTTACTGCCTGCACTCAGTTTAATCATTGTTTGAGATCCAGGCCACTACAATGGTATCATCTGCACACTTGTAAATGTTAACATTGCATTTGCCTTCCTTACCAACAACTCAAGCCACAAATTACCCTTTGGGAATCCTGCACCAACACTGGCAAGTCCCTTTGCACCTCCAATTTTTGAATCTTCTCCCCATTTAGATCATTGGGTGTAGTTCACAATCTCCCAAACTACCTCATTGCAGCCTTTAAACTGTTTTGTTTTAATCTGCATGTGTGCAATAATGCTGCACCACCGTAAGACTAAGGCACTACATTTTGCACTTGGGTCATTTCTCTCTCAACACTGCCTTTTATATTCCTAAGCGGTGTTGTACTGATGGATTGGGTACAAATTGTTTCACTGTATCTCAGTCCAGGTAACAATAATAACCCAATACCAATATCTGTTGTACACTAGTCATAATGTAACAACGTCATATAGCACAGAAACTGTCCCTTCAGCCCCACTTATCCACGCCGACCAAGATGTCCCATCTAAGCGAGTCCCATTTGTCTGCATTAGACCCATCCTATCCATGTACTTATCCAAGTGCCTTTTAAACATTGTTATTGTATGAAGACTGTTCTTAGCTTTGCATTTTTCACCTGGGTCTGCACGGTGGTGCAGCGGTAGAGTTGCTGCCTCCCAGAGTCAGAGATCTGCGTTCCATTCTGACTACGGGTGTTGCCTGTATCAAGTTTGTATGTTCGCCCCGTGATCTGCGTGGGTTTTCTCTGGGTGCTCCAGTTTCCTCCCACACTCCGAAGACATACAGGTTTGTAGACTATTTGGCTTGGTAAAAATTGTAAAAGTTTCCCTAGTGTATGTAGGATAGTGCTAGCGGGCGGTGATCGCTGGTCGGCGTAGACTCGGTGAGCCGAAGGGCCTGTTTTTTCCATGATGTATGCCTAAACTAAAAAGCAGGTACGACTTCTTGCGCAATCAACCAGGAAATGGGTTCAGCACTGAGAAAGCCCTGTCGGTCATAAACTTGCATTTACTTTCTGAGATGCCAAATGTATCGTTCAAAACTGAATTCTGTTTCTGCGAGGAATTTCTATAGGGAAAAGATCCTCAGACTCAGTGTTAGCTGATCAAAAGATAGAGGTGCTTTTTACTTTCCCACGTTACCTTTGTGACAGAGAATGCCATCTCCAATTCAACGTGAAATTTAAGGAAAATGAGCACATTTTGCAATTAAAAATCAGAAGGTGCTGGAAATACTCAGCAGCCCAAGCCACATTTATGGGAACAGAAACATAGCTAATGTTTCAATCTGAAGGGTATTACAGCTGAATGGTTAAGTTTCCCTTCCCGCAGATACTGCCTGACCTCTTGAGTATATCCAGCATTTTCTGTTTTTATTTCAGATTTCCAGCATCTGCACTCTCATTGATTTTAGCAAATTTTCCATATTCTGAATATATCTGATCATTAAATTTATCCCACATTAGTGGAATACAAACCATATGACACAGAAGGCTATGCCCCTTTTCACTCTTTGCAATTAGGTGCCAGTCACCATCATCCACCAGCTCTTTCCCCATAATTATATTAAAAGTTTTTTTTTTAAATTGTCCTTTCAGGCAACACAAGGACAGGCACAGAGCAAAAGGACAAATTTTGTTCGAAGTTCACAGCGTTGTGTTCTTGATATTTCCATATGCATATTATGCTAGATTGCTCCCAGGGTTGGGCAGCTGTGGATCTAATCCCAAATTACCACACAAATGTTGAAATTAATATGACATGCTTCCCATAAGGAAGAGACTTGGTATCTTCAACAACAGAGTGGATCCTCAGCATCTCCCAATTTAACACAACTGGAACACGTGTCTCATAGTGGATTCATGGTTTAGGTTACTGTATAGATTAATTGCATGAGACAATTACTCCACAAGGGTGGTAAGAGATGGAAAAGGTGAACAACGGGAGAGAACCCCAGTGGAATGATGAGGGTGGGAAAGCAATGCAGTGAGTGAGGATTATCCAAAATTGGAAAATTCAATATTCACACCATTGGGTTTTAAGCTACCCAAGTGGAATACGAGTTTCTTTTCTAGTTTGCATTTGACCTCATCATGGCAGAGGGGGTAGAAGAGGACAAATGTGTCAGTGGAAATTGATGGGATCAACTTTCATCTGGAAGCTCAAGATGGCCTTTGCAGACAGAGCACAGTTGGTCTGCAAAGCAGTCATGTAGTCTCTACCCAGGGCATAGGTACAGGCAACGTTAGACATTTATAGGGGCAGTACTGTGCTGCTGCAGTAGACTGTAATGCCAGTGACCTAGGTTTGATCCTGTCTTTGTGGGTGCTGTCTGTACAGTGTTTGTATGTTCTCAGTGACGACATGGGTTTTCTCTGGGTGCTGTGGTTTCCTCCCACATTCCAAAGACATGCAGGTTTGTAGGTTAATTGGCTTCTGTAAATTACCCCTAGTGTGTAGGACGCAAAACTTGGACAGTGGACCAAAGGGCCTATTTCCATGTTGCATCTCTAAAACAAAAAACATTTTAAAAACTTGGTTTCACAGATGCAGACGCAAGCTCACAATCATTGAACAGTTTGAAAGCTGCTGATGCAGTTTAGAAATATCAATTGCTTCTGCACACAAATTGTATTTGAAATGGACTCAAAACTACCAGCATTAAAGAATGATTTGCAAAATTATCAGACCTTGTCTAATATATTAGAGCTGAGCAATGCTCCACAACTTCCACTCAGTTACGAAGAATTTTGAAAAGGCAACTGTTTTCCCCATTGATATCTCAACTCAATGCACATTGTTTCAAATAAATCCAAGCAACTACTGAGAGAACATTTGACATGTAACCAGACTGCAAATCAATTCAGGGATGGGAATGAGACAGGATGAGTAAATGAAGATGACTTCCCATGAAAGTTTAACAACAGTCATCTCCATGTCCCGCCTAGAAGACAGATCAAGCATTTATACCACTCAACTGGGCAATAGCACTGGACTCCTAAGACTAGACTGAATTTCCAGCTTTCCATTCTCACTAAGTGTTGCTCTTGAGATACCTGTGACGTGCTGTTAGATTCTTCATGGGATCCAATGGGGCAACATTGGCTGGCAAATCTGATGCTGAGCCTGCATCAGCTCAATCTGATGGAAATCCAACAGGTCCACTGATCTAAACAGGAAGAAAGAACTGTGAAGTGAGCAGCAATCTCCTTTTTATTTAATTTACTAGATTCAAATTATTTCATTATTTTGACTATCTTTATCGTTTATCAATAAACTTGATTTGATGAAATAGTGCCCAAGTGTTTTTGAACACTTGAGATTTGAGAAAGAGCTACAGGGTGAGCAAACAGACTGGAGATCAGGAGTGACCCTCAGAGTTTTTGATTTATCATTATTGGTGAAGGCAAGAGCCAATCACGGTATAAAACACCTTGATTAGAACTCTTTTCGGTGATTGTTGCCAGAGTCTTTTGCAGTGCTAATCTCAAATTATGTTTTTATACTTGGACTTTCTCACTTGGGAATTTTGTTTTATTTGTACATGGGACGTACACATCAACAGTCATACCAACATTTATAATCTTTCCGAAATTACCTGATCTGCAGAAGGTAGTAACCACATCAGTTAGTTAGTTCAGTTTATTATCACGCGTATCAAGGTACAGTGAAAAGCTTTTGTTGCGTGCTAACCAGTCAGTGTTTCAGGAATCACATATAGCCAAACTGGTCAAGGATGACAGACTTTTACAGGGCGGAACAGTAGTGTAGCAGTAGACCTGCTGCCTCACAGCACCAGAGACCCAGGTTCCATCCTGACTATGGGTGCTGCCTGTGTTGAGTTCGTATGTCCCCCCTGTAACCTTGTGGGTTTTTTATGGGTTCTCCCCGCAGTCCAGAATGAGTTACCCACATTTTAAAGTCCACCAATATTGGATGAGAAGCCCATGCTCTAGTCAATGCCCAGAAAGCATGTACAAAAAGGCACTGTACACAAATGTCATTCCAACAAACTTGGGCCAGTACCACAATGCCTGCACAGCAACATGCCAGGCAGTGCGGCTGATTCAACTTCAGCAACCAAGGCTCGATCATGATGCCTGGTGTTGCCAATGTCGGGTTCCACATTTGTCCTGTGACAGCATGGGTTTCCACCCACAACATACGGGTCAGTGGCTTAATTTGCAACTGTAAATTACCTTCAAAGTAGATAGAGAAACATCAAGGGTGTTAATGGACATGAATGAAAGAACAGATTATACAGAAAACAAGTGGGGAATGGGACTACATTTAGAGCTGACATACCTTCAGTAGGCAGATCGTGTCCTTCTACAGTCAAATAAAATTTGAATATGAAAAACCTACTATCAAGAAACAGACTACCAGTTATGCAAGATGGTGAGCAATTTCTGTCAGCCTTCTTGGAAGAATTTCAGATGTTCGTCCTTCTCTACCCTCTGCCTCACACATTCAGCGAAGAATATATTTTCTGTCAGAACAAATGACAACAGCAGTAATATCCATTGGAATTTGCTAAAATTAGTCTATTGGAGCATTTGGTACGATGCTGTGATGCAATGCACCAAAATCTTGTTCAGCAGGTAGGAGCAGAAAAGAAAGAAACCAGACACCAAAACAGTCAATGAGATGTGACAAAGCAAACTTTTAACCATTCGTCTTTTGATCTACAAATGGGCCTGTTCTGAAACATATCCAGATTAAGATATTCAGAGTAAATCCCAGAAGCTTTTTTTTTTGTGGAAAGCTTAACTCCCAAAACACCATAACTGGTAAATCTGTTAATTCCAAAAAAATTACAGGCATCTCAGATTGTTTAATTTTCAGACATTTTAAAGGTTTATAATGTTGACAAAGTGCAATTCCACAAAAAATATTGCAGTGGAGATTCATCTAATAACAAAACTATTTTGATTTCAGAATAAGAGATGATGAGGAATTTCTCCTGACAGTCATCAACCTTTTGAATGTTGTTCGAGAGAACTATGGAAGTGAAATTATTGCATGTATTCAAGGCAAAGACTGACAGACATTTGGATTCCAAGGGAGAAGAGGGATGTGGGGAACAAGGAACAAAGAGGAGTTGAGGTCAGTACTGGATGCGACTTGCCCTTACTGAATAGTAGCGCACTCTCAAGGTGCCAAGTGATTAACTGAGGCTTTTGTTCCCATTTCTTATGTTGTGATTTTGAAATACTATTTTTACTCAGGCACCAAGGAGGCAAGTCAATGTTGCCTCTTACTACAAGAGGATGCAAGTACAAGAATACAGTTGGTTTACTAAAATTATATAGGGCCCTTATGGGACTGTACATGGAACTTGGGTTTACATGGAAATGTATTTGCATTTCAGAAAGTTCAACAGGATTAAATCTTGGAATGGAACAAGTAGATCCATTAAAGTTGAATAAAGAGACCAGGGTGATATTCTCTAGTGTTTGGAAGAGATGCTTTCATTTAACATACAAAATTCTTACTGGGCTAGATAAGATAGAAACAAATAACATTTAGTATATCACATCTAGTGTCTATGATTTATCGTCCTCTATGTTGGAAGCCCAGGGGTAAACACCGATTTGAAAACCACTGCAGAACACATCAGTTTAGACCGCAAGGACGATCAAGAGCTTTCAGTCACTTTCACATGATCCCTCCCATGCTGACTTCTTCAGCCTCCCACTTTGCTCCATTGATGCCTAAACTATTTTTGAGGAGCGGCACCTTATCTTCCATGTGTTGCAGACCACAGGACTTCATACTGAACTTAATTTCCAGTTAACACCCTTTTCTCTCCAGAGATCTCTCCAGGGAAGATACCTAAAATGTTAATCTATAAGCAAAGTCCAATGCACAATAAACACGTGCACAATGTCGTCATATGCAGATTGATAACGGACTTTGAATCTTAGAAATGTCAAGCTCAATTTTATGGTCTGCTGCATGCCAAGCCTAGAGAAAAATTACATTGATTTCTCAGAGTCATGCCAGTAATTGAACAACAGAACGGGGAAGGAAAAGGATGGCTAGGAAAAGAAGCCATATCAAAACGCTAGAACATTAATTTAGACTTTAGAGATACAGCATGGAAACAGACTCTTTGGCCCACCGAGTCTGCACCGATCAGCAATCAACCGTATGTTAATCTTCACACACTAGGGACAATTTTACAATATACCAAAGCCAATTAAGCTACAAAGTTATGTGTTTAGAATGCCGGAGCACCCTGAGAAAACCCGCGTGGTCATAGGGAGAACATACAAACTCCATACAGACAGCACCAGATCAAACCTGGTTCACTGGCATTATAAGGCAGCAACTCTACCACTGTACCACTGTGCCGCCCCCTAATTAAATAAAATAAAATAATGAAAGGCCAAAAAGTGCTCACTCAGCGGAAATAAATAATGGACGTAGTACTTATCATAAGATGGAATAACAATAAAGGAAACTCGCTTCAAAATTACATACCCTGGACTGAAGCTGGGAACAGGCGATAGAATGGAAATTACAAATCTTTCTACCAATCTTCCTATAACCCAAACACCAATTTCTAATAAACAAATAAGAACCATATTCAAATAAAGGCAAAGAATTGAAGTGGTTTAGAAGGAGTTCATACTATCATATCGTTAAAGACAATTTATACTGTCTTGAAAGCTAATTGAGAAAGAATTAATTGAATTTTTGTCACAGAAAATTCTTACACTATCTTTTCTGTGAAAGAAACAACCAATGAGAGAAAAACTACAAAAATTCCTGCTGCAGTTTTTAGATACCCTGATAGAGCATTGCTTGGTGTACAAATACTATTTTCAATCATCCTCCAACATTTGTGTCACCTACAACAGGACCCCACTACTGGCCACATCTTCCCATCCCCTCCCCTTTCTGCGTTCCACAGAGACCGTTCCCTCCGTAACTCCCTGGTCCACTCGTCCCTTCCTACCCAAACCACCCCATCCCCGGGCACTTTCCCCTGCAAACTCAGGTGATGCAATACCTGTCCCTTTACTTCCCCCCTCGACTCCATCCAAGGACCCAAACAGTCTTTCCAGGTGAGACAGAGGTTCACCTCCACTTCCTCCAACCTCATCTATTGTATCCGCTGCTCTAGATGTCAACTTCTTTACATCGGCGAAACCAAACGCAGGCTCAGCGATCGTTTCGCTCAACACCTTCGCTCAGTCCGCCTTAACCAACCTGATCTCCCAGTGGCTGAGCACTTCAACTCCCCCTCCCACTCCCAGTCTGACCTTTCTGTCATGGGCCCCCTCCAATGCCATAGTGAGGCCCACCGAAAATTGGAGGAACAGCACCTCATATTTCGCTTGGGCAGCTTGCAGCCCAGCAGTATGAACATTGACCTCTCCAACTTTAGATAGATCCTCTGTCCCTCTCTTCCCCTCCCCTTCCCAGTTCTCCCTCTATCTTCCTGTCTCCACCTATATCCTTCCTTTGTCCCGCCCCGCCCCCCTGACATCAGTCTGAGGAAGGGTCTCGACCCAAAACGTCACCCATTCCTTCTCTCCTGAGATGCTGCCTGACCTGCTGAGTTACTCCAGCATTTTGTGAAATAAATACTATTTTCAAAAGTCATCTTAGAATCTTGATCTTCCAATGCAATCATTATTAATTGAAAATAGAAAAATGCAGGCAGTGAGAATCTACCGAAATAATAGAAATTACTGGAAAAAAAGTCCGTAAATCGGGATACATTGCAGCCTACCATACAATATTGAATTCCCCATCTTGGGATAATCGCTAATGTGACCAGGTGATCAATGGTGGGCATGGGCTTGGCGACCCAAAGGGCTGTTTCAATGCTGTCTCTAAACGAAACTAAAGGTAAATTTGTCTTTTTCTTTCTTGTTATAACAGAACCGTCATTTCAGACAGTCATTTCTGCATGTAATCATTTTGCAGAGTTATTTATTTTATTTGTATAATTGTATCAATTGATGAGGGCAAAGCCATAACAAATTGTCTGTATTGACATCAGCACGGTGTTTGAAAGGTTCTGCATGGTAGGCTGCTCTGAAATGTTCAATCCCATGGGATCGAAATAGAGCTAGCTGACAGGCTAAAGAAGTGGCTTTGTGGAAGGAACCAGAGGTTGATGGAGGAAGATTGCTTTTTGGATTGGAGGCCTGTGGCTAGTGGTGTGCCCCAGGGATCCCTGCTGAGACCCATTGCTGTTTGTGGATAATGTCAACGATTTGTACGAGAATGTAGAAAGCATGATTAATAAATTTGCAGATGACACTAAAGTGAGTGGTATCATAGAAAGTGAAGATGGTTACAGCAGGAATAGCTGGGCAAACGGGCTGAGGAATGGTTAATGGGGATTCATGTAGAGAAGTATGAGGTGTTACATTTTGTTGCACTAAGGCAGGACTTTTACAGTGAATGGCAGGGCACCACGGATTGTGGTGGAGCAGAGGGATCTGGGAGTGCAGGTGCATAGTTCTTTGAAAGTGACATCTCGGGTAGATAGGGTGGTCAAAGTGACTTTCAAAACTTTGGCCTTTGTCAGTCAGGGAATTGAATAGAGAAGTTGGGATGTTGTGTTCCAGTTGTACAAGACATTGGTGAGGTTGCATTTGGAATATTGTGTTCAGTTTTGGTCAGCATGACAAAGTACGTATGTTGGTAGGCTGGAAAGAGCCCAGAGAAGATTTATGAGCACGTGGCCAGGACTTGAAGGCCTGAACTATGGGAAGATGTTAGGCAGGCTAGCACTTTATTCTATGCAGGATGATGACAGGTTTAGTTTAGTTCATTATTGTCACGTCAAGGTAATGTGAAAAGCTTCAGACAAAGAAAAGCTATACATGAATACAATCAAGTGGCCCACAGTACACAAGTAAAGGAAAAAGGTTACAACATTTAGTGCACCGATATGACATCGCCGACAAGTATAAGATCATGAGAAGACCAGATATTGTATATGCACAGTCTTGGGTTTAAAGTGAGAGGAGAAAAATTTAATGGGAACTCGAGAGGCATCTTTTTCCGCACAGAAGGTATATGGAACGAGCTGCTAGGTGAGGTAGTTGAAATGGGTACTATAACAACATTTAGACAGATACGTGAATAGGAAAGGTTTAGAGGGATATAGGCCAAATGCAGGCAGGTGGGGCTAGCATAGATGGGGTACCATGGTCTTAGTCACACAACCTCACCATTAATAACATATTACACCGATGAACCAGCAGCATACACTTATAACTATCTCAATTAACCCACCAATTCACGCTATCAGAGATATTCCCTTTGTTCCACCAATTCCTCCCCCACCTACTCTGACTGAAAAACACCATTTTCAACCATTCCCAAATCTGAATTGACCTGGACCTGAAATATTAACCATTTCTATTTCCAGACACTACCTTTGAAACTTTTCCAATATTTTGTTTTCGCTTTCAACATGCAGGACATGTAAAACCTGTAAAACGTAGATCAGTGCTCTTGCTGAGACCTGAACGAGAACACTGGAAATGCCTAGTAATTCAGGCGGTGTTTGTGCAAAGAGAAAACGTGAGACAATATTACAAACATATGCTCACCTGCTAATGGGCACAGAGACCTTCACGGTCTACAGCCAGGTACCCCTGGCAGGAAGTTACCTGCTAGGGAGACAAATGCTGGGTGCAATTTCTCAGAATGCCAATCAGTACCAAAATAAATGTTTAGAATTGAGTTTGATGCATTTTTCACTGTACATAGCAGGAGACGGCCTTGTCAAAAGTTAGCAATTCTTTTGAATAGGCAACGACTCCCATTTTTCAGATCAGAGGGATTAAAGATGATGACTAAAAACATGCATTGCATTACTGCTGACATCAATGGGGGCAGGCTTCAATTTGGAACATTGTTTCCAGAAATACAAAAATCCTGATGACAAGTCAGGGATCACATTTCTCATTTGGAACAATGTAGCCAAAAACAGTGATTGAAAAGTTTCCTCTTTCAGAGTGAACCTATTTTCAACTAAGCAGCAAGCTTCTTTAGCGCAGTGTTAATCTAACTTCTAGCTCGCCATCTGCAAAGAAAATATGGCCTGGCTAAAATTAAGTGCATTATTTGTGTCACAGAAACGTATTTTTCTTCAAATACATTTAATATCAATAAAATTCAAAGTAACAATTAGCTGACAACTAGACAAATGACATTTTTAACTCTGAAATTTACCATGAATAATTTTACAACGATCAGAACCATGAATATTCAATGAGCGCAAGCCTCAACATATTTCCAGAGTTTGATGAATAAATAAGAAACCTTAAAAAATAAGATTGTGTTTGCCGGCATTGCTCAATTCACACGGTACAATACTGATCTGTAAATGACTAACAAACATGGACGAGGAAATACTGCCGACAACCTTGCATGAAACACAACACACACCCAGTACAGTATCATGTTATTGTACACCGTGTTTCACCTTATTGCCACTAAAATATCAGTACTTTGTTGCATTGACCTATGATTCATGTGTATAAATGCACACTAATTTACAAATTGTCGGAAAGCTGCTTAAACTTACCAACAGTGAAGACATTTGTCACGAGCACACCCTGGAAATGATCAGAATAAACTCCTTTACAGAACAAAGTTCAACAGCCAGCTTTGAAACAAACCCTCTGGCTTTTTACAGCACCAGCATGCAGCTGTGCAATTACATTCTTGTACATGCTGAGGCAATGCAGACTTCATTCTTTGTTAGTCTCAGCCACTCACCTGTGGCACATCCAACAAGCCACACAGAATTCAATCTTACATTACTCATCAAACAAACATGCACTTTGCACATCTCTCCACTTCACTAGCATTCACAGATGTATGTACATACAATTGAACCAGATTATTATTTGTATTCTCCATTTAGTATTCTGATATCATATAATAAATCAACCCAATTCCAAGCCCAAAATTTAATAGCTCAACACCAGAGCCCAATACCAGAAACCTTAGATGACATCAAGCTTGTTTATTTTCGACACAAGTTTCAACAAATATTCTTAAATCTTTATTTTAACCTACTTCAAATTTCCTTTGAAGAAATAAACAACATAAACAAAATAGCAAAGACACCATGAAGATCAGAACTCGGATATACATTCCCAGACAAGCAATCAGTTTGAAAGTACCCCAGAGTACATGGCGAAGGTATCACAAAATGCTGGAGTAACAGCAGGTCAGGCAGCATCTCGGAGAGAAGGAATAGGTGACGTTTCAGGTCGCCGAAACGTCACCCACTCCCTCTCTCCTAGATGCTGCCTGACCTGCTGTTAACCAGCATTTTGTGATACCTTCGATTTGTACCAGCATCTGCAGTTATTTTCCTACACAGAGTACATAGTAGTCAGCATCAAATACTGAGAATTTGTATGGCTGAAAGATGAAACACTGGCCACAATTCTCAAGGTGTGGACACAAGAACTGCAGATGCTGGAATCCCAGATAAAAACAAAGTGCGGAATAATTCAGGGGGGTCAGGCAGCATCTCTATAGGATATGGATTGACATTTCGGAACAGGACATAGAGTCTGAAGAATCCCAACACGAAATATCACTGACTCCAGCACTATGTATTTTATTCTCAAGGTGACATTGGATCTGGGATATTAACTTGTTTTCATACTACTGTTAATGTAGAGCCTGCATTCATGACATGACACAACATGGTCACAGACATGACAGGACAATTTGTTATTGCACTTCCATTCCCTTTAAATAATTATTTATCCAAAGCAAAACGTGAACAATCTAACTGAAAGATATCTTGCACAATTTGCAGAAATGGAAGATCCTGCCTTATTTCTCTCTTTGAAGAACAGTTCAGATGAACTGTGGAATATCGTGCTAAACAGTTTGTCATTTTTATCTCTCATCAGCCCTGACATTCCCTGGCCCCAAAGCAAACCAATGTCAAAAGCAAAGTGATATGTGAAAGTCTTTTAGTTAACTTCACAACAATGGAGTAGTTCTTGCACATGATAATATCAAATGTGAGACTTGAACACACTATGGTCAAGTGTGGCAATCACTGTAGGTTTAAAATTATATAAACAATTTTCATTCAGAAAGTGAACACAAGTTCAAAGATTGACATAGAATGAGGGGTCCTGGGTTTTGAAGAATTTGCTTTAATCCTCCAATTGATAGTTTATACAGTTGTCGCTTTTAGAAGATCCACAAGTCAGGACTGTCCATTTTTGGTCATTGGTAGTGGATATCAATAACTCCATTTTATGATGATTTTCTGGATTGTAGCATTGGACATTTGTAAATTTTAGTCCTATCCATGTCATAATTTGCCCAAAGTCAGGTTCATATGTCAGAGATATAAATTAGCTCACAGTCCTCCTACCTAATATTCAGTATCCGTTGAAGGTTTTGACATGGGTTTCCAACCATGTAGTAACTTCTTCTTTCTCTGTGCTGGTATATTTCATTCACTATTAAATTTAAGGATACTAAGTGACAATCCATTTAATTTTTATTTTCATCTGAAAACTGCTCACGTCATTACTAATTTGTCAATAACATGAGCAAAAATTAACTGAATGGGTCAGGCAATAACCCCAAAAGGAAATAGAAACATAGAAAATAGGTGCAGGAGTACGCCATTCGGCCCTTCGAGCCTGCACCGCCATTCAATATGATCATGGCTGATCATCCAACTCAGTATCCCGTACCTGCCTTCTCTCCATACCCCCTGATCCCTTTAGCCACAAGGGCCACATCTAACTCCCTCTTAAATATAGTCAATGAACTGGCCTCAACTACCTTCTGTGGCAGAGAATTCCACAGATTCACCACTCTGTGTGAAAAAATACTTTCTCATCTCGGTCCTAAAAGACTTCCCCCTTATCCTTAAACTGTGACCCCTTGTTCTGGACTTCCCCAACATCCGGAACAATCTTCCTGCATCTAGCCTGTCCAACCCCTTAAGAATTTTGTAAGTTTATATAAGATCCCCCCTCAATCTTCTAAATTCCAGTGAGTACAAGCCGAGTCTATCCAGTCTTTCTTCATATGAAAGTCCTGCCATCCCAGGAATCAATCTGGTGAACCTTCTCTGTACTCCCTCTATGGCAAGAATGTCTTGCCTCAGATTAGGAGACCAAACTGCACGCAATACTCCAGGTGTGATCTCACCAATGCCCTGTACAAATGGATACAAGACATTTCAGGAAGGAACCTTTCATCATTCTGAAGAAAGGCTCCAGCCTGAATGGAGTTGATGGTCCGGCCATTCTTCGTGTGTTGGCTCGCGACTAGCTTGTTCGGTGGGTTCTCGCTGGTCTTGCGGAGATGTACCCAATTGCGATGGTAGATGCCAGACGGGGTCTGAACCGTATATGATCGCTCATCAAGCTGGCAAGTAACGATTGCTTTCTCCCAACTCTTCTTTCCTTGTACAAGGGGTTGCATTTGCACTGTATTCCCTTCGTGAAGTGGGAAAAGGTCGTTGGCTGACCTGTTGTAATTGCCAACTTGCTGCTGGACGCGCTGCTTCATGCGTTGTGTTCCTGTACTACTCTGGGTTCGAGTAGGCTTTCTGTCGTCGGCAGAAATGTTCGCTTGCGGCGATACCCGAGGCGCTGAGCGGGACGTGCTCAGCCCTTGCGAAGGTGTATTACGATGATCCAACATCGCCAGGTAGAGGTCGGATCGCGATTTGTTGCTCTTTGGCATGATTCGATTCACTGTTTTGATGGCTGATTCTGCTTTCCCGATTGATATGTTGTTACCAGGACTGCCACACAGTGCTCAAAATCCCATTCTCTCGCAAACTGGCAAAATGCGATCGATATGAACTGCGGTCCATTATCTCTCACAACTTGTGTTGGGCTGCCGTATCTCGGGAAATTAGCTTTCAACTTGCAAATTACGGCTCGACTGCTCGTGTCTTTCTGCCGGTCTACTTCGAAGAATTTGCTCTGGTAGTCGACGGTGCCGAGATAATCATTCTCGTCCCATAAGAGATCTGTGCCGACTTTCTTCCATGGCCTAGTCGGTAACTCATGACTCATAAGCGACTCTTTTTGCTGGCACGCTTCATAGGTGCGGCACACATCACATGTAGCGATATACTGCGTGATGTCGCTACTCATGCTAGGCCAGAATGGGCATTCGCGTGCTCGTTGTAGGCAGCCTTCGATGCCCAAATGTGAAGAGTGTATCTTTTCTTTCATGCCTCCGAGTAAGCTTATCGGTATGACCACGCGCTTGCCCTTGCAGATCAAACCATCTTGTACTGCGAGCTCATCCCTATAGTTATAATAAGGTGTGAGCTGCTCTGGTAGCTTATAGCGTTCGTTAGGCCAACCATTGATGATGACGCGCTTCAGCATCTGTAGCATGTCTTCTTTCGCTGTTTCATCACAAATTTTCTTGAGACGCTCATCACGAATTGGCAAGTGCGATACCATGTTGACCTCCTCGAATGCCTGATCTCTGCTCCGAGTACTGCTAACTGCTCTCGACAGTGTATCTCCAAGATACAGGAGTTTCCCCTGACAGTAGCTGATGTCGAAATCATAGCTCTGTAGGCAGAGTAGCATTCCTTGGATGCTTCGATGCTTTCACAAGCGGCTTCTTCGCTATCATTTCCAGCGGTTTGTGATCGCTGATCACACTGGTGAAACGACCAAATGTGTATTAGTGAAAACGGTCCATTGAGAATACCACAGTGAGCATCTTCTTCTCAATCGAAACATATCACGATTCGTTGTTGGTTAATCCTCTGCTCGCATACGCGATGCGACGTCCCTTTTGAGCAAGGCTGCCCCCAGCCCTTTGTTGCTCGTGTCACACTGTATCGTCAGCTCCTCCTTGGGATTGTAGTATGCTAAGATCGGTGCTTCAGACACTATCTGTCTGATCTTGGACATCGCATTGTCCTGCTCAGTAGACCACTCCCATGCTATGTCTCATCAGCTGATAGGCTCCAGGGTATCAGACGGGCTGGGTAGAAAACGGCTCAGGTAGTTGACAAATCCAACTAGCCTCTGCACACCCTGTACATCTGAGGGTGCTGGCATGTTGATGACATCAACGACCTTTTTGGGGTCAGGTTGTAGTCCTGTGCTCATGATCACCTGCCCTAAGAAGGGTATCTCGGTAGCTCTGAAGAGACTTGTCACTGTTGAGCTTGATTTGTTGCTGAAGTCGAGTCGTGGTCGATGATAGTGTCTTCCCTCGCCTCTCCTTTGCCATAGACTAGGATGTCATCTGCGACGCAGATCACTCCAGGTAGCCCTTCGAGCGCCTGATACAATCTTCGCTGGAAGATTTCAGATAAGCTTGCAGCGAATGGCAGTCAGCGCCACTGATATCGACCGAAAGGCGTGTTGAACGTCATTAGTTTGCTAGACTCGTCGTCCAGTTTCACGTGCCAGAAAGCTGAGCTCATGTCTAGCTTACTGAAGACCTTCACTTGATCGAGATCTGGCAAGATGTCCTCAATAACTGGAAGTAGATAGTGTTCTCGCTTAATGCTTTGTTTAGCAGTCGTGGATCGGTACACACAGATCGCCATTCTTTTTCTCCACGACCATGAGCTGGCTGACCCAACTCGTCGGCTCGTGCACTGGTGCGATCACGTGACGCTCTACCATGCACTCTAGCTGCGTCTTCAACTTCTGCTTTATCGCGTGATGTAAACGCCGTGGCGGTAAGACAATTGGTTGCATTTCCTCGTCAATCTGCAGGTGGGCTTCACCGGACAGCTCTCCTAGTTCACCGTCGAACACCTCTGCATAGCGTTCTTCAGCCTTGCGCCATTTCACCTTTACGACAGACGATGTGTATACACGGTAAAAACTGTCGTCGTTCACAGTGATCAAATTAATTCGCCGTCTAACTTTGCTCACTAGCAGCGGTGTGAAGTCATCACTAACCACAATGAACTCAGAATACTTGCGGTTTGCCTTGGGGTTGAGCAGCTTAACCCAGCAAACTCCTTCCGCGTCCATCGTAGTCTTATTCCACATCATGAGCTTCTTTTGACATGGGGCATGTGTGTGGTCTACGCTGAGGAAATATCTGCGTGGCAAGAAGTTCACGCTCGCTCCGCTGTCCACTTGGAAGTCGACCTGCTTCCCACTGACGAGTATTGATGCGTAGACATCATCTCTTGGCCGCAACGTGTTAATTGTGAGCTTGATGTTGCTGATGAACTCTGTGCTCTTGTCACTGCCAGTCTGGTCATCCACTTTTCGCTTTCTGCACACTTTGGCAAAATGGTTGCGACCGCCGCATGCCTTACATTTGTCCGTAGGCTGGACACTGCTGTTTGTCCATTGCAATGCTCCTTGCCACAATACTTGCATGCTTTCACTTCCTGTAAGTACTTTCCTTGGTTTTTCCTTGGCTTAGTCCAGCTGCTGTGCTTGTGTGGCTGGTGCCCAGCAACACCCCTCTTGTCGCTCAGCTATCTGATTTTGTGGACTGTAGCAGCAGACCTGCTACTTCCACCGTTGGTGAAAGCTTGGAGATGTGACTCAGCCGTCTCGGCACTCTTGCAGATGTCGATACAGCCACCGAGAGTGTGCCTCTTTTCTTGCAGCAAACGCTTCTTCGTCTACGAGTCACTAATTCCAAGCACAAGCTTGTCGTGGTGCAAGTTGTCCGTCATGCACTGGCAGAAATTGCAGGACTTTGCTAGTGTTCTCAGACTGGCGAAAAACAATTCAAACCTCTCTTCTGCTTCTTGCTGTCTCTTGTTATCATATCATCATATCATATATATACAGCCGGAAACAGGCCTTTTCGGCCCACCAAGTCCGTGCCGCCCAGCGATCCCCGTACATTAACATTATCCTACACACACTAGGGACAATTTTTACATTTACCCAGCCAATTAACCTACATACCTGTACGTCTTTGGAGTGTGGGAGGAAACCGAAGATCTCGGAGAAAACCCACGCAGGTCACGGGGAGAACGTACAAACTCCTTACAGTGCAGCACCCGTAGTCAGGATCGAACCTGAGTCTCCGGCGCTGCATTCGCTGTAAAGCAGCAACTCTACCGCTGCGCTACCATGAAGAGGTACCGTTCATAGGTTTAATTCTTCTCGCCAATGGCGTCGTTTTCGAACGCTTGAATGATCTCGGCCATGTCACGGCCCACCTCGTCGCTGGCGAATACGAAACTGTTGTAAATCTCAAGTCCTGACGGGCCAATTGTATGGAGGAACAATGCCGTCTGGTAGGCTGAAGTTTGCTATGCGACCACGCTATAGTTAGTCCACATCTGCCGCCATTTTTTCCAACCCTCAATCACTTCACGATTGACGGTAAATGGGGTTGTAGTCTTATTCCACATCGGTGGTCGTATACCACTCACGGTAGGCGGGCCGGTAGCGTGCTGTGGGTTGCGACGCTTCTGGACGCTCATCCCCTCACCGCTTGCTCTCATCGCAGCTGCTGCTGAACGGTCAACTGCCCCTCCCCCAGCGTAGTCATGTCGTTTAGCGGCTGAAATCACTTTTACTTGCCTTGAATCCTGTTTCCGCACCTGGGACTCGGCACTTGACACTATCACTAGTCGTTAGCTGCCAACTGTCCGAGCCGAGACCTTCAGGTTGCGGGAGAGAAAAAAACGATTCTCTAAGGTACCACCGCTGCCGCCATGTTTGGAGACACGATTTCAAGCAGAACTCCCATGCATGCACATGCGCATGCGTGAACTTTATTAAATCGTTCACAACATTACATTAGCATACATTGCATATGCATATATCACAACATTCTTAATCAGGCTTTGCAGCAAAATATTCTGCTATAATGCGATACTTGCTTTCCAGGAAACCTTGGGTTGTGTTATAAAAACAATTGTGTCAATGCGAAAAGAGAGCCAGTTTCAAAGTTAGTTTTCATTAACAAAGTTATTTTTCACACAGGATTTTTTTAAATGTCTTTTTTATAGCTACAAGTTATTTGTGCTATTGCAGGCTGAAAAGTCTAAGATACATGATACATGGTTTAATACTCATGACACCAATGTTAAAAGAAGTGATTGCTTCTCAATTTCAATGGCCACCCACAGTGAAACGAGCAGCTTGTGTTCTTCAGAGACTATGGTGAGTGATTATTGTGGGGAGGTTAGATGGAATGTGTTTTCCCTTGGACTGCTTTTTTTAAAAAACCAAATACAGCTTTATTTTCTGCTTGTAAATTTTCAAAGTAACTTTTAGGCTGTTCCAGTTCCTGATCAAAATCAGGTTATAAACCATTCAACACACGTGAGACAAAATATGTCCCCTAATTCAATTGCATTATATCCAATTGGTGTCATGGAACAAGTAAGAGAAACAAAGAGCTGCAGGTGGCTAGTTTATACACAAAAGGACACAAAGTGCTGGAGTAACTCCACAGGTCAAACTGCACCTCTGGAGAACATGGATCGGTGACATTTCCGGTTAAGAAGAAGAGCCTCACCCCATAATGTCACCTAAGGTAGACACAAACTGCTGGAGTAACTCAGCGGGGCAGGCAGCATCTCTGGAGAGAAGGAATGGGTGACATTTTGGGTCGAGACCCTTCTTCAGACGGATAATGTCACCCACCACGTTCTCAAGAGAAGGGTCTGAAGAAGAGTCTCAACCCGAAACGTCACCCATTCTTTCTCTCCCGAGATGCTGCCTGACCCGCGGAATTACTCCAGCATTCTGTGTCTACCTTCGATTTAAACCAGCATCTGCAGTTTTATTCCTACACATTTTGCCACACCACGGCGAAATCTCCTCAAGGTTTGTCAACTTTGAAGAAGTTCTCCTCCTCTCTCCGACGAGAGTTCAGCAACATCCTCTCTCACTGCTCCCCCTCTGTGATTTCTCCTTCCCTCCGACTTCAGTCTGAAGGGTCTTGACCCGAAACGTTACCCATTCCTTCTGCCTGACCCACTGAGTTACTCCAGCATTCTATGTTCTCGAGATGCTACTTGATCTGCAGTTACTTCAGCACATTGAGTCCTTAGGGTAACAACAGAACTCCCTGTATCTAAAGTTAGATTAATATGCTAGATTAACATTATAGTTTTACAAATCAAAACAAAGTGCACTTATTAACATGATAAAAGTTCCCTCAGTAATATTCCATTACTTTCTCACCTTCTCTCTTAGTTTTTTCCTCATCCGTTCCAATCTAAATTGCTAACTTCTACTTCCCTTACAAGAAGCATTTGTGTATGTTCCATTTAGAAGAATGGGCTAATCATAAATTATAAATCTGAAGTCCCTGAGACAGACCATGTGCTAGGGACAACAGGTTCACAAAATTGGAGCTTCCTTCTGAATGGGTTATTCACAAAAAAACATTTTCTTCAGCAATCTACACAGATATATTAGCCCGACAGGTAGTAGGATCCTGCACAATAGCTAGAGTGCATGAAACAAAAAGAAGTAAAAGTTTGCAGTGTGGCAGATATGACTGACTTGGGCAGACCAGATTGGTGCATCTCAAGGAGTTGGTGATACTCCACATATCTAGACAATATGCTCTAAACAGTGGAAAGTAACTCCTCATCTCTTAGGTCCAGAGACCTAGGCTCAATCTGACCCAAGGTGCCATCTGTTATCTGTGTAGTTGATGGAAAGAAAAAAGTGCAATTCATCTAGATAAGTGTTTGTGTGGACAAAGTGGCTGAAGTGTTTATTTCTGTGCCGAATGACTCCATGAACTTGTACCCACAACGTTGACCATTGATGGGTTCTTCTCTACACTGCGAACATTCAGAGAGCTAGGGAAATGAAGTTAACTACGAGGCCAGAGTATTAAAAATTAAAAATACTTTGTTTCCCTCTGGAAGATGACTGGCTTTCAACCAATCCTATCAGTAGTGGTTGGAAGCTGAAACGTATCAATCCCAGGAACGTAGATACATAGACAATAGGTGCAGGAGGAGGCCTTTCGGCCCTTTGAGCCTGCACCACCATTCAATGTGATCATGGCAGAACATCCACAATCGGTATGCCGTTCCTGCCTTCTCCCCGTGTCCCTTGAGTCCGTTAGCCCTATGAGCTCTATCCAACTCTTTTTTGAATGCATCCAGTGAATCGGCCTCCACTGCCTTCTGTGGCAAGAGAATTCCACAAATTCACAACTCTTTGTGTGAAAAGGTTTTCTTCATCTCAGTTCTAAATGGCTTATCCCTTATTCTTAAACTGTGGTCCCTGGTTCTGAACTCCAACATTGGAAACATGTTTCCTGCATCTAGTGTGTCCAATCCCTTAATTTTATATGTTTCTATAAGATCCCTTCTATAAGAAACATCCTTCTAAATTCCAGTGAATACAAGCCCAGTCGCTCCATTCTTTCATATGACAGTTCCACCATCATGGGAAATAACCTCATGAACCTATGCTGTACTCCCTCAAAAGCAAGGATGTCCTTCCTCAAATTAGGAGACCAAAACTGCTCACAATACTCCAGGTGTGGTCTCACCAGGGCCTTGTACAACTGCAGGACCTCTTTGCTCCTATACTCAACTCTTCTCGTTATGAAGGCCAACGTGCCAATAGCTTTCTTCACTGTCTGCTATACCTGCATGCTTACTTTCAATGAATGATGTACAAGGACACCGAGGTCTCGTTGTACTTCCCCTTTTCCTAACCTGACACCATTCAGTTAATACTCTGGAGAGAAGGAATGGGTGACATTTTGGGTCGAGACCCTTCTTCAGACGGATAATGTCACCCACCACGTTCTCAAGAGAAGGGTCTGAAGAAGAGTCTCAACCCGAAACGTCACCCATTCTTTCTCTCCCGAGATGCTGCCTGACCCGCGGAATTACTCCAGCATTCTGTGTCTACCTTCGATTTAAACCAGCATCTGCAGTTTTTTTCCTACACATTTTGCCACACCACGGCGAAATCTCCTCAAGGTTTGTCAACTTTGAAGAAGTTCTCCTCCTCTCTCCGACGAGAGTTCAGCAACATCCTCTCTCACTGCTCCCCCTCTGTGATTTCTCCTTCCCTCCGACTTCAGTCTGAAGGGTCTTGACCCGAAACGTTACCCATTCCTTCTGCCTGACCCACTGAGTTACTCCAGCATTCTATGTTCTCGAGATGCTACTTGATCTGCAGTTACTTCAGCACATTGAGTCCTTAGGGTAACAACAGAACTCCCTGTATCTAAAGTTAGATTAATATGCTAGATTAACATTATAGTTTTACAAATCAAAACAAAGTGCACTTATTAACATGATAAAAGTTCCCTCAGTAATATTCCATTACCCACTCGCCCAACCAGTCCAAATCACCCTGCAGCCTCATAGCATCCTCTTCACAGTTCACACTGCTACCCAGCTTTGTGTCATCTGGAAATCGGCTAATGTTACTTTTATTTTCTTCATCTAAATCATTAACCTATATTGTAAATAGCTGCGGTCCCAGCACCGAGCCTTGCGGCACCCCACTAGTCACTGCCTGCCATTCTGAAAGTGACCCATTAATCCCTACACTTTGTTTCCTGTCTGTCAACCAATTTTCTATCCATCAATACCCCATCCCCAATACAATGTGCTTAAATTTTACCCACGAATCTCCTGTGTGGGACCTTATCAAAGGCTTTCCGAAGACTTCAAAAGAAGCACAAGCTCCACTACCATCCCTGTCAGAGTATGTTATAAACTAACCACTTGATGTGTTTAAAAAAAACTCGTATTACTCCAGGTTCTGTTGCCAATCACCTCCATTCTATACCCCTTGATTCTTGACCCCTCTTACAAAGGGAACAGTTTCTCTCTCTCTTCTGATGTTATCACCTTCGTGATTTTCAATCCCTCTCACAGACCTTCCTCTCACTCTCTTCTGTTCAAAAAGAACATTTCCAGTTTCGTCATCTGCCTACTAGGTCTCCACCACTTCTATGCCCCCTCCAAAACCTTCAGGGATTCCCTAATGTCTAGAATTGGACATTATACTGAAATTACGTAGCAGGGAACTGCAATTGCTTGTTTAAACTGAAGATACAATGCTCTCCATAATGTTTGGGACAAAGAACCATCACTTATTTATTTGCCTCTGTACTCACAATTTGAGATTTGTAATGGAAAAAAAAATCACGTGGTTAAAGTGCACATTGTCAGATTTTATTAAAGGGTATTTTTATACATTTTGGTTTCACCATGTAGAAATTACAGCTGTGTTTATACATTGTCCCCCTATTTCAGGGCACCATAATGTTTGGGACATATGGCTTCACTGGTGTTTGTAATTGCTCAGGTGTGTTTAAATGCCTCCTTAATGCAGGTATAAGAGAGCTCTCAGCACCTAGTCTTTCCTCCAGTCTTTCCATCACCATTGGAATCTTTTATTGCTGTTTATCAACATGAGGACCAAAGTTGTACCAATGAAAGTCAAATGAGCCATTATGAGACTGAGAAACAAGAATAAAACTGTCAGAGACATCAGCCAAACCTTAGACTTACCAAAATTAACTGTTTGGAACATCATTAAGAAGAAAGAGCACTGGTGAGCTTACTAATCGCAAAGGGACTGGCAGGCCAAGGAAGACCTTCACAGCTGATGACAGATGAATTCTCTCTATAATAAAGAAAAATCCCCAAACACCTGTCCGACAGATCAGAAACACTCTTTAGGAGTCAGGTGTGGATTTGACAATGACCACTGTCCGCAGAAGACTTCATGAACAGAAATAAGGAGGCTACACTGCAAAATGCAAACCACTGGTTAGCCGCAAAAATAGGATGGCCACTTTACAGTTTGCCAAGAAGTACTTAAAAGAGCAACCACAGTTCTGGGAAAAGGTCTTGTGGACAGATGAGACGAAGATTAACTTATATCAGAGTGATGGCAAGAGGAAAGTATAGAGGAGAGAAGAAACTGCCCAAGATCCAAAACATACCACCTCATCTGTGAAACACAGTGGTGGGGGTGTTCTGGCCCAGGCATGTATGGCTGCTGAAGGTACTGGATCACTTATCTTCATTGATGATGGTAGTAGAATAATAAATTCTGAAGTATATAGACACATCCTATCTGCTCAAGTTCAAACAAATGCCTCAAAACTCATTGGCCAGCAGTTCATTCTACAGCAAGACAATGATCCCAAACATACTGCTAAAGCAACAAGAGTTTTTCAAAGCTAAAAAATGGTCAATTCTTGAGTGGCCAAATCAATCACCTGATCTGAACCCAATTGAGCATGTCTTTTATATGCTGAAGAGAAAACTGAAGGGGACTCGCCCCCAAAACAAGCAAAAGCTAAAGGTGGCTGCAATACAGGCCTGGCAGAGCATCACCAGAGAAGACACCCAGCAACTGGTGATGTCCATGAATCGCAGACTTCAAGAAGTCATTGCGTGCGAAGGATATGCAACAAAATACTAAACATGATCATTTTCATTTACATGACATTGCTGTGTCCCAAACATTATGGTGCCCTGAAATGGGAGGACTATGTATAAACACTGCTGTAATTTCTGCATGGTGAAACCAAAATGTATAAAATGGCCTTTATTAAATCTGACAATATGCACTTTAACCAAGTGATTTATTTCTATTACAAATCTCAAATTGTGGAGTACAGAGGCAAATAAATAAATGATGGGTCTTTGTCCTAAATATTACGGAGGGCACTGTTAGACACAAAAAGCTGGAGTAACACAGCAGGACAGACGTCACCTATTCCTTTTCTCTTGAGATGCTGTCTGACCCACTGAGTTACTCCAGCTTAGTGTCAACACTCAAATTGTGATTGAACAATGTTTTACACCATAACTCTTATTTTGTTTCTCTATTTATAAAGCCAGTCTTATCTGCTTTTTTAGCCATTTGCTCAACCTCTCCTCTGCCTTCAACTTATCCCCAAAAATACTCAGAAATCCTCTATCTTAAACTTATGGACAATTTAGTTTCGCTCTCCGCACCCAGGTGTTCCCTTCCACTTACAGGAAAATGTTTGCTGATTCAATGCATTAGTTCCCCTGCCGAATACATTCCAAGGAGTCGATCGTTTGCTCCAATCCCGCAGAGGTGCACATGGAAACACCATTCATGTGGAACCAGCAAATTGCCATGGAACCTGGCAAACAATATCATGACTTCCACTTTTCATCAGAAGTCCTCATCTTGTTGGCCATTCAGAGGTACAGTTTGGCACAAAACCCATTGAGACTTCCCAGAAAGCTCCTGATCATTTAAATGGACAAAAATAAGGATTTACCTTGTTTACCAAGTCTGGTAATTGGATATCTTAAATATGTGGCGTGGGGGACACTGAGAACAAAGAAGGAACTGGGGGGCCTGTTGCCACACGGTACAGCAGACTGTAGATAGGACTATATGGTACTTTTGTCATTTTGTCTGCGATAATGCGTGGCGGCACGCGTACTGCCCAGGTTGTATGCAAAACAAAGCTTTTCACTGTACCGAGGTACCCTACGTACATGTGACAATAAAGTATCACTCATTCATATCAGCAATTAAATGACGACAAATGTGGTTTGTTAAAAGCTAGCTGGCTGATGGAAGAACGAACGGGTGAGCATTCTCATTCTAAAATGGGGTAGCATGTTATTAACCGTGACAGGACAGCATGACATCTGCAATGATAACATCTATCACAGCAGCATTGAAAGAAGCAATGCATACTGCAGCTAGCCAAGCTTTTGATGATGTTTAAAATGATGCAAATACTCTGTTCCACTCTTTACAATGCACAAGTCTCCATTACTCTCAAATCTATGGACGTGAAATATTAAGGTAACAATTGATTAAAAGAAATAAATGACTGGAGTAAATTAATGAAAAATCAATGAGTAGGGCGAAGCTTAGCAAGCGATAGCTACATCCAACTATCAATTGCCAGGTTTTGCACCGTCCGACATCTCTTTTCCAACTTTCCATTGCCCCATTAATCAAATCAGTCTGAATAAGGGCCCAGACCTAAAATGTCATCAGTCCATTCCCTCCACAGATGCTGCCTAACCTGCTGAGTTCCTTCAGCACTTTGTTTTTAACTTGCATCTGCTAGGCAGCATCTTAAGACTGCTACACTGTATCCTGTGAAGCAACGCTTCTAATTCCACTTTTGTGTTTAATTCAACATTTGCAGAACTCACAACGTTAACAGAGTAACGATCAAAATCGCTAACAGTATTGCCACCACTACAAACGCAAAAGCTGGGCTACTATATTGCTGTTGGCTGCTGACACAAACTTGGTGGTAGCATGGGATGACATAAGGAGGTTGCCCAAGGATATATGCCATCTATTACAACCACACAAAGTAAAAATGTAGCTGGCAGAAAGTACATGTATAACACCTAAAATGAAATGATTGTATTGTCTATATTTTTTTTTCACATCTTTGCAATGGACTATTAAAAAGTAGATAGAAAACCATATGCCAGTGTATCTTGGGCAATTTCTTTGATTAAGCATTAAATTCATCCAATTTTCTCCTGTACCTTCATTAAACAATGTTTGTCAAATATTTTCAACGTTAATTAACTTTCATCAAGTATCTTGGGCAGCAAATGTGTACAGACAAATTGTCTGCCAGCACTGTCTCACTTCGGAACAACTGATTTTTTTTCACTTGGTCAAAAAGTGATGACAAGCACCAATTTTGATTCTTTTTGTTCCCATTCTCTAACCCACAAGGGAGAACAAACCATTCGGCACATATGGCACAGTGGTGCATCTGGTGGAGCTGCTGCCTCACACGGCCAAAGACCAGGGTTCGATCCTGACCTTGGGGCGATTTGTGTGAAGTTTGCATGTTCTCAGTAACCACATGGGTTTCCTTTGGGTGCTCCAGTTTCTTCCCACACTCCAAAGACATGAAGGTTTTTAGGTTAATTGGCGTTTGTAAATTGCCCCAAGCATGTAAGGAATGGATGTGGAAGTGGGATAACATTAACTAGAGTGAATGGCTAATCAATGGTTGGCATGGACTCAGTGGGCTGAAAGGACTGTTTCCACCCTTCATCTCTGAACTAAACCACTCCGCCCAGTATTCCAACAGCAGTCAGCCGAGAGTTAAGAATGTTTTATTGTCCTACTTTCAGAAATGAAGCATGAAATTCTTATTTGCAGCTACAGCACAATAGGTTTATAAATGCAATACTCAATAGATAACACAATCAACAAACAAACAAATTCAATAAATAAAAAATATAGTGCAAAATCAAAACAAAGCACAAAGTCCCAAGTGCAACCCAGGCAGTTCATGGTTCAGAGTTTAATTGGAGTTTACAGCGTTGAATAGCCTGGTGGGTGTTAGATATAAACTGTTCCTGAAGATGGATGTTAATAGTTTTCAAACTCTAAAATGTTCTTCCAAGCCAAACAAGTAACATTAAACATAACTTGCATGAGGACAACAATGCAACAGAATGGAAAATCCAGAAAATATGCAGAGGCTTGATGTATAATATGATGTTGACAATTGAAAAAGCCAAGCAAGGACTATTCCAATTCCAAAGCATTTTATAACTAATTTTGTTTGAAGTAGTGACTATTATAATGCATGAAAAAATGGTGTCCATCTTGAACAGGGAACGTACCTGATAAAATCAACGTTCTTACGACCAGATTGTTAGGTTTTGTTCTGTTGAGTGAAGAACATCAGGGAAAGTACCACTGCTATTCTTCAATATTTCATAAATGATAACACATTTCATGTAAACAACCAGCCCACTATAACTGTAGCACTAACAAATAAAATAATTTTCAGGATTGTCTCATTCACAGTCTTCGGACAGGAAATTTAGCAAAACCATTATTAATGATCTTTCCAAGTGAGCCTCAGGTTAAAATGAAGAGCAGGCTTAAGATGTATGCCTTTATAAACAAGCTATCTAATTTACATTACAAAATATAATTTGCTTAACATCAATCATTTTTTTCTTTTAAATTGTTATCCAGTTGCAAAATCCATTCTGGGCAAAAGATACCGACTGGATAAATATCTGATCTTCGGAACCATTTTAAGTTATCCAAGCTCGTTAAGATTGAGGAGGAAAATCTATAATTCAACTACTATGTGTAAACTAAAGTGGACAGGGTTCTTTTTCCTGCACCCTACCAGGAAATATATGGTAGGAATGCTCACAAATGATCAAAATGCTTTAAGTTCCCAAGTTCAAATATTTTGTCAATAGTCTAGGCTCAAAAATAATCTTCAGAACATCCATACAGAAAAAAAATTGTTGTCACACAAGCAAATTCAGATGAAATCTATGAAACCAAAAATAATTTCAAATTTGGCCACCAGCTTTAATTGAAATGCCAACTCTCCTTTTCTGCTGAGGTGCTGAAGTCCAAACCAGGTGTACCCTGTAACTACTGCAGCTCAAAAAAAAATCATTAATTAAGTAACTGGTGCTCTCTCAGGCTTGCAGGCTGAGTGTCAGATTGCACAGGGATCTTTTGATGCAAATTATATGGCATTTCATTATTAACTTTCTGAAGTTCTAAACTGCAAAATAGATATTTGACTACAAATATATGAGAAAATTACATCTAAATTATTTAAATTACAGAACATTTTAAAATAATTTACAGACAAATCCTCACTTACACAATGAAAATAACGCTAATCAAATGAAACAATTTTGTTTTATAACCCTGAAATTATGAAATAACTTAATTTATAGTCCGGGTTCATGTTAGATGCTAGAGCCGACGTGAATATTCCTATAGGCTACTAAGGAATTTAAGATTATAAGACAAATCTCCTTACACAAATATTCACCTTCACGGTTCTATGACTAAAGTATTTTACAAACAATAATAACACCAATAGATCTTTTATTCTCCAAAAGATCAAATATTGCCAGATTAAATATATAGCTACTTCTTAAAGGAAAACAGACATGCAATTTAATATAGGAGAAAAGAATCTTGGAAATACTAAGTTTGTTGCACAGGATCCATACAGGGGAAAACGATAGTTTTTTTTAAAAATCACAGATTGATGACGTAACACCAGAACTGGCCAGTTCAGATGCAAAGTGGATAGGCTGATTTTTATAATTGTCAAATCAACAAGTTGACATTTTATTTAAACAAAGCTAATTGCAATATTTCTCCCCGCAACAGGGCCCTGGTGAGACCACACCTGGAGCATTGTGGGCAGTTTTGCTCTCTTAATTTTAGGAAAGACATTCTTGCTATTGAGGGAATGCAGCGTAGGTTCACCAGGTTAATTCCCGGGATGGCGGGACTGACATATGATGAAAAAATGGATCAACTGAGCTTATATTCACTGGAATTTAGAAGGATGAGATGGGATCTTCCAGAACCATATAAATTTATTAAGGGATTGGACAGGCTCAATGCAGGAAAAATGTTCCCGATATTGTGGGAGTCCAGAACCAGGAGTCACAGTTTACAAATACGGGTTCGGCCATTTAGGAATGAGATGAGGAAAAATATTTTCACCCAGAGAGCTGTGAATTTGTGGAATTCTCTTCCACAGAAGCCAGTGAAGGCCAATTCACTGGATTTTTCAAGAGAGATATAGCTCTTATGGGCTAACAAAATCAATGGATATGGGGAGAAAGCAGGAATGGGGGTATTGATTTTGGATGATCAGCCATGATCATATTGAATAGTGGTGCTGGCTCGAAGAGCCGAATGGCCCACTCCTGCACCTATTTTCTATGTTCTGATGTTACGTATGCTACTCAGTTCACAAAACTCAATTTTTGTGTATAACCTCCCCATACACTTGGCCCTAGCGGCCTATACCCGTCTCATGACTCCTTTTTCCTGACCTGAGACATAATTTTTCTCGTCATCTAAGTTTCCTTACTCCCACCTGCCTTGCCCTTCACTCACATTTTACTGGGATGCATCACAGCATGTATCCTGAGCAACTATCTACATCATTGGAGACCATCGGACGATCATAAATCAGACTTTACAGAACTTTATCTTCACTAAACGATATTCCCTTTATCGTGTATCTGCACACTGTGGATGTCATGATTGTAATCATGCATTGTCCTTCCGCTGACTGGTTAACACACAAAAGCTTACCACTGTACCTTGGTACACGTGACAAAAAACTAAACTTCAAACTCTAACAGGAACACGCATGCCCTGAACTCGTCATCACACTTTTAAAAGCATCCCACTTTCTGAATGTTCTTTTGCCCATAAACATCCTATTTCAATCAACTGAAGCAAGTTCCTGTCTAATACCATTAAAGTTGGCCCTGCCTCAATTCAGAACTTTAACTCTTGGCACCATGACACTTCCAGTCTATTTTGGGAAAGTTAAAATCCCTTACTATGACAACATTAGTAGTCTTGCAGCTGCCTGCAATCCCCAGGCTCATTTGCTCTTCTAATTCCCATCAACTATTTGGGGGCCGACAGTACACTCCCAACTCGGCGATCCTCCTCTTTTTAATTCTCAGCTGCAGTTATTATAGCCTCATTGGACCTGGAACTGCAAATTGAAAACACTCCCACAAAACAAAACAAACTTAAAGTCCAAAAATTTATTAATGTGGCTAGAACTAAAAAAAAGGTCAAACAAAGCAAAAACAGCATTCAGGTTAAGCCAGAGCAAACATACACTCATGAAACAATCCAATTTGGTATGATGTTTTTGCCTCACAACAGAACTAAAATGAATGGATAAACACAAAATGGTGGAGTAACTCAGCGGGACAGGCAGCATCGCTGGAGAGAAGAAATGGGTGAAGTTTCGGGTCACACATTCAGAGATGCTGCCTGTCCCATTGAGTTACTCCAGCATTTTGTGTCTATCTTTGACTTAAACCAGCATCTGCTGTTCATTTCTACACATAAAATGAATGTATGCCATTAAAAAAAATTGAATTTTAATAAATATTAACAATTGAACAATAAATAAACCATTTCAGGCCAAAGTTGACTAGATGGAAGTAAAAGGGGCAGAAAGTAAGCAAGCAAAACTAAGAGTTGTCAAAGTGGAGAAGTGCAAGATATCCCCTCGGATCCAAGAATGACAAGCCAGAATACTTTCCTCACAATGGCAGATTAGAAATCTTTGGCAGGATAAGCGCAGCGGTAGAGTTGCTGCTTTACAGCGAATGCAGCGCCGGAGACTCAGGTTCGATCCTGACTACGGGTGCTGCACTGTAAGGAGTTTGTACGTTCTCCCCGTGACCTGCGTGGGTTTTCTCCGAGATCTTCGGTTTCCTCCCACACTCCAAAGACGTACAGGTATGTAGGTTAATTGGCTGGGTAAATGTAAAAATTGTCCCTAGTGGGTGTAGGATAGTGTTAATGTACGGGGATCACTGGGCGGCACGGACTTGGTGGGCCGAAAAGGCCTGTTTTCGGCTGTATATATATGATGATGATATGATGATGATAGCACGCAAACAGAAGCTTTTCACTGTACTTCGGGTCATATGACAATAATAAACTAAATTAAAGTACCCTCAAATGGGTTGCAGTACAAAAGGAGTAAATAATGTTCCTGCTATAGACCTTTGATTCCATATCAACCACTTGACCCTGGAAAGATGACTCCATCGTGACTTTTGGAGAGGAAAACTGAACAAGTTCAGCAGAACTACACCTTAAAGATTAGTTTAGGTTCTGGAAACTTGGATCAGAATCTTGCAAGGTGGTGTAATTTACATGCTTACTGTGTTGAAGAGATTCAATGCAATGCAGGAATTATATCCTTTACTGGAGGAATTCAGAAAAACAAAACAAAAGCACAAGCTTAATATTAGAGCAAAGGGTGTCACAGTGGCGCTGTTGGGAAAGCTGCTGCCTTCTTCTGCCAGAGACCTTGTGTGATCTTGACCGTGGGTGCTGGCTATGTGGAGTTTGCCTGAGGGTGCTCCAGGTTCCTCCCACATCCCCAAGAGGTTGTTGGTTCATTGGATTTTGTAAATTGCCCTTAGTGCATAGGAAGTGGAAGCAAAAGTGAAATAACATGGCACTAGATTGGGTGATCGGTGGTCTGCATGGACTTGGTCGGCAGAAAGGCTTATTTCCAAGCCGTATCTATCAACAATCAACTAATCAATAATTAAAAAAAGATATCAGAAAGCATTTTTTTCCAAAACAAGGTGAAGTAGAAATCTGGAATGCTATTCCAAGTAGAAATCTCAATGTGACGGAAACTGGAATTATTAAATTTCAATAGATTTCTTCTAAACTATTTCATCACAGATATCGATCAAGTTAAAGAAAAGTGAGTATAAGATACCAAATTACCCACAATGACAAAATAGTTTCAAGTCTTTAAGATCTACTCACGTCTCAACATCCTAAACAGCCTAAATATTAAATTAAAAATATAGAATCATTATTAGAAAAAAAGTTACATCATATGAAGTAGCGATATGGCCTAATATCGTCTATGCCTGTCCAAAAAAAGAGGTATCTGCCCCAACGAGCTATCTATCCCGACCCAAAACATCATCTGTCCATTCCCTCCTCAGAACCTGCCTAACCCACTAATTTCTTAGTGCTCAAGAAATCCCACTGGGTCTTTTTTTTTTTCCTGGTCAGATGTGCAGCACTTTGGTCAACGTGGGTTGTTTTTAAATGTGCTATACAAATAAATTGACTTGACTTGACTTGACTTTAACCACACTATTCAACTGTACTGCAAAATTCAAGTCTCTATGGGCACACATCACAATGCCTTTCTTCCTCCATACCTCAATATGCTCCCAATTATTATATGTTCCCTAGTCATTCAGAACTTCCTAACTGTATTATCTCATACTTCTCTGGAATTAATCTATGTGACACAATTCTTCCTTCAGTCTAAAGAAAAACTATCCTCTTCAACTGTCAATAACAAAGCCAGTGTTTGTATCATGCGGAAAATGTATCACCACGTTTGTCTTAAATACCAGGATCCATTTTAAAAGTAAGCAATCACTGCTGAAGCATATGGAATACCACCAATAACACCCTTCCAATCACACAAAAGAAAAGAAAAACATGGCCTTTTGTTTCCTGTCACTGAGCCAATTTGATTCTCTTTTTTGGCCAGACTGTCCTGTGGGAGCTTGTCAAAAACCTTTCTAAAGTCCATGTACACTGCATTAAAGACAGTTCTGTCATTAATCTGCCTTGTTAATTTATCATAATCACTAGTTAGTTGCAATATTCTATGCTGACTCCCATTTTTGACCCTGTATTTTTAACTCAAATTATATACCACACCACAGAATTGATTTCAATAGTTTGCCACCCAAAGTTAAATTAATTGGATTATTCCTTCATCCTTTTTTAAACAACTTTATTTTCAGTCCTCAAATTCTCCAGCTACTTCCTGGAGCCAACAAAGAATTATAAAACACAGCCAGTCTTCAAGATTTCCTTCTGTTTCCTTTAACAGCTGAGACACATTAACTTTCAATGATCCCTTTGACACATTGACTGTTCTGTATTCTATCCAATATGACAAATTCATAAACTTTAACATCATGAAAAGCAGAATTATGCAATATTGAAGATAACAACAAAATAATATTCAAAATCTTATTTACATGATCCACGTCTACACACAGGTTACATTTTTGGTCTCTACGCTTTTTGGCTCTACTCCTTTTCTGCCATCCTCTTGGTCTATATTTAAAACATCTTTAGACTTTCCTCAATTTTACAATGCAATCATGATTTCCTTTTAAACTTCTCACCTACATTTTCTGTGACTTTTAGATTTTCCACTGTATTATGCTCTCGTACAAGTTTCCATTTTTGACTCCCTTTACCCTCAATGAACATAGTTTTCCAGGGAGTTCTTAATTTGGCAGTCATATTCCCTTGAATGCCTTTCATTGCTACAATTTACCACCCAGTATTTGTTCATAGAGCAGTTTTGTTAAGTTGCACACATTGAATAAAATTAGACTTATTCCAATTTGGAATCTCCACAGCTATTTCATCTTTATCCTTTTCCACAACTGCACTAAACCTACCTGAATCATGGTCACTACCACAAATCTGCTCTTCGATTCTTTTTCCATCTATCCTAATGAATTACTCAAAATTGAGGGGCACTTAACATTGCATTAGGGTAAATTCCCTTCTGTAATGTTACTAGTGTTTTTTGAATGCCAGAAAGTTGGAAGCACATGAACTTGTTTTTAATATTTGTCAGACAGCTTGGAGAACTCATAATTTAGAAACCAGGAACTGCAGATGCGGTTTACACAAAAGGACACAAGATGCTAGAGTAATTCAGATTCTAAAGGGTCCCATCCCAAATGGTCATCTATCCATGTTCTCCAGAGATGCTGTTTGCCCCAGTGTTACCCCACCACTGTGTGTCAATTTTCAGCTCGATCATCTTCTTTTCATTCTGCAGTTCAATCCATGTAGTCTCATCTAATGATCTTCAAGCATATTCCTTCTATGGGAAAACTCCAAATTATCTCACTTGCACTTAGTCTCATTTCCCTCACTGCAATTTTACCCTCCCTTCTCATACAGTTAAGATTCTTTCCAAGTTCATAACTCTCATTAAGATATGCATTTGATGCTACCCACCAACCAAGCTCCCAAATATACCACTGTTATCAACTCATCCTCTCTCTCCCGCCTCCACATTACAGCACAATATACTGAACAGGGAATTAAGGAATGACAAAAAATGTGAAAGAATATTCACCATTGAAAGATCTGCCCCAGTAAGATCTGCCCCAACATACAACACTATCAAAATACTTCCAAAGAGCTGAGACATTCAGGAGCCATGCTTATTTACCCAATAGTTTTGTTTTTTTAATTCTGCTGAAACTATTGATTTTTCTTGGAGAAATAGTCAAATTGACATGTAAAGACTTCCCAAGAAATCCACATTTTCAAGTATTTGCTCATAACAAAACCATAGAAAATGTATTTGAAAAATCAAATGGATGAAATTAGCACAGAAATTTTAAACTCGAGGATAAACATGTTAGCATTAAAATTAGTGTTGCTGTGGTGATCCTTTAACAACTCGAATAACTACTGTTATATGGTTCTCCAAAGTGAAAATGATTCACTTCAACAGAAACCAAAACCTCAGATAAAACTAAACAATATATAATGCCCCAGGGTCCAATATTCCACTGTAGACAATTAACATCAGAATTGCAAACAAATATGCAAAATGCATAGTACTGCTAGTGTTGTACTTTAGTTAGAAGACATACAACCCAACAGAATTGGGATACCATGTCTTTGGTGAGTACAAATGCAACATTTGTAAATCAATTGTGTAGCCTTTCCCCAAATTTGAATTGAGGGTTCTCACCAATATTTAAGTAAAGCGTCCAACTTGTTTTCCAGTTACCCACTTATTAGCCAAATGGGAATAAAAGATCACATATGTATGGTTAATAATTATCTATGCAAGGATCCCAGGCAATGTGAAGATATGATTAATTATTGAAATTCTATTAAAAATATTTGACCGCTAATCAATTGGCGGATTCACTGATAGCATTTGTGCAGTTCCCCAAAGGTCACTGTCAACTCGGCAAAGGAATAAATAAATCAGGGTACTTTAATATCTTTCGTGTAATGATTTGGACAATAATTAGGTCAAGTCTTTCTGTACATTCCCCCCACCATAACCCCATCCCACCCCGAACCAGTCACCCGACACTGAAATGTTCTTGGTTTGTATGCTGGAGACCAATTCAACAGGCTCAAAGCATCCAGGATTTCTGCAGTGGGGTCTCAGTGGAAGAAAGACCATGCCAAGTGCCCTCCCCTCCACAGTGTTCCCTCCAAAATTCTCGGTCTATTAGACAATGTAAGCTATGCCATGAATATTCAATGTGGAAATATCTCCAAGAGTCTCTAAAACTACCAAATACGTCAACATGAAACGTCACCTATCCATGTTCTCCAGAAATGCTGCCCGACTTGCTGAATTACTCCAGCACTTTCTCTTTTTTTGTACACCCACTTTTGCAGTTCCTTGTGTCTATAGAAAAATCTAATTGGACAATTACAATCAGCTCAGCTTGGTGATTCATTTTACTCACTTTGACAAAATTATCAGGAAACATTCCCCTCTTCCCATTTAACTCTCCGTCACACCATCCTTCTTCTTCAAGTTTTCTTACATTCTTAATGAGATCACCGACCCTCAGAGTAAGTTCGTCATCATGCGCAGCCTCATAATCGTATTCCGCAGTAACCTCCACTGTAAGAGAAAGAAAATATACAGTCAGTCATACTGAAACCAATCATTCTCAAAAGAGTTGGGGACTGTAAAAAATAGTTAATCAGCAATAGACAACAGGTGCAGGAGTAGGACATTCGGCCCTTCCATTCAATGTGATTATGGCTGATCATTCACAATCAGTACCCCATTCCTGCCCTCTCCCCATACCCCCTGACTCTGCTATCATTAAGAGCTCTATCTAACTCTCCTTGAAAGCATCCAGAGAATCAGCCCCCACTGCCTTCTGAGGCAGAGAATTCCACAGATTTACAACTCTGAGTGAAAAAAATTTTCCTTATCTACATTCTAAATGGCCTATCCCTTATTCTTAAACTGTGGCCCCTGGTTCTGGACTCCCTCAACATTGGGAACATGTTTCCTGCCTCTAGCGTGTCCAATCCCTTAATAATCTTATATGTTTAAATAAGATCCCCTCTCATCCTTCTAAATTCCAGTGTATACAATGTACCAACTTCTGATAAACATTCTTCTCAGGTGGCTAATGGATTTATAATTCTTAATTAAACATTCTCATGGCACAATCTACATTGCTCCACCCAAAGATGATGCCACACCTGCAGTTTATTCCTGGATTTAATTTCCAGCTAACCCATCTCATAATTACATTCACAAGTCCTTAGCAGCACGTTATTCGCATATGGGAGAGGAGAAAGAAATGTAATAATTAAATCTCAATCAAGCAAAGTAACCTGGATCAACAAATGCTTTTACTCCCCCTCACCTTGCGAAGCCTCTCTCAAACTGTGCCCAATGAAGTTCCCAATTGCAGTAAAGTGAAGATGGCCAAGAAGGCAATAAAAGCCCAGTCAAAGCTGTAATCAACAAAACTCAGGACAGCTGCCCAAAAGCAATTAAAAAGCACACCTTGTGAATACCTGAACCCTGTGGCTCTTCTCAGAGCTAGCCGCGTCTCTCAGGAACCAGCTAATCCCGACTAAAGCAATCTGGGACCGGGCTCAGTGCTAGGGGAAGATAATTTCCATTATTGTGGATCCCTCGTAACTCACTGACATTCGCTGGACCCCACCCCATCCCCAGCATCTGACATAAAATACTGAACAGAGAGTGCACTGTCCAGACCGAGCCTCACTTGAACCGAGGATGTGTTCGGCTTCAGGCTCAGTTCAAAGCCATTTCCTTCTCTGTGATTAGACAAAACTAACAAGAACACTTATACAATGATAATACCTTGTTCGGTTAAAGCGGACAATTGGCAATAAAAGACACCATTCCCCGCATCCCACCCACGCCACCCATGACCCGTTATAATGAGGGTTTACTGTATTATCATTTCCCCAATTTATATGGCTCCAAGATGTTCCAGCAAGTACATCTCCACGCTATAGCAGAGAGCATAGTTAAGTGACTGGGAGTTGTTCATTAAATGGGTGGATCCAATTTTAACTGTGTAATGTAAACAGGAATGAATGACAGTGATTTTCCCCACGTAAACATGCCAGAAAAGTATTTACAATGGTTAATGGAATTGATTTGTTCCTTCCCCCTTGGTTGATAATCAGATTCCATTTGAGATTTATAGGCTACTTCCTTCACATGTGACCTTAACAGCACTGTGGAACTCCATGTACCAGCATGAAAACAGAGATTTTAGACATCCAACGATGCGTCAGAACCGATAAAAGTGTTACTTTCAATCACTCACAACATTCCTAGAGAAAAAATGTAAAACTGCTGTAACAAAAAAAAATTTATAAGCTGCTTTCAACTTACACCTTCAGAGCAAGCCAAATTAATCATTTTATTTGAGCTTATTTTAAAAAATCCAAACCCTGGGACTCCTCACCCTGAGGAGATTGTTTTTTTAAACCTGCCTTAGTTTGCAATTTCAGTGAAGTCACGGCCACTGAAGTCATCAAATTAAAACATTTCCAGTGTGTAAGGTAGACAGTGTTTGGGCTACTTAATTATTTCTCCTCCTGAATCATTTAGTAAAATAAACCAAAGTACAGTGCAGAAGAGCACAGAAAAGGTACATTCAGAGTGGAATATCACAACGGTGGGAGTAGATCTCCCTTTTTGCCAAATTGTGTCTCTTAAACACAACATGTCTTAGATCAAGATTTTAATGAGAACGAAGTATTTTTTTAAAAGACATATTGTGGCTTAAACAATTTTGTCTCAGACTGAATTCTCTGGATTACTTTATCATTTGATAAGTGAAATCATAAAATTGCCCTTTGTGCATTATCGGCTTTTTTATTCTCTTACCAATTTAAGTTGGACTACAGCATCGATGAGACACCCAACAGCTTCCATAAAGTTAAATCCAGCTCCCAAAGAAAAAAAATCTATGTCACAGAGATAAGGAATTCAATCTAGAAATGTAAACATTGGGATCTTCCTGATCACAGGCATTAGATCAGACATAAACAAATGACAAACTAAGAAAGAAAATAGTACCGTGAGCAAGAATCAAGCTGCAGGTAAGAACATGTGACCATTAACAATTTTTCTGAACATACCCTAAACATTAAATTTTCTATCTCATTAGGGTCAAAAATTATAACATAAAAATCAGCATTTATTCAATTTTAAGAATCATATGCAATGAAATGTGAACTATATTTGCTGTAGCTCAGTTTTACCACAGTATTAGATTTCTAAAATGAGTTGATACCACTATTACAGCTGTTAAGGGTGAATGCAATATTTAGAGATAAACGTCTTCTGGTATTGTCAGTCTTGAGGCCATACCAGATTTGAATCGGCTGGATTATGCTGACCCCAGCACACTGCTCCAGCTTGCTGTTGTGTAATGTTCTCAGCAATACAACCCTTTTATGAAAGGACTAGACCAAGTCCTAGACCAAGAGGAGGGGGTTGAGCCCCAACCTTCCCTGCATTGGTGCAGCACCCACTCCCCCCCTCCCCATCCCCCTCCCTCCCCTCCCCCCTCTCCCCCCTCCCCTCCCCCTCCCTCCCCTCCCCCTCACTCCCCTCCCCCTCACTCCCCTCCCCATCCCCCTCCCTCCTCACCCCTCCCTCCCTCCTCCCTCCTCCCCCTCCCCACTCCATCCTCCTCAACCCCCTTATCCTCCCTCCTCCCCCCTCGCTCCCTCCCTCCCTACATAGATTTAAACTTTAAAATGTGAATAACTTTAAATATATAACACTGATTTCAATTAAACCTCTTCCATTAGCACCAAAGGTACGACTGTAAGGTGGGCCTAAAATTGTTGCGTTATCGTGTACCGTTATGGCAGTAGTTCAGGATCAAACAAACAAACAAACGAGAGTTTTAGTATATAGATAGTACCAACATCTGCAGCTCCTGTTGTTGCAACTTTTTCGCACTGCTGAATGGTCCACGAAAAACACCTATCACGGGGGACCAGGGCATTCCCAGTAGAAGCCCCCAATGGCTTCCTGCCATCCTATACTTTTGAAGCTGCACCAGACATAAAGTTGGAGGGCCAGATAAATATATTCAGCTCAGGGAGTGACAGAACCATCACTGGTCTTGGCACCAGTCCATGGGCACAAATGCATTGCCATTTGACCTCAGTGCATTCTGCAATTGTGCCAGGATGGATCCCCTGAACACACTCACATACATGCTGGAGCTTACTAAACACTACTTAACAGAACAGGTCAGGAAAATAAGGAAATAACTGGGACAAAAACTAACAAAGGCACAGGTGAGCTTTACTGGGGCAGTTAAATATGGATTTTACGGTGAGTGTGAAGGCAGGATAGGAACATTTGCACAGTTGGACACAGACAGCCTTAATCATGCAGCAAATGCTCTGGTCTCCAGGTCACAAAGGATGTCAAAGGCCAGGGCAAACAAAATGAACATTTGTAACTAGTTATGGAAGAGCTTTATGGTAGGGCCCCAAGAACAAATGTTCAATTTACCAAACGTTTAGTTGGAAGAAATATCTACATCTCCAACATTAGGGAATTATCAACACACAGAAACACCCAGGATGGGGGAGGGGGTGGTGGAGAATGTATGCAATTAGAATTCAGCGTAAATCTGGACATTGACATTGTAATGATCTCATCGAGCAGTTAATGTACAAGAGATGAAGGAGTAATGGCAAGGTCATTAGCAGAATTCCAAAGTAAACGATGGAAGCAAGAAAAAGTATAAAAGGGATTCAAGACCATTTGCCGATTTTCTTTGCTTTGCCAATTCCAGACAAACTCCATTCATACCATCCCAACTCCAGGCCTTAACCCAATATCAATTTCTAATTCATACACATCTCCCTTCATAGCTGCTCCAAGGTCACATTAACCAAAATAACAGCAAAAGCAACTTAAAACTACAGACAATTAAGGGAATTATCGATTACTATTTTGACTTTCTTGCAATATAGAATACAAAAGTTGATGCGCCAGTTGTGCAAGTCCTTAATAGGGATGTGGGAAATAGTGAATTCATTCAAAACTCAGTTTACTACACCAAAGAATGCCCAGGAATAAGCTGGTATTAGAAGGAATAAGTGTTAAGCAAATATGGAAAAAGTATGGATATGTGACATTCACCCCATCTGTTGCATAGAGGAAGAGAATACAAATAGAAAACTACAAGTTGTGCTCATAATTAAATGTCAATGTTTTTTTGTTTTGCCAAAAAGTTTTAATTTGCATTTTTAACAACACATCTTTTAGGGAGGTATTTTACTCTCCCCAAAAATGAATTTTTTGTGCTTCGTTCTTCGGTTCCTTTTTACTGTTCTACAAATGGCTTCTTAGAAATATAAACAACCCTAAATAAGACTTATTTTGTACATTACAGTGAAACTGAGTCTTAAAACTACAGAGATATCATCTTTAGTGTAACTTAAAGATAGTGAAAGCTTTCAAGGTTGTGACATGTGGTTAAGAAAGAACGAGAAAAGTATTCAGAGATTCGAGTACTGCTTATTAGCTTTGGTAATACAAATTTCTTAATTAAATTGATTTGAAAGCAAAATGTTTTTTTCTTAATCAAATTGGAAACTTTGTACAATAGCCAAGACTCATTTCATATTAAACCAACAGGAAATTTAGAGGGCATGCTCAGAAAAATATGTGTATGTGGCCTCAATACAATCTATCTATATATTACTCAAACTATAATCTTGTTTACACACATATATATATAAATATATAAATATATATATTTATATCTATATACAAGGTATCACAATTGTCCCGTTGATATAAACAGGATTGTGGGTCCTCATCCAAAGTCCACAATCAGTTCATTGGTTTTACTGACATTGAGAGCCAGGTTGTTGTGTTGGCACCATTTGGTCAATCGGTCGATCTCACTTCTATACTCTCACTCAAGAGAGACTGCAGAGGCTGGAATACAGAATAAAATACTGCAAGAACTCAGCAGTCAAGTTGTACAGGTCAGAAGCAGGACTTTCAGCCCAGTTTATCCAGACTGACCAAACTATCTTCCTGATGTGGTCCCATTTGCCTATATTTTACCCATTTCCCTGAGCTAGTATTATTTACCTATATTTTGCCCATATTCCTGTAAACCTTTCTATGTTTAGTTTAGTGATAATACAGCGCCAATCTTCCAATCACTGTCTTCAGTACTTACACTTATGCACAAAATGCATTGCATCTATAACTAGTGCACTCAACTTTTACCTCAACTTGACAGTCTATGAATAGTTATACTATCAATAGTTGAATGGTACTGTTAATCTTCCCTTCAAATTACAGGTAATAATTTCTGATTTTAGATTTATCCATCTGTGATGCAGCAACATCAGAGTTGAAAAAATTCAAACAGTGCCAAGTAATGAAGAAAAACAAACATAAAGCATGGAGACACAAGGAACAAGACGCTGGAATCTTGAGTAAAACAAAGGGTGGGAGTAATCTCTGGAAGCACCTCTGGAAGACATGGATAGGCAACATTTCTGATCAGGAACCTTCTTCTGACTCGTGGTTAAGCGGAATTCGGTTCTGATGATGGGTCCCATCCAGGAACGTCACCTCTCCATGTCCTCCAGTAATGTTGCCAGAGCTGCTGAGTTGTTCCAGCATTTTATGTTTAAAACCATTAAATATACTCAATTCTAAACTCACACCACACATCAAACTTTTGTTCTCATTTCCTTTGGCTTAACTATTTTTTTGGTTTCCTAGAAACTTTGGGTAAATGTTCTCCATTACCGACACTACAAACATACAAGCTACATTGGCAGCTTACCAAATTTATATTTAGATGTGTGATATTTAGTTAGAAGAAAAGCTATTTTGTATCAACTGTTTCTGGATGTTGCTACAAGCTCCAATGTTCTCAGGGATGGGAATTACAAGGGCTATTAAAGTTAGCGTAAGTAGCTTTGACTATTACAATATATTGGGTATTACATTTTTTGTTATTCCTTGCAACTCCTCAAGATTATGTTTTCCTATATTATTTCCTTTGCACATTCACTTGGTTTAGAGAAACAAAATATATTTATTGAATAATCCCTTCTATCTGCAGTACTGATATTTGGTTATGCATAGCACTCCAAACTCTCAATCACATGCGCATAAATTTCTCTTTCATTTACTACCACAGAACAAATCAAGAACAATCTTCTTTGATTTCGAACTCTATTATTCCAAACCAAACAACGTATTTGTTCTTTTTAATGTGGTTAAACGTTTCTCAAAAAAGTTGAAACAAAAATAAACAAGTTCCAACAGAAAAAGAGCAAAATAGTCCTAACAGATGCAGAATGGAGTCCACGGGATTCACTGGATCTTGCAAAGCAATTCTGACAACACCTCCTATACCCACAATCTCCAACAGCAAAATAGGCAGTGGCAGCAAGCACATGGGATCACCACCATCTTTAGTTTCCACGCAAATGTCAGACATCATCATGAATTTAAATACACACCATGCTTCTGTCATAAACAGGTCTCTTGCATTATTGTTGCACAATGCATTACATTTGAAAAAACCTGATTTCTCCTGCAGGTTTTTGTCTTCAACTGTTATTCATTTTATATGTTACTGAGAATTTTATTCTTATATTTCCCAAAATGTCTCTTATTCTGTACTTGCAAATGCATGGATTTTGAGATGAAATATCAGGCTCATTTTATCATCCGAAACTGTGGTATAAAATGCCAGTCTTGAGTTTCCAGCACACAGAAATTATAACGTCAGAGTTATAGACAGTTATGTAGCACAAAACAGGTCCTATGTCCCAACTCGTTCTTGACGAACATGGCATTTTGCCTGAGCTAATTCCATTTACCTGCATTTGGTCCTTTCAATATCTTTCAATCTCTCCTTATAACTCAAGCTCTCCAATCCCAGCAACCTAATTGCGAATCTTTTCTGAATCTTCTCTAGCTTAATCAGGTCCAACCTATAGTATGGCATCGAGAAATGCTCACAACATTCAAGGTGCAACCTCACAATGTCCTCTACATGATGTTCCAAATCTTGTATGCAATGCCTCATGCGATGAAGATAAGCTTGTTATACACCGCTTTCATCACCTTCTCTGCCCATATTGCCACTTTCAGGGACCTTTTAATTGCATCCCTAATTTTATTTGTTCACCCAGGCTCTCTTGTTTACTGTGCAAGTCCTGTCATTACATCAACTTGTCCAAGTTTTGTTGTATACTTGGACAACCTTCTTCACTGTTTGCCATATCATCAGTTTTGGTGTCAACCAGAAACTTAACTACCATGCCATCTACACCCTCAAAGTTGTTAATATAGATGACAAATAACAGGGAACGCAGCACCATTCCCTGCAGCATACAGTCTCCAATCTCTCATTCCATTCACCAATCCTTTTTGTATCTGATTGGCTGGGTCACCCTCAATGTCATTGATCTAACCTTCTGGACTAGTTTACCATGCAGGGCATCGTCAATTGCTGGTCCATGCAGACAACATCTTATCCTTTCTGCCAAGGCCCCAGTAATTTATTCTCTTGCTTCCTCCAATTTCCTAGGATACACTTGGTCAGGTTGCAGAGAATCATATGTTTAGGTTTAGATTTATCATCATCACGTGTACCGAGATACAGTGAAAAGCTTTGTTTTGCTTCTTATCCAAACAGATCACTTCGACCAGACATAAATACAATCAAATCAAACTCAAATTCAATAGATAGTGCAAAAGGAAGAGCAAACCTACCCTTTCCTTTGTTACTTTTTTTTCCCTCATGCCTTTACCTTATCTACCAAGGATCTTTTATATCCTCTTAATGACGTCCTGATTTTGTCAAGACTACTTCTTCCTTGTTTAAAATACCCAACAAGTCTCCTTTTTCCTAACTACAGCCTTAATATTACTCACCAGCCAGCTCTTCACTCTAATAGCACCATGTTCGCCCTGAACTTTCCCTATCTCACTTTTAAAAGACTCCCACGCCCCAGAGTCAGTGTTGCTCAGTAGCAATTTCTACTCTAGGTGCCCACGCAAGTATCCATTGATCTCTCATCATTTATGATCTTATAAGATCACAGGAGTAGAATTAGGCATTCAGCCCATAAAGTCTACTCCGCTATTCAATCATGGCTGATCTATCTCTCCTTCCTAACCCCATTCTCCTAACTTCTCCCCATAACCTCTGACACCCGTACTAATCAAGAATCTATCTCTCTCTGCCTTAAATATATCTACTGACTTTGCCTCTACAGCCTTCTGTGGCAAAGAATTCCAGTCTCATTGCAGACCACAATCCAAAGCAAGCAGGAAAGCTTTGAAATGAATGATTTCCCAGATAATACCGACTCTGTGTATGAAATATTCATGGGGCTGATAAGGGTTTTCTGACAGCGATACAGTTGCAATTGCTGGACCAGCTCCATTGCACTTTCCACTGCTTTGCAGATCACAAATTGCAATAAAGTTCTGACTAATTGCAATCTTACAACAGATCCAGATACAAGGATGTAGGATATGTGGAAAATGGCATGTTTTTCACAAACATGCTCCACTCAGTAGATGCAGTATTTTATTGGTCATTATGCAAAATGCCCAGAACCCTAGTAAGCCAGATTCTTTTTCTAAATGCTGGTTATTCCCTACTTAAGGGGGGCGGGAAAGGCAGAGTCAACATTAACATCCATAATATCCTCAGGCCCTGAAGTAGATCTTGAAGCCATCACATTCTGAATCAAATAATCAGGCCACATTTAAAATGAAGCCTGGGTTTTGTTTCTTGAAACTCAGTTGGTTATCTTCAATTGTTCAATTCTGAATTCAAACTGTTGATGGATTACAAACACAATGATTTCTGACATTTAGTGTTTTAAAGTATTCTGGTTCAAGTAGGTCAGAGGAACCAAATCTCTTTGGCTTTACAACCCCATTTTGCCAGTGAACAAATTGAGTTGGCAAATAATGTAACAATGACCAAACTTTTGTTATGGATCAACCACATCAAAAAACACAAAAATGAAATACAGGTCACAATGTTGGGAAGCAACCAAAGGTTCCCACAGCATGAATCAACAACTGTGTGTGATGATAATACTACAATTTTCTCTGGATAAACCTTTACAATACTGAAAAAAAGTCCAAGTTTTTTTAACTGAAGTTTTTAACAAAGTGCAATCAAGGAAAATGTACAATTCCTGTGATCAAAACATAAGATGTTCACAGCTCAAAGCAACATTCATTGACACCTGCTTTCAACATTATAAATTCAACCCACCTGTAGAGGAAACAGCTGCAACTTAAACAGCACAGGAAAACACATATCAAAAGACAACTTTGAACCACCTAATCTCTGAAGAGCTCTCTGCTGTGGCAATCAACAAACGATGTTTAAAATCTTTGCTCATGTTGGAAAAATCCTAAATCATGTACAAGGAGCCAACATGGAATTTGCTGAATCAATGAAAAAATGAAGAAGTGAAAGAACGTGCAAAACTGCACCTATTCTTAATTCAAACACATCAACACAACAGTAATGGTGTCCAAAATTGCAATTGACAGTGCACCTTTAAACCAAATGCCTGATTACGACTTTTCACTATTGCACCACAAACTAAACCATTAAGTCAAGTTAAATCAAGTTTAATGTCATATGTACAAGTACAGTGAGTAACAAGTACAATGAAAATGTTTCTTGTAGCTGCATCACCAACACCCAGACAACACACCAAAACAAATGACATATACATTCTACAAAAAAGTGTAAAGAAAAAGATTGCAATAACAGATAAGATGTTAGTATATAAATCCATAGAATACAAGTTCATAGTAGTGCATAAGGTCGCCTGTAGTGAAAGAGATGTAAACTTACGTAACCGATTCCACAGCTTGCAAATTGCAATTATATTCCTCATTGCTTTAAAGTTTGTACATAGCTAAAATTAGCTTTTAAAAAAAAATAAAAGCGAGTTCAAACTCCAAGACTAATGTACCCCTAAAATGTAACATTCTGTCAAAAGGAATAGGGTAAACGTAACTATGATTAACTATTTTAGATTTATGTGAAACGGTAATTTACAAAGAATCGAGATCAACTGGGGATCGCTGGGTGGTGCGGACTTGGTGGGCCGAAAAGGCCTGTTTCCGCGCTGTATCTGAAATATGAAAAAATATAAGATGTGACTTGTATCCTCTTTCCATCTGGAAGGATGCAGAACTGCAGGACACAAAAGACATGCATGGGAGCATCCACAACAGCAAGGGGAACCACGTTTAAAGAAAGAGGATTTCTCTGATGCACAAGAGTGGAAAGCCTCATCTTGGGTGCAGATACAACGGAGTCTGAGACATTGAGAGTAAAGGATGGTGCACTTGCAAGAGGCAGGGTGGGAAGAGGTGTACTCTATGTAGCTGTGGGAGTTAGTGGGTTTGCAGTGGATGTCACAATGTCTGTCCCCTGTGTGGGGAATAGAAATTGAGAATGGGGAGAGAGGTGTCAAAGATAGTCCAATTGAATGAGGACAGAGAGGATATTAGTTATATATGGTTAATAAAATCAACATGTTCTGCATGGATGCAGGAGGCAGCCTCAGCATGATGTAGCAGGGAAAGAGTTGGGAAATGGTACAGGGGTGCATTTGAAACAGGCCCTTCGGCCCACCAAGTCCACACTGACAAGTGAACACCGCAAACTCGCACTATCCGACACACACTAGGGACAATTTTACAATATTTACCAAGCCAATTAACCTATAAACCTCTACGTCTTTGGAGTGCGGGAGGAAAGGAAACCAAAGCTCCCGGAGAAAACCCACTCAGGTCAGGGAGAATGAACAAAATCTGCACGTACAGCACCCATTCAGAAACGAACTCGGGTCTCTAGCGCTGCAAGGAAGCAACTCTACCACTGCACCACCGTGCCATCCTATTTGAAATTAAAGTGTGAAATGTAAGAGATATTGGTGGAAAGGAACTGAAGTGAGGGAAAGAGGTAGGGTAAAACTTGAAATAAAGTGAGTGTCGTCAAAATAGTTGTGGAGGGCGAGTGCAAATTCCACCGGGTGGAGTAATGTTGGCAGAGGGGAACTGATTGGATCTTTGTTCAAATAAGAACAGGAGGGCACCAAGGCCTTCCGGATGGGGAATGGAGGTGCAAGGAAACTAGGTAACAATAGTAACGATGGGACAATGGCTACAAAGGAATTGAAACTTATTGAAGTTGTGACGAGTGTGTGAGGTATCCCAGACGTAGACAGGAAGGGACTGGACAAGGATATAATGGAGGTATTTGAAGATGAGTTTGTTGGGGTAGAAGGAAGCAGAAACAATGAACCATCCAGGGCAGTCCTGTTTGCGGATTATGGGAAAGAAATAGAAATGGACAATGCAGGCTTTTAGAACTACAAGGAGCTTGTGGATGGGAGACCATTGGAAGTGATATGATCTGTGATGGTTTGGGAGATGGTGGTCTCGTGTTTGTCAATAAGCTCATAGTCAAAGGTGTCGAGAGCAGACACCTGGCCTCAGCAGAATAGAATGTGCAGGGAGGAACTGTAGATGCTGGTTTAAGCCGAAGAAAGACAAAATGCTGAACTATCTCTGGAGAAAAGTAAAAGGAGATGTTTCAAGTCAAGGCCCTTCTTCAGAGCACAATAGAGGTCAGTATACCAGACTCTCATGGCAATGCCCTGAATGTCCAAGCTCTTTGGATCTCTATCTGAAATATATTCAATGATTAATCCTCCATAGCCTTCTTGGATAGAGGATTACCAAGTTTCACTATCCTCACGATCAAGAAATTTCTTTTCACTTCTGTACTGAACAGACGAGCCTTTATTTTGAGACACGCCTGGATTCCAGGCATCCCTGTCAGAGGATATATCATTCCTGCATTGATTTTCTCAAGGAACATGAATCGTGTTTGTTTTGATGAGGTTACCTCACTCTTTTTAACTAGAGTGTAGGCTCTGTCTGCTACACTTCTCCTTAAAACGCAAAGCCCCCACCAATCCTTGGAAACAATCTGGTAAATCAGTCCACTTCTCATGTATATTCATCATGAGGTAGGGAGATCAGACCTGTACACAATATTCCAGATGTGGTCTCGCAGAGGCCTCATATAATAGTAAATGTGTGCAAGCAGACAAAGCAACAGCAATACTCAATTGTGAAAAACATCAAGACAGCCACAACTGAACTAAATCAACCAAGTTTGAATAAAAAAGAAATGCAGTGTCAATACGCAGCAGATCAGCAGCAAAGAAAACATATTAGGCAGAGACAGGCAAAGCAATGTAAATGGCAAGAGTGAGCATTTCTTGAGTACAATATGCTACATGATAGTATAAGGGGAAAAAACTGATATAGACAGCATAGACTAGATCAAGCAAAGAAAACAATAAGGGTACGTAAGTAGGAAGAAATGTAATTTCCCTTGTTGAATCAAAATGCTTGAATCAAGTCGATCTGATCAAATTGATGAAAATCTAAGTTTTAGTGAACTGTCTCGATTCAATGACTGAGAAATAGATAATCATTGCAAGATTTATTTCAACAGAATTCAAAATAGTTTTCAGTCATTGAATAAAAACATTTGTTAATTGTGAGAGCAACAAGCATATACACAAAACAGACGTAATTCATTAATAATAATATTAATTATGTATGATGCAGGGTGAGGAAAAATAGAAAACATGTGCAGGAGGAGGCCATTTGGCCCTTTGAGCCAGCACCACCATTCATTGTGATCATAGCTGATCATCTACAATCAGTAACCTGTGCCTGCTTTCTCCCCATATCCCCTGATTCCACTAGCCCCTAGAGCTCTATCTAACTCTCTTTTAAATTCATCAGATCATAATTATTGGAAAGATTTGTAAAGAACGTTTATAAACAACTTTTAAACTGCAAACAAAAAAGCAACATAAATTTCATTAACCCAACATTAACTTTTGATCTCACATATGCCAAAGTTGTAAGAATATAAATATTGTTGCTCAGTCGTGTAAACGGCAGTGTGAAAAAGAAACAAATAAATTAGCTTTTTATGTCGGTCAAAAAAATAAACATTGTTTTAAGCACTGAGAACTCTATTGATCTTGTATCCGATGGACAGTAGAACTTCCAATTAATGTCTCATCTGAAAACACCGCTTGTTACAATTCAGCAATGTTTTTGAGAGAAGCATCCACGAACTATTATTGCCCACTCAAATCTGAAGCAAAGCTTATAGCCATTATCTAATGAATAGAAAGCATATATATTGAAGGCAGTCCACCAGTACGTCAAAGAACCATACTAGAACGATTCCATCAAATTGCATCTCACCATCTATATACTAAAACTCTCGTTTGTTATCTTGTTTGTGATCGAACTACAGCCAAAACAGTACACAATAGCATGACAATTTTAGGCCCACCTTACTCACCGTTGTCACTTTAGTGATAATGCAAGTAGTTTCATTGAAATTGGTATTATATTTTTTAAGTTATTCACATTTTAAAGTTTAAATCTGATGCAAGGAAGAAAAATCAATAGATTTATTCCAAAAAACTTTCACTTCATAAACACTCCCAACCATGATGCAAACTATGAGATGAAACACCATTTTACACTTGAGATGCAATATCAGTCCATTTGCAATATGTATGCAAAGCAGGAACACAATACAAATTTGTTTACATCCTGTCAAACAGCTTTAAAGTGCATTAGCCTTTGACCCTTAATATTCTCAAAAGGATGGAATTCGAATCACACAGAAAACAAGGATGACAATATAACAGCAAACATTATTCAACCATTAAACCCATAAACAGCATCAAATCAAAACAGTAATTGCGTAACCTGATTTCCATAGCATCACTTAGAATTAGTTTGGATTGTGAAGTGCACTCGAGTACACTTTGTTTTACGCATTTGTGTTGCAGCTTTCTGGAGAGGAATTCCAGCTGTTGAGCAGCTCAACACTAAGTTTTATGCCTGAAATTCTATTCTTCCATTTTATTAGTAGTTATCAGGAATATATCTTTCTTGCACCAGTCACCCATGTCGTAAAGTGTCAGCGATCAACCACTCTTTTTCAAATAACAATCATTTGTGGCCTCGTGGCTTCTCAGCTGACTCATCAACTCATAATATTCTGTCAATTTACTCCTACAACTACACAAGAGCCTTCCATACATTAATGCTTTGTCCAATCCAGTCATAGCTTTTACTCCTTCTACTTAGCTTCCATTCTCTATTCAAAGCCCTTAAGAGTCCTTTGAACATTTTTCAATATGCAAGGAGGAACATACAGAAACTTTAAATCGTCCATCTACCAGATTATAGTCCAAATCTAAAGCCAGCCCATCATTGTCTATTGTTAATTGATCACAGTTTGATATTCCTGAAACACTGGGGAAACATTTAAGCAGTATTTAGCCTAGAGTTTGAAACCCTTGACATTAAAGGCAACAGTCTGAAGAAGGGTCTGAAGAAGCACTTTGTGTCTGTCTTTGGTATAAACCAGCATCTGCAGTTCCTTGTTTCTACAGATTGAGGGCTGGAAAATGGGACGTGTAGACAGATTGGCATGGACATAAATGGGCTGAAAGTTACTGTGTAACTCTGTGATATCATAAGAAAGCTGCCTATCCAAATTTTACATGTCTAACCACTACCACTCATCCATTTGATTGGGGCTTTTCATTCATTGCACTTTTACATCTGCACAGATGTAGGCATGTCATGGGAATTAAATGGTTCGACCAGGTTGAGGAATTATTTGGCCATTCCCTTCTCCGATGACTCAATTGTAGCATAGTCTGCAACTATTAATAAACTCCAATAATGGAATTTCCCTGTTAATGATCTACCTGGGTAAGAAATAGTTGTAGACTGCGCCACAGTTGAGTCATCGTAGAAGAGAATGGCCAAATAATTACTCAAATTCCTCAAGCATGAAAAAAATGAACTGAAGGTCAAATAAAAGTTAGATTCGAGACAATTAATGAAGCAAAATAAGTAAATTCCACCGGAAATCCGTACACTTCACTCCCTGATTAGCCAAACCTTCCCCCTTCCCCCAGTGAGACTCCACCGCCCCGTTTTCATTTAAACTATTTGTCCAAACGTTGCGGCCGCCTCTTCTGGGAGTTTGGCGACACCTCCAAAACGCCACGGGAAAAAAATGTCCTGGAGCAGACAGAGAGAAAAAAACACTGGGAAAGTGGCAGAGATAGATAGATGTGGGAGGACAGAGTTTCGTGCCGTTGGATTAGTTGCTGGGAGAGGAGCGGCGGGCGAAGTGCAGCAAGCAGGCTGTGAATAATTCAGCGTCTGGGCTGTGGGGTGGGACTGCCACTGCTCCCATTACCTGTCCTGGGAAAGCAGGTCAGGCATCACCTGGAGCGCGCACAGCGCGAGCCCGCGCCCCACATTGTTCCCGGGGAACTCGCCTCGCGCCCCGGGACCTCCTCCCCTGCAGCTCCTGTGCCCTCACCCATGGCTGCTGGCGGTGCTCCGCTCTGCTCTGCTCTCCACTCGTCCTCCTTCCTGGCTCGCTATCCGCAGGCGGCGCCGTCCATTCGATGGGGGTGAGAAAGCCGATCCAGTTGCAAACCTGCTGTTGCTGCACACTCCGAGCCGATCAATGGAGAGAATACAAAAGCAACAATCCCAACATTGGCCCTGCGATCTGCTGGCCGAGCTGGGATGAAGGAAAGGAAGGGAAGGGAACGGAGGTGGCAGGGGGTGGGAGCGGTCTTTGCGCTCCTCCCCTTTCTTCCTCAGTGCCCGCCCGCTGACTGGCAATGGAGTGATTGACTGCAGCAGGCGCCAGCCACAGGCTGCACTGTTCCGACCGAAAGGCTTGTTTTGCAAAGGACTTGAGGAGAAGTGGGGGGAAGCAGTCTGCGAAGGAAACTAATCGAAGTTTGTCTCCAGTTCTTTTCCTGGTGGCGCAAATAAAGTATGCTGTGTATGTGTTTTGTCAATCGCGCAAAAAGTTGTAAACTTTTAATGATCCCACGATGAACTTCAATCTAACACAGGGTCTTTATTAAATAGACTAGCGATGTTGCACAATTATATAATTCGTATTCGGCTTTTAGTAGCTTGGTTCTGTTTTAAATGGGCAACGGTTTTTTTAAAAGAATTTTTTTAACTTCTGTTTCCAAACTCATTTCAAGTAATTTGCATAATTGCAATGAGCCGCAGCGCCTGGGAGTAATTTAGTGACGCGAAGGATATAATTGAGACCCAAATTGTGCCATCATGCGGTTTTGTTTGCAAATACAGAACAAAGATTTGCGAAACAATTATCTGTAAACACACTGGCGCTTTCAAATACACACATGGACCTTTAAAGATTGCTCAGAAATACAACACTAAATTAAAATAAACTGCAACTTATGAAATCAGAGAACAATGCAAAAAAAAAGTAATATAATTCACTGATTTAAAAAAATGGAATGCGAATAGCTTGGGAGGATTTTATACATAGTAGATGTGTACAATGATTTGACAAAAATAACCCAAAACAAATTCAACTCAACTCTTCTCTACTTTTTAAAATCGCAAAACATATTGAACTGCTTCAAGTTCGTATCAAATGAAATACTGAACACCAAAACAAAAATGTAAAGGAATTGCAAGAGATGTGAGGGAAGGCTTCTTTACCCATTGAGTAACTATGATTGGAATGTACAGTGTGTAAGTTTGGTAATTATGGATTCATTTCAGATTTTCTCGAGAATAAAATAAGTAGTTAAATGGAAAAAATTCAAAGGACTAGGTGGAAGGGAAAAAATGGTTCACTGGACATCTTTACTTCAGAACAGGCAAAGATTCAGGAGACTAAATTATGGTCTTCTCTGCTACAACACAAACAGAAATTCAAATAGGTAAGTTTTTCATTGTACCTTTCGAAGAGGTGAGGAAAGCAGTAACAGGGAGTATCATCAGAAGGAATAGCTGGGTGGTCAGGACTCTTCTTCAGACTGAAGAAGGGTCCCCAACAAAACATTGCCTATCCATTCTTCCACATATGTTGCCTGACCCGCTGAATTACTCCAGCACTTCGTGTTTCGCTCAAGATTCCAGCATGTGCAGTTCCTTGTGGCAGCTATGAGGTGAAGATGACTAGAGAAGTGATTAAAGTCAGGGGATGTCTTAGATCTGAAATTGAAATAATGACAACTAGGTTCATTAGTGATTGGAGTAGAATTAGGCCATTTGGCCCATCAAGTTTACTTCGCCATTCAATCATCTTTCCCTCTTAACCCCATTCACCTGCCTTCTCCCCATAACCCCCGAGACCCGTACTAATCAAGAATCTTTCTATCTCTGCCTTAAAAGGGAAGGAGAAATTACATGGAGAGAAATGTGTGAAATCACAGAGGGAGCTTAAAACAAGGACATGAAGTTTAACATCAAGGTACAATCTTCCAGCTTGAAAATCAAGGTTGGGGGTACACTAATTATTGGTGAACATGAAGGGTGCAAGTTAAAGCAACATTAACAAAGTTTTGGAGAGTTTCAGTTCCAAGTGGAGGGGGAGATGAACCAAATAAATTATCTGAAGATAAGGTCAGATTCAGAAAGGACACCCAAGGTTTCTTACTATCTAGTTGGAAAACACCATATAGTTTTGGGAGGAAAAAATGAAGGTGACAGCAGGAGAATGGAGTTTGTGGCTGGAGCTGAAGACAATGTCATTGGTCTTCCCAATGTTTGGCTGGAGGGATTTTCAGTTTAACAGATATCAGATGGTGGACAAATATACAACCATCAAAACAAATTTAATAAAATCAGTGGTGTCCAAGCATAAAGCACATGTGTTAACATTATTGAATCAATGTATATTCTAATTAGAATTTTTAATATTTGTGTAAAAAGACCTGGTTTGAGCTTGAAAGTAGTTCAAAGATCAGACCAATTGATGTTCACAGTCATTAGGATTCTTTAATTCCTTGATTTGTTGCATGTAAGATTTTTAGTCTGTTGAAAATTAAATATTAAATAATATCAGACTTGTCTGTCAAGAATCACAATCCAACAGGAAATAAATAAACATCATTGTTTTAACCCCTCTAAACCTCCACCAGTGCACCTCTGTCTCTATCATCTATCTCTCCTCAGCTATTTTTCCTATGCCACAACTGTGATGACTTCTCATCCGGTGGAAGTGAAATTGCAGTAAACTCTTCCAATGTAAGGATTCAATTATTGATTCTCTGTGTACTTTTTTTGTTTGTAATGCCTATTTGGGTTGTCAGATTAACATAGCTATCACCTGAAAGTCGTTCCCTCCCTGTCCACATTGAGATCTCCCAATGTTTACTCTCCCCCTTGTTATTCACCTGATCTCAACAATGTCCCTTTTCATCCTCTCACTTCCATTCCCTTTGAAGATATCGAATAATGATGCATCGTAGTACAGGAAGGAGATTGAGAACCTCGTGTCAAAGTATAGAAGTGAGATTGACCGATTAACCAAATGGTGCCAGCACAACAATCTGGCTCTCAATATCAATAAAACCAATGAACTGTGAACTTTGGAAGTGGAAGGATGAGGATCTACAATCCTGTTTATATGATGGAGAAAGTCAAAAACTTCAAATTCCTGGACATGCATGTTTCCAAAGATCTTTCCTGGACCCAACACACTGATGCAATTACAAAGAAAGCACATCAACCCTTCTACTTCCTAAGAAGATTACGGAGATTCGGTATGTCAGAGAGGATTCTCTTGAACTTCTACAGGTGTACAGTAGAGAACATATTGACTGGTTGCATCATGGCCTGGTTTGGCAACTTGAATGCCCAGGAGCGAAAAAGACTGCAAAAAGTTGGAAACACAGCCCAGTCCATCATCGGCTCTGATCTCCCCACCATTGAAGGGATTTACCGGGGTCGCTGCCTCAAAAAGGCAGCCAGCATCATCAGAGACCCCACACCACCCTAGCCATACACTCATTTCATTCCTGCCATCGGAAAAAAGGTACAGGAGCCTGAAAACTGTAACGTGCAGGTTCCGGAACAGCTTCTTCCTGACAGCCATCAGGCTATTAAACACTACAACCTCAAATAAGCTCTGAACTACTTAGACTATTATTGTTATTATTGCACTATTATTGGGGTTTTTTTGTGTGTACGTATGCGTGCATGTGTATATAAATGTATATATATATATATATATACATACATATATATATATATATATATACCTGTATATATGTGTGTGTATTTTTTGAGTATGTATATATATACACACTGAATTTTTTTCTCTCTCGTTTATTATATTGTTTACAGTACTAGGTTTACATATTCTGTTGTGCTGCAGCAAGTAAGAATTTCATTGTTCTATCTGGGACATATGAAAATAAAACACTCTTGACTCTTGACAACCTTTCTCTCAATGTCAGCAAGACAAAGGGGATAGTGATCGACTTCAGGAAGCGAAGCAGTACACATACCCCAGTTTGCATTGACGGCGCCGATATAGAGATGGTTGAAAACTTCAAATTTCTAGACGTAAATATAGCAAATAACTTCTCCTGGACTACCCGTATTGAAGCAACAACCAAGAAAACACACCAACTTCCTAAGAAGGCTTAGGAAGTTCGGCATATCCCCAACAACCCTCACCAACTTCTACAGATGCGCCTTGGAAAGCATTTTATCGGGATGCATCACAGTTTGGTTTGGAAACAGCTCCATCCAAGACCACAAGAAATTGCAGCGAATTTGCAGGTGAATGTATCCCAGACCATCACACAAATCAATTTTGACTTGAAACATTACCCATTCCTTCTCTCCAGAGATGATGCTTGTCTCGCTGAGTTACTCCAGATTTTTGAGTCTTCCTTCCATTGATTCCATTTATATCTCATATTGCCTTGGCAAGGCCAGCAGCATAATCAAGGACGAGTCACACCCTGGATGCTCCCTCTTCTTCCCTCTCCCATTGGGCAAACATACGTGCGAAAACGCACAACTCCAGATTCAGGGACAGTTTTTTCCCAACTGTTATCAGGCAAATGAAGCATCCTACTGCAACCACAGAGTAGTCCGGAACTACTATCGCTCATCAGCAACCCTCAGACTATCTTTGGTCAGACTTTACTGGCTTTACCTTGCATTAAATGTTATTCTAGATCATGTATCTGTACACTATGAGTGATTGTAATCATGTCTAGTCTTTCCACTGGCTGGATAGCACACAACAAAAGCTTTTCACTGTACCTAGGTACACGTGACAATAAACTAAACTGAACTGCACTGAACAATCCTTTCCCCACCTTGTCACAGTTTATAATCTGTCCCTAATTACACATTTGTTGCCAATCTTTCTCCTGTTTCCTTCGTCTCCCTCCACTTCTACCTTTGCCATTCCTCACCTTTCCCTCTATTTCACCACTTCTTTCTTATTTCCCACCTTTTCTCAGTCCTGTCATTCATCAACATTCCTGACAACTGTGCTTACACTTTACAATATGGAGAGTGATCAGTAGCTTATTTGCATCAACATTCAAATTTAATCTCTGCAGTTAAACGTATCAATGAAAGCTGGCATTCCTGTCAATATTGTGCAGTTCATCAATATCTGTAATATTATTAAAACTCATCTTGTATGTATGTATGTATGTGAGTTCCCGAAATACAGCCAAAACGGTACACGATAGCGCAACAACTTTTGGCTCACCTTACTCACTATTCACCTGCGGTGTGCATTGATCAAGTTTTGTTACATTTTAAAAGTTATAAACTTTAATAAATGCGCTCCCACCACCCCCCCCCCACCCCCACCCACTGCGCAGCAGCATGGGGAGGAGCGGCACCCGTCCTGACGTGCCCCATGCCTGACCTACCTCCCATGGTGCAGTGCGGCGGCAGAGGGTCAAAAAAGATGGCCACTGCCAGGACGAACATGCAGCAGCACCCTGCGGCCCCGGGGGACACTCCCCGGCCGGCAACGGGTCCACGGGTTGTCACCTCTCTCCGGCCTCAGGACACCGGGCTCACCCTTCCTTGACGCCCCTCTCTCCCCTCAGGTCACCAGGCTCCTCCTGCGGCTTCATTTGCCCTCAACGCCTCTCTCCTCAGATCACTGGGTTCACCCTGCCCTCGGTGCCCTCTCTCTCTCGCTCTCCTCAGGACAGCGGGCTCGCCTTGCTCTCGGCGTCTTTCCCTCTCCTCAGGTCACCAGGTTCACACCGCCCTCGGCGCCTCTCTCTCCCTCCTCAGGACACTGGGCTTATGTTGCATTCGGCGCCTTTCTCTCTGCTTGGGTTACCTGGCTCACCCTGGCCTTGACGCTTCTCTTCCCGGGTCACCATGTTTGTCCTCTCTCTCTAACTCTCTCTCTCTCTCTTCAGGTCACCAGGCTCACACCGCTCTCGGCGCCCCTCTCTCCCCCCATCCCGGGTTGCCCGCTCTCTCAAGCCCTGCCCCGGGGTTGAAGCTTGGACCCAGCGGGTCCACGGGTCGTCTAGTATATTCTGAAAATCTCAATCGCTCTTCGACTGTGGTCTAATGAAGAAGTGAGATATTCTCAAAGTTTATCATGCTGCATTCCAAAGGTGGGGACAAGGGGTAAAAGGTACAATAATTTCCATTATTTGTTTTGTGCTGATTACAAAATGTTGCACAATAAGGAAGTTGCCTGCAGAAAAGATTTAAATGAGCCATTGTTCTTGGTATCAACTTAACATCAGCAATTGTAGTTGATTGTGATTTTAAGCTGTTTCAGTTTTGATGCTTTTGAAAGGTATCACAAAATGCTGGAGTAACTCAGCGGGTCATGCAGCATCTCTGGAGAGAAGGAATGGGTGATGTTTCAGGTCGAGACCCTTCTTCAGACTGATGCATCCATGATCAGGTAATCCATGAACTTTGTGCCAGATTTGCAATCTCCATATTCAAGCACTCATTTCTTCAGTAGGCTCTAGGTTATGTTGCTCAATCGAAACATCATATTTTGAATTTTGATATTAATATCAGCCTTCTCTGAGATATAGTACTGAAGACATGGGAAGTGGTCTATATTTTCCATAGTTCCATCATGGATTATTGCCAATTGTGGACAGTGGTTGGTAGAGTATCTTTGTTTTGCAGTTGTTGAACATAAGGTCTATCCTTGACAATACTTCAGTGAAGAAGTCGATGATGACTTAGAGCTTAGCCTCCAAAGGTGCACACACTAAGGCATTGACTGCTGATTGCAATTCATTGACTGAGATTAGCATGACCATGGCTTTGGAGTCAAGATTTCTCATTTGTCCTGTAGATTAGCTCCATCCCAACAGACCTTTTTGCAGATGAGATGCAGCACTGCTGTGAGATGGGCTGAGAACATTATCTAGATAATGATTCAACTTTGCATTGAGATTGGTTCAGTTTCGGACTCACTGGTTAACACCACAGCCTGCATGCCATCATGAAGTAGATGAAGGTGGAAATAAATTTCTGCCAGCAGACAAATTTGAGAAGAATGCTCCACAATTGTTCAGTACTGATGCAGGAAAATGTATCCACATAGTATCTATTTAACCAGTGATTTAAGGTTTAGTAGTTATGGATGAGAAGAGGGTGAAGCAAGTTACTGTCAGGACCATGCAAAACAAAAATACAAATCACATCAAAAAATGGCAAAAAATGTATTGGACAAAAACTAACTTTATAGTTTATTAATAAACTCAGTCATGTCAGTTTCATTAATTGACTACTTTTTTCAATTTTATGTAGCACAAGTGGAAATATTTTTTCAATCAAGGTTGTGGTAGAGGTTGCTTTTCAGACTGTAGGCCTGTGACTAGTTGTGTGCCTCAGGGTTCGGTGCTGGGCCCATTGCTGTTTGTCATCTATATCAATGATTTGGATGAGAACGTACATGGCATGATTAGCAAGTTTACAGATGACACAAAAGTTATGGTATTGTAGATAGTGAAGATGGTTGTTAAAGATTGCAGCTGGATCTTGATCGGTTGGGCAGGTGGGATGAGGAATGGTTGATAGAATTTAACACAGAGAAATGTGAGGTGTGGCATTTTGGGAGCACTAACATGTGCAGTACCTACACAGTGAATGGTAGGGCTCTGGTAGTGTTGTCGAACAGAGGGATCTAGGAGTACAGGTACATAGTTCCGTGAAGGTGGAGTCGCAGGTAATAGGGTGGTCAAAACAGGCTTTTGGCACATTGGCCTTCATCACTCAGAGCATTGAGGATAGAACTTGCGAGGGCATATTGCAATTGTATAAGGCATTGGTGAGGCCGCATTTAGAGCATTGTGTTCAATTCTGGGCACCATGATGTAGGAAAGATATTGTCAAACTAGAAAGGGTACAGAGAAGATTTATATGGAAGTTGCCAGGACTTGAGGGCCTGAGCCATAGGGAGATGTTGAGCAGGCTTGGACTCAATTTCTTGGTGCACAGGAGCATGAAGGGTCCCTTAAATGTGTATATTTTAATGCTAGGAGCATTGTAAGAAAGGTGGATGAGCTTAGAGCCTGGATTGACATCTGGAAGTATGATGTTGTGGCGATCAGTGAAACATGGTTGCAGGAGGGTTGCGATTGGCAATTAAATATTCCAGGATTTCATTGTTTCAGATGTGATAGAATCGGAGGGGCAAGAGGTGGGGGTGTTGCATTGCTTGTCAGGGAGGATATCACAGCAGTGCTTTGACAGGACAGACTAGAAGGCTCGATTAGGGAGGCTGTTTGGGTGGAACTCAGAAATGAGAAAGGTTTAGCAACACTTATAGGGGTGTATTATAGACCGCCAAATAGGGAACGAGAATTGGAAGAGCAAATATGTAAGGAGATAGCAGATATTAGTAGTAAGCACAGAGTAGTGATTGTGGGTGATTTCAATTTTCCGTATATAGACTGGGAATCACATTCTGTTAAAGGGCTGGATGGTTTGGAGTTTGTAAAATGTGTGCAGGATAGTTTTTTGCAGCAATACGTAGAGGTGCCTACCAGAAAAGGGGCAGTGTTGGACCTCCTGTTAGGAAATGAGATGGGTCAGGTGACGGAGGTATGTGTTGAGGAGCACTTTGGGTCTAGTGATCACAATGCCATTAGTTTCAATATCATTATGGAGAAGGTCAAATCTGGACCAAGGGTTGAGATTTTGGATTGGAGAAAGGCTAATTTTGAGGAGATGAGAAAGGATTTAAAAGAAGGGAAATTGAACTTTTTGTTTTATGAAAAGGATATAATAGAGAAATGGAGGATATTTAAAGGTGAAATTTTGAGAGTACAGTATGGCGAGTCCGAAACTTGTTGGTTGTAGAAGAAGTTTATTGCAGCCGCAATATTCGATTACAGAGTTAAACAACAAGGTAAAGGACAACCATCACAAACTTACTGTCTTCCTTGAAGACTTCGCCGAACTACTAAATCGGGCGCCAAACGCGCACATGACATCGCTGGCCAATCAGCGATGTCGCTCCCTGGACCAATCCCCATGGTCGCGTTCCCACGTGACCTCGCTGGCCAATCCGAGGGTTCGACGACCTGGACCATTCTCTATGGTCGCTACATGACCCCCCCCCCCCCAGAACCCGAGGTGCGGAACCTAACAGGGAGCCGGATTTCGCGACCATAACGAGTACGGAGAGGGACAGCCTGAACCACAGGAGCCGGAGGTTCCGGACTTGGCGGAACAGCCGGGACGGGAGGTTCTGGAGGAACTACCGGAACGGGGGGTCCAGGAGGAAATGCCGGAACGGGGGGTCCTGGAGGAACTGTCGGAACGGGGGGTCCTGGACTGAGCGGAACTAACGGAGGTCGGCCTCTCCTAGGGGTTTGACCGACCAGGACTGGTTGATCCGGATCCAAATGGGCAGGTTTGAGCCGGGACACCGAGACGAGCTCACTCTTGTCGCACATGTCTAAGGTGAAGGTAGCCGTTCCCTTACGCAAAACCCGGAACGGCCCTTGATAGACCCTCTGCAACGGGGCGCGATGGGCATCTTTACGCAAAAAAACAAACTCACAGTCCTTCAGGGAAGACGGTTCATGTACCATGGGACACCCATGACGTGAAGTCGGAACTGGAGCCAGGGAGCCCACCCGTTCCCGGAGAGATGCTAACACTGATGGGACGGTAGGCAGCTGGTCTGAAGGGTCAGGAAACAGATCTCCGGGTACTCGAAGTGTCGAGCCATATACTAGCTCTGCGGACGACGCACCGAGATCTAGCTTAGGAGCAGTCCGGATGCCCAAAAGAACCCAAGGGAGTTGGTCTACCCAGTCCGGGCCTTCAAGCCTTGCACTGAGGGACGCCTTAAGTTGGCGGTGGAACCTTTCTACGAGTCCATTTGCCTGGGGGTGATAAGCAGTCGTGGGTTGTAACTTGGACCCGTACAGTTCTGCCAGCGCGGCCCAGAGGGACGAAGTGAACTGTGGCCCTCTGTCAGTGGTAATAACTGCCGGGACCCCGAAACGAGCTACCCAATGAAGGGCCAAAGCCCTAGCACAAGACGCGGACGAAATATCAAACAATGGGAAAGCCTCTGGCCACCGGGTGAACCGATCCACCACCGTGAGGAGGTGGGTGTAGCCCCGGGAGGAAGGTAAAGGCCCGACCAAATCCACGTGGATGTGGAAAAAACAAACAGCCGGTACCTCGAAATCCTGTACGGGGGCTGGACGTGGCGCTGGACTTTAGCGGTCTGACAGGGCACGCAGGAACGTGCCCACCCCGCTACCTGTTTCCGCAGGCCATGCCAGACAAACCTCGCTGCTACCAAGGCAGAGGTGGAGCGGATAGACGGGTGCGCCAGCCCATGAATGGCATCGAAAACCCGGCGCTGAAGGGAGGGCGGTACTACCGGCCTGGGACGGGGAAGAGAAACATCGCACCAGACTTTCGTGCCCTCCGACCCACAAGCTACCTGGGCCAACTTCAATCCCGAAGTGGGGGACCGGTAAGTCGAAACGGTATCCGCTAGGAGCTGTGCCTCCGCAAGCTCCTGGGGATCCACCTCGCAGTCCACCGCCGAAATAGGGGGAAAAGCAGGTCTAGACAGGGCGTCAGCAACGGCATTAAGCTTACCCGCGACATGACGGACATCGGTGGTAAATTCGGAGATAGCAGTCAGATGCCGCTGCTGGCGGGCCGACCATGGGTCAGACAATTTCAAAAAAGCAAATGTTAATGGCTTGTGGTCCGTAAATGCCACAAATGGGCGGCCCTCGAGGAAGTACCTGAAATGACGAACAGCTAAATAGAGAGCCAGAAGCTCTCGGTCAAATGCGCTATACTTCAGCTCGGCCGAATTTAGTTGCCGGCTGAAAAACGCTAAAGGCTGCCAACGGCCACCGACCTGCTGCTCCAGAACCCCGCCCACCGCCACGTCAGAGGCGTCAACCGTCAGGGCCGTGGGGGCGGAGGGGCTCGGATGGACCAACATGGTGGCGTCTGCCAAGGCTGCCTTAGCTGCTGTAAAAGCCGACTCAGCGGTCGGGGACCACAACAACTCTACCGGATTCCCTGCAAGGCATTGGAAGAGTGGGCGCATGACTCGCGCAGCTGCCGGAACGAACCTATGGTAGAAATTAACCATGCCTACGAACTCCTGTAGCCCTTTTACTGTGGTGGGCCTAGGAAATGCCCGGATAGCCTCCACCTTTTCGGGCAAAGGGGAGGCGCCGGCAGGGGTAATTCTGTGCCCTAGAAAATCAAGAGCAGGAAGGCCGAATTGACATTTGGAGGGTTGGATTATGAGCCCGTGGTCTTGGAGCCGCTGGAACACGGTCCGCAAATGGGCCTGGTGTTCCTGCACGGAGGGGCTGGCGACCAGGATGTCGTCTAAATAAATAAACAAAAACGGTAAACCCCGGCCCACGCGGTCCATCAGTCGCTGGAAAGCCTGTGCCGCGTTCTTTAAACCGAAAGGCATACGCAACCATTCAAACAACCCGAACGGAGTAATTGTTGCAGTTTTCTGTATGTCCTCCGGTCGCACCGGAATCTGATGGTATCCTCGCACCAAATCGATTTTGGAAAACACCACCGCTCCTTCCAGCCCAGATGAAAAATCCTGTAGGTGCGGTATGCGGTAGCGATCAGCCGTGGTGACAGCATTGAGACGCCGATAATCGCCACATGGTCTCCACCCCCCAGATGCCTTGGAGACCATGTGTAACGGCGAGGCCCACGGGCTGTCAGACTGACGGACAATTCCCATTTCCTCCATTTTCCTGAACTCCGCCCTTGCCACCACCAGTTTGTCTGGCGGTAGTCTCCTGGCCCGAGCGAAAACGGGAGGGCCTTCGGTGCGGATGTGATGGACCACACCGTGCTTAGCCGAAGGCGTGTCAAAACGTTGGACGAGCAGCTCCGGAAACTCTGCCAGAATCGCAGCATACGAGTCGGGGGCCGCGACGACGGCCTGGACAGTAGGGCTGGGCGAGGAGGCGATTGTCGGAGCGACGTGCTCATCTTCGGCGGAGGGTCGGAGGTCGTTACCGCGGACATCAGGAACCAGTGAAAAAGCCCAGAGAAAATCTGCGCCCAGGATCGCTTGTTTGACGTCGGCTATGATGAATGGCCATTCGTACGTGCGGAGGCCTAACACAAGGGACATCTTCCGTGTACCGAAAGTGCGAATTGGGCTGCCATTAACCGCGATGAGGGTGGGACCTGTCTTACCCGATCTGGTTTCGAGGTCGGTCGGCGGCACTATGCTGACGATGGCTCCCGTGTCTACTAAAAATTCTGTGTCCGTGAATCGATCATGGACATAGAGGCGCCGGTTCTGGCCAATCGTAACTGCCCCTATGTACGATCGGCCGAGGCATTTCCCGCGAAGGTACAAGGCAAACGGCAGTTGCGGGATTCGTTACCCCATCGTAGGTGATAATAGCACCAGCCGCGCTTGTGCGGATCTTTTTGGCGGGCTTTCGGAGAATTGGCGGGAGACGTGGCGCCATCTTGCCGTCGCTGTGGCGTGGTCACTGATGTCGAGACTTTGTTGATCGAACCACTTGCCTTGTTTTTTGCCGCTATGAGCGCGTCCGCTTTCGCTGCATATGCTTCGGGGTCCTTAAAAGAACAATCCGTGAGCAGCAGTCGGACATCCTCGGGAAGTTTCTCGCGGAATGCCTGTTCGAACATAGGGCAATCCGTATGCTCACCGGCTAGCATCATCATTTCGGCCATGAGGACGGAAGGCAGTTGGTCTCCAAGATCTGGTAGGTGCAGAAGTTTTGCCGCACCACCATGCTTATTAAACCCGAAGGTTCGCAGTAATACTTTCTTCATGGCCTCGTACTTGTTTTCCGCAGGTGGATCCACGATGAACCGCATCACGCGCTTGGTTGTGTCCGGCGATAGAGCGCTGACGAGGTAGTAGTACATCGTGGATTCGTCCGACACCTTCTTTATATGAAATTGAGCCTCGGTGTGGATAAACCAAGCTTGCGGTGCGTGCGTCCAAAACAACGGAAGATGAACGCTTCCGGCGCTTGACTCCGGTGTGCCCGGCTCGGTCATCGTCAACGAGGCGTCGGGTTCCTGCTCAGTCGGTGATCGTCCAGATCACGTCGGGGTCACCAATATGGCGAGTCCGAAACTTGTTGGTTGTAGAAGAAGTTTATTGCAGCCGCAATATTCGAATACAGAGTTAAACAACAAGGTAAAGGACAACCATCACAAACTTACTGTCTTCCTTGAAGACTTCGCCGAACTACTAAATCGGGCGCCAAACGCGCACATGACATCACTGGCCAATCAGCGATGTCGCTCCCTGGACCAATCCCCATGGTCGCGTTCCCACGTGACCTCGCTGGCCAATCCGAGGGTTCGACGACCTGGACCATTCTCTATGGTCGCTACAACAGAGTCTTTATGTCCCTGTTCGGTGGAAAGGAAAGAATAATAATTTGAAAGAGCCGTGGTTTTCCAGGGAAATTAGACACTTGGTTCGGAAAAAGAGGGAGATATACAATAAATATAAGCGGCAGGGAGTAAATGAGGTTCTTGAGGAATATAAAGAATGTAAAAGGAATCTTAAGAAGGAAATTAGAAAAGCGAAAAAAAGATATGAGGCTGCTTTGGCAAGTAATGTAAAAGTAAACCCCAAGGGGTTCTACAGATATGTCAATAGCAAAAGGATAGTGAGGGATAAAATTGGTCCATTAGAGAGTCAGAGTGGACAGCTATGTGCTGAGCCGGAAGAAATGGGGGAGATATTAAACTATTTCTTTTCTTCGGTATTCACCGAGGAGAAGGATATTGAATTATGTGAGGTAAGCGAAACAAGTAGAGTAGTGATGGAAATTATGAGGACTAAAGAAGAGGAGGTACGGACACTTTTGAAAAATATAAAAGTGGATAAGTCTCCAGGTCCTGATAGGATATTCCCTAGGACATTGAGGGAAGTTAGTGCAGAAATAGCAGGGGCTATGACGGAAATATTTCAAACGTCATTAGAAACGGGGATGGTGCCGGAAGATTGGCGCATTGCGCATGTTGTGCCTTTGTTTAAAAAAGGTTCTAAAAGTAAACCTAGCAATTATAGACCTGTTAGTTTGACGTCTGTGGTGGGAAAATTAATGGAAAAGATACTTAGGGACAATATTTTTTAATTATTTGGATAAACAAGGCCTGATTAGAAACAGTCAACATGGATTTGTGCCTGGAAGGTCATGTTTGACTAATCTTCTTGAATTTTTTGAAGAGGTTACCAGGGAAATTGATAAGGGCAAGGCTGTGGATGTTGTGTATATGGACTTCTGTAAGGCATTTGACAAGGTATCACATGGAAGGTTGATTAAGAAGGTTAAATCGTTGGGTATTAATAGTGAGGTTGCAAGATGGATTCAACAATGGCTGAATGGGAGATACCAGAGGGTAATGGTTGACAATTGTATGTCAGGTTGGAGGCCAGTGTCTAGTGGAGTACTCCAAGGATCTGTGTTTGGTCCACTGTTGTTTGTCATTTACATTAATGATCTGGATGATGGTGTGGCAAATTGGATTAGTAAATATGCAGATGATACTAAGATAGGTGGTGTCGTTAATAATGAAGTAGAGTTTCAAAGTCTACAGAGAGACTTGGGCCTTTTGGAAGGGTGGGCTGAAAGATGGCAGATGGAGTTTAATGCTGATAAGTGTGAGGTGCTGCATTTTGGTAGGACAAATCAAAATAGGATGTACAGGGTAAATGGTAGGGAATTGAGGAATGCAGTGGAACAGAGGGATCTGGGAATAACTGTGAATTGTTCCCTGAAGGTGGAATCTCATATGGATAGGGTGGTGAAGAAGGCGTTTGGTATGCTTGCCTTTATAAATCAGAGCATCGAGTATAGAAGTTGGGATGTAATGTTAAAATTGTACAGGGCATTGGTGAGGCCGAATCTGGAGTATGGTGTGCAGTTCTGGTCGCCAAATTATAGGAAGGATGTCGACAAAATGGAGAGGGTACAGAGGAGATTTACTAGAATGTTGCCTGGGTTTCAGCACTTAGGCTACAGAGAGAGGTTGAACAGGTTGGGTCTTTATTCTTTGGAGCGTAGAAGGTTGAGGGGGGACTTGATAGAGGTTTTTAAAATTTTGAGAGGGACGGACAGAGTTGACGTGGGTAGGCTTTTCCCTTTGAGAGTGGGGAAGATTCCAACAAGGGGACATAGCTTCAGAATTGAGGGACAAAAGTTTAGGGGTAACATGAGGGGTAACTTCTTTACTCAGAGGGTGGTGGCTGTATGGAATGGGCTTCCGGTGGAAGTGGTGGAGGCTGGCTCGATTTTATTATTTAAGAGTAAATTGGATAGGTATATGGATAAGAGGGGATTAGAGGGTTATGGTCTGAGTGCAGGTAGATGAGACTAGGTCAGGGAGAGTGGTCAGCGTGGACTGGTAGGGCCGGACAGGCCTGTTTCCATGCTGTAGTTGTTATATGGTTATATGGTTATATGGAAGGGTGATCTTACAGAGGTGTATAAAATTGTGAGGGAAATAGATTGGGTAGATGCATAGAATCTCTCGCCCAGAGTAGGGGAATCAAGATCAAGTGTGTTATGATGATGATATATGCAAATATCGTGACCTTTGTATCAGGTGACTGGAGAGTGGGAAGGTGTGCTTGCTGGCCGGAGGTTGCAGTCAGGAGAGACAATAAACATAGAAACTAAGTAATGTAACATACAGATTGTGTCTGCATCATTATTCCACATCTGAGGCGGAGATGTGACATTGGCGACGAGGATATTTAAGATATTCTGGATTTTGGATTTGGATATTTTGGATTCTGAATCTGTGGCTACGTGCTGGAAAAAGGTTAGAAAAAGGTCATAATGGCTGTCGCTGGAGCTGATTTCTTAGCATTTCGCGGAGTTCCACACTTCGATCCGACGGGTGATGCAAGTACTGTCAGCGTGAAGTGGAAAGCGTGGCTGGAGGAATTTGAGGCCTATGCCGACAGTCGCGGGCTCTTTCTTGATGAGAGTACGCCAGGGCAGAAGGTGCAGTGGAGAGCGTTGCTTCTCTTCACCGCAGGGCCAGTGGTTCGAGAAATGTTTAAAACACTCCCTGACACCGGAATGGAAGACTATAAGAAAGCCGTTGATGCATTGAACAGTCAGTATGTGATGGTGCCGAATGCTACATTTCAACGCCATTTATTCCGCAAAAAAAAACAGGAAGAGGGTGAAACTGTTGCTCATTTTGTGACGAGACTCAGACAAGTGTCTGTAGGATGCAAATATGTGGCTGCTGATGTGGAAAACCAGATATTGGATCAGGTTGTCCAGCACTGCAGGTCAGACAAGCTCAGGAGAAGGCTGCTAGAAAAAGGCAATCAGTTAAACCTTAATGATGCTTTGTCAATTGCAGCAGCACTGGGAGCTGTTGAGGGACAATTTCACAACATGAAATTGAAAGCTTCCAAGACTCGGCAAGTTAACTGGTTGTCCCACGGTAGACCAAGAAGTAAGCCTGAACGTGAGATTGAGTGTTACAGGTGTGGCAGCAAGGGTCACATAGGGAAAGATGCATGTTGTCCAGCAAAAGGTAGAACATGCAGGAAGTGTGCTGCCTGACCTGCTGAGTTACTCCAGCTTTTTGTATCTATCTTCAGCACAATCAATGTCTAGCTTCCCTCAATGTTTTACACATCAACATTTTTACCTCCTCACATTTCCTGCACAATTTCTTTTGGGCCTGCTGCAGAAATTTCTCATGCAACCAACTTGTAAACACTCCTTACATCTGCTTTTATTTTATTCTACGATCTGATCTGCATGATCGGTTGCAGAGCATGCAAAACGTTCGCAATATCATAAGTTGCCATCCAGGATGGTGACCTTCCAAAGACCTTTGAAAAGGTCTCTCTCATTAAGATGGTTCTGCAACAAACCAGACTGATAACTCGTTAACAGGTGCAATCGGTACCTGGTCGACGGATTGGTTCATAAAAGTAACATTTGGTGGTAAAAGGTTTGATCAAATATTTCCATTTCTCTGATGTGAGAAGACTTTTGATTGTGTGAGAACTAAAAGCAAAATGTTTTGTGGTATGCTCTTTGATCACAGGTGCATTGAAACAAGGAACATACATCATGTAAAACTACTCTTTAAAAATGGCAAACTCCAACCACCATCATTTCTGGCTGAAATAATGTACTGACAAATTAGAGGTTTCAATTCCTCTAAATGAGAGTGATTTTTTTTTTTGCTTTGCCAGTCAAGAGTTTGAGCCAGTTGCGTTTCCCTTTCTAAACCACACAGTCTTGGATGCTAAGTTCTGTGGCAAAAAAACATTTGCAATTAAGTCTGGTTTATCTGCTCTGTTCTTATTTCCCTGCTGGCAATCTGCTCTTGTTCCAACCCTCTTTTTCCACGAGTGGTATGAATTATTGTCGGAACTTAATGGCAGCTTATCGACAAGTAATTCCTCCCCTTGAATGCAGGTTTTGCGGATAACATGTCACTTGTTAATCAATTATATCATTCAGTTATAATTCTAAGTTTGCCCTGCATTGCCTGTACACCAAAGGAACTTGGCCTGTTGCGCATAGTTAAATCCAGACATAGGTGTACCTTCAGTTATTTGTTAATTAAACCTTTCCAGGATTGCTTTGTCCAGATCCTCATTTATTGTTTTCTTCATTGATTTTCTGTTAGACATGTAGAAGAGCTAAACATGTAAGAAGTCAGCCTGTCGTTGTGTAGTGCAATCTTCTGAAGCTTCTCAAGCATACAATAAAATTCATATTCTTTTCAATGGTTGTAACCCAAATTGCAGAAGTTAGTTTACAAGGATTAGCAGATATATCTGCCATACAGTATGACCCTCTCAGATAAAGTGTTGCTGTGCAAAGTCTGATTCTCAATAATAATAATAATAATAATGTGTTTATTTGTCAGATGTGCCAGATTTGTACTGGAACAATGCCTATTCCTTTTTGTTGCAGCTATTCAGGCACACGAGACACAACGACAACAAAATATAAAAGTATAATAAATTATTAATTCTTCTAAGTAATTTAGACTGAAATAATGCAAAACCTTTGGTTGCCCATAGGATATAGGGCAACCATAGTTGTGCAAAGTCCATACTGGTTCAGTACTGAGGTAGGGTTGTGGTTAGGATTATGCAGGGTGATTAGAGAACTCTGAAGTTTGAAGTAGGGTCTCGACCCGAAATGAATCTGAAGAAGGGTTTCTATCCGAAGCGTCACCTATTCCTTTTCTACAAATATGCTACCTGTTCCGCTGAGTTACTCCAGTATTGTGTGTCCATCGTCACTGTGAACCAGCATCTGCAGCTCCTTCCTACACGGATAAGAGAACATGATGGTTGAGGGGACAACCTGTTATTGAACCTGGAGGTAATGGTTCTCAAGTTCCTGCACCTTCTTCCTGATGGTTGCCGCGAGAAGAGAGTGTGCCCAGGGTGTTGTGATTCTTTGATGATATTAGCTGCCTTTATGAGTCAGCACTTTCTGTAGATCCTTTTGATACTGGGGAAGTCAAAACCTGTGATGGACAGGGCAAAGGCCAGGCTGCGCTGAAGGCGACTGGGCTGAAGAAGGGAAACGTCACCCATCCTTTTTCTCCAGAGATGCTGCCTCACCCATTGAGTTACTCCAGCACTTTGTGTCTATTTTTGGTATAAACTAGCATCTGCTGTTCCTTCCTACAAAACATGCACTGGGCAATATCCACTATTTTTTGCAGCCTCCTTCATTCTGTACCATTCAAATTTTTGAACCAGCCCATGATGTAATCAGTCTGCACCGTACACCTGTAGTAGTTTAATAGAGTATTGAAAGAGTCAGCAAATTTCTTGATGCTCATTGTGATTAATGCACTTTTCCTGTATTCCTTGAATACTAGTTATGAATAAGGTTATTTTTACACCTTGGGGTAGATCCAACAAAAAAGAGAATTTGATTAATTCTAAGAGTCTGAGAAGGCTTTTAGACTGGTAAGAGGTTGTGAGACAACACTTTTCAGGAGATAATTCCAGTGTAATGTCCCAGCAATGGAAGACTATTCTATTTCAGTCATTTAAGGTGAAGAATAGAATTACTAAAGAAGGCTTGAAGAGATAGCAGGGATAATGAGGAGCAAGGCCATACTGAATGTTCTTAATCATGCAATTTATATTGATGCTCATATAATGATACACATTGCCAAATACTGAAAATATCCAATCTAAATTGCATTAGATACCAGCAAGTCAAGTTATTACTATGTGAGTTTGACCATACTGAAAGAGTTACTGAAAATATGGCACTAACGAGGCAAGTTAAAAATCCAGGACTTTCATTTGGATCACATAGTTCTAAGTTCTTAAGTGGTACAGAATCCTGAGAAGAGCACAAATTAGCTGTAATACAATGAAGCTCACAGCAAGATTTCAAATCCATCCACATTTTCCCCTTTTGTTTCCTGTGATCATTAGTGACTGAAAGACGGGACAATCTGAACCAGACTTCTTCCAATTCAGCAACATAATTAGACACCAGGAAATTACATGAGAATGGCCCAAATATGACATGTAATTTTCTTCAGCTTCCTGTGGAGAAACCTTTGGCTTCAGCTCAATTGCACAGTTGAAACCTGTAGCTAAGTGATAGTTATGGGTAAGAGTACGTGGCATATTGCATTGCTACTCCAAGATGGAACTTTACATTTTTGCTTAATTTTTATTGGTAAATAAAGCACTTTAATAAACAGGTTATATAAAATAAATTATATATAAGAAAAATAGCTTATACTGCTAAAGAAATTGTAATTAGTCTCAGGAAGCTATTCTTTTGCGCATTTGGTGAGATTAGCTTTTGTAAACAGAAAGAGATGGTTTGTTGATTTTTTGACGCATATATTACCAGGTGGTCCAGGCCATGTTTAGAAACTCTGCAGAGAGGTTTCTGAAAGTAATTTATTGAAAATGTAATTTTTTTTTACATCTCCACTTAGAAACGGATATTATATTAAGATACAGACAGTAAATAACTCTGAAGTGTTAATCCTTATGTTTAATCCTATGTTACCAATGTCTCTGTTTAAAGCATGAGCGGTAGCATCAGCAAACTAAAACACAGAAAAATAGGCGATAAGCCACTGAAAAAAATAATGCAGGCAAATGGTTGATTGCATCCCAGAAATTTTAGACCGGAACCCTTGAATATATTTATTTTCTGCAAGTGACACATGAAAGAATATAAGCAAGGAAGAGTTCATTGATGTTATGCCAAGTTTTAAAAGGAATGGGGGACATGGGGGCTAATTGGTTGGCCAAGCTCCTTTTAATACTCCCAACTGACTTCTCTTACCTTGATGATCCAATATATATCCAAACTAAATTTGCTTCTTTATTTTGAGATTTTGATTACATTTCAGACACTCCACTTTGGTGCTTAAAACATGTATGCAGTTGGTAAAGGTAAGAACAAAAGTAATGACTTTGCAACAAACTTTGTCTTGGAACATTCTAGAAATTTAAAAAATCCCATCTTTGGACAAATAAATGATCTTGTTGTCAGCTTCAATATCACAAGGATATTTGCTTTGAGACATAATGATGTCTCCTGCGCTCCATAGAATAATGTCCTAGCTTTCCCAATCTTTCCCTCAGGCTCAGGCTGTTGAGTCCTGACTATATCCTTGTAAAGCTTCTCTGCATTCTTTCTAGCTTAATGACATACTTCAGATAACAGGATGACCAAACTCAACCAAATGCAACCTCACCAATGTCTTGTGCAACTGTCACATAACATTCCAATCTCTACTCAATAGAAACAATGAACTGCAGATGCTGGTTAATGCACAAAAGAACAGAGTGCTGGAGTAGCTCAGCAGGCCAGGCAGCATCTCTGAAGAAAATGGATACGTGACTTTTCGAGTCAAGACCCTGGACGATGCTGTTCCTGAGTCTGTGTACATGCTTTGAAATATTCTATACAGGAGTAGGGAGAAGAAGGAATGATCGGGGTGGACATGTCTTTGGCTCTATTTGCTGCTATTCCAAGGCAACGTGGTGTAAATGGAGTCAATGGTGGGAAGTCTGGTCTGTGCGATGCCATATATACAACTGTCTTAGGGGCTTGGGCAGAACAAACTAAAAAAAACCAATCTGTGATGCAACATGACAGTCTTTTTTTTATGGTACATCCTTAGAAGTTTTTAAGAGTCACTTCAGACTTGAAAAAAATGGTATAGTAAATGCTCTCAATTTTAAGCTTAAAAACTTCTGGATTGTGTGGTGTAATAAATGTCAGAATTTTATTAAATATGGCAATGCCACTACTTAATTGAAATCTACTTGAAATTAAGTTGACAAAAATGATAGGAGATCTCAACATTTAATTGTGGTTACGGGTCTTTAGCATTTAAACCCAAAGCAGAGAGTAGTGCGTTCGGCAGAACGCACCATGGAAACTACACTCGTCCCCCTGCAGGACCTATACATCAGGAGGTGCAGATCCAGAGCAAGCAAGATCATGAGGGACCCCTGCCACCCCAGTAACGGACTGTTCCAGATGCTACGATCAGGCAAACGCCTCCGCTGTCACGCTGTGAAAACGGAGAGGATGAGACGGAGCTTCTTCCCACAGGCCATCAGGACTGTCAACTTTTATAACCCCAGAGACTAAATTTTTGTCGACACTAATAGTAACTTATTAACTTTATTTATATGCTGTAACTGTAATTCTTTTTGTGCACAACCCGTAGGCATTGCCACTTTCATTTCACTGCACATCGTGTATGTGTATGTGACAAATAAATTTGACTTGACTTGACTTGAGCTGCGTAATGACAAAATAAAGTGTTAAAGTTTTTCTTACAGAGAAACAAGGTGATGCATCACTGAAGTGATTCTGGACTGCCTTCACATCACTACTGCTATAGTTCAGATATTTTATGGAATACAAAAGGGCCTGCTTACTCAGCTATATTTTGAAATTAAGTCATGAATTTGTAATGCGCACTTCACTTCACTTCACCAGAAATCCTCAAGATTAATGGATATTAACATTTGAAGTATTTTACTCTGCCAGATATTGGTTGCTGAACATTCCTACACATTAAACAACATTACACTGCATTAAGGATCGAGAATCTTGCCAGCTGTTTTTTCTCAACATGATGCTTTAGCTTACCCAATCCAGAGTTGTGAATGAGAGCTCTTGCTGGACTTCGGGATTCCTGTCCCTGAGGGGTGACCAGTAAATATCCCTGGGGTTACCAAAACTAGAATATTTCATTCCTCAGAACGCCAGAGGACACAGGTTCAAGGTGAAGGGGAAAAACATTCATAGGAATCTGAGGGGTAACTTTTTCACACAAAAGGTGGTGGGTGTATGGAACAAACTGCCAGAGGAGGTATTTGAAGCTGGGACTATCCCATCGTTTAAGAAACAGTTAGACAGGTACATGGATAGGACAGGTTTGGATGGATATGGACCAAGCGCAGGTGTGGGACTAGTGTAGTTTGGACATTATTGGCAGGTGTGGGCGTGTTGGGCCGAAGGGCCTGTTTCCACTCTGTACCACTCTATGACCTTCTGACTATGATTTGGAAAGTTCCTGAACTCAACAAGTTCAACATTTGTTAGGGTGACTGCCATTGTTAGGAGTCCAGGTAGCATGGCATTTTGAATTTTGAAACCTTTCTTGATTCAAGAGAGAGCTGGATAGAGCTCTTAAGGATAGCGGAGTCAGGGGGTATGGGGAGAAGGCAGGAACGGGGTACTGATTGAGAATGATCAGCCATGATCACATTGAATGGCGGTGCTGGCTCGAAGGGCAGAATGGCCTCCTCCTGCACCTATTGTCTATTGTCTATTGATACTCCCCCTCTCTTGGTGGTTGAGTGGCTCTCAGAGCCTTGGTTGCCTCATTGGAATGGATGCCCCTGACTCCAGCTAAGCCACTCAAAATATATGTTTAAAAAAACAGCAAGGTGAAAACATATGGGATTTCAAGGAGAAGGAATGCAAGACCAACCCCCACACAAGTCTAAAAGTTTTGATCCCAAAGGCTTTTTATCACTTAGCGTAACATCTGAGAACACTGTACTTTCCGAGATTTAGCAGTCTTCCCAGCAGACTTCTCCTGGGGTTGGTTGTTGCCAAATATTGATTCTCCCGTAGCAAGCAACAGCCACTTTCCACTGGAGTTTATCATGTCCTGACAGACAACTACAGAAGGGCCTGACTATTGCGATGCTGTTAACCTCTGCCAGGGGAACACGTTGGCACTTAACTCGGAGTTCCCATTGCAAAATGACACGAGGTATGCAGGCTCTGAGTGCACACATCTTCTACTTGTTTTTTAAAATTTTATGTTATGTTTTTATTTCAATTTTTACTGGTGAAATTTTTGATGCAACCAAAGAACTGCTTCAGTGCTTCAAAAAGTAGAAACTTTGAAAGAATATAAGGAGCACCATCTTGGATTCCTATTTTATATAGCAGTTTAATTATCACAATTTCTAAACTTTCAGCTGCTTGCAGAGAAAGTACTCAAGTATAAGAAAGAATTAAAATGAGGGACGTGCACGTATGCATGTTTGTGTGTGTGCGTGTTTTTTTAAGAGAGTGTGAGATCAAACAAAGAGAGACACAAGAGTGCAGATACTGGAATCCTGAGAAAATAACACAAAGTGATAAAGTAACTCAGTGTCTGTGGATGGAATGGGTAGGTGACATTTTGGGTCGTGACCCTATCTGAAGAAGGGTCCAAACCTGAAACATCACTTATCCATTCCCTCCATAGATGCTAACTTGTCTGTTGAGTTACTCCAAATCTGTGTTTTACTAGGAGGTAAAACAAAGCTGCCACAAGAGAGATCTATTAAATCCATTTTAATTGACACTACTCAGTCCTTTTAAACTGGCAGCTGAGTATTTCCAAAAAGTGTTATCAAACTTGTTTACTGATTTAAGAGATGGACACTACAGATAATTACAGAGATCTATGTTTTAAATTTGCCCTTAACACCATTTTTTTGAAAACTGCATTTCAGGTGCAGCTTTTAAATAGTTTCACCATTACCACCCATGTTGATTACATAGCTGGGGGAAAAACCCCCAATATATAATATTGAGATTATTTTTATTAATATTATTGTTCTGAGCAGGCTAAGAGAAAAGGCAGCTGCATTACCTGCCTCAGAAAGTAAAAATAGAAAATGCTGGAAAAATTCAGCAGATCAGGTGACACCTACAGAAAGACAAACAGTTAACATTGCAGGCTCAGGACCCTTGATCTGAACTGGAAACATCGAAACAAGTTCATCAAGTTTGCACAAAAGGTGGGGCAGGGTGATGAGTGGAATGGAGTTTATCTGAGTGAGTGAAACTGGATTGCCTAACGAGGCAGTTAAATCAGATTGAGTTTCTTTGTCTGTGTCATGTTTTGCTAATGTTGTTTAGCCTGAGTAATAGTGTAAAGTCAGGCCAGACAATATCAAACAGGATGACAGGCAAAGATGGTCCACTCAGAAATAGTGTATTATCCAAAATTCAAAAACTCTGAGAGTTCAGGGTCACCCCTGTAGAATGAGTGGAAATTCTCTGCAGAGCGATCACCAAAACAGGTCTGGGATCTCAAATGTTGTGTAAATCACATTCTAAAAACTGAATGCAGGACATTAGATTATAAGAAGTAGAAGCTATTCTCTTCTGAGAAGTGGTTCCCGTATTCTATCATAGATAAGGCCCTCAGACATATCTCCTCGATACCCCACAGCTGTGCTCATGCTTCCCCTCCCCACAGTCGCAACAGGGACAGAGTACCCCAAATCCTCACCTTTCACCCCATCAGCTGTTACATACAAAACATCATCCTCTGACATTTTCACCACCTCCAACAGGATCCCACCACTAGTCACATTTTCCCGTCTCCACCTCTTTCTGCAAAGACCATTCCCTCTGCAAATCCCTGGTTCACTCAACCCTTCCCACACAAACCACTCCCTCCCCAGGTACCTTCCTCAGCAACCACAGAAGATGTAACACCAGTTCTTATAGCTCCTCCCTCGGCTCCATCCAGGAACCTCAACTGTCCTTTCAGATGAGGCAGCGGTTCACTTGCACCTCTTCCAAACTCATCTAATGTATCTGTTGTTCTCGGTGTGGGCTCCTACATATCAGTGAGACCAAGTGCCGAATGGGTGAATGTTTAGTTGAACACATACACTCAGTCCACCCTGGCCTATTCGATCTCCCAGTTGCCAAACATTTTAACTCCCCTTCCCGTTTCCAAATTGACCTTTCTGTCCTGGGCCTCCTCCACTGTCAGAGTGAGGCCACACACAAAATAGAGGAACAGCACCTCATATTTCACTAGGGCAGTTTAAAGCCCAGCAGTATGAATGTGATTTCTAATTTCAAGTAACTCCTGCATTCCCTCACCCTCCCCCCCCCTTTCCCACCCTAGTTGTTCTACCAGTTGCACTGTTCATATCCCTGTATCCCTCTCGTTATCATCTCTTCCACAGCAAACAATGGGGCATTATGGGCTCTACCCTTCCTTGGTCATCTTTTGCCAGCCCTAATTTGTTTTGGCCTTTTCCTATCTGAAGTTCCCCTCCCCACTCCCACTTACTTTCGATCTGAAGGAGAGTTCAGACCGCTAAACCCATCCTTTTTCTCCAGAGATGCTGCCTGACCCACTGAGTTACTCCAGCACGACATCCGGAGGCTGCAACGGATCGTTCGCACAGCTGAGAAGGTTGTTGACTGCAACCTTCCCCCCATTGACGAACTATACACTGCAAGGGCCAGGAAGCGAGCGGGCAAGATCATCTCTGACCCCTCTCACCCTGGCCACAAACTCTTCGAAGCACTTCCCTCTGAAAGGCGACTCCGGACTGTCAAAGCAGCCACAGCCAGACATAAAAACAGCTTTTTTCCACGAGTGATAGTTCTACTCAATAACCAAAGTCTGTAGTCTCTTTTTTGCTCTGGTTTATTTTCACCCACATGTTTAGAACGTATTGTTGTATCCTTATTGTTTTGATGTGGTTATGCTTTATTCTTAATTGTTAACTGTATGTTTGTGTTGTCATTTGTGAGCGGAGCACCAAGGCACATTCCTTGTATATGCATAATTGGCCAATAAACTCATTCATTCATTCATTCATTCATTCATTCATTCATTCATTCATTCATGCATTCATTCACTTTGTGTCTATCATGACTACTGCTTCACCTGGAAAGGCTGCTTGGGTCTCTGGAAAGTGGGAAAAGGAGAGGTGTCACATCTCCTGTGGTTGCAGTGGGAAAGTGCCATCCAATGGGATGTGGTAGCTGGGACAGAAGAGCAGACCCCAGGGAATTACGTCGGGAGTAATAGGGAGGGGAAGGAAGTATTTATCTGCTGGAATCTTGTTGATATCTGTGGAAATCGTGATTTACTAGCTTCGGACATTGTTTGATTCATGACATCTTCATCACTCGTCTAGCAACTATTTCTATTAATTAGGATTTAGACATACCATTCATAAGATCTACTTAACACTACTACAAATCCTTGAACTTGTAAACACTGTCAGCCATTCAACCAAAAAAAGTTCCATTACTCAAACTCTATTGAGTATGAAGAAGGGTCTCGACCCGAAACGTCACCCATTCCCTCACTCCTAGATGCTGCCTGACCTGCTGAGTTACTCCAGCATTTTGTGATACATTCAATTTGTACCAGCATCTGCAGTTATTTTTCTACATTTGCACTTCCTCCTTCCTTGCAGAATAAGGTGATGCATAACTGCAGACAGCCAGAAAGGGACACTAGCTATGGCAAGACTTTATCCTCAAAGAGGAGGTGCATGGGGAGAGTGCCATTAGTGAGACCACGCTGAGCTACAGGGTAGAAATCATGAATGACAATAATATTCTAATTTCTAATCTTCTTACAGAAAGAATTTGGAAATTACAGACTGTACATTTTACTTTGCCATCCTCCCCTGACTCTCATCTTTCAGACAGCCTGGAATTGAACCTGATTAATTGGTGATGGAATAACAAGAAGAAAACACGATGAAGGCACTGTTTACTTGCAATACTTCCATCCACTAATTCATATACTCACCATGTGTGAATTTAATAGTTAGCCTCAAGGCACGTTCGCGTGTGGTAATAATGGGCAGATGCAAAGCACGGGAAAGAGGTATTTTGTCCCTTGAGCCTGTTACGCCATTTAATGTGATTGGAGTTGTTCTGTGGCCTTCCACTATATTTTTATCCTGTGATACCTTACGATTGTCAAAAATGGATTCAACTCACATGTATAATTTCACAATCGAGCCAGCATCTTTTGCTATTTATAATGGGGAAGTTGCAAAGTTTGACCATCTCTGCATTTCAAAAGTTTCCTGTGTTTATTGAAAAATAGCCTAAATGTCTCCGTTGAAACCTTAGCACATCCAAGCATTGGCCTCCTAGCCAGCAGTGATGAGCCAAGATATGGAATATTTGGCCATTGCTCAGGTCGAGCTCACATTTTATAAGCTCACATTTTGCAGGTTTTATGGTGTTTGAACCTTTTTCCAAATAAATTCTCTGTAAAAATGTCTAATTTTGACATATAAAGGGGCCATTCATAAGAATATAGGTAAACATCATAAGCTTCACTCCGGCTTCTAATTCATCCCATTACTCACCATGCCAAAATTGACCAGCTGTTAAAAAGCTGTTAAATATTATTCAGGCATGTGCCCAAAAATTGTTTTCCATTTCTAAAAAAAAACTTAGATGATCTAGACTTCTGTTTAATTTAGAACTTTTGGTAATGTTTCCTGTTCAACAAAATCAACAAATTTAGACCTCCTTCTGCAAACATTCTCAAAATGTAAACAGGCAGAATATTTTGGGAACATATGAAACTAGAACTTTAAAAATAAAGATTTACGCCCAGTATTTTTAAACACCGTATCTGAAGTAAATGGAAATTCCATTAGGTAATTTAGAATAAAAATGCTCTGTGCTATTTAAGCCCACAAGGGGGAACCCTTTACATATTGATGTAAATTGTCTGGTGATTAATCCAAATGTAACTTTGATCACTGTTCAAATCTGACTAATGTAGATACTTAGTCATTGCTGACACAGAAAACAGGAAATACAAGAAATAAAGTTCCCACCTGTACATCTGGTACAATAATATTTTTATTTCCCAAATAAACATTCATTTTGAAAAATATTTTAAACTGGATGGAAAGCTATTCAACTTAAGTAGGCGAATAAAACGATATGGGTAAACACTGAACCAGTGGAGTGTTTATGGCTGTCTGTCTTGCAAATAAGGGAGCAGAGTAAATATTGTACAACTAAGCTGCACTCATGGGATTGCCCAACTAATCTCCAAAGTCATTGGTTGAATCTATTTATCTTTCCATGAGGAAAAGACATGGACATCCCCTCTTGGTGTAGGTCACGGTTGATTTTGAGACTTACAGTGCTATCTCTTGATAGAGGACCCCTGAAAATGATGCCAGAGCTCACAATGCAGTAATTTTATACCGTATATAGAAGCAATGCTCTGAAGCAGTGCTGTTGGTCTGTGCTGGAATAGTAGTCATGCCTCCAAACCACAACTTCTGCACTGCAACACTATCCGGGGGAGGATTTGAGTCAACAAAAATGGCATGCGTTGACTCATTTATAAGATCACTTGTCGTAATAGCAAGCAATCTATCTGGAGAGAGTCCCAAATTCCAATTTATATAAATTACTGGCATAAGAAATCATGCTGACGATGACTTGTTCTGTTGCACATTTGACTTCAGACAAAAACTTCAATAAGAACATTTTTTAATGAACTGTAATTACAACACACGATGCCTCAGAAAAGCCACCAGCATCCACAAAGACTCTTCACACCCCTGCAACAGTCTGTTCGAACTCCTTCCATCGGGCAGACGATACAAGGCCTTCTATGCCCGCACCTCCAGACTCAGGAACAGCTTCATCCCCAGGGCCATAGCTGCTATGAACCGGTCCTGCTGAGCCGGATGGCCACAACGCATAGATCAACTTGCACTTTACCCTGTCCAAAACTGTTACAACTGTTCGTTTCGTTGGGTTGCTGCTGTCTAAATTACCTAAATTATTGCATCGTATGGGAGGCGCATTCCCAATCTCGTTGTACCCCTGGGTACAATGACAATAAAGATATATTGTATTGTATTGTATTGTATTGTATTGTATTGTATTGTATTGTATTGTATTGTATTGTACAGGCCAGAAACAAGTCCTTTGGCCAACCAGGTTCATTCCAATCTTTTGCACATCTATCCTATTCGCCTGCATCATGTCTATATTCTTCTCTGCCTTGCCTATTCAAATTTCAGTCTAATGTCTCTCAAACACAGTTATTGTATGTGACTCTGCCACCTCCTCTGATAGCAATTTTTGGATAAAAACCTGTCTTTTGGTAAAATACTTTTTTTTGATTGAAAAATACAGCATGTAAACAGGTCCTTCTGCTCACCGAGTCCATGCAGACCACCAATCACCTATTCACACTAGGCCTATGTTATCCCACTTTAACCTCCATTTCTTACATACCAGGGGCAATTCCCAGAGGCCAATTAACCTACAAAGCCACATATCTTTGAGATATTGGAGCTTTTGGAGCACCTGGAGGAAACCTAAATGATCACAGAAAGAACATGCGAATTCCATACAGACGGCACCCAAGGGGCAGGATTGAACCCAGATCTCTGGCACTGCAAGGCAGCTGTGCTACTAGCTGTGTCACCACCCCTCCCCCCCCCCTTACATCTCTTGAAAATTCCCATTTCTCATCTTAAATCTACACCTTTTAGTTTTTGATATCCCTACTATTGGAAAAGGTTTCTATCTATTCAATCTATGCCTGTTGTAACTTTCTATACCTCCTTCAACGTCCATCACTCTATAGAAAACAAACTCAACCTTTCCACTTTCTTACCATAACTAACGTCCTTCAATCTAGAAAAAATCCTGATGAATTTCCTCTGTAATCTCTCTGCCGCAACCACATCCTTACAATAGTGTGGCAACCAGAACTGCAGGCAGTAGTTCAACATTAGGAACAACATAAGCTATTCTTCAGTCTTCTCACACCTTACCTAAGACTAACAATGATGCAAGAATATCTCTCAGGGTGCGAGTTATGAGACAAATCTCTTGCTTCCTTGTTTCCCATTAAAACTGAGATTAAATTTCATCCAGCCCTGGGAATTTATCAATCCTTATGCATCACATAACATCTAACATTTCCTCTGTCATAATACTGACTTGCTCTAGATTATCCACCTACCCCTTCCTGAACACATTGATTTTGACATCATTGCTTGATGAATAGAGATAACGTATTCATTTATGACCTCCCCCATATTACCTGGCTCCTCAATTACATCTTTGGTCTCAACAATGCCATGTACATTCTCATCCAAATCATTGATGAGCACTGCAATGGGCCCAGCACTGATCCCTGAGGCGCACCACGAGTCACAAGCCTTCAGTCCAAAGAACAAATTTCCACCACTACCCTCTGCTTCCTACCATCATGTCAATTGTCAATACTATATCCAGTTAGCTACATCTCCCTGGATCCCATGTGATTTAATCTTCCGTACAGAACGTAACCAAAGGCCTTGCTGAAGTCCATTTAGCCTATGAAGATAGATCTGCCCTCATCAATCTTCTTGGTTACTTCTTCAAAAACTCAATCAACTTTGTGAGATACTGTCTCCCATGTATAAAACCATGCTGAGTATTCCTAATCAATCCCTGTCTCTGCAAGTGCACGTATCTCTTATCTCAGAATATTCTCCAGTAACTTTCCTTCCAGGTGAGATAAAAGCTCATAAGCATCTCCTCTAACCTCATCTACTGCATTCAGTACTCCTGATGTGGTCTGTGTTACCTCGGCGAGACCAGGCATCGACTAGGCGACCATTTTGCTGAACACTTGGCTTGGCTGGTCAAGGCCTTTTGGATCTTCCAATTGCTAACCATTTTAACTCCCTTTTCCATTCCCATTCTAACCTTTCTGTCCTGGACTTCCACCATTGCCAGAGTGTGGCCACATGTAAACTGGAGGAACTGCACCTTGTATTCCATTTGGGTAGCTTACAATCTAATGGAACATTGAATTCGCCAGTTTTAGGTGACAAACCTATAAACACCCCATCCCCTATCTTTCCCCTCCCTTTTTCCCCTACCCTTCCCTGTGCCCCCTTGGATGCTCTCCCATTTCTCCCTCTCCTGTCCACTATATTCCTTCCTCTCGCTTCACGTTTCACACCTCTTCACTAGTTATCTCCTTTTCTATCACTTCTTGCCTTAACTGCCAATTTTTTTAAAACTCACCTTTATCCACCTATCACTTGCCAGACTTTGTCCCACCCTACCTCTCTTTCATGTTTCTCCCTCTTATTACAATCTTACTACAAAAAAACCCTGACCCGAAATGTCGCCTATCCATGTTCTCCAGAGATGCTGCCTGACCTGTTGAGTTACTCCAGCACTTTATGTCCTTTTTTCCCCTATCACAGGTGTTAGGCTTACGAGTCTATTTTCTTTGCAGACTTTCTGAAATAGAGACACAATATTGGCCACCCTCCAATCTTACCCCTTACCCCTGTCCAACAGTGATTAATGATGATCATATATTTAGAAGGATGACAGGGGATCTTATCGAAACATATAAGATTATTAAGGGGTTGGACACGTTAGAGGCAGGAAGCATGTTCCCAATGTTGGGTGAGTCCAGAACCAGGGGCCACTGTTTAAGATTAAGGGGTAGGCCATTTAGAACAGAGATGAGGAAAAACCTTTTCAATCAGAGAGTTGTAAATCTGTGGAACTCTCTGCGTCAGAAGGCAGTGGAGGCCAATTCTCTGAATGCATTCAAGAGAGAGCTAGATAGAGCTCTTAAGGATAGCGGAGTCAGGGGGTACGGGGAAAAGGCAGGAACAGGGTACTGATTGAGAATGATCAGCCATGATCACATTGAATGGTGGTGCTGGCTCGAAGGGCCGAATGGCCTACTCCTGCACCTATTGTCTATTGTCTATTTCCTTTTTTCTTATCCATGGAGAACATGGGTAGGTGACATTTTGGGTTGAGACCCTTCTTCGGGGAGAGAGGAGGAGAACTTCTTCAAGGGAGAGAGGAGGCGACCTCACTCTCTGTTCTGCAGCAGCTGGTGCTCTGCTGGTTAAAAGATAAGCCCCAGTGACACAGAAGGTAGTCATTGAGCTATTACAGATCCCTTACATGCGTTGGCCCCTTTGCAGAAAGATAGGAGAATTATACTGGAAGATAAGGAAATGGCAGAGGAATCATACAATTACCTTTTGTCTATCTTCACGGAAGACAGGCAAAACCTGCCAGATATATTTGAGGATCCAGAGATTGAGGAACTAAGAAACTACTTGTCGAAGAATAGTGCAGTAGAAGATGACCTTGAAAAATGATCCTTCACAAAGTTGTGATGAAAGTTATGAAAGCAGTTCCTTCAGACTAAATGGACTTTTTGGTTATTATTTTCCAAAGTTCTATAAATACTGGAATTGTTCTTGTGGATTTTAAGGATAGCAGATGTGAGCTCACTGTTTAAAGTGGTAAGGAGGAAGTAGATTGAACTTTATTGCCTTCCATCACAGTGTGGAATGTGGAATCCACTGTGATGGATGTTTATGTTAACTTTTATGTTGTTGCGTGGCTTGTTGCTTGTCACTTAGTATGGCTGTATGGTGACTCAAATTTCACTGTATCTTAATTAGTACATGTGACAATAAACTGACCTTGAAACCTTGACCTTGACCTTGAAAGATAAAAGAGGGATGTATGAATCCATTTGCTTAACCTCTGTGGTAGGGAAAATACTGGAATTGATAAGAAGTGGTATCAATAATTACAGAATGCCTTGAAAAGAATAACTGGTACGAGTAGAGCCAACATGGATTTATGAAAGGAAAAGTCATGTTTGATTAATGTACTAGATTTCTCTGAGGATGTGACTAGTTTCGTTTAAAGATACAGCATGAAATCTGTCCCTTCGGCCCACCGATTACCCATCCACACTATTGTGTTATACCACTTTCTCACCACTCCCTGCACAGTATAAGCAATTTAAAACAGTAAATTATAAACTTGCACTTCTTTGGAATGTGGGAGGACACTGGAGCAACTGGAGGAAACGTGGTCATAAGGAGAATGTACAAACTCCACGCAGATAGCATCCAAGGTCAGGATTGAACCTGGATCTCTGGTGCTGTAAGATAGCAGCTCTAGCAGCATCAGCAGTGTGCCACCCACATGGAGAATGGTAAGAGGGAACTAATGGATGTTGTGTATTTAGATTCTGCACAGGAGATTGATCAACATGATTATGGCATGTGGAATTGGGGGGTAAAATAATACATGGATTGATAAAGGGTTGTCAGATAGAAAACAAAGTGTGCATATAAACAGACCATTCTCAGGTTGACAGAATGTGACGAGTGGGATACCACGGGTCTCCACAATCCATGTCAACAATTTGGCTGAGAACACCAAATGCCATATTTCTAGGTTTGCTGGCGATACGAAATGAGGTGGGATTGTGAATGTGGCGGAGGATCCGGGGGTTATGGACAAGCTAAGTGACTGGGTGAGAACTTGGTATATAATGTGGCAAAACATAAGGTGATCTACTTTGGTGAATATAACAGAAAAGCAGATTGTTTGTTAAATGGTGAGCAATTGAGTAGTGTTGATATTCAAAAGGACCATGGCGTGTTTGTACACAGATCAAGATGTCTAATGAGGGTAAAATGGGCAAATAGGATGGCAAATGGAAAAGCCTTATTGCAATTGTGAAGGGCATTGTTAAGACCTGGATGATAACATTTACATTTGTTCTCACACTACCTGGGGAAGAATGTATTTGTCACAAGGGAAATGCAGCCAAGATTCACTAGATTAAACATAGAAACATAGAAACATAGAAAATAGGTGCAAGAGGAGGCCATTTGGCCCTTCGAGCCAGCACCGCCATTCATTGTGATCATGGCTGATCATCCACAATCAGTAACCGGTGCCTGCCTTCTCCCCATGTCCCTTGATTCCATGAGCCCCTAGAGCTCCATCTAACTCTCTTTAAAATTCATCCAGTAAATTGGCCTCCACTGCCTTCTGTGGCAGAGAAATCCACAAATTTACAACTCTCTGTGTGAAAAAGTTTCTCACCTCAGTTTTAAATGGCCTCCCCTTTATTCTTAGACTGTGTCCCCTGGTTCTGGACTCCTGCAACATTGGGAACATTTATCCTGCATCTAGCTTTTCCACTCCATCTATAATTATATACATCTCTAAGATCCCCTCTCATCCTTCTAAACTACAGTGAATACAAGCCCAGTCTTTCCAATCTTTCCTCATATGACAGTCCCCCCATCCCAGGGATTAACCTCGTGAACCTACGCTGCACTGCCTCAATAGCAAGGTCATCCTTCCTCAAATTAGGAGACCAGAATTGCACACAATACTCCAGATGTGGTCTTTCACCAGGGCCCTATACAACTACAGAAGGACCTCTTTGCTCCTATACTCAAATCCTCTCGTTATGAAGGCCAACATGCCATTAGCTTTCTTCACTGCCTGCTGTACCTGCACGCTTATTTTCGGTGACTGGTGTACAAGGACACCAAGGTCTCGTTGCACTTCCCCTTTACCTAATCTGACACCATTGAGATAATAATCTCTCCTTGTTTTTGCCGCCAAAGTGGATAATCTCACTTTTATCTACATTATACTGCATCTGTCATGCATCTGCCCACTCACTCAACCTATCCAAGTCACCCTGCAACCTCCTAACATCCTCTTCGCAATTCACACTGCCACCCAGCTTTGTGTCATCCGCAAACTTGCTAGTGTTACTTCTAATTCCATCATCCAAATCATTAATATATGTTGTAAATAGTTGCAGCCCCAGCACAGAGCCTTGCGGCACTCCACTCTCCACTGCCTGCCATTCTGAAAAGGACCCGTTTATTCCTACTCTTTGCTTCCTGTCTGCCAACCAATTCTCTATCCATGACAATACCCTACCCCCAAACCCGTGTGCTCTAATTTTGCTCACCAATCTCCCGTGAGGGACCTTATCAAAGGCTTTCTGAAAGTCTAGTAACAATACATCCACTGGCTCTCCTTCATCCATCTTACTTGTCACATCCTCAAAAAGTCCAGCAGGATTTCCCCTTCATAAATTCATGCTGACTTGGACCAGTCTTTTTACCGCTATCCAAATGCGCCGTTATTACCTCTTTAATAATTGACTCCAGCATCTTCCCCACAACCAATGTCAGGCTAATAATTCCCTGTTTTCTTTCTCGCTCCTTTATTGAGAAGTGGGATAACATTAGCTACCCTCCAATCCACTGGAACTGATCATGAATCTATTGAACATTGGAAAATGATCACCAATGCGTCCACAATTTCTAGAGCCACCTCCTTGAGTACCGTGGGATGCAGACCATCAGGCCCTGGGGATATTATCAGCCTTCAGTCCCATCAATCTACCCAATACTTTCTCGCCTAATGCAAATTTCTTTCAGTTTCTCTTTCTCCCGAGATAGAAACATAGAAACATAGAAAATAGGTGCAGGAGGAGGCCATTTGGCCCTTCGAGCCAGCACCGCCATTCATTGTGATCATGGCTGATCATCCACAATCACTAACCTGTGCTTAACTTCTCCCCATATCCTTTGATTCCACTAGCCCCCAGAGCTCTATCTAACTCTCTCTTAAATTCATCCAGTGAGAGAGTTAGATAGAGCTCTGGTGGCTAGTGGATCTTCTGTTCTCTAGTACATCTGGGAGATTGTTTGTGTCATCAGTGAAGAAAGATCCGAAGTGCCTGTTCAACTCTTCCTCCATTTCCTTGTTACCCATAATAATTTCACCTGTTTCTGCCCTCAAGGGACCCACATTAGTTCCAGGGATGGCAGGTTTGCATCTGCGAAATGGTTGAGCAGATTAGAACAATCTTTCACGGTTTAGAAAAATGAGAGAAAATCTCATCATAATATACAAAGGCTGACTAAGTTAGATGGAGGGCAAATGTTTCCAAGGTCTGAGGAGTCTAGGACCAGGAAGCTGAGTTTCCGAATAAGAAGCAGACTGTTTTGGATTGAGATAGGGAGTAAGTTATTTGTTCATGGTAAGCCTTTGGAGTTCTTTACCCTGGACTGCTGTGAAAGCTCAATCTCTGTGTTCATTCAAACCACACATTAATAATTTTCTCGACTTTAAGGGGATCAATGGATATGGCAGTAATGCCAGAAAATGGTGCCGAGGTCGAAAATCAACTGTAATCTTAATGTAAGGTGGCAACTTCTGTTCCTATTTGTAATTAAAGAAAAGATTTGCTGAAGTCAGGAGGAAGATGACACTGATTGCTGCTCATGTCATGTTTGATGATCTTGTTACATGTGACAGTCAAGAAACTATGATTAAGTTAGGAATTCCCTACTTTTTGTGAGACATTGTGCAACAAAAAATAACCTTAAAAAAAAAGGAACTAAAAAAGAGAACTGAAGATTGCTAGTTTTGTTGAAGGATACATGAGAGCCACCAAAACCAATCTTTACTCAGTGGAGAGGATTTCAGCATTTTAAATTCTGTATTGTGTACTTTTTATTTATATTATTTTGTCCTCTGTCAATTTTCTGAGAATGTCTGCTTTAAAGAAATTATTTTCTTTGTACATGAATTCTGTTTGTCGTTTTCATCCTGTTCATTGTTCATTCTTTCGCTGGTTTTCTAAACTACCATTGTTTTCTTTCATTGGCTGTTGAGTGATTCAAGGTCGTGTGGTCCTCTGTCTTGAAAGGTTCCTTGATGGACCAGATGCAGAACGGCACGATGGCGCAGTGTTGGAGTTGCCGCCTTATACCTCCAGAGATCAGAGTTCAATCATGACTACGGGCGCTGTCTGTTCAGAGTTTGTACGTTGTCCCCATGACCGTATCACAAAATGCTGGAGTAACTCAGCAGGTCAGGCAGCATCTCAAGAGAGAAGGAATGGGTGACGTTTTGGGTCGAGACCCTTCTTCAGACTGAAAAAGGGTCTCGACCCGAAATGTCACCCATTCCTTCAGTCTGAAGAAGGGTCCCGACCCAAAACGTCACCCATTCCTTCACTCCTGAGATGCTGCCTGACCCGCTGAGTTACTCCAGTATTTTGTGATACCTTCGATTTGTACCAGCATCTGCAGTTATTTTCCTACAAAACTCCCCTTGACCGGTTGGGTTTTCTCCAGGTTCTCCAGTTTCCTTCCCACACTCCAAAGACGTACAGGTTTGTGGGTTAATTGGCTTCAGTAAAAATTGTAAATCGTCCTTAGTGTGTAGGATAGTGTTAGTGTACGGGGATCGTTGGTCAGTGTGGACTCGGTTGGCCGAAGGGCCTGTTCCCGCACTGCATCTCTAAACTAAACTAAACTAAACTAACGTAGCCCTTAAATTATTGTTTGTTTTATCAGAATACCCACCACAGATAAAATATTAGTCATAAAATGGAAGACAGAACTGGCATCTTGTAAGCCAGTCAATGGCAACCATCAAGATTAATGCAGATTAGTGGGAATACTGGAGATTGTGTGAAACAAGTGAAGTGCACCATTCTGATGTATAGCTCAGCCAGATGGCTTCTGTTGAGTCAGGGCTTCCACTGTCCTTTTTTTGTAATGTCAGACAAGAAACAACAGGTCATTTGGCAAATTGTTAAACCATTAACGGAATCGTTATGTCAGGGGGCCTCAAGGAAAAACCTCACCAAAACACAGAGGGCAATGAGAGATTGTAAATGATCCATTTATAATGCATTCTGATACATATAAAAAGGAGCAGCAAGGTATGAGTTTGAAAACTAATGTATTTTCAGATCATGAGGAACCTCATCCTAAACCTTAAATGGTCTTAGATCTAATTTCTTAACCTCTTGGGTATGAATCTGACTAAAAAAAAGTAACAAAAAACAAACTGCTGAACAAACTAATACTAGTCTGGCAGCATCTGTATAGCAAAATGGACAAAAATCGTTTTGGGTCAGACCTTTCTGCAGACCCTGGTATAGGGCCCTGGTAAGACCACATCTGGAGTATTGTGTACAGTTTTGGTCTCCTAATTTGAGGAAGGACATCCTTGTAATTGAGGCAGTGCAGCATAGGTTCACGAGATTGATCCCTGGGATGGCGGGACTGTCATATGAGGAAAGATTGGAAAGACAAGACTTGTATTCACTGGAGTTTAGAAGGATGAGAGGGGATCTTATAGAAACATATAAAATTATAAAAGGACTGGACAAGCTAGATGCAGGAAAAATGTTCCCAATGTTGGGCGAGTCCAGAACCAGGGGCCACAGTCTTACAATAAAGGGGAGGCTATTTAAAACTGAGGTGAGAAAAAACTTTTTCACCCAGAGAGTTGTGAATTTGTGGAATTCTCTGCCACAGAGGGCAGTGGAAGCCAAATTACTGGATGGATTTAAGAGAGAGTTAGAAATAGCTCTAGGGGGCTATTGGAATCAAGGGATATGGGGAGAAGGCAGGCACGGGGTAATGATTGGGGACGATCAGCCATGATCACAATGAATGGCGGTGCTGGCTCGAAGGGCCGAATGGCCTCCTCCTGCACCTATTTTCTATGTTTCTATGTTTCTATGACACTGAATTCCTCCAGCAGTTTGTTTTTTTGCTCAGGATTCCATAATCTGCAGTCTCCCGTGTCTCCATTGGTAAATTGTAACAATGACTGACAGAAAAGTGATACAATAAAGTGTTACATGTTAAGTGTCGTGAGAAGCATTCTGGAAACTGGGGAGCTATGTTACAAACTACAAGGCGAGCCATTACCATCCCAAGTCTCAAAGTAAAATCACAATTACAGATGGATGATGAGTATAGTAGTGTCTTATTCGGAATTGGTGAGGCTGGCTACTCATCCGCACATTTTTGTCTATTGTGTTTGAGATCTATGCGCTTTTTGGCTCACATATACTGATAAACATTGTGAAAATCTGTGTCAGAGAGACAAATGACTATATTATAACAGATTAGTAAGCTTGTGAAAACTGGGAAATGACTTTAGCACAGTGAACTTAAATAACCTCATTAACCTTTAATTTCTCCACATTTCTCTCCCATGGGCTCCTGGACAAATCACACTGACTGGACACAACTCTACCAGCAGAATCCTCAGCTGACAGGACCGGTCACAAATCCACCAGATTTATTTTGTTGTTGTGGGCATCTGATCCTTAATCCTATTTACCTCTCTTGGTATTTTGTAATTCTTACATAACTTCACCAGAAATCCCAGTGACCTGGCTTGGAACAGGAATTAAGGAATCAGACCCTAAATATTATGCTGGTCTCCTTTTCTTACAAGTGATATTGGAGCAGTCAACATGAGGGGCATCATTACCATCAGCACACATAGCAAATTTTAAAGTTTTATTTAGCAACAAATGGAAGGAGTTTGGCCATTTCTGGGTCATATGGTTATTTTCTTCATTTCTCAATTAAGTGCTGTAAATTATACATCCAGACAAAGGAAATTACATAGTCTGGTTGCAAATAAGAACATAAAAGATTTTCCAGCACTCTATTTTAAATGTATTCATTCTATACGCCATCATCACTAAATTGTCACCGATCCTTGGCCTTCAGCAGTTCCTGCTTGAAAACCATCGACTCTTATCATCGTTTGTCTCAAAAAATACCCATATGCATTAACTACCAAAATGTAGAAATAAAGTCCTGCAGATGCTGGTTCATACACAAAAGGACACAAAGTGCAGGAGTAACTCAGCAGGTCAGGCAGCATCCCAGGAAAACACATGAATAGATGACGTTCCGGGTCGAAACCCTTCTTCAGACTGAAGGGTTTGTAAAAGTTGAAGGAACATCTGACATTGCAAGCCTACAAAGTGTTCATATTATTTGGATTGGTCACAAAGATTCAAATGTAAGCTTACAGAAATGAACACTTTCAATAATAAAACCAAGCACAAACGCAGGGGGTTACAGGGAGACCTGATAGAAGTATATAAAATGATGTGAGGCATAGATAGGGTAGACCGTCAGGGTTTTTTACGCAGGATGGAGAAAATCAAATACTAGAGGGCATGTCTTTAAGGTGAGAGAAGCAAACTTCAAAGGAGATGAGCGGGACACGTTTTTTCACACAGAAGATGGTGAGTGCCAAGAACACGCTGCCGGGGTTGGTGGTTAAATTAGATATGTCAGTGATATTTAAGAGACTTTTGGAGAGGCATATGGATATTCATGGAATGGAGGGATATGGGGTATGTACAGTTAGATAATTAGTGGTCTTGGCATCATGTACAGCACATCCATTGTGCGTCAAAGGTCTGTTCTTGTGCTGTACTGTTCTTTGTTCTATGTTGAACCCAATGTTCACACAAAGTTAATGAATTTCAGCTTTGTTCAAAGTAGTAACTGATACTGTCCATAGTCAGCAGACACTTCCACACATAGAATGTCTAGGTAACATTCAGATCCACCTCCACACAATTAATCTATATTCTATTGTGTGGAGGAAAATAATTGCAGATGCTGGTACAAATTGAAGGTATCACAAAATGCTGGAGTAACAGCAGGTCAGGCAGCATCCAGGAGAGAGGGAATGGGTGACGTTTCGGGTCGAGACCCAAAACGTCACCCATTCCCTCTCTCCTGGATGCTGCCTGATCTTCTGAGTTACTCCAGCATTTTGTGATACCTTCAATTTGTACCAGCATCTGCAATTATTTTCCTCCACACAATAGAATATAGATTAATTTCACTACATCAATCAGCTGCTATTTTAACTAATTTGCATAACACAGTTTGACTTATCAAGTTCTGATAAAACACACCTCCTGGTTCATGGATGAGATCGGGTTGTGTTCCTTTTATCATTGTCACTACTGCCTGTTGTTTGCGAATGCCTTAGATGCACACAACACTTCACTGTGGACTTTCTTTCCACTGCCCTGCTTCTTGCAATGCAGCAATTTTGGGTCACGCGCTTTGGCTTACCACAAGCGTCTGTTACTCTATCTGCTGCAGACATAACGGCATCTGTCTTCTCACCAAGTTTCATTCCTTCCTATCTACTTCACCTGCCCAATTCCCCACAAAGAAATTGGGGTTTTTAACTGAGGTGCCCATTCCCGGGTATCTGGGTGGGTACTGCTAAGACCCACTTTTAACTCATCCAGGAAATGTGCATTATTCCTACCTGGATTAGGGAGTCAAAAAAGCTCCTCAAATGTCCTGTATTTCTATTTTATGTAGTCGATCACACCTTCTCTGGGTGACAGCAATTTAAGTTCCCCAATTACTTTGCCCTCTTTTAACCTTGTTTCAAAGGTTTGTTTTTTTTCTATTAAAGATAGACACAAAGTGCTGAAGTAAATCAGCTGGTCAAGCAGCATCTGAGGGAAAAAAGGATGACATTTCGGGTTGGGACCCTTCTTCAGACTGAAATTAGGGGCTGAGCAGGGTAGATCAGGACCAGCCACAAATGTCCTCAGGCAAGGTGGTGCCCTGGTGGGAAGGTGTGAAAAGAGGGACTTAAAAGACATCTGTTCAATGTCTTTGGGTTTTATGAACCATTGCACACATGACAATAAGCATCCTGAAAATTCATGGCAGAGATAAATTAATTAACTTCATTAACCTCAAGAAACAATTGTAACAGAATTAACTTTAGTAACATTGCTCATTCTGACAAACAATCTTAAAGAATAAATGTTGCTTAAGATTCCAACAACCTGCTGTCTCTTGTGTCTCCACTGGGCCATTGATTTTGTGCAATATTTTATCAATGACAGTTAATCATGGTGGCTACAATTTTATTACAGTGATACTGTTGATACTTATAGATATGAATCCTGTGATTGTGTGTAGGTTTGGACATATTTGTACAAATTACATCATGCAGTTTAAGTCACTTCCAAATGATATAAAAGGAATGGAAATCTGCAGATAAGGCCAAAACAAATAAACCTCAGTTTTCCGGTCTGAATTCATGTGCCTAATTACACACAGCGGCTCAAATAGATTAAGTGATCTGAAGAAGAGAGCAATAATTTCCATCAAGTTAGTAAAGAAAGAATGATTACAGAGCTGTGTCCTAGCACGATAAAGAGTCAACTGCTTTCAAAGAGCCACAAAACATACTTCATCATGTGACCTTTACCACAGTGAGAGAGGAAGTGTTTTTTTTTAATGGAAGTCAGGAAGAAGGGGAAGATCATTTATATGCAGGATCATGTTTGCATGGGCAGTGTAAAAGCTGACTTTCTATTTAATAACATTAAGATCACTAATTTTTTTTTTAAACTGTAAATGCTGGAAAGTAGAAATAAAACAAAAAATTGTGGAAACTCTCAGCAGTTCAGGTGGCATCTGCAGAATACTGACATTTCAGCATTATGAGTGTTTTCCACCCAAAACATTAATTCTTTTCCTATTCTAATAGTTGCTATCTGACCTGCTGAATGGTTTCCCGCAGTTCTTATTTCCATGACATAAGCCATGTTTGGAGCATGGTTTATATGCTCTGTTCCAACTAATTAAAGTAGGCCTAGCCTATCCCCTCTTAATTGTTCTTGTGTATCGCCCACCAAAAATGCATAAGGACTTCATCACCCAATTTGCTGATCTGATTTCTAGCATTTTGCCCAAATTTGACCGGATCATGATTCTTGGTGACTTTAATATTCATGTTTGCTGTCCCACTAAGCCTCTTGTGAGTGAATTTATGCACCTGGTTGGTTCCTTCAATCTGACTCTTCACACCACGGGACCCACTCACAAGTTAGGCCATACTCTCGACCTAGTGTTATCGTCCGGATTCCCAATCAACAACATTGAAACTACTGAAGCCTGTCTATCGGACCACAGCGCTATCATTTTTGACGCATCTCTGCCTTTATCTCCCGCAAAATCTCATCTCCCTGTTCGCTACTCCCGCGACATAAATTCATTGACTGCCAGTAAATTCTCCGAGGCTCTCACAGCTGCCCCCAACATCTGCACTATTGAGGCCTCTCCCCCCCATCTCAGCACTGAGGATCTCGCCTCTTTATTTAATATCACTTGCTCTTCCATCCTGGATTCTATCGCTCCCCTTAAAATGAAAAAGCCTAAGCCCAAAGGTCGGCCGTGGCTCAATGACACCACCAAAGCCCTAAGAAGGGAGTGCAGAAAATCAGAAAGGAGGTGGAAATGTGACAAGCTTCAAATTTCCTTCGAAATTCTGAGAAACAATCTTCTCAAATACCAGGAAGCAGTAAAGTCTGCTAGAGCACAATACTTCTCCGACCTTATTTCCAAAAACTCTCATAACTCCAAGGTCCTATTTAGAACAATTACCTCTGTCATATGTCCCGCCCTCAGTACCAGCTTAGTTGGGTCCCCTGCTAAGTGCGAAGAATTCACTAAATTTTTCACCAACAAAGTTGAGAACATTAAAATGAACATTTCCCCTCCCACCCGTGACCTAGCTGTCTCACTAGTCTGTTCATCTAAATTGGACTGCTTCCAACCCGTCACTCTATCCTCCCTTGCAAAGCTTGTCTCCGCTATGAAACCTGCAACCTGCCCCCTTGATCCTGCCCCCACTGCCCTTCTGAAGGATGTCATTGCAATAGCCGGTCCCAGCATCCTCTCTATTATCAACAGTTCTCTGGCCACTGGCACTGTTCCAACCAGTTTCAAGCACGCGGTGGTCCAGCCCCTACTGAAAAAACCTAACCTAGACCCCACCTTGCCTAGCAACTACAGACCCATTTCCAAATTGCCATTCCTGTCAAAAGTCCTTGAAAAGGCAATTCTAAACCAATTAGTGCCCTACCTGCACCAATACACCATCCTGGAAAGTTTCCAGTCAGGTTTCAGAGCCCACCACAGCACAGAGTCTGCCTTGTTGAAGGTACACAACGACCTGCTTCTCGCCATCGACACCGGCGACTGTGCAATCCTGCTCCTTCTCGACCTCAGCGCAGCGTTCGATACAGTGGACCACACCATCCTTATTGACCGTCTCCGGTACGCGGTTGGCATTGATGGCACTGCCCTGAGCTGGTTCGCTTCGTACCTCAAAGATAGGAGTTTCGCCATCAACATAGGCAGTTATTCCTCTGCTCCAGCTAGCCTCTCCTGCGGAGTTCCACAAGGCTACATCCTAGGCCCCATTCTCTTCTCTCTATACATGCTCCCCCTTGGCCAAATCATTCAAAGGCACGGCATTTCTTTCCACTGCTATGCCGATGACACTCAGCTTTACCTCCCCCTGAAACCCAACAACCAGTCAAATTTAAACAGCCTCTTACACTGCCTTGAGGACATAAAATGTTGGATGGCACAGAACTTCCTCCAATTAAATGAGAGCAAGTCTGAGGTCATCCTATTCGGCCCCCCCCCCCGACTCCATCAAATCGATAACAGGCAGTCTTGGAAGTCTATCCTGCCTAGTCAAACCGCATGTCAAAAACCTCGGCATGATATTTGACTCTGCATTAAAATTTGATAAGCAAGTCAACCCTGTGGTAAAAGCCAGCTTCTTCCAACTTCAAACCATAGCTAAAATCAAACCTTTCCTCCAATTCGACGACACAGAAAAAATCATTCACGCTTTCATTTCCTCCCGCCTAGACTACTGCAACTCCCTATACACTGGGATCAGCCAATCTTCCCTGTCCCACCTGCAACTGGTCCAAAATGCCGCAGCGAGACTCCTGACGGGTACCCGTAAAAGGGACCACATCACCCCGATTCTGGCCTCTCTCCACTGGCTCCCTGTACGGTACAGAATCAACTTCAAGCTCCTCCTATTCACGTATAAAGCCCTAAATGGACATTCCCCCCCCTACATCAAAAATCTTCTAACCCCCCTCTCTAACTCCAGGTCCCTCAGGTCGGCCGACTTGGGGCTACTCACTATCCCGCGGTCTGGGCTTAAGCTCAGGGGTGACCGCGCTTTTGCGGTTGCAGCTCCTAGACTGTGGAACAGCATCCCTCTCCCCATCAGAACTGCCCCCTCCATCGACTCCTTTAAGTCCAGGCTCAAAACCTATTTCTACTCCCTAGCGTTTGAGGCTCATTGAGGAGGCGCTGTGAACTGTTTGCGTGCTACTGTATGTTTCATTTTTTTTCCTTAGTACCTAATCAGATGTACAGCACTTTGGTCAACGTGGGTTGTTTTTAAATGTGCTATACAAATAAAATTGACTTGACTTGACTTGACTTCCTTTCCACTACATCCGTGTTTCTCATTGCAAGGCTTGCAAGCTAGCGACAGTTGCCATCTACCCTTAGTACGGCTGCTGCAGGGTCTAGGAGCCACAGTATGGCTGGGAACATGGAAAGGAGTGCGGATGGTATGTAGATAAGTATGAGATGAAGGGCCGCAGACTAAGTGTGGTGAGAAACAGGGTGAGGTATACATCTGGGGACCGAGCTTTGCAAAGAAGGAGGGGTAGATCAGGGACGGACAAGGAGAAGAAACTCTAAGATGTTCAGCAACAGCACAAACTGTTAATGTGGGAATTAAAGGGAGGGTAGCGGAGGTGGCAATGCATTAGAAAACAATGAAAATAACTGTTCATCCCATCTTTGAAGGCGCATAAGCAGATCCTGGCAAGTTTCATACTACAAATGCCAGAGGTAGTCTGCTCAGTTTCTGCACATAATACTGCAGCAATTACAAAGTCTCAGTCTCCGCATTGCCACTGATGTGGCGCTGTGCAGCCATGCTAGACTGGGCCCAGTCGCCGGCGCAGAGCCATCTAGGACCGGGCCCGGCCACCGGCAGAGTGACGAGAGACGTCGGCGAGCAAAAGGGACGTCGGCAAGCGTCCCGACGAGACGCACAGCAGATGGTCGTCTCCCGGCAAGCCGCAACTCATTCCGCGGCAACAAGAACAGGCCCAGGATGATCGCCGCTGAGCTCAACCTCTGCTCGCCTTGGAGAGGAGGGAGACGGACCTAGGGGCCGGTAAGCGGACCGGCGGGGGAAGCAGGGCTGGAGATTCGACGCTGGAGGCCCTGCAGCAGCCTGGTGCTCAGCCAACCACAGGCCTGGCTCACAGGGTAGGCCGCTGAGCCCAGCCCCTGCTCGACCAGTGGATCAGGAATCTGAGAGGGGGTGGAAGGAGATGGCGATGGTAGCGGACGCTGGACCAAGGGCCTGGTGAGAGGAACACGAGGGGTCTTACCTTTCACGCCCTCAAGGTCGGCTGTGGGAGGCATCGTCCTCCCACCCCCCACCCCGGGAACGAAGGCTGAAGAGGGACAGGCGTAGAGAAAGACTACAGTTAGCGGGACAACCGAAATGGAGGAGACGACTGCAACGGGTCTTTGTGGCCAGCTGCAGCTGGGACTGTAAAATAGCACTTCTTGGACATGGAGTCGGTGGCCTGCTTTGTGCATATTGCGTTAACTGGGGCAATTGTGCTTATGTACGGGGATAGTCTTGTGCATCTGTATGCAAAATATGTATTTCACTGTAGCCGGTACATGTGACAATAAAGAAACCTTTGACATTGAACATTGCAGACTTTGACACAGGAGTCTCCACTGTGTTGAGAACCTCCAGCTAAGGCTATTCAAAGGGACATGAGCAATGATATTGAGCACCTCATGTCCATACTTCAGGACCACACAGAAGCCCTGTTCAAAATGTAGAAGGAGCGCACCAATTTACAAACTATTAACCCACAAACTCCATCAGGCATCTTCTGCCTAACTGTTGAAGAGTCTGTGCTCCCTATATTGTCCTCATCAATCATCTCAGAATCAGAAACGAAGTCAACCATCCTCATTCCGGAGTAACTACCCAAGAATGAAGAAGAGCATGGCAAACGACCTAGGTCATAACTGCAGACAAAATCAGTCATAATTTACAAAAAGAGGAATTATAATCTCCAGGGTTTCAATTACATTGAATGGATTTGCAATGAGAATTGGAGACACAAGAGATTCCGGATGCTGCAATCTAGATTTTTTTAAAACAGAATGCTGGAGGAACTCAGCGGGTGAGGCAGCATTTGTGAAGGTAATGAGCCGATAAGGTTTTGTGTTGGGAACCTTCTTCAGACTAATGGTGTCGGGGGCAGAAAGCTGGAAGGGGAGGAGGAGGTGGTGCAAAGTCAGGCAAGTGATAAGTGGATAGAGGTGAGGGGAGGGTGTGATTGGCAACTGGGTGGAGTAAGTAGCCAAGGCTAGAGGTGAAAAGGAGACAAAAGGGTGTCAGGTGAGGCAGAGGGAAAGAGGAGAAGAGGAAGAGGGGAAGGGGAAGAGGGGAAGAGGAAGAGGGGAAGAGGAAGAGGGGAAAGGGAAGAGGGGAAGAGGAAGAGGGGAAAGGGAAGAGGAAGGGGGAAGAGGAAGAGGGGGAGTGAAATGTAAAGTTGGAGGAAGCGGACAGTGGGTGGGAAGAGGGAGGATATAAGGGAAATTAGGAACTTAAGGATGGGAAATGAGCATACAGGGGAGGGGAAAAGAGCAGGGCGACGAGGATGAGGGGCGATGGTGGGAGAAATGCATACACATCAGGGTGGTGGTGCAGGGGAACAAAACAGTGAGAGCGTGGGGTGGGGGGGTATTCCCTGAAAATGGTGAATTCAATGTTCACAACAGGGAAAAAGGATCCAGACCTGGAATGTTATCTGTCCGTTCCCCCTGCAGGTGACATCTGATCCGGTGAGTTCCTCTAGCAGTTTGTTTTTTTCCCAATATTCATGCCATTGGTATGTAGGCTACCCAAGCAGAATATGAGGTGATGTTGTTCCAGTTGTTCCAGTTTACGTGGCAATGAGAATTATAGTATTTAGTGGTGAATCATCAACACCCTGATTATGTTACTTTAAGAAGCAAACTAATTCACGGTAAATAAAAACGGCTGCCAAAAACATCAAAGGGAAATATAAGTAGAAAGAAGGAACTGCAGTTTACCAAAGAAAGACATAATGCTGGAGTAGCATCACTGTAGAACATGGATTGGTGACATTTCGGGTCAGGACCCTTCTTCAGACTGATGGTCCTTCCTCAATCTGATGAAGGGGCCTGACCCAAAACATCACCTATCCATGTTCTCCAGAGGTGCTGCCTGACCCACTGAGTTACTCTAACATTGTTTAGTTTAGAGATAAAGAGTGGAAACAGACCCTTTGGCCCATCGAGTCCATGCCAACCAACGATCCCCGCTCACTAACACTAACGTACACACACTAGGAACAATTTACAATTTTCCCAAGCCAATTAGCCTCCAAACCTGGGAGGAAACTGAAGCTCCCAGAGAAAACCCATACAGGTCACGGGGAGAACGTACAAATTCCGTACAGACGGCACCCATAGTCAGGATCGAACCTGGGTCTCTGATGCTATTAGGCAGCAATTCTACCACTGCTCCATTGTGCTGCCCATTGACCCAAGACATTTTGTGTCTTTTCAAAGGGCATAAAGGTTTGTAGGTGCGAGGCTATTGGTATCTTTGTTCCAGAAAAAAGAACGGCTGTCAGAGGTTACGAGGAGAAGGCAGGAGAATGGGGTTAGGAGGGAGAGATAGATCAGCCATGATTGAATGGCAGAGTAGACGATAAGCTGAATGGCCTAATTCTGCTCCTATCGCTTATGATCTTATGAATTTCAATTTTCTCTCTATTCCTGGCAGTTTCTCACTCCACAGACATGCACTGACCTGCTAATTTGATAATTTTATGTTTTTAATTCTACTTTTTCTTAAACTTAGACTCTAAAAAACTCAAACCATGATAAGTTAAAACTTATTTCAAAAAATCCTTAGGGTTTGCAAATAAAACTTACTGACAGTCATAATAAAATAAAATGTCACTGCAAATCTTTCATTTCTGTGAGATGGACTTTATTAATTGTAGAGGGTGATAAGTGTCAACATTTCAACTCTGAAGGATTGTGTGTTAAGTTATTTTGCAGCTTGAGCATTTGTTGAACTTCATGAATTGTATGTGACAAACATCATGGGTGTGCCTGTTGTGAGATATAGAACAAGTTCCTCAATTGGATTGGCTGATATCTGGAGATTTATCAAAACAGGAAAAAGGGTGCAGAATGAAAAAGTATGTGCTGACAAGTAGAAAGCAATATTTATATTACATAAATGCAGCTCAAGACATATCCAACAAATGTTTAAACACACCCCCTTACCATTGCTAAACTTCCCACCATCACCATTCTGGGGATAACCAGGGATCAGAAACTCAACTGGAGAAATCATGCAAATACCACGTCTGCAAATGCAGATGAGAGGTTGAGTGCCTTGCGGCACTTCAAACATGTTCCATTATCCATAAGGCATGAGTCAAGAGCATGATGGCATATTCTCTGCTTACCTGCATCAGTGTATCTTCAACAACACTGAACTTGATCAGTACTGTCCAATACAAAGCATCCTGTTTCTCGGCTCGAACACCATGCACATTTCATGGCCGCTGTGTGCAACAAAAAAAATGCACAAGATGTAGCTATTCCCACAGGTAACTCTGACAGCATATCTCAGGTTCAGGACCTCTGTCACCAAGAAGGACAAGGATAGCAGGTGTATGGAAATATCTCCACCAATTGGTTCCCCTCCCTGCCACATAATATCCTGACTTCCTTCATAATCACAATCATTTTTTTCCCGGGTAGGAGAGTCAAAAACCAGAAAGCATAGGTTAAGGTGAAAGGAGAAAGATTTGTAAGCATATTGGCCAAGTACTGACACATGGGACTCACTCAGTTGGACAAATAGGTTGGCATGGGCATGTTTCTGAGTTCAGTTGGGCCGAAGGATCTGCTTCTGTGCTATTTTGTTCTGACTATTGGGTCTAAATCCTGGAACTCCCTCTCCTTTGTGGGAGTATTTTCATCAGAACAGCAGCAGTTCAAGCAATAATAAAAGATATGCATCGTTTGCAGATGCATGGAGGGCACATCTTAAGGAGCAAATTTGCAGGCAAATTATACCTATAGATGTAATATTATGTCCATTTCCCTCCTCTCCAAGGATGATGACGTTAGGCATTCCGGCATTCTTTTATATCCAGCAAACGCTATGTTCTATTTTTTTGGTTGAAAATGTCTACACAGACATTTTCAACCAGTCCCTGCAAACCTGTACTGTCCCTGCCTGCTTCAAAGTCTCCACTATTGTCCCTGTTCCCAAAAAGACAAGGATTACTAATCTTAATGACTACAGGCCTGTCGCACTGTAGTCATGAAGACCTTTGAAAGACGTGCTGGCCCAGCTGAAAAACATTACAAACCCCCTGTTGGACCCTCTACAGTTTGCATACCGGGCCAATAGATCGGTGGGTGAAGCAGTCAACCTAGGCCTGCACCTCATTCTCCAGCACCTAGACCACAAGGGGACCTATGCCAAGATTTTGTTTGTGGACTTTAGCTCTGCATTTAACACCATTGTGCCAAAGCTACCACACTCCAAACTCTCCCAGTTGACTGTGCCTGAACCCCTCTGTCAGTGGATCATCAACTTCCTGAAAGACAAGAAGCAGCATGTGAGGCTGTAAAAGCACATCTCGAACCCGCAGACCCTCAGCATAGGAGCACCGCAAGTCTGCGTACTCTCCCCTCTCCTTTACTCTCTCTACACCAACGACTGCACCTCCACAGATTCCTCTGTAAAGCTTCTCAAGTTTGCGGATGACACAACCCTGATTGGATTGATCCAGGACGGGGAGGAATCTGCCTACAGACAGGAAGTGACACAGCTGACGTCCTGGTGCCATCACAACAACCTGGAGCTCAATGTTCTTAAGACAGTAGAACTGATTGTAGACTTTAGGAGAGCTCCCCCTCCCCTCCCCCCACTCACCATCAACAACATGACAATCACATCTGTGGAGCTATTTAAGTTCCTTGGAACCATCATCTCCAAGGACCTTAAATGGGGGACCACCATCGACTCCACAGTCAAAAAGGCTCAACAGAGGATGTACTTCCTGTGGCAGCTGAGGAAACACAATCTGCCCCAGGCAATGATGGTCCAATTCTACACTGCCATCGTAGAGTTCGTCTGCATCTTCTCCATCATGGTCTGGTTTGGCTCAGCCACCAAGCACAACATCCGGAGGCTGCAACAAATCGTTCAATCAGCTGAAAAGGTTGTTGGCTGCAACCTTTCCCCCCATTGACGAACTGTACACTGCAAGGGCCAGGAAGTGAGTGGGCAAGATCATCTCTGACCCCTCTCACCCTGGCCACAAACACTTTGAAGCACTTCCCTCTGGAAGGCGACGCCGGACTGTCAAAGCAGCCACAGCCAGACATAAAAACAGCTTTTTTTCCACGAGTAATAGCTCAACTCAATAACCAAAAGTCTGTAGTTTCTTTTTGCTCTGGTTTATTTCACTCACATGTTTAAACCATAATGTTGTATTCTTAATGTTTTAATATTTTATGCTTTATTCTTAATTGTTTACTATATGTTCGTGTTGTTACTTGCGAGCGGAGCACCAAGACACATTCCTTGTATGTGTTGTACATACTTGGTCAGTAAACATTCATTCATTCATTGATTCATTCATTCATTCATTCACTGTTCCAACATTGTCTTGTTCACTCCTTCCTATGTCCTCATTCATCTGCCCCTGTTTGCACATCCTCCTCACAGATTAGCTGCCATTATCACATCTTCACCACATTTCAGCTGATCCCCATTTTGTACACCTTGATATCTCATGGTATCAATTATGTCACAGACGTTCCCTTTGTTCCTAGAGGGTAGCCAGATATGACCTCCGGAAGTCCATCAGGAAAGCCAAGAGAGACTACAGAAACAAAGTGGAATCTAATTACTACAGCTCGGACCAGACGCATGTGGAGTGGATTATGCTGCGTCACAGACTACAAAGGGAAAAATAGGAGCACTGTTCAGCCTACCGCATCGCTCTCGGGCGAGCTTAACACCTTTTACGCCTTGTTCGATGCAGACAACACAGTGCCCACCATGAGTCCATAGGTGTGCAGGGGGACTACCACACTGTCCTTACAAACGGCAGACGTGAGGCGGTCCTTCAAAAAGGTCAACGACCGCAAAGCTCCAGGGCCGGATGGTATTCCAGGGCGGGCCCTCAGAGCGTGTGCTGATCAACTGGCAGAGGTGTTCACCAACATCTTCAACCTCTCTCTGAGTCAGTCTGTGGTTCCCACCTCCTTCAAAGCATCCATCATCGTTCCTGTTCCAAAGAAACCAGTAACCTCCTGTTTAAATGACTACCGTCCTGTCGCACTGACATCAGTCATCATGAAGTGCATCTAGCGACTAGTCAAAACTCATATCTGCTCCGCTCTCCCTGACACCTTGGACCCTCTTCAGTTTGCATATAGACCAAACAGGGCTACGGACGATGCCATCGCCATGGCAATACATACTGCGCTCACCCACCTGGACAAAGGAAATACATTGTGAGAATGCTCTTTATAACATAACATAACATAACATAACATAACATAACAACACTTTATTGTCACTCGGCTTTTTACACCGAACGAAATTTCAGCAGTCACACAAAACACAGCAAAAAAGAAAAGAACACAGGACACCCGACCCCAACACAAACATCCATCACAGTGACTCCAAACACCCCTTCACTGTGATGGAGGCAACAAAACTTCCCCTCTCTTCCCCCCGCACCCACGGACAGGCAGCTCGACCCCCACCGAGGCAAACGACACGCACAGCCCCCGCAAGGGGATGGAAGGCCCCGCGGTCGAGCCGCCCGGGCACCGAAACGTCCCGCGGCCGTTCCGGGCGATGTTAAGTCCAGCGGCCGAGCCGCACCGGGCACTGAAACGTCCCGCGGCCGAGCCGCACCGGGCACCAAAACGTCCCGCGGCCGAGCCGCGCTGGCGATGTTAAGTCCAGCGGCCAAGCCGCACCAGGCTCTGAAACGTCCTGCGGCCGAGCCGCACCGGGCACTGAAACGTCCCGCGGCCGCACCGGGCGATGTTAAGTCCAGCGGCCGAGCCGCACCGGGCACTGAAACGTCCCGCGGCCGAGCCCCACCGGGCACTGAAACGTCCCGCGGCCGAGCTGCGCTGGCAATGTTACGTCCAGCGGCCAAGCCGCGCCGGGCACTGAAACGTCCCGCGGCCGCACCGGGCGACGTTAAGTCCAGCGGCCGAGCCGCACCGGGCACTGAAACGTCCCCCAGCCGAGCCGCGCCGGCGATGTTAAGTCCAGCGGCCGAGCCGCACCGGGCACTGAAACGTCCCGCAGCCGAGCCGCGCCGGCGATGTTAAGTCCCGCAGCCGAGCCGCGCCGGGCGATGGAAGGCCCCGCGGGCGAGCTGCGCCCCGGGGAAGAGACCTAATAAAAGAAAGGTTTTCCCCCACCCCCCCCACCCCCACCCCACCCCACCCCACCCCCCCCACCCCACCCCCCCCACCACACATACACAGCCAAAAACAGAAACAAAAACCATCCCAACACCGACACAAACAAAAAAAAAGAAAAAAAGACAACAGACTGCCAGAGAGCCGCAGCCGTTAGGCGCAGCCAACTCCTCCCACTACAGCTCGGCATTCAACACTTATTCCCTCAAAACTCGTCCCCAAGCTCCTTGATCTTGGACTGGAGACCTCCATCTGCGGATGAATATTCGATTTCCTGATGGGCAGGCCCCAGGTAGTGAGAATTGGCAGCCACACCACTTCCTCACTGATCCTCAACACAGGCACACCACAGGGCTGTGTGCTCAGTCCTCTCCTGTACTTCCTGTTCACGCATGACTGTACTGCTAAGCACAGCTCAAACAGCATCCTAAAGTTTGCTGACGACACGACCATCTTGGGCCTCATCACAGACAACAATGAGACGGCCTACAGAGAGGAGGTAAAGGCACTAAACAGCTGGTGCCAGGAAAATCTCTCTCTCAATGTCAGCAAAACTAAAGAGATGATTGTGGACTACAGGAGACAGCGGGGGAGAGGACACCTCCCCATCCACATCGGTGATGCTGAGGTTGAAAGGGTCAGCAGCTTTAAGTTCCTCGGTATGCACATCACTGAGGACCTTTCCTGGACACTGCACAAGGGCACAATAACAAAGAAGGCCCACCAGCGGCTCTTTTCCCTGAGAAGACTGCGGAAGTTTGGCATGAACACCAACATCCTCACAAACTTCTACAGATGCACCATCGAGAGCCTGCTGACGGGCTGCATTACAGTCTGGTACGGGAACTGTTCTGCCCACAGCCACAAATCACTACAGAGAGTGGTGAAGATGGCACAGCACATCACTGGCAACTGTCTCCTGGCCATTCAGGACATTTTCTATCGGCGGTGCCTGCGGAAGGTACGCAGCATCATCAAGGACCACAGCCACCCAGCACGCAGGCTGTTCTCCTTGTTACCATCAGGCAGACGATACAGGAGTATGGCTGCGCGTACCACCAGACTTAAGAACAGTTTCTACCAGCAGGCCATCAGGCTTCTGAACTCATAAACACATTTCAAATCATTTATGTTGATTATTTTTAATATTGTCTTTTTACCTATTTTTAATATTGTCTTTTTACCTTACCAATGTCATTTTTTAAATCTTATTTATCCTTGGAATATTACCTTCTGAGGTGACCCATTGTCTTGTCAAATACATTTCATTGTACCGTTGACCCCGTGCCAACCTACATATGACAAATAAAATTTATTATTATTATCAATTTATTATTATTATTAATTTATTATTATTATTATTATTATTATTATTATTATTATTATTATTATTCCTTCCACACATCCCTTTGTTCCCTCTGTTTCTCCACAAAAGAAAATTTGCCTGTTTTCTACCCTTTCCCAGTTTAGTTTAGTTTAAAGATACTGCGCGGAAACAGGCCCTTTGGCCCACCAAGTCCGTGCCAACCAGCGATCCGTGTACCCTAACACTATCATACACACTATGAACAGTTTACAATTTTTACCAAAGCCAATTAACCTATAAACGTGTACGTTTTTGGAGTGTGGGAGGAAATCGGAGCACACAAGGAAAACCCATGTGGTCATGGGGAGAATGTACAAACTCCATACAGGCAGCAAGCGTAGTCAGGATCAAACCCGGGTCTCTGGCGCTGTAAGGCTGCAACTCTACTGCTGCACCACCTTCTAATAAAATATTATTTACCTGAAACATTACCTTTGTTTCTTTCTCCACAGAGGATGCCTGCCCTGCTCCATACTTACAATTGTTTTCCTATTTTTATTTCAAATTCCCAGCATCTGCAGGTTTTTTATTTTGTTTACTGATTACAAAGGATGAGGAACACAAGGAACTGCAGATGCTGATTTGCCAAAAAAAACAACACAAAGTGTTGGAGTAACTCAGCAATTCAGGCAGCATCTTTGGAGGACATGGATGGGCGATGAAGTGTCCTGAGCAGAAATATTACCCATCCATGTCCCCCAAAGGAACTGTAGTTATTTGAAAAAGACAAAGAGTGCTGGAGTAATTCAGCAGGTTAGGCAGCATCCCTGGAGAATATGGAGAGGTGACCTTTTAGGTCACAACAGTTCTTCAGACAGTAGTTTGCTGAATAGACTGGAAAAGTATATATAATCATGAGGGGAATTGATAGGGAGAATGCAGTCTATTACCCAGGGTAGGGGAGTCAAGAACCAGAGAACATATGTTTAAAGTGAGAGGGGCAAGATTGAACAGGAAACTGAGGAACAACTCTTTCACTCATAGGGTGCTGGGTACATGGAATAAGCTGTCATAGGAGATAAATGAGGCAGCTACTATAACAGCAGGTGCTAAGACAGTTGGACATGTTCATGGATAGGAAAGGTTTAGAAGGATGTGGATATGCAGGCAAATGGGACTAGCATAGATGGGCATCTTGGTCGGCAGGGATGAGTTTGACTGAAAGGCCTGTTTCCATGTTGAATGGATCCATATCTTGAAGCTGTGGTTGTTTTCCTTGAAACAGATTGAGTTGCAAGGGGACATAACGAACGACAGATGCTGAAATCTTGAGTAAAACACAAAGTCCTAGAGTAACTCAACGATCAGGCAGCATCTATGGAGGGAATGGACAGGTGATGTTTTGGGTCAGGAGCATTCTGCTGACTCATCTGCTACTTTAATTGCAAGGTGACCTGATAGAGGTGTTAAAGATAATTAAAAACACAAATAAAGTTGTGAGAGAAAATCTTCCCATTGGTACATCCACCAATATAAAACATAATATAATATAATTATAAAACATAGGCAATTGGCAAAAAAATGAGGAGCATAAGGAAAATTGCTTCTAATGTAAGGATTTGTGAGGGGATGGAATGTCGTGTTGTTGTGGAATGTGCTTGGGAATAGCGAAGACAGATGTCATTGCAGTGCTTGAAAGGCAGCTGTATATGTAGCTAAAAGGAAAGAATTTGCAGATCTCTAGGGAAGGGTGAGGACTAGTGGGTTGTTTTTCCACTGAGCCAGATGTCGAGTTAATAGACCATCATCCATAAAAGAAACTGCAGATGCTCTTATAAAATAAAAATGAAAAGTGTTAAAGACACTCAGCGAGTCAAGAAGCATCTATGAAAAGGGAATCGGAGTTAGTTTCAGGTTGAAGGCCCTTCAGACAAACTGGAAAAGAGCAGAAAATATCAGCTTTGAATTGCAAAGAGGATGAGGGGCAATGGATGGTATAATGAGAAAGGGACTGATTAGGATGGCTGCTGTGATGAAGCCATTGATGAAGCCATCTAGTGGCTTACGTTTTGTGGACAATTAAGGGATGACAAAGGGACGTATGAAAGTTGGGAAATTAGTGGTGGGAATGTCAAACAGATTGAGTAGTGGAGAGTACAAAACTGTGTCTGTATTTCAAATGAATAGCCTACAGCAGAATTGGCCAGTTCTGAAACTAATAGAGAAATAACAACTCAAATCATTGAATTTATGAAATCAAAGTATGATAGTCATGGTGTCATAGAGCACAGAAAAAGGTCTTTCGGCATATCCCGTCCATGCCAACCAAGATGTCCCATTTCAGCAAGGTCCATTTGCCCACGCTTTGCCCATATCCCTCTAAACATATCCTATCCATGTACCTTTTAAATGCTGTTATATTATCTGCCTCAACTACCTCACCTGACAGATTATTCCATCAACCCACCACCCCAATAAGAAAATACTACTGGAGAGGTTAATGATCTGGAAAACTGAGCAATCTCAAGAATCTAAAAGCAAAACATAGGAGGAAATTAGCAGGAAAGGCAGCATCTATAGAAGGTCAATGATTTGGATTACAATCCTTTATCAGGACTGAGAGTGTAGAGGGTAGATAGTCAGGTGAAAGGAAGGAGCCTGGCACAGAACCGTTAACCCCTCGTCTGAGGCTCATCTCCGACTCGTTTCCGAAGACCGGGAACCAGGGAGGAAGATGGAGGGAGTCAGTAATGGTGGCAGACAATGGACAACGGGTTGGTAAGAAGTACCAGGGGCCTTACCTTCTGTGAGGAAGATAAAAAGTGGAATCAGATGAGGGTATTTTGGGCTGACGGAACCATTTGGGAGATGGAATAGGAAAGGAAACTTAGTTGTATAGGTGATAGGTAACTGACCCATTGTGTAGAAAGAGAAACAAAACTGGGTGGGGGAACTGTAGGATTTTAGGGGGAAAATAGGGTTGAGAGAATGTGGATGGATAAAGGGAGAGAAAGCACAGAGGAGTGAGTTACATAAAACTAGAAAATTCAATGTTCAAACCATTGGCTTATAAACTACCCAAGAGGAATATTTCCTGTGGTTTCTTTATTTTGCGTTTCTGCTCCCTGGTCGTGGGGAAGGCTGACGACAGACAGGTTGATGCAGGGATGGGTAGTGGAGGTGAAATGGGACGGATCAATCTGGGATTGGGAATAGGAAAGGAAGTTGAAATTGATGAAATCTCAAGGATCTGCCCTTAACATTGAAATCAGGCTAATAGGTCTCCGAGTCACTTTTCTTTTGTCTTTCATTTTTCAGCTATGCAGTCACTTTTGCTACCCATCAATCTGCTCGCACCCGTTTCCTGTAAGAAAGATAAGCAGAGCAGCCATGTCTGCTGTGTCTCTTTCTAAATCCTGGTTATCAGATCATAGAAGATCCGTCACGACGTTGTTGACTGAAGGAATAGGCTGGAGGGTTTGAAGGGTCCTATTTCACATGTAATGGAATCACGGAATAGCTTAAGCGCCGAACATCCTTCTCATCTGCCAGTTTTCCCATGGTCGTGCCTGTTTTACTCCCTAGTCCTTTACTTTTATTTATTTATTTCTCAGCATCTTCACGGTACAAATTGAATCATGTATCAGGCAGTAGCTGAAACTCATGCTCTGGCGTGTGAGCGAAACCGCAAGACGTGGGCCGCTCAAGAATTTGCCATTTAGCTCTGAAAACACTTCCTGTTATTTACTGTGTGTCTTTGCAGCCGGTCTCTCTGTTACTAGGCGCTGGCATCGGCTTGTGCCGGGCCGCCTACAGCTTGCGGATTGGAGCTCGGAGAGTTGCAAGGGTGACGTTAGGCGCCGGCGCTCCACCCCTACACTGCGACAAGCGAGCGCTTGTTGACTCGCTCTCAGTATCAGCCGGAGTTCGCCGTGCAAGGGAACAAAGCAAGAAAGCTGGAGCTATGGGAATTCATGCAGCCGACATTGACGACCAGTCACTTCTCCCTTACTATTTGAAGCCCGTCGACTTGGCGAGGTCTCTGAAGCGGTGGAGCTGTTGGTACCAGTAAAAGAAGCGAATCGGCGGCGGTCCGTATGGGGGGGTCGTTGCCGATTCTAGCGCAGTAGGAGTGTGTGGAGCAGGGCAGTGGCACAATGCGGAGTGAGGCAGCTCGCTTCAAAAAACACGGTGAAATGAACCAGTGTGCGAGCAATGGACGCCTGGCAGCTCCAGCAGTGGCCACCAGCAAACTCTTTATCGCCTAGCCCTGCCAGTTAATATGGGAGCTTTTAGTTTGTTGTGGTGCTTTCTTCCCTCGCTCGTAGCTTGGTCCGCAGCGACGATGAATTGGAGCATCCTGACGGTAAGAGCTGATGCTTATTATCGCCGGCTTCTCCCAAAGGGAGGCAAACCGTTTCCCAGAAACCTTGCTATACTCAATAAATTGGCAAAGATAAACATTGAAACCTCCTGGGGTTTTTTTTCTTCAGATAATAAAAAATGGAATAGTTGGAGATTACTGTTTTTCACTGAACATTATTATTGTGTGTCGCGGCAGGGCGTTAGATGCATGTTAATTGCCCTTTGCAAAGCATGGCACTCCAGTTCCATCTAGATGGTATTGCGTGTATGCAATTCATATACCCAACAATGGATATCTTGACATTTTATAATTTATGTTGATTTAGAAAATAGAGGTTTTAAACAATTTCAGGATAACCCAATAAATTCCTTTATGATTTTTTTCATGTTAACTTTTAAAAAACGTCTTTCCATGGCGAGATGTGGTAGAATGCAAGAGCACATCATAGTACTTAGCCCAATATTAGGACGCTTCAAAGAAACGTTAGAACTCAATTTCAATGAATTATAAGCAAACTTTAGCGGAAGTGACCATGAATAGCCATGAATGCTGATTTTAAGCATTTTTTAAAGAAAGAAGGTGGTCTGGGGAAGGAAATCCATTGCTTGTCGCGTTAAGCAAGGCTGACGATGCAATGAATGATTTTGGCCAGAACTGGAGGAGTGAAGTCGGCTCAACCTTAGTAATACTGTCACAGAGTTCTGAAAACTAGGTCAAGCATTTGTTTTTGCAAATTATTGCAGCTAATTACTTATGTGACCGTGTCCTTGGATAGCTATTCCACAATTATTTTTTAAAAGATTTGAATATTCATAACTTTTTATTTCAATATTTAAAAGCTGTACAGAGGATTTCAATTTTACTTTAAACTTGATCAAAATGCACAGACTATTTTGGGGAGGATTTTGCTATTTATGTTGAGATGAAATCATGACAACCATCTCGACCTGAAACGTCACCCATTCCTTCTCTCCAGAAATGCTGCCAATCCCGCTGAGTTACTCCAGCTTTTTGTGTGTATCTTCGGTTTAAACCAGCATCTGCAGTTCCTTCTTACACAACCGATTTAAGTCTTGCTGTTTTAGTTGGAATCATCAAGCCGGATGCATGGTAGAATTATGATACTTTAACTCCAAGCATATTATTTTCTTTAGTTTTGTTAGCTGTGAACATTTAATCACCTACCTTGAAAATGGAATGTAGCTTGATTCAGTGAATCATCTGCATTCTGGCGAGAACCTTATTCTTGGGTGGTTAATTCACTTTCCATTTACAAAAAATAGTGTGCAGTACACCGTTTGGCCGAGTAATTCTATGAAACAGTTATCATCCGCCCACAGTCTGATGACGGATCATGACTCGAGATGTATGGAAAGAAACTGCAGATGCTGGTATCTATCGAAGTTGTCTATCCTGACCCGAGATACTGCCCAACCCTCTGGAGTTATTCCAGTGCTGTGTTTTGCTCAGGATTCCAGCATCTGCAGTTCCACATGCCCCTGCCTTAAACCCATGTTCCCGTTTTGTTCTCATTGCTCTGTTCTGGGTTCTTTACTTCCAGTAATTACCTGAACTGTTATCATTTGGCATGTTCCAATTGCGTCACTAATTCCAATGCAACGCCACAGCCCTTTGTTTATACCATTTTTGCTTCTTGCCGTTTCCCAAATTTCATCCCTTAATTTAACCACCATAATCTAATCTGCACCATTCTGATTCAAGGCGTTGTATTGACACTTTTTTCACATTGGGAGTGTTTTAATGAATCCAAAGTCATTGAATCCCTATTTCAGTCATCCTTTTTGCTGATATAATGGAAATGAATGGATATAATGCCACTGAAGACCAATTTAATTTTCAGATGAATTAACCATCACATTTTAAAATTACATCTAATGTAAGCTTTATTTTATTTTCTACCAGCCACAAAAATCCCTTGTTGCATTGTTTATTGTAACTTGCTTTTATTAGTTCCTAATATATTGGTGTACATTGTGCTATACACTGATTTTGACAATCAAAAATGAGCCTACCTTTATTCACACTGATATTGTCATGATGTGTTCCATTTTCCAATTGCAGAATCTGAGTTTGGTCAACCACTCTTGCACGTTTACTTTTCCATTTTCAACTTTTTCCTTGAGGGGAGGGGGCTAATTTAGTCTGACTCCTTCAGATTTTCTGCCACCTGCATTTACATTGAAAATCTCTCCTTTTAATATCCTGAAGAAGTTTTAATCTAATTTGTTCTTTATTTCCACTCCGCTGGATTTTCTTAACGCATAATCAATATATTCTATTTGCTGCATTTACTATTTTCACCTCCTGAACGATCGTGTTAAATGAATACGATTTATTTTATTCCTCTGCATGCAACCAAGTGAATTGTAAATTTTAAATGAATTTATTTGTATTTTGAATGAATAAACTTGGGTCCTGTTTATTGAAAGTGCCATATTGTAACCATGTTACCAGTGAACTGGACATTCAGCTTGTTTATAATTATGTCAGAAGTTTTGTTCTGGTGGCTGTTGCTTGGATCAACTAAACCTAATATTTTATTCCAAGAGGCGTTCTTGATATTAATCACGTGAGCGGCTTTGTGGACGAATGCTTGTTTTTCTAATTCCCTGTTCCACACAGTGTTAATGGGTAATCATGAAGAAGGCAAAATAAAGGAATGTGAATATAAAATCCATTTTTATTTTTTAATGAAATTGAGTAAATTGCTGGGAACATCTGTGTCAGGTGGAGCAGAACGCAGTTCATTTAATGTGAATTGAACTTTAAATAAATTTAAGCCTGAATCACTTATTTTTCATTTGTATCTTATAACTTCTTAAAGTCAAAGTTCAGAAATGCAGGCATATGTCATCTTTCTTGGGGTTTCACAAGCCAAGATTCAGGTTTGAAATTCATCTGGTTTTGTACCAGCAGCTTGTTGAGTCTGGCCCATTTGTGCAAGGGCTACTCCCACACTCATACTTTCCTGTGGTCCTACAAATGTTTTTCCTTCAAGTTCCTTTTTGAACACAATTCTACTTTAAGCCTCAGATACATTTAAGAATTATTAATTAGCCTCCCAGTTTTGATGAATCTGATGCCAGATCCTCCTCTTTACAATATGTTGTCTGGGCATTCAGGAAACAAGACCCCAATCTATTAATACAGTATGGATTCTGTCATGTTGAGGAGTTTGTGTTCTGTGGGGGTGCTATTTGCTATTGCGCAAAAAATATTATTGTGAAGCAATTGCTCCTATTCTCACTTTAAATTAAATATAAGAACAGGGCAACCCAAATGTTCAAATATTGTAATCTATGAGTTGATCAGTTCAATGTGAGCGATGCAAGCTATCAGAGGTTGAATATTGTACTGCGTATATTTAAGAAATAGGGCAGCACAGTGGCTCAATTCTGACTACACGTCAGTTTGTGCGTTTTTCCGGTGACCACATTGGTTTCCTTCCCCCCTTCCAAAGACTTGCCGATTTGTCGGTTAATTGGTTTCTGTAAACTGTCCGTAGTGTGTAGAATGTGAGAAGTGGGATGACATAGAACTAGTGTATGGGTAATTGATGGTAGGCATGGGCAAAGGGGCCTGCTTTTCACTCTCTCTTTAAACTACGAATTGGGTTAAAATGATATTTGCAGTGACATGACATAGTTTGCAAAACAGAAGACAAATATTGACACAAGGACTTTATTTAGAAACTTAGAAAATAGGTGCAGGAGGAGGCCATTTGGCCCTTTGATTCATTGTGATCATGGCTGATCATCCACAATCAGTAACCTGTGCCTGCCTTCTTCCCATATCCCTTGATTCCGCTAGCCCCTAGAGCTCTATCAAACTCTCTTTTAAATTCATCCAGTGAATTGGCCTCTACTGCCTTCTGTGGCAGAGAATTCCACAAATTCACAACTCTCTGGATGGAGAAGTTTTTTTTTCATCTCAGTTTTAAATGGCCTCCCCTTTATTCTTAGACTGTGGTCCCTGGTTCTGGACTCCTCCAACACTGGGATTTTTTTCCTGCATTTACCTCAAAGGCTCTGAGCAAATGCTTTTCGCATTATTGCACATTCAGGTTTCGAATGTAAATTCATGGGTATAGACCTCTGCTTTGAATCCATCATCGTATAATCTGTAAGTATTTGACAATCAGAAACATGGCTCTTCATTTGTAACATGTTTATCACTGGAACAACTTGAGAGCTTTCCTGTACTGCTGAGTCAATTTATCTTGGTTGATACATTAATTATGCTTGATCTCAGCTGTTAGAACAGCATGTTGGTTGCTGCAGATTAACAGTTGACTTTTTACGCTTTGCTGTATAATCCTTTTAAAAATTATAATTGTTATTTTTTTTACTTTCAAACTTTTATCTATCTTTTGTTCCTTTGTGCAAACTAAAACATTGTTTGTGAATTTGTTTTTACTTCACAGCTGATCCATATTTTTATTCCCGTTATCAGTAAAATTAAGAAATTAGATATTTAAAAATGTCAATTTTGTTATTTGTATTTATATTCCATTAGGGTGTGTACCCTTTTGTACTTTTGCTTTAGTTTCTTGGAAGGAGAATTAATTTTATGTTTTTGATCATGAAAATTTAAAAAAAAATCATTGCCCTACTTTCCCATTTAAACGGTGTAAAAAGATTTTGTTAATGTATAATCAGATTTTACATTTATAATTTTATACATTTATTTTGATATTTTCCAAATTTTTGGACTGTTTATAAACAGACATAAACATCATGATAGGCAGTCAACCTGTGTCATATTATTGAGGCTTCATTTATATGTGAACTGGTTCATATGTTAAGTTGTGAATGGAAATGAATGTAAAGTGAGCATTCTGAATTTTACCTATATGACAGAAGATCATTGATGAAGTATCAGAAGACACCGAGAACAGTGTAGATAGATGCATTGCTGGAGTAACTGCGGAACAGACAGATCTCCGGAGAGGAGGCATAGGTGATGTTTTGGGTCGACCCTTTTCCAGACAGTCAGGGGAGCGGGAAACTGGAGATCTGAAAGGGTATGGTGTGAAAACACCAGATCCAAGCAGGAAATGCATGATCAAGGAAATGTAGTATGGTTCATGTGCCATGGATTCCTGCGGCAGGGTGATTGACTTATAATAGCAATGGCTTCTTGGTAATTAACGCCAGCCATGAGCCTGTTTCTCTTTTGGCTTTAGTTTTACCAGAGTTCAATTTTCACATCTGTTTAAATTCTGATGTAATATCAAGGAAGGTCACCCTTGAATCACTTCTAAATTACTGCTCTTTGGACTAAGATTGTCATGACATCTCAAGTCAACTCATCTGGGTCTCATTAGCTGAGTTTTAAAGAGTGGGTTCTACTTCCTAGACCATGGCTAATGCTTTCTAAACTTTGACTTAGACTGGACTAACTCAAGCGACAAGTGTGTTTTATGGTCATATGTCCCTGAAAAGTGATGAATACTGCTATGGTCATTCAAGTTGCAGAACTAGTCAATAAGCTCTCGGCTGTACACCTTTAGATGTTCAAGAGTATTTGTTGTCAGACTGAATCCCCTCAAACTTTTAAGAAAGTAAAGGCATTGATGGGCCTTCTTTCTGATTGCATCAATGTGCTAAGACAGATCTTCAGAGATATGCAAACCCAGCAATTTGAAGTATTTGACTCTACCACCATCTCATCGATGAAGAGAGTCAAAAACTCTTGCATCCTCTGACGTGTTATGGCGGTTGTAATGGGTCCAGTTTTATTTTGAGGTAGGAGTTGCTATGCGCCATAACCAACCTCTCAAAGCATTTCTTCACAGACGTTAGTGCAGCAGACAGCAGTCATTGAAACTCGTCGTCTTACACTTCTTGGGCACCAGTATTATTGGTGCCCTTTTAAAGCAGGCAGGAACCTTGGACCTCAGGAATGAGTGATAGTTGGATTGCGCTTATCCTGCTCTTTGTGTACAGGACCGGCAATTTTTCCTGTTTGCTAAATTATTTTGCGACTTCACTATTCCACTACAGTTGAGGTTAATTCTGGAGCACACTTCTTACGTAGCATCACTGGGTTATTGTCTGGTCCCACAGTCTTTGGTGTATGCAGTGCTGAAGAGGATATGGTAGATATTGAATATCCCGATAACAGAATATATGTTGCAGGAAATTGCAATATCAGTATATTCCCAGATGAAGTAGACTTCATATTCAAGGCAATGCACTATTTAGTATTAACTTGAGGAAAGGTCTTCATCCTAAGAGTTCAAGCATACAAGATTAACATTTGACGCATTTTTAAAAATTATTCAGCTGCATATTTAGTGAACTTTTCAAAAGCAGATTGGTCACTAAAGCATTTTTTTATCCTTTTAAATTAACAGTCTTTGATGTATTTATATTCGATTTTGAAGTTTAGAGAGAAATTAATTATAATTGGGACAAGATCGAATTCTGGTGTGACTAATGCACTTTACCAAATATAATATTGAAATTTGGATTTTATTTGCATTCTGTTTGTTTGGAATGTTTGACTATTCAGAAAATCACACAACTTTGTACATCTCACCTGATGGGAGGTTAGAATACTCATTTTAATTGCTCCTTGCAAAGAACTGCACATAATTAGAGAGAGGTCTCGTGTTTAACCATGCTATTTTGTTATTCAAGCCAATTTTCAAACGATTTCCATGTTCTAAAGAGATATCCCTTATAGATTTTTGAGTCATCACAAATTTCCCAAGTTCACAGTTGAATCTTTGGTAATAGAAATAGAAATGTATGCTGGATTCCATAATTCTCAATGGCGCAGATTTAACAGGGACCCAACAGGCCAGCTGCTGCCACGTGTGGTGGCAAACCTAGTCCACGACTGGGAGAAGGGAAGACTGCACTAAGAACTTTTGAAACTTTGTCGGCACCAGAAACGTGGCGACTCTTTGTGTACTCTATAGGTGAAGTCTTCTGTGTGCATTTACCGGACTGTATGCAAAAACATAGAATTTCACTCTACCTAGGTACATGTGACAATAAAGTATCATTGAATTGAATCAAGATGAAAGATTAATAGGAGCATAATTAGGCCATTCAGCCCATCAAGTCTACTCCACCTTTCAATCATGGATGAATCAGTCTGAAGAAGGGTCTCGACCCGAAACGTCGCCCATTCCTTCTCTCCCGAGATGCTGCCTGACCTGCTGAGTTACTCCAGCATTTTGTGAATAAAAACCATGGATGATCTATCTCTTCTTAACCCCATTCTCTTGCTTTCTCCCCATAACTCCTGACACCCTTACTAATCAAGAATCTATCTATCTCTACTTTATAAAATATCTGCATAGGAAAGAACTGTAGATGCTGGTTTACACTGAAAATAGACACAAAATGCTGGAGTAACTCAGCAGGACAGGCAGCATCTCTGGAGAGAAGGAATGGGTAAAGTTTGGGGCGAGACCCTTCCATTGGCTTGGCCTCCATAGCATTCTGTGGAATTCCACAGATTCACCACTTTCTGACTAAATAAATTTCTTCTCATCTTCCTGAAGGAACATCCTTTAATTCTGAGGCTCTGACCTCTGGTCCTTGACCCTCCCACTGGAGTACTGGAAAATTAATTGAAATAACAATTTGTAGTCTCAATCACCAAGATAAACTTAAGCAAGAATAACTAAATAAACTCAGTGTGGTGTGTCAGATGATTGTGGATGATCTGTCGAGCTGTGGGGGATCATCAAGAGGTGTTGAAGTGCTTTTTGAAGTTTTGTTTCAATATTGAATGAATTGGTGTTTTGTTGCACATCATAAGCAAATGTCACTTCAGGGTGAAGATTAAACCTTATCAAGAACTGTGGTATCAAGGGTTTAATGCAGTTAATATTCTACTGCTCCACTCTTACTTTTCTAACAAAGTGCTGGCTTCATGTTTGTAGATTATTCCAGCTTCCATATTTTATGCCGAAGCAGTAGTTGGGTTCTGTTGTGTGGAGTAGGACTATGATCTTCCACTAGTGTTTTCTGAAACTGTTTATGGCCAAAGAGGTGGGAGGATGGTTATATTTTGGAATGGAACAGATTCACTATTGACCTCTCAGGACAGCCAGAGCATTGCTAAACAAAAGAATAAAAAGGCTTACATTCAGGCCCGGCAACGTACTTCAATCGCAAACTCGCAAGAACAATCTACTTAATGTTAGCACAACATGTGTTCCTTCTCAATGCAAACGTTCTTTAGTCTGAGTTCTATTTTTCTGCTCTAAATTGAGGCGTGGACATCTTGTTTTATATTACACTTTATATACATGAAAGGTATGAAAGAATGACACAACCCAAAGCTGGGTGGAAGTGTGAGCTACGAGGAGGATGCTATGAGGCTGCAGGGTGACTTGGATAGGTTGGGTGAGTGGGCAGATGCAGTATAATGTGGATAAATGTGAGATTATCCACTTTGGTGGCAAGAACAGGAAGGCAGATTATTATCTGAATGGTGTAATCTGGTGCTGGAAGGAACTACCGATGTTGGTTTCAACCGAAGATATACACAAAGCTGGAGTAACTCAGTGGGACAGGCAACATTTCTGGAGAGAAGGAATAATAATAATAATGCATTACATTTATATAGCGCTTTTCAAACACTCAAAGACGCTTTACAGGGATTTCTAGAACATAGAGAATTGAATAAATAGATAAATAAGTAAACGTACAGAAAAAGGAGACAGAAGGTGTGGTGACCTTCAGTGGTTGAAGGCAGTGCTGAACAGGTGAGACTTCAGTGATGTTTTGAATGTGGTGAGTGAGGAGGAGTCTCTGACGGTTTGGGGTAGTGAGTTCCAGAGGGTGGGAGCAGCGATGGAGAAAGCCCTGTCCCCCCAGGATCTGAGTTTGGGCCGGATGGGGGGGGACAGGAGATTGGCAGCAGCAGAGCGGAGGGTGCAGGTGGGAGTGTGCCTGTGGAGGAGGTCAGTCAGGTAGGATGGGGCCAGGTTATGGAGGCTTTGTAGGTCATGAGGAGGATTTTGTACTGGATTCTATGGGGGATGGGGAGCCAGTGGAGTTTGTAAAGGACGGGGGTGATATGGTCACGGATCGGGGAGTGGGTGAGTAGACGGGCAGCGGAGTTTTGAATGTATTGAAGTTTACTGATGATTTTTGAGGGTGAGCCATAGAGGAGGCTGTTGCAGTAGTCCAGACGGGAGGTGATGAAGGCGTGGATGAAGGTTTCTGCAGCTGTGGAGGAGAGGGATGGACGGAGACGGGCAATGTTTTTGAGGTGGAAGGGGGCTGTCTTTGTGATGTGTTTGTCGAAGGAGAGGGTTTGATCAAAGATGATTCCAAGATTCCGGATGTGAGGGGAGGTGGATACTGGGAGACCATCAATATTGAGGATGAAGTTTTGGGTGGATTTGGTGAGCGTTTTTGGACCAATGATGATGATTTCAGATTTGAAGAAGTCTGAAGAAGGGTCTCGACCCGAAACGTCACCCATTCTTTCTCTCCCAAGATGCTGCCTGTCCCGCTGAGTTATTCCAGTTTTTTGTGATTATCTGAATGGTTAGATTTGGGGAAAGGGGAGGTGCCACAAGGCCTGGCTTTCCTTGTACGTCAGTCACTGAAAGTAAGCATGCAGGTACAGCAGGCAGTGAAGAAAGCAAATGGCATGTTGGCCTTCATAGCGAGAGGATTTGAGAATAGGACAAGGAGGTCCTACTGCAGTTGTACAGGGCCCTGGTGAGACCACACCTGGAGTATTGTGTGCAGTTTTGGACTCCTAATTTGAGGAAGGACATTCTTGCTCATGAGGGAATGCAGCATAGGTTCACCAGGTTAATTCCCGGGATAGCGGGATTGACGGATGATGAAAGAATGGGTCGACTGGGCTTGTATTCACTGGAATTTGGGATGAGAGTGGATCTTATATAAACAAATAAAATTCTTAAGGCTAGATGCAGGAAAAATGTTCCCAAAGTTGGGGGAGCCCAGAACCAGTTTAAGAATAAGGAGCAGGCCATTTAGGACTGAGATGAGGAAAAACCTTCACCCAGAGAGTTGTGAATCTGTGGAATTCTCTGCCACAGAAGGCAGCGGAGGCCAATTCACTGGATGTTTTCAAGAGAGAGTTAGATCTAGCTCTTAGGGATAATGGAATCAAGGGATATGGGGATAAAGCCAGAACGGGGTACTGATTTTGGATGATCAGCCATGATTGTATTGAATGGCGGTGCTGGCTCGAAGGGCCAAATGGCCTACTCCTGCAACTATTTTCTACGTTTTTAAAACATTTAGGTTCTTGTAATGGGATACTTATAACATGACAATAGGTAGAAGGATTCAACATTTGAGTTTTGCAAATTATATTGGGGTATATGACCAATTAGTCTTTGTTCTTTTTGATAGTAGGTTAATTTATGTGCAATGTACATTTATTTTGTATCAAAATAGATAAGAACTGTATGTCAAAATGTGTCTCACTGGTTTGTTTGTTTTCTGTTTCAGCTGCTGTGTGTGTTACTTGGTGACATTACAGCTCAAGTAGAACCAACTTCAAAAGCTGCTTTAACCCCTCCCGGTACATATTCTCACACCGACCGTGCAACAGGGAAGCAAATTTATTGTAATAAGTGCCCTGCAGGAACCCACGTGTCTCAACATTGCACGTCAACATCATTGCGAGAGTGCACATCTTGTAGAAATGGCACTTTCACCAAACATGAGAATGGCATTGCACATTGTCACACCTGCATGCTCTGTGTGTCTCCAATGTTTGAGAAGTTCCCCTGCACTGCCTTTTCTGACCGTGAATGCACCTGTCCACCTGGTACTTTTCTGTCTAATAAATCGTGTGTGGCCTACACAGTTTGCGCCATTGGTTGGCGTATCAGAAAGAAGGGAAGTGAGACGGAAGATGTCAAGTGCAAACCATGTCCTCGTGGCACTTTTTCCAAAGTGCTTTCTAGTTCAAGGTGCAAGGCTTTCACCAATTGTTCAGATCAGGCACTGGTGATAATAAAACCAGGAAACCAAGGAAGGGACAACATCTGTGGCTTACCAAGCACAATTCTGAGTATAGCTACCAACTCGCCAAGCACAGAGTCAACACATGACAACAATGCAGTTCTACCTGATGCCTCCAATCTACCAGGTAACTATTAGGATTTTTGAACAGAGATAGCCTAGAACAACTCTAGTTATTGTAGAATGGACAAGTTGTGCGTGAGTAAATCAAAATTTTGTAAGTGCAGTTGCATATCGTGATAAAACATATTTTGTATCTGAACTCTGCTTCTGACCCCTAACAACTGCTTCATTGGTCCTTTCCACTTTTTGCCTCGCTATAATGATTCTTTTTTTCTAGGTCTGCTGCCACCTTAAATTCACAGCTGCTAGTTTGCTTTTCTCTGCCCATTTGTAAAGGGCCCCTCTTTTCAATCATCAATATCATCAATCTCTAAACTAGATTGGCTTGCTGATCAACATCAGCTTAGAATTTGTAGGAAAATAACTGCAGATGGTGGTACAAATCGAAGATATCACAAAATGCTGGAGGAACTCAGCAGGTCAGGCAGCATCTCAGGAGAGAAGGAATGGGTGACGTTTCGGGTCGAGACCCTTCTTCAGTCTGAAGAAGGGTCTCGATCCGAAACGTCACCCATTCCTTCTCTCCTGAGATGCTGTCTGACCTGCTGAGTCCCTCCAGCGTTTTGTGATACATTCAGCGTAGAATTTGAACCTTTCATTTCCTTTTTATAAATTCTCCATGGCTTAACCACTCTCCATTGTAACCTCATGCAGTTTTACAATCTCATAACTTTCTCTTATTCTGGCTTCTTGTTCTTCCTAACTTCCTTTCACCCAGTGACAACTGCAGTGTTGGGGGTCCAGAAAATGTCTCCTTTGCACCTCTGCCACTCCACCAATTAGAACATTCCTCAAACTATTTAAGTGTCCCGCTTTGATGACTCTGCACTAAATTATGTAATCACTTAAAGAATATCGGACCATGTTAAAGGCATTGTTTAAATTCATGCAGTTGTTTGTTCTAAAGGTCCACCACCGATTTCCCCCCCACCCCCATCACCCTTGCTTCCAGTGCCTTTCTGGATTATCCATTTTGCCAGACCAACAGAGGTCGCGCACGCATAGTTGGCTGTGAAAGTCGGCTATGGGAATAGATTGCCGGGTCAGAGGTCGATCACTGGCTGCAGGTGGGACATTCGACCCGCCGAATGGTGCCAAAGTCCCGATGAGATCGAGATCGGTCGGCTCACCCGGCCTAGGCGCCACATTTTCGGGGGGGAGGATTTTGTCCAGATTAATTAGAAGGCCGGACTACCTTTTGCAGGAAAATCGGTTGTGAATCTGTAATTGGTTTGATGTGTAATTTTAACAAGGTGGTTAATGTGTTGGAGAATTTTAGTTATTTAATTGAAATCCCAGTAGAATTTCTTTTGAACCTATTTCTCTTTGAATAAATCTGTTAGGGTATCAGGGGAAATCTAAAATGAGCTTTTACATATAATAATTGAAGTGCACGCAGTAACAAATTATAAAGCATTTTATCCAAAGGCAATGTTTTGGTTTTCGATAGATTGATCTGAGGTTGTTGGTGGAACATTTATCAGGCTTTTGGAAATATATAGGTAGAAATCTCTTCACAATTGTGCAAAATATATTAGATGTGAATTTACTTCCTTTTTATGGCATTGTTTTGTTCTTGCAAGAAGGTTTGTTGGCTTTTGTACCATCTAAAATTGGACGTTTTCCACGGCCAAATGTTGTACAATAATATAGGCTTCCAACCTGGATTATTTTTCTGTACTTGACCAATGGAAAATAGTGTTGTGACCCGATCCTTGGAGCTCCCAACCGCCCTGATTCAATCCTCGCTTTAGATGCTGACTCGGTTGTGTTTACATGTTCTTCCTGTGACTGTCGTGGGCTACAGTGGGGTGGGGGGTTCCCTGAGGTTCCCCGAAGATTCTTTGATTTCCTCCCTTGTGCCAGGTTGAGAGGGAGAAAATTGGATGGCTTTTTGTGGTATAGTGCAGATGCTGGGGTGATGGGTCTGCTTCTGTGCTTTATGATCCCAGGATTGAGTAAGTTAATATATGATGACCATATGACGGCACTCGCTGGAGTATAAAAGAATGAGGGGGGACATCATTGAAACGTACCGTATAGTGAAGGCTTGGATGGAGTGGATGTGGAGAGGATGTTTCTACTAGTCTGAGAGTCTAGGACTATAGACAATAGACAATAGGTGCAGGAGTAGGCCATTCGGCCCTCCGAGCCAGCACCACCATTCAATGTGATCATGGCTGATCATTCTCAATCAGTACCCCGTTCCTGCTTTCTCCCCATACCCCCTGACTCCGCTATCCTTAAGAGCTCTATCCAGCTCTCTCTTGAATGTATTCAGAGAATTGGCCTCCACTGCCCTCTGAGGCAGAGAATTCCACAGATTCACAACTCTCTGACTAAAAAAGTTTTTCCTCATCTCTGTTCTAGACTAGAGGTCATAGCCTCAGAATTAAAGGACATTCTGGAGAGAAGGAATGGGTGATGTTTTGGGTTGAGACCTGAAACGTCACCCATTCCTTCTCTCCAGAGATGCTGCCTGCCCCGCTGAGTTACTCCAGCATTTTATGTCTACCTTCGATTTAAAGCCAGCATCTGCAGTTCTTTCCTACACCAGTTGCCAAGGGGCTGCCTGCATTTTCATTTAAAGTGTGAACGTTGTGGAATATTTAACTTTGTTTTTGGACTAATTAGATTTTATCCTCTCTTTCTCTGAGAGGTAAAGGAAACAATTTCTTACATGTTTTTCAGGTATTCATGACCAATCAAGCACCACTGCTGCAAAAGCAACAACACATCCAAACAATGGAGTCACCAAAGGAGCAAACCTTTGGCATTCTCCCCACTTGCGCCCAAATACTGCTATTTCAGCTGCAATGAATTTTCAGCCAGTGATGGAAATATCAAGAAAAGATGCTGATTTCAGACCTCGCAGGAAAGGTCCACCAAGACCAAGCGTGCACAAGCACTTTGACATCAATGAACATATACCGTGGATGATTGTCCTCCTCCTACTGTTGGTGCTGGTGGTGACAGTAGTCTGTAGCATCAAGAAAAGCTCTCACATGCTGAAGAAAGGCCCCAAACAAGACCCCAGCAGCATTGTCGAGAAAGCCGGCCTGAAGAAGCCAATTTCCTTGACCCCCAAAAAAGAGAAATGGATATATTATTCCAATGGCCAAGGTGAGCAGTCAAAGATATGTAAAGTGTGTACTGGGATGGGGGTGGCAGTGGAAAAAGGGGGTTCGGAAGGGTCTTGCTTGAACTTGGGGAATTCAATGTTCATATTGTTGGATTGCAAGCTACCCAAGCAGAAAATGAAATGCTGTTCTTTCAATTTGCATGAAGATTCGCGCTGGAAATTAGGGAGTCCAAGGAAAGAGGTCTGAATGCAAAGCGGGTTTTAGTGGTTAGCAACCAGGAGCTCCAGTAGGCCTTGCCAGTGTTCAGTAAAATAGTCATCAAGTCTCTGCTTGGTCTTGTTGATGCAAAGAAGGTCATATTAGGAACACCAAATGCAGTAGATGAAATTCGAGGAGGTGTACGTGAACCCTTGTCTCACCTGGAAGGGCTGTTATGTCTTGGGATGGAAGTGAGATTGGTGGTGTAGGGACAGATGTTACATCTGTTGTGGTTGCTGGGGAAGTACCTGGGGAGGGGATAGTTGCAGTGGGAGACTCGAATTAACCAGGGAGTTGTGGAGAGAGTGGTATATGGCATGTGGGTAAGAATGGGGGCAAATAGATGCGACTGCTGGTGGGATCACATTGAAGGTGGCAGAAATGTTGGAGAATTATGTTAGATGTGGAAGCTGGTGTGGTGAATGGCGAGGACCAAGGATACTCTATCCTTGTTCCACCTGGGGATGGGGAACGGGAGCAGAACTGCGGGACACGGAAGAGACATTGGTGATGGCTTAGTTGCTCATGGGTAAGGGCACAACAGGTGGGAAACCAAGTATAATGAAGATCTTGTGTCCCAGAGTGGACAGTCACATCTTGGGAGCAGATGTGGTGGAGACTTAGTGTGTGGTCAGCTCTTTGCAAGAGACAGAGTGGGAGGAGGTGCACTGGTGTTAACTTGGAGTCGGTGGGTTTGTGGGAGACATCAGTATGTAGTCTGTCCATGTGATGGAGAGATCGAGAGAGGAGTTAGAGGAATTCAAAGTGAATTTGCAGATAAGGTGGAAATTTGTAACAAAGTGGATGAAATAAAACGAGTCACTGGAGGCACTCCCTATGCAGTCATTAATGTAGTGGTGAAAGAGTTAGGGAATGGTGCCAGGATATATTTGGGAAAGGAGTATAACCACAACCACTGAAAATAAGGTTTAGGAATTACCATGCAGGAATTTTAAGCTACTGACCCACCAATGTAAATCGGTACATGGTCTCTCAATTTCCCCTTTCTAAGTCAACAAAAGTTCCTTGGTTTTTGTCACTGTTGAGCGAGAGGTTGTTACAGAGGCACAGGTCCACCAGATCTTTTATCGCTCTGAATTATCGGCGCCCATGATTTGACCACAACAGTTGTATTGTCATTGAATTTGTAGATAGCAGGAGAGCTGCGTTTAGCCACACCATCGTGGGTGTAACGAATAGACCAGGTGGCTATATACGTGTGATCATGGTCAGTGAGGAGGAGACATGGTTACCACTTCACACTAAAGTCTGGTGATGAAGTAGAGGACCAGTTGTAACGGGAGGTACAGAGGCTCAGGTCTTAGAGTTTGATTATCGATGAGTGCCGATCTGCAGTCAATGAGTAGCAGCCTGACGTATGCATTCCTGTTATCCAGATGGTTCACAGCAGAGTGGTGAGCCATTGAAACGGCGTCTGCTATTAACTTGTGGCAATAGACTAATTGAAGTGGATCCACGACATTTTGAAACCCCACTGTCTCATTATAATGTAAGCCTTCCAGTTCCGGCAACTTTGTTCTGCACCCTCTCTTGCTTGATCAAATGCAGATTACCAACCAGGTCAACCTCTTGTTTATCAAATTAATTCTCTATTTAGGAGTATTATCTTCTAATTTCTATAGTTTGGAAGAAGGTGGGAATACAATCAAGGCAATGGGAAGGGATGGAGGAGAGTTTCAGCATGACGTGAGCTCTTCATCCCCCTTCACCTGCACTACCATGCCCCAACAGTCAAAAGTCCTCTGTGACTCCTGGTTGTATAATCTAATGATTGAACTGAATGTCTCTAACTTGTGCTTGAGAGCTGTTTTGGTGCTTTATGAAAGACAATGTATAAATGGCATTTCTGTTTGCTGTCTATAAATTGGGCAACTTTTTAGGAAGGAATGCACTTTTTCATGTGTCCATGTAATTTTGCACGAAGTGTGTTTTTGTTGCTTTGTGCCCTTCCGCTTCGACATTTTTCTCACCAAAAACCCAAGGCAGTGCCATCATTCGGCTGCGCTGACCCACTGCTGGCTGTTACTGTCCTTGCTGTACTGACCATTAACTTGCCACTGAAGCTGGTGTCTCATTGCACAGCAGAGACGTGGAATTGGCAGGAATCACCCTTGATTATCTTGACACTTAGTACCAATCATGTCAAAAAGGACCTAAGCCTGGAACTAGTCCCAAATGCCTCTTGCAGGGTACTTATTAAAGCTGACCAGAAAGGCAGTTTTGTTTTGTTTAGTGGCCCCATGCCAACCTTTGAGTAATACTACTACATCCTTGTGGAAATTTGAATTGAATCAAGCATACACTCAGATGTTAAGTGGAAAATAAGGCAGATGATTAGGTACATCCCCTGATCTTGTGGGAATCACAGAAGGAAGTTGATGCCTTTACAGAGATATTTGCATCATTGTTAGCCACAGGTCAAGTTTTAGAAGACTGGAGGGTGCCTAATATTCAACTGTTATTTAAGAAGACAAGCCAGGTTATGTGTCAGATGCATTGAATAAGTAAAGAGGTAGGTAACGATAGTATTTGACAAACCCGGTTTATGACTAATAGTCTAATAGTCAATCGGTCATCCGAACGAGCTCCCATAATACTCGTAAATTCCTAAGTAACTTAACTGCACACATTTCCCAACTCTTCACTTTTAGAAATCTGTTTTTTCAAATCAATCTTGTGTGCTTTCGATACCATTCTTCACAATACTGTGGAGGTATGATTACCATAAGGAATGATTTTTGCATATTTTCTATTTGTGGACATCTGTAGAAAAAACCTCTGTTCATTGCCGGGGGAAGAAAGGTATAGTGTTCTACAATCTTGAATCAGCAGATAGTGATATGAAGGAAATTGATTTTTGGAGAAGGGTTGTTTAGGATTAGGCTTACAGTGTAGATAAAAGAAAATGGGAGCAAGTCGTCTCAACAATTCTAAGAATTTATGCTGTTCAATAATAATCATGTTAAATAACCTTTAATGTGAAGCACATAAAACAGGGAGCAAGTCACGCAAAGGTTTTGATCGTAAATGATAACATTTGCACAATGAGAACATTGTACTGTTGTTTGATGCCTTGATCTCAAGGCAGCATGTAATTTGGACAAAAGCCCTGTTAGGAATGTAGATTTGTCGTTTTTGTATTTTGGAATCTGCATGTGGGATAATTTGCCAAAATATTTTTCTTGTCATGTCCTTTTACCCAGTTGTTGGGAAATTTCCATTATATAACTGAGGAAAATGTGCTTTGACATTATTGCTGGTTTCGACGTCATGTACTTGTATATCTAATTGGAATTACAAGGCTTCCTTTGAAATGGAAGATGAGTTGCATGTAACCATTTTATTGACTGGACTTTGTTGATCTCTGTGCCTGAAGGGCTGAAATACATTTTGGCTGACTTAACCAGTTCCACTTTTCATGATGAATGTAGATGGTAGCAACAGGTAACTGTTTTCTTTTGGTTGTAATAGTACACATGCCATTGGGAAAATGATATGGAGAACAATGAGTTAATCCCTTGGCTGATTAAATAATTGAATAACCAGACTTGCTCACAGTACTCCCAATGTATTAATGCTTAATAATTTGGCTTGGTTCACATGCAGAGAAGTTGGAATATTAGACATACTTATTGGTCTGTTTTGATCAAAATAATATCTTGGTGTGATATTTCTGTTTGCTTTGGTCGTAACCTGCAGGTTTTTCTTGATTAAATGGTATTTGTAGGTGGTTTGCAATTATTTTACTTTTTCCTGAGATTTAAGCGTAGTTGCATATCACCAAATGTCATCGAATACAGGCAATGCTACTTTAATATTAGCAGCTGTTATTAACTCGTTTATTTTTCTTTTCATTAGGTGTTGACATTCTGAAACTTGTGGCAGCTCAGATTGGGAGCCAGTGGAAGGACATATATCAGTTTCTTGCCAATGCTGCTGAACGGGAAGTAGCAGCTTTCTCCAATGGGTATTCGGCAGATCATGAACGAGCGTACGCAGCCTTGCAGCACTGGACCATTCGAGATCCTGAAGCCAACCTGGCAAAGCTCATTAGTGCCCTTCGCCGCTATAAGCGAAATGATGTGGTGGAAAACATCAGGGGTCTAATGGAGGACACCTCCCAGGTATGCACCCATTCAGAACAACTTGATGTGTATTGTGCTTGACCAAGTGAAAATCAAGGGTAGTTTGGGAGCATGAGGAAAAAAAGCAAGATGAAATTTCATGTACGACTTGCTATAATTGTGAATGGGACAATGCCTGCAAAGAATATGAAGTGTTATGACACAGCATGAGGCCATTTAACCCACCAGGTAGATCACCCGCACTAATCCCACTTCCATAGAACAGCAAATTGTCAAAATAAAAAGTATAAATAAGTTTTAAGTTCAGATCCTCTCTGGGATCCAAATCCCAACATATGGACAAACCGTGAATACAAACGAGTGTCTCGCAGATTGGTGGATAGATGGAGGTGAATTAATTGGTTGATCCAGTGCTGCATGCGCCTTTTCTCCCACCCACCCCTGAGCCAAACATCGGGGACTGGCAGCTGCTTTTTCTGTACCCCTGCTTGCTCTCCAGTCAGACCTCTTTCTGTGATTCCCATCCATTGTGTATTTTAAGTGGAGTTTCACAAATATAATTTTTTAGTAGTATTGATGGATGATTTGGGAAATGGGTTGATAGAGAGAGAAATCACCATGGCCTCAAGCTGCAATTTAACTCATTTTAAATCCTTCTAGAGCAATCCATTCAGTCCCATTTATTTGCTCTTTTCCAGGAGCCCTACAAATTGCTTTTCCTCAACTGTGATTCAGAATTCCTGATTTAAAAAAAAAATTTTTTTTTGCCATCCTTACAGACTAAAAAAAAATGTAAATATGCTGTTCTTTTTTTTTAAGGGGAGAGGGGGAAATCCTTGTATTTTATTATTCCCATCCTTACCTAGTCCTGTTGCTTGTTCATTATTTTTATTTTATGATCCATAATCTTCAAACAGTATCCAGTGTTACTAACCTCCCTTTTGCCCTGTACCTCCTTTGATCTTCTGCACCCCAGTCATATCATCTCTCGGCCGGCCTCCATTAATTTGAGGGGAACACACCAGGTTCTTCAGCCTGTCCACATCGCTAAAATCCTTCATTCAATCCATTCTCGTAAAGGTTTTCTGTTCTGGACTTCCACCAGCATTTACTGGAAACTCTTTTATTTCTACCTAAAAGGAACATGTATTATTCCTTATTGATACTCATAGATTCAGTCCTGTGCTGCATCATGCATTGATCGCTCTTCAAAGCCAAGCATTTTGAGGTCATTGTATGTAATGAAATATTCATAACCTTTTACAGTGTATCGACATGAAATGGCACCATTAATTTGGACTTTTTCTAGTGCCATTTTAATTGTGTGGTCACCATCCATCCTCTGCCTAGTTTCAATAACGTAAAACAACATTCACAATGGGTTTAGTGTTCTCTGCACAGCCGCTTTGATGTTGCCGTTTAAATTATTTATTTCATCACTTCCAGACAAAAGATCAAAATAATCAATATGTGTTTGTTACCTTTTTGATGTGAAAAAACAGATCTTTCAAATCAGTATTGGGGCTGTTTGTTTTATTGGATTATGTGACTGTTCTGTGTAGAAATGCATGTTTCAGTTTGAATTTGATTTTGAATCATAAAAGGCTAGTGAAATCAAATGGCTTGGTACTCCAAGCCATGTGTTTTGCGGTGCCTATTGCCGACAAAATCAGTATTTCTGGCAAACGATATGCATAAAATGTGGAATTGAATCGTTATGAGAAAGTTGAAGCGTTCTGTAGTGTGAAAGATTATCACTCTCATTGAAAGCTAGCACCCTCGATGTTTATGACCAACAGTCTTCATGTTCATTCTCATTACTGGCAAAGGGAAATGGGCTTCCAATTTGGCTTCCATTTTCTGAGCCAAAGGACTTTTTCTGATGATTCAGCAGTTGCAGAAAATGTAGTTCAAAAGAACTGGTGGTAGTTGTCTTTAATATTTTAAGTCAATTTATAGCGTAGGAATGTGGGGATCTAAAATAGTTTGAACAATATTGGTACTCATTCTAAACCATATACAACTCCCTTTGGTTCTAATTATGCTGCAAAAATATTGGTTCATGCGCATGGTAATCCATTTTATTATGGTCTGAGAAGCAACCTATGGCTAGTTTTCTTTTCCGAGGTCAAAATTTTGTATCCAAACTAGGAGTATTAGTGGTCGGGAGTTTTGAGGCACGATCTTCCTGGTAATTATCCTCACCCCTTGCCTTCCTTTATATGTCCCTATAGTTAACAAAACAATAATTAATATCTGTAAATGATCGCAAGAATGATTGATGCAATCTTGCAATAAAGCCTGAACTCGCTGACCATTTCAGATGACTAATGCAAAGGACGCGGTCTTTTTAAAATGTTGAAATGTTTCTGTGAGGAATAATTGCTTGGAAAACAATATCAATTTGTGTATTTAATTATTAAGCAATGTAAGCAGAGACCATTTGGCCATCCACATCTGCTTCGCCTTTCAATAAGTAAGGTATTACCTCGGCCAGCAGTAACTCCTAACCTTGATATACAAATATTCTTGAGCTGTGCCATGAATTTACTGTGACTGACCCTCGTCGGCCTCTTGCATAGATCGTTCTAAGGATTCATCAGCCAAAGAAGTTTCTTAGTGCAGATTTAAGTACTTCAACGGGAACATGTTTAATTGTGACCCTAGGCATGAGAAATGTCGCTGTCACCCTGTCAATGGCAAATAATACATGGACATCGGGCAGTGACAATCGGGCATTTTGTTTAACGCATCTGGTGGAAATCTAAAACAAAAATGCAATGTTGCAAATAGCAGCAGGCCAGGCATATCAGTCATCCAACTGTAATATTAGCTCGGTATGTTTTTATTTCCTCTGGGAGTGCAAGATATGCCCAGCTTGAGCTCTTGGTCTTGTTCCCCTGCTCTGCATTACTGCAACTCACACATTCTGTTGGCTGGATTTGTTTGTCTAGATTCTTTTGTGTATATTTTTTCTCCAACGGCTCCCATTCACTCATTGACCAAATAACCTTGTGTAGGAAGGAACTGCAGGTGCTGGTTTAAACTGAAGATGGATATAAAGCTCGAGTAACTCAGCCAGCCAGGCAGCATCTCGGGTGGGGGGGGGGGGAGGATAGATCACGTCATAGAAAAGTCGCCTATTCATTTTCTCCAGAAATGCAGCCTGACCCACTGAGTCACAACAGCTTTTTGTGTCTATCTTTGACCAAATAACCTTGCTCCAATACAAAATCTCCTTGGCCAAATAACTGTGTTTACAGCGTATCCCCATGGTGACCTAGGTTTTACCTAATTGGAGATATCCCCATCCTCACTGTAGTTTCACATGCTGCTTTTGACTACATTTTAGCTGACATTTCCTCTTGCAGCAGATCTGGTCTGATGTACTGAGTATTTCTAGCACTTGCTATTTTTGTCCAATGAGTCTAATCACCTACTCATAACATTCAATGTCATTATTCACTAACAGTTCATCATTCAAGTCCTTCACACCATCAGCCTCCCCACTATCACGAAGATAGACACAAAAATGCTGCAGTAACTCTCAAGAGATGCTGCCTGTTTTGCTACGTTGCCCATTTTGTGTATCTTTGGTTTAAGCCAGCATCTGGTTCCTTCCAACACACCTCCCCTCTATCACCTTCATCTAGACATCATGAAGTCTCAGAGAAGTAGTGGGCATAATTAAGGACCACAAACCCTGGTCATTCTTTTTCCCTCTTCTGCTGAGTAGAAGTTACAAAAGCTAGAAAGCACACACCGCAAGATTCACGAACAAGTTCTTCCTGCTGGTATCAGACTGTATCTTGTTTCAGTCCTGCACATTCTCTATATCTGTAATACTACTGCACTGTCTATTTTCTCTCTTGCTCCAGTTGATGTACTCATGCCTGGATAGCATGCAACGCAGCATTTTCCCACTACCCCTACACACTTGATAACGATACGAAATTATAAAACTTTAATCCCCAGAGGGAAATTGGTCTGCCAACAGTCACAACACACAACAAGGTACACGAAAACTTGAAATTAAAAGTGAGAAAATAAAGAAAAAAGACAAGCGACGGTTGTTTGGCTGGCTGCCGTGTGCACAGCGCCTTAAGCGGAACAAACAAACGAACAAACGCAGGCTTATTCCCTGGGCAGAGGATTCTAAATTAGAGTGCCCTCCCCCACATCGGGTCCCCCTTTGTTCACCCACATCCCTCACAGTGGTCCCCCCCACGCCGGGTCCTCCATTGTTCTTCACAGCGGTCCCCCCACGCCGGGACCCCATTGTCTCGTCTCCCCCCCCCCCCCCCCCCCCAACCTCATCGGTCACTGATCGCGGGTCGATCGCGAGGCTCCCGCTGCCACCAATGTACCAATTCTGCACTTAACAGGTTAAATATTACCTGGAGCACATGATATATACCATTTCTAAAACTGTTGAACCTTAATTTCTGAATATTGTTAGAATGTTGAATCAAATTGACAATTTTGCACAAAGTCATGCAGAATTGATTCACTTTTCGTCATGCTCTTAATGTAAACTCGAGTTTAACAACTCAGCATGTGCAACTTTTTTATCCTTCTGAACTGCTAGTATTTTGATGCCAACAGAAGTCCATTTCATCTTTACAGCGACCGTATCTTTTAACAAACCTACTCTGTTTCCAAGCACTAGGTAGCAACAGGTGCACACATTTTTTTAGATCGTTATGAGTCACTTGTTTATTTATAGGAGTGGCATGAAAATTAATGTTGAAGAAACGGATAGGCAGCGTGGCTTGTGCAAGTCCATTCCTGTAGCCATGAGCTGTGACTTTGCATCAGTAGCCATGAGCTGTGACTTTGCATATTTAGTCTTGGTGTTATCCACAATTTGGAAATTTCTATCTTCATTCTAACTTCCACGAAATCTCAGTATTTAGTTTAGAGGTATAGCGCGGAAACAGGCCTTTTGGCCCACCAAGTCTGCACCAACCAGCGATCCCCACACGTTAACACTATCCTACACCAGGAACAATTTTTACATTTATACCGATCCAGTTAACCTACAAACCTGTATGTCTTTGGAGTGTGGGAGGAAACCGAAGATCTCGGAGAAAATCCACGCAAGTCACAGGGAGTACAAACTCCACGCAGACAGCACCCATAGCCAGGATTGAACCCGGGTCTCTGGCGCTGTAAGACAGCAATTCTACTGCTGCTTCACTGTGCCACCCTATTTGAAGTTACATTTTTTTAATTTCTGATTTGTACTCCAGAATTTTGTTCATCTTGTTTGGTGTTGAAACTGCATTACTCGTTTCAATTGCATTTGTGTGGGTGTGCTTGCAATTGTATTTGTGTGAGTATACTTAATTTCCAGGATATTGCATCACTGTCTCCACAGTATCTGTTGTTCATCCCTAATTGCCCTTGAGCTGCTGCCTTAAATCTTGGCAATTTGCAGATACCACAAACTACAGTCACAGGTGACAGGTTTTCAGAGGTCGTGGCAGTTTTGGGTGGTGGATTAGGTGCGGCTGGAGTTTTCCTCTAAGCCGCTTTAGTATTATTGGAGCTGCACTGATCAAAGCACGTGAGGCTAATCTGCGCCTCTCCAGGATTGTGCTTGTAGTCAAGAGGTGAGTCACTCGTGTCAGGGTACCCGGCTGTTGACCTGTTCCTGTAGCTACATATCTAAAATGCCACATCCAGCGAGGCTTTTGGTCACTGGTGACTCCCAGGGTTTTCATGCAAGGTTCAGCACTGGTACCACTGTTGAACATCAGTGTAACTTGTGGAGCGCACACATGTTGGGATGTTGTTGTTCGTCCTTCGGGTTCAAAGATGACCATGACTTCACTTTCAGTTGGAGGATTGGTGACTGTGGGTCCGGAAGGGCCTGGCAAACCCCACCCGGAAGGCACGCCCACACGTTGCGCACGGTGCGTTTCCTCTGGGCCTCTGCAGTGCGTCTGTTCTCTGCTGCACAGGCTCCTGTGGTGAGCTTGCTACGCCAGGTTGGGATGTAATTTGCAGTGCTCACCAGTACAGGTCTGAATGTTGTCTTGGTCTTGCTGCAGTCAAAAATGGATTATTTTCCTTGGAATTTTCAATTGTACAATGTTTAATTCTGTTCATCAACAATGATTGAAGGAATGTTATTAATGAAGCAATTGAAAATGAAAAAGGTTAGCCCAGGGATTAAGACGATTAACTTTCCTCTGTCGCTGTCCTTTATGTAAGATCTGGTTTCAGTCCGTGGAAAGGGTTCTTTTTCTTGGCTGTAGATTTCTGTTGTACTTAGTTTCCTTGATCCCATATTTGGCCAAAAGATGTCTTGATGTCAAGACTGTATAAGAAAATAACTGCAGATGCTGGTACAAATCGAAGGAATTTATTCACAAAATGCTGGAGTAACTCAGCAGGTCAGGCAGCATCTCAGGAGAGAAGGAATGGGTGATGTTTCAGGTCGAGACCCTTCTTCAGACTGATGTCAGGGGGGGCGGGACAAAGGAAGGATATAGGTGGAGACAGGAAGATAGAGAGAGATCTGGGAAGGGGGAGGGGAAGAGAGGGACAGAGGAACTATCTAAAGTTTGAGAAGTCGATGTTCATACCACTGGGCTGGGCTATGAGGTGCTGTTCCTCCAATTTCCAGTGGGCCTCACTATGGCACTGGAGGAGGCCCATGACAGAAAGGTCAGACTGGGAATGGGAGGGGGAGTTGAAGTGCTCGGCCACCGGGAGATCAGTTTGGCCAAGTCACTGTAGATTTAGAATGAATTAATGAACTAGTGTTTGGATGTGATTTGCTTTTCCTGATGTGCCACGACCTAGGAATTTCTGATTATTTCTAGATGAGTGCCACCATTGCTATTTGTCACCACTGTCGCAGAAGAACAGAACTCTTAATACATGTCTTTTTCTGCACCTCCTTTGCCTCGTATCCTTGTTTGCTGATTGAGAATTGATGAATTACGTGATATTTAGCTGGGTAGGTAGACACAAAATACCGGAGTACCGGAGCGGGACAGACATCATCTCTGGAGAGAAGGAATGGTTGAAGTTTCGGGTTAAGACTCTTCAGACTGATAGCTGGATTTGTTTGGATAGGTTTCTTTTCTTGTTTTTGTGAACATGACTTGACTTAACTGGTCATTTGGCTCTATTGGAACATCGTGTTCAGAGGTGTCTGTACTTCTGGAGCATGCATTATGAATTTCAGGTGGGTTTTGTGGGACTCAATCTCCTTTATTCAGTGCGCTCATCAGTTTCTTGATATGCTGAGTAATCGATTGATGAGATGGGCTCGTATAATGCTGCCATGCTCTGAAGAATGTTAACATGATTTATTCACTCAGCACTTCTAGTTAACAATTGTTAAAACATTACTGATTCATCTTTTTGTACTTGTGTTGGGCTAATGGGTAATTTTAGTCAATTTAAAAAGCTTGAGTTCCAGTGGATCTGGAATATTTTCTTCAGCCCTAGCCTGAGCCACCTTGCTCTTGGTGGATGGCAAACAGGTGTTAGGTGAGGATTGTTCGATGTACCCTACAAAGAGGCACGCATAGCTGGGGCCCATGCGAGTGCCCATAGCTACGCTTTGGATTTGGAGGAAGTGGGAGGAGTCGAAGGAGTTGTTGAGGGTAAGGACCAGCTCTGCTAGGCGGAGGAGAGTATTAGTTGATGGGAATTGGCTGGTTCTGTGGTTGAGGAAGAAACTGAGGGCTTTAAGACCATCCTGGTATGGGGATGGACAACCAAGGTAAAGATGAGGGAGTGGGGACATGGAAGATGGAAGCCGCTGTAATTAAGGCTTACTATCAAAACCAACTCCCTGTGCTAGCTTTCTCCCCGTGATCCTTTTATCTCTTTAAAAAATACCTGCCAGATGTCGCCCCAAACCTGGATGTTGTCCAGATCATGTGAGTGGTTGTATGTTGTTTTATTCTGAGAAGAATTGCAAATTAAACCTAAAACTGGAATAGTTAGCAAATAGCCCTAATTTGGAACGCCCGTAATCAAAAGCATTATTAAACTTCGTATGCCTGCCTAAGAACCCTTGTTGGAACATACTGGGACCTTGCAAATTGTTTTCTTCAACCGTAAATGATATGTTATTTGCGTCATGAATGAGTTAATTTATTGTAAGCTTGTCTGATTTGACCAATTGCACCAAATTTTGTTTCCATGTGTGGCTGAATGTAATCAATCACATATTAATTCAATACCATAAAAAAAAAATACAAGCAAAATTATACAAGACGCTACAGATAAAAACATCTACCATTTCTACCTGTTCAAGGGTTGGTAGGGTGTGCCAAAGATTTCCAGTCTCCGTGCACAAAAGGTTAGATAACAGAATACAAGGAAAGAGACTTGAATAGATACGGGTGTATGGTGAATAAATATGCTTATAGCTATTTGTTGGTATAGTAGGTAAACACTAGTGTCATGGGTTGGGATGGATGTACAGTTTCCATGATGCAATTTTTGTTTTTCATAACATAGGAAAATATATTGATGTGATCTCTGGTGCTGAGGTAGTTCCAGTACCCTTGGGTGTTTCTCTTGTTAAATTTTCCAGTAAGAGTCCCTGGATAATATTGGGTGTGAATATCTAGCATGACTGATGTTTTTGATTCAATATGTAATTGTTAACCTGCTTTTAAGAATACTAGATGTACTGGAATGGGTGCTGCTGGTGCTTATGTGTACATCAGCAAGAGCATGCATCACTGCATTGAGGAAATGGAGGAAGGGGAAATTATTTTAGTTTAGTGTTGAGAAATAGGGCCTTTGTAAACCCAGTATCTGTGTGTACACAGACACAGTGGGCCCCAATGAAAGACATAAAATGCTGGAATAACTCCGAGTCAGGCAGCATATCTGGAGAACATGGACGGGTGAAGTTTCGGGTCTGATCTCTTCAAACTGACTGTGAAGGGAGGGGGGTGGAATGTTGGAAGAGAGGAGGGCAGCAGGACAAAGCCTGGCGAGTCATAGTTTTTTAAGATATATTGGTGAGACTAAGCATAGACTTGGTGACCAATTCAATGAACACGTGCTCGGTCCACAAAGGCCAACTGTATTTCCTGAAGACAGACGCAAAAACCTGGAGTAACTCAGCGGGTCAAGCAGCATCTCTGGAGAAAAGGGATAGGTGACGTTTCGGGTAGAGACCTTTCAGACCTGATGGCTGACTATTTTTTACTTGTCTTCCCATTCCCTACTGATCCTTCTGGTCCATCCCCATTGCCAGAGAACCGGAGTAATGACACCTTGTTGCCTGGGTATCTTAGAACCCAATGGTATGAATGTTCAATTCTCCAAGTTTTGGTAACTAACCTCAAGCTTCCCTTTCTTCTCCCATCCTCTTCTGTTTGCCTCCCCTGTGCCCCATCTGTACACACACTTGTTTTTTCCTTCACTTTCACCTGTCCATGTTCTTCGGAGATGCTACATAACACTGAGTTACTCCAGCATTTTGTCTTTTTCAAATTATTTGTGTGACCAATCCAGTTAATTGATCCTTCTGTGTTCTGTCATTTTCTGGAATGGAATGACTTGAGCATTAAATATAGCCTTGATGAAAGAAGACGCATTGGTCAACAGTGGGCATGCAGAGTATTTGGAGATAGTAGTTTGCTTCTGGTAGCTAACTCGTAATTATGGAAATGAGACAGAAGTGTCCATGAATGCTTTTTCAGAACACTAAGAATAAACTGGAACTGCACAGTTTAAAACGAATTAACCTGGAGAAGTACAATAATCTACCTATTTCCCAGAAGGAAATTCAACAGCTCAGTTCAGTGGGATTTTTGTTCATGCTTAATTTTTTTTTCTACAAGCTTAAAATTCCCCAAATAACAGCATCAACAGCAATGGCCACTGTTTTTCCAACCCCTCGGGTTCGAAATTAGACATTCTTGTCAGCGCTTGTTTACTTTTACTGACCATGATTCTCCTGAAATCATTTATTTGAAGGTTGAATGCTCAATCTGCACTCTCTGTCAAGCTGCTGCATGGCATCCTGCAGCCTGTAAACAACACATTGCTTGTACTTGGGACTTAGCATTCCCCATATCTTATTTTAATGACATTTCAACACTTTCAGTTGACTTTCTGTGAGGATTTGTCACTCTCCTCCCTGATGCCATGGGGATCACAGCCTTTTGGCAAATGAGTAACCAAATGGAAGAGGTGTGGAAGAATTATTCCGCTACACTATTTTTTTCCCTCCACTTACCTCGCGTTTACCTCAACCGTAGCTCTTAGCTTAGCCCTCCTTCTCCCCCTCCCCCCCCCCCCCTCCACTGAGGGGGAATTCTTATGTAGGTGCGGGCTCAGCCTCTTGCCTCAGTCTCAAATCCTAATTAATTCTGTCCTTGTACATGTGTTTGGTTTGCATTTTTGAGGTCAAGTTTAAAATCATTCTTGGGTTTTGGAACCCAGGAATCAATTTTATTTTCTATTGATGATCCGTGCCACAAATCTCGTGATTTGCAGGTTAGTGCTGCATTTCGGGGAAATTTCAAATGTGGAGGGAGAGCCAAAGATTGTCTACTTCCAACCTACTGGAGCAGGTAGATTGGGGACCTAAGTTTCGCACCATAGTCGGTTCCGTCAAAGTGGACTGACCGAGTCTTCCATGCTTAAAGAATGAGCCTCTGTGTGCTCTGTTTGAGCCCCACTGAGCACTCTCAAAACCTGACATTCCAACATGTGCTAATAAAGTAGCTTTATTCCTGAATATCTGGAGAAGTGCTGCTTCTCCAGCACTTGTACTGTGTTGATGGCTGGCTGCTGAAGTTGAAATGGAGATATCCTGCAACAGTGCTGAAACTGACTTGGCATATCATTACACAGAAACTCAACACTAGTTGAGTTTTGAGGTGCAGCATGGGAACAGCCCCCTCTGCCCACCGAATCCAAGTTGACCAGCGATCATCTGTACGCTAGTCCCATCACACACACTAGAGACAATTTACAGAAGCGAATAAATCTACAGACCTACATGTTTTTGGAATGTGGAATGAAACTAGAGCAGCTGGAGAAGACCCATGCAGTCAGAGGGAGAACATGCAAACTCAGCCAGCACCCATAGTCGGGATTGAACCTGGGCACCTGGCACTGTATGGTGGCAACTCTACTGCTCTGCCACTGTTTGGGGAACCTCTCAATTGAAGATCACTGTTTATGGAACATTTTTTTAAATAAAATAGTGGGGGGACTTTTCTATCATTTACACATAGTAAAGGGATTTCTGGCAGAGTTTAGTGAATTGATGGTTTGGTTTTATTGAAGTAGCTGTTTTTGCTTGAGGCATTTGTTAACAGATACCAGATCTATGGCTTCACTCCAGTTGAATGATGGCTATTTCGTTTGCAAGTTTTGTCATATAATTCAACTTATTGTCTTCCTTGGCTTCAAATATTTATTCTTGTAGAATTTGCAATATCTAGTCTCTTCAGTGCCTTAAACATTTTCATACTTTCGATGTCTGTGCATAGGAACGTCTCTTCTAGCCTACTCACTACTGTGCTAATTTTAAATTGATAGATTCTCATCTTTGACATTTTGGTCTTTTCCTGTACGTCCTTGTTGCTTTTAACTTAAGCATCCTATTATCTTGTAATTTGATGTAGCAGACATCTAATAGCAGAATCTTCTATCAATTAGTAGTCTTTCTGCTAGTGTGATTTTTTTCCCCTAGCTTATATGCAGTAAATTGTGAAACGTGAATGAGGCTGGGCATATGGTATCTAAGTGAGCAGGGAAAAAGCTCCATTTATCTGAACAGCTATTGAGAAGTATACTGAGAGAGCAGCTGAAAGTTTATTGAAAGAGATCAGATATTGAAAGAGATAGTCTCGACTGAAAAAAGACTGGATTTTTTAAACAAGTGAAATTTTTTGCTCTCTAAAAATACAATTGATAAATACCTGAGTGAGTTTTCAGTGCCAAGCAAGTTGGCTTTATCCTGGTGTTAAAAGGACACGCACAACTGAAACTAGATACTTCTCTTTGCTTTGGGGTGGTTAATCTGTTTATGAGCAAGTAGTGGAACTGCCTCATTTTCTGTATTTTGATGGTAAAGCAAAAGGAATCCCGTTGTGTGTGGGCAAGGTAGTGCATCATAAGCAAAACATATCTTGGATTTCTGCATTAACTGTGGATCTTTCTCCCCTTGCCAGAGGCCACAGTTTTATTTGTGCCATTTATACCGGTCAGTGTCATTAGCCTTGATGTTTTTACTCCATTAAGGATATAATATAAAGGAAGTTGTGCATTATGGACTGTTTTAACTTGGCTCCTTAGAGCTGATATACAGATAAACTTACTGGTATCGGACACGCTTTATATATAAGCTGGAAGAAACAAGACATTGGCTAAAGATTTTAGCTGAAGGATAAATTCATAATGTAGTGGCCTGTGGCAGTATAAGAAATATAATTTTTCAGTGGAGCCAATTTGCTTAAGCTTTCATGATACGGTATTGTGCGTGAAAACTTTCATCCATAAAATTCAGCGTTGAGGATGGCATTTCCAGAGCCTCTGAAGTTGATTATCCAATTTAAATGGTTTTAAGCAGTTGCGTAAATGTGCTGCTTTCAATTTCCTGCTGATGCCAAAACCATGTTAATTTGTACTGTAAACAGAAGCCTTGTGTTTAGACTAATTCATGTCTGGCCTTGTGCTCTAACCCTGTCATTGGCCTCAATCTATTTTTGCTGGTCGCAAAAAGGGTAAAGGAAATATTATAAGAAATTATCTTGTATTTACCCAATCACTCATTTCCAGCTGGTATTTCTACCAAGAAGTTATCCCCTGTAAGTATACATTTACATTTTTATTTGGAAACTGTCTTTTTGAATTTACCAGAAATTAAAAGATCAAATGTACCTTTTATAAATGTAATTTTAAACCCACTTATTTCTGCTTTGCTGCTAGAATTACTCTGGACTCTTGCTGCTCTTGGAAGTAATACTAGCTGGACAGCACATGTTGGTAGAAAAACTAATTCTGTATGTGGAGATCTCCTTTTTCCGCAACTCTGTGCCGTCTCTGATTATTGTCATCCAACTGACTGCGAACTCGACATTTACTCCAGAGTTTAAATTGTGGATTTAACTGAGATGTTGGACCATTGTTTCATCTCCATTGTAGTACAGCAATGCAGGGGTAGGCGAAGTGTCAAATTATGATGTCAGTGCAGATTGGAACACTGCTTCCTCCTAAAATCTTTCAGCATTTCTTGAGTATAATTTTCTGTTATGGCATATGTGTCAATGAGAAAATCTTAAAATATTACCTTTTTGCAATTGTTATCCTCCTTGGGACTTCACATGTTCTCTGACTGCCAGTTGTCAGAATTTAGGCAGATAAATTATTGCTAGGCTGTAATGGAATGGTCCACATATGATGTGGATATTCACCATTTTGACTCCGGCCAATATTTGGCCACCCCTTCCAACTCAGATTTGTCTCAGCTTCTCTTAGACTCAATCTTATTGGTGCATTTTCTGTTTGTAGAATCTTTTGTGTGCATGTTTGTACTGCAAGTAAATCCTTTTTGAGCCTGTTCAAGTTCGGCTTCTGCCTCAACTTCCTACATTATCACCCTACCTCTTGATTCCTTAAATGTGTGGAAATCTATTAGTCGCTGTACTGCATTATTTCAATGACAGTCAGTGGAGCCCTCTGGGATAGAGAATTGTAAAGATTTGCCACACCCTGCAAGAACATTTTCTCCTCATTAGTCTTTGCCATAATCTTGTGAAGAAGTGATAATGTGTTCTAGGGTGTATTCTGAAAGTATTATATCACCTCATTAAACAGTATCGTTGTCCATTGTGAGTCATTCTTTTCCAGAGACTGTTCATAAACATGCAGTTTTGAATTATGTTGGCTCATTTTTTTGGTTCAGGATAATTATGAAAAATAATATCCACTTCATGAGAACCAAGTTTAAAGATTAATTTGCGAGGACCATTTTTCCCCCACCCTTAATTTCTCCATTAAGCCTCATCTGTTCCCAAGATGAGGCTTTTAGTTAAAGGACATCCGAGATATAGTCTTTCCTTAGTAACAGTGGTTTCCTCCCCCTTACTGTCATAGATGGATCCCTCACCCACGTCTCAGCTGTGCCACATAGTTCTGCTCTTGCTCCCCCTCTTCCCAGATTGAAAAAGGACAAGAGTTCCCCTGGTTCTCACTGTTTGCCCACCAGCCCATCCATGTCCAACACATCACCGGGCCCTGGTGAGACCGCACCTGGAGTACTGTGTGCAGTTTTGGTCTCCAAATTTGAGGAAGGATATTCTTGCTATGGAGGGCGTGCAGCATAGGTTCACTAGGTTAATTCCCGGAATGGCGGGACTGTCGTATGTTGAAAGGCTGGAGCGATTGGGCTTGTATACACTGGAATTTAGAAGGATGAGGGGGGATCTTATTGAAACATATAAGATAATTAGGGGATTGGACACATTAGAGGCAGGAAACATGTTCCCAATGTTGGGGGAGTCCAGAACAAGGGGCCACAGTTTAAGAATAAGGGGTAGGCCATTTAGAACGGAGATGAGGAAGAACTTTTTCAGTCAGAGAGTGGTGAAGGTGTGGAATTCTCTGCCTCAGAAGGCAGTGGAGGCCAGTTCGTTGGATGCTTTCAAGAGAGAGCTGGATAGAGCTCTTAAGGATAGCGGAGTGAGGGGGTATGGGGAGAAGGCAGGAACGGGGTACTGATTGAGAGTGATCAGCCATGATCGCATTGAATGGTGGTGCTGGCTCGAAGGGCTGAATGGCCTACTCCTGCACCTATTGTCTATTATCACCCTTTGACATTTCCGTCACCTCCAACATGATCCGACCACCAATCACAGCTTCCCATCCCCACCCTTTTCCACCTCGTGCTCCCTCCGCAACTCCTTGACTCGCTCATCCCTTTTCACTCGTACCATCCCCCTCTGCAGGTATTTTCCCAGCAAGAGAAGGAGATATAACACCTTATATTATATTTATATTATATTTGATGGAGATTATATCTCCATCTAAGGACCCCAGTAGTCCTTCCACATAAGACAGAGGTTCACATGCACCTCATCTACTGTGTCCACTATACCTGATGGTTCCTCCCATACTTTGGTGAGACCATACGTAGACTCGGCGAACGTTTCTCTGAACACTTACAATCCATCTGCCAAGGGCCACTGGATCTGCTGGTTGTTACCCATTTTGATTCTTCTCTCATTCGCATTCTGACCTTTCTGTCCCGGGCCCATCCACTGCTAGAGTGAGGCCACATTCAAAGTGGAGGAACTACACCTCATTCTGCATAGGTAGTTTATAACCCAGCAATATGAGCATTGAATTTTCCAATTTTAGGTAATCCCCTCCCTTCTTTTCTCCCGTCTCTCCCCTGAGTCCCACCTGCAATTGTATCTATTTCTCTCCTTCGCAATTTGCAACTCTTCAATCCATTTGTGTTGCACCTTCTGTCTTTTCATCACTAGCCTTTATCTATCCATCTGCCTACCATAACCTTCTCTCAGCTCTTTTTCCCCCACCCCCTTATTTTGTCTGAAGAAGGGTCCTGACACCAAACATCACCTTATGATGTTTTCCAGCGATGTTGCCCGAGTTACTCAGTTACCCGAGTAACCCTGAGTTACTCCAGCAAATTACTTGATTAGAACACAGACCCTTAGTTTAGTTGAGAAACATACAGTTTTTAGAAATGGGACCTTTGGCCCACTGAGTCCGTGCCAAACAATAATTATCCATACATCTATATTATCCAACTTTCGCATACTACACACTAGAGACAATTTACAGAAGCCAATCAACCTTCAAGCCTGCACACTTTGGAATGTAGAAGGAAACCCATGTGGTAATGGGACAGCACCCATAGTCAGGATTGACCCTAGGTCTCTGGTGCTGTAAGGTAGCGTCTCTACCACTGTGGCACTCTGCTGCCCCGAATGGGGTGAATGTGGAGAAAATGTTTCCTTGTGGGGAAAAACTAAAACTGGTGGTATTTACTCTTTAAAGAAATATGGTCTCCTGTTTGGTCATTTTTAATTTGCTTTTTTTGCCTGACTGCTTGTTTAAAAGTCGTTTAATCTAATCTGGCTAATCTGAAATCAGATTAGCCAGATTAGATTAAACAATTTTGTCAGTTTGCTGGAGACATTGGCGACTTCCAGTTAGGTTTCAGTTACAGATACAGTACTTCCAGTTAAATGGTGTTTAAAAAATAACTAAGTTCTGTTTTTTCCTTGCATCCCATGCTGTTTGCAGATTTAAATGACATTTAGCTACTTGCTTGCTAGGGCAAATAATGCCAATCTGCTGCGGGCTGGAGTAGTTTGAATTTAATTCAAGAGGCAATATATTGTGTACCAAACACAAGTTGTGCACGTATTACAGACAGAATCAAGAATCTGTTCTATTTTGAATCGAGTGTATTTGATGAAACATTGATGTGCAGTTATCTAGCTAATGAGACATAACTGCATTTACTTATGCAACACTGGCAATAACTGCGTTCTATTATCTGTCATCCAAAATTGGCCCCTTGCACAGAAACCACCTAAGATGATTTGAACAGCAGCATTCATTTTTCATATTTTCCCTTAAATTGCATCATGAATTGACACAATGTTGAAGTCACTCGCCAGGTTAGGCAGCATCGCTGGAGATCATGGATAGGTGACATTTTGGGTCGGGCCCTTTTTCAGACTGATTGTGGTCCCTCTTTACCTACTTGGTTCATTCATCCCTTCCCACCCAAACTACCCCCTCCCAGGTACTTTCCCCTGAAACTGCAGGTGATGTAACACCTGTCCTTGTACCTCTTCCCTCAACGCCATCTAGGGACACCAACAGGTGAGAGAGGTTTGCATGCATCACCTCTAACCTCATCTAGTATTCCTGATATGGCACCTGGACATTGACAAGATAAAGTGTAGGCTCAGAAACCATTTTGCTGAACACTTGCGCTCGGTCTATTGGATCTCCCAGTTGCTAATCACTTTAACTCCCCTTCCCATTCCCACATTGACCTTTCTGTCCCTGGGCTGCCTCCATTGCCCGAGTGAGGCCACACACAAATTGGAGGAACAGCACCACATATTTTGCTTGGGTAACTTACAACCTATCTGTGTAACACTGAATTCTCTTCTGATAACTTCCATAAACACTTCCCTATCCCTCCCCACCGTCCACTATAAGTCTGTTAACCAGCTCCACAATTCACAACAATGCATCCTTCTTGAGTTCACACAATCTTTAGCTAACAATCAGCCTATCGGGGATCCTCCTTGTTTGAAGTCATCTGCTGCTGGCCCTGATTTTGTCCATTTTTCTCGCTTCTCGTTTTCTCCCCACCGCCCGCAATTGATCTAAACAAGTGTTCCAACCCGTCATGTCACCTATCCATGTTTTCCAGAGATACTGCTTGAAATGTTGAGTAACTCCAACATTGTGTCTATCTTTGGTATAAACCAGCAACTGCAGTTACTTTTTATTACACAATGAAACTATGGTTATTTGTTGGAGGACAGAGTAGCCTCGAGTGTGGTGGAACGATATTGCAAAAAAAGGTTGTGTCACTAATATTTGTTGTTTATTATATGGAAGAAAGTTTGCTTGGAGATGGGACTTATTATAACTGCTGCAAAATATATTGTCATTAGAAAAAAGTTTAACTTTTTACATACATCAGGATTCAATTTAATTTATAGCTGTTAGTGATTATACCTTTAAAAAAAAAGTGGGTGTATTTTAAAAGAGTTGAAAGCATTCAGTAGGATCTCATATTCTCTTATATTTCATTATTTTTGTTTTCTGGCCTAACAGGTCATGATCCACAGGTAATTCTTTATTTTGTGATTGAAATATTTGTAATAACTACGATACAATGTGTCTTTTGAGCAGTAAATCAATGGTTCCCAGCTTTTTAGAATGAACGTTTAATACAATATTTTCCGATGTGCAATGACATGATTGCACTGGAGAAGGTGGACAAGGGATTCATTAGGATGTTGCCTGGGACATTTCATTTATTAGGAGAGACTTGATTTGTTTTCCATGGAACATATGAGCCTGAGCTTGTGGGCAAAGTGAGACGCATGATAGAGGCTGACAATATTTTTATGGGCATGAAATGCTAAGTTGCAGTACGCATCTCCCCATATTGCTATCTAACCTTCGGGCGAAGGGGGTTTGAGGAAGAACTTTTACATGTAAAGTGTGTTGGAATCTGAAGCATTTTGCCTGAGTAGATGACAGGGGTAGGTACTCTGACAATCTTTAAGTGTCTCGATAAGCATTTGAACAGCCATGGCATTGAAGGCTATGATAAAATGCTGGTCATTGGGCTTGGTAGAGATACATGCTTGATCGGCATGGACCTGGTGGTCTGGCTCTGATTCCATAAATATTTCATGCCACAGGATATACCTATTAAGGAAATTTGGCTTTTCTCAGGAATGTTGATGTGCTGAACATGTTTTAATTTTTACTCGTGATTTTTCTAATTAATGTGCCCCTCTTATGAAAACCTCATTGGACATTTAGTATAAGAAAATAACTGCAGATGCTGGTACAAATCGAAGGTATTTATTCACAAAGTGCTGGAGTAACTCAGCAGGTCGGGCAGCATCTCGGGAGAGAAGGAATGGGTAACGTTTCCGGTCGAGACCCTTCTTCAGACTGTGAAAGACGGCATTAATGTATATTGCTCTTGATTTTGTATATCTAGAAGGCTACTCAGCAGCCTCCCACACCCCAGGAAAAAAGTTCCCAATCAAATCCTTGAGTCCCAATAACATTCCTGTGAATCCTTTATGCACCCTGTCCAGCTTAATGACATCCTTAGATCTGTATTAGAAATAATTTGATACTTGACTTGGTATTCATCTGATGAAGTATATTCAGGCAATGTCTTTATATTAAAATAAGAACTTTTGTGACTTAATTTACAAAGTATGTTTTGAACGCCAACTTTCAAAATGAACTTTGCGTTTTGGGAAAAAATACATATGAGCCTAATGTTGAATCATTCCGACTTAATATTGACAAAGAATACCCACTGTAGAAAGTAAATGCTTAACTAATTTATCATTATCAGCTTATCTCTAGTTTGAGGTTCATTACTATGCAAATAAACTGATCTGTGTTGTACATTTCTTATTTATTGTTGAAATAGAAGAACTGAATTTGGTTTCTACCTTCAACTGAATTTGGTTGATGTCTGAAATGACTAAACTCATTGGGTGCCATTTAAAACACCCTTTCTGCATTTGTGCCACCTCTAGATCAATAAATGGGTACAAAATACCCATTTGTCCATGTTGGACAAAATACTGCTCTGGTCTTAGTGAAGAGATCAGTTTGATTTTCAATTGTTTAGCTTTGATTAACTGAAAGTTTATTTATGTACATTTAGGTTTATTTCGAAAAAGATCTGTTTCATAGCAGGCATGGGGATTCTTGAGGGAACGCATGATATTTAAAACTGACCATACATCAATTGTAAACTACCCATTTATTGAGCATAAAGTGCCATTTATCTTGTTCAGCTTCATTGGAGCACAATTGGCAAAATGTAGTGTCATTTCATGGAGAATGAACATCCCTTCAAATTTCACATTTTGGATGATAAATTGTATTAATTTAACTATCAGTCTGAAATTGAAACCTGCCTTTGGAGCGGTTGTTTAGTATGTGTTGTGTAATGGCAGTCACGGTGGCGCAGTGGTAGAGTTGCTGCCTTACAGTGAATGCAGTGCCGGAAACCCGGTTTCAATCCTGACTACGGGTGCTATCTGTACAGAGTTTGTACGTTCTCCCCGTGACCTGCGTGGGTTTTCTCCAAGATCTGTAGTTTCCTCCCACACTCAAAAAAAAATGTCCCTCGTGGGTGCAGTGTTAATGTGTGGGGATCGCTGTTTCCACTCTGTTCTGTATCTCTAAACATGTGCTATGTGGATTGCCAAGATTATGCAGTACCTGTTTTCTCTGTAGATTTGCTGTCTGCACGTGGTTTGAGCAATTTCATTCAATAATCATTTTTGTCCTTTTTTTGTTCCCAGCTGGAGGTAGAGAAGCTTGCTCTGGCTCCCAGTTGTAAAAATGGTCTGACTCCAAATCCAGCTGTTCCCAACACGTCTGTTGAACCATTTTCAGCTGAGAAGACGAAAGTATTTTTTGTTGATGAATCAGAACCTCTCCTTCGCTGTGACTCAACTTCAAGTACTTCATCTTCAGTTCTCAGTAGAACTGGATCCTTCATTTCCAAAGGTAAACAAAGGATTTTCTCATTGTTTTTGAAAATTAGTCCTTTATTTTAACTGTACTGCCAATCTTGTTTAAAAGTACTGAGATCTTTTAAAAAGGAGAATGGAGCACTTGCTATTTCTAATATGCTTTTATTTTACTTTTGCATTTTGTGTTGCAATCTCATATTTGGATACTGCCTCTGTGGAGTTTACATGTTCTCCCTGTGACTGTGTGGGTTAGCTCTGGTACTGCAATTCATCCCACGTCCCAAAGACACACAGGGTTGTAAACTGATTATAAATTGCTCCTATTGTACAAGGGATAGTGGGATAACGTAGAACTAGCATCAACAGGTAATCCTCGTGGTGGCCTCGGTTGGCAAAATGGCCTATTTCCACGCTGTATCTTTCAATCAATTCAATTTCGTTTACAATATCCCCGGTATTTTGTTTTGAGGGCTTTTATCTACTACAGATACCATGCTATTTGGGAGAGGCTATGTTAACAGAGACAGGCTTATTCTGATGGTTACTGAGCAGCTAACCAGGAAAGCCAAGCCACTAACTTGATGAACACCAAAAATGACATTCCTTCAATGCTTTGTGGAATGATTTTTATTGGTGAGGTATTGAACACAATTCTATGGATTTCTATTCACTCTTGTGGATCCTTTTTGGAAAATGGGAGAGATGGGGGGGAAATGCTAAAGTAAACCAGGAATATCCTGTATTTAATGCTTTTGCCCATTTATCTATTTGTATGGAACTATTAAAAATATTTAAACAGACTAAAATATTTTTTTTCTTTCACAACTGCAGAGAAGAAAGATACAATTTTACGGCAGGTACGATTAGATCCTTGTGATCTGCAGCCTATTTTTGACGACACACTTCATATTCTGAACCAGGAGGAGCTTGGACTGATAGAAGAAATACCCCATGCCGAGGACAAACTGGACAAGCTCTTCGAGATTGCGGGAGGCAAGAGTCAGGATGCCAGCCAGAAACTCCTGGACTCTATTTATAGCCACCTACCCGACCTCCTCTAATCTCGTGCGACAATGTACATGATTAGTTATAATTGTTGATGATGGTCAAGGCAATTCAGTGCCAGTAATGTAAAACATGGCTTGAACTCGTTCAAGCTGTTTCTGGCAAATAGCTCACATCAAAGTGGTGATGTTCTTGGGCCATTCACTTTGCTCTCTGGAATTGGAAGTTTGTTTCCACTAATCGAAGCATGGCATCCACTTGGCATGCAGAAGCCAGACATTTGGTCAGCCTTTCATTGCTTTTTTTTTGTCATTAACTGAAACAGCATTCCTAAGCAAATTGTGCATTTGTTAATATTCCATTTATTGTATTTATCTGATGGGATATTATTCTATGTACTTGTGCACTAACTTTTAAACAATTCCTTGAGTAAAATTGGAATAGTGATGCTCTATGGAGCTTGCTTTGATTTGATTTTTCTTTAAACGTGTTTAAGTCTGGATGCTAACTGTTCTGCTTTTTGATGCTAAATCATGTTCGGATTCATTTTCTCTGTTTTATTGATGTGTTGGGAATTTTTGCTGTTGAAATGGCTGCAAAAGTAGCTCTGATTCTTTAAATCGTACACTTGGAGCTTTGATAATCAACATAGTACATGAAACCAGGCTGCTGTACTTGTTACCTTTTTACACCTCAATCCAACAGCTTTCTAAAACAGGAATGAAATGAACATTGATGAGGACTGCTTAATAGGATGCCACAAAGTGATTCTGGGATATTGCATTAAATTGTCATAGCTGGTAGAATGCTGTTTGTGGGAGAAGCTGCTTTATGGTTAATTTCCAAGAGAGAATCTTGACATTGCTTCACCAGTTGGGACGATATAGCTGGATATATATCGAACAGGGCTGGTGCTGCACTTGGATCTTTTAGCAACTTTAGTGGTACTAATATTGTCGCTAATATGAAAGAAAACAAAACATTTTAGCTAACTTGTCACAAAAGATGGAAAAGGATATGCTCGATGTTTTAAAAAAACCCCTACTTGGAGCAAGTCTGTTACTGGTCGAGGGTGATACTAATTTATTCAGGGTACAAATAATTGTGTGTTTATTACTATATCTGGTTAAAATCATGCGGCATTTAACTCCACTCACAATATCACTGATGTAAACCATTAACATAGTACATCCTAATAAAAGTTAAAACTGCTTTTTTCCATAATAAATTATGTGTGTTTGTGGTGTTTTTCTTAAACGAAGGTCAAAGCTCTGGCAGTCATCCATGTTGTCAGCTGCAATGGTAACAGAACATTCTGTATGAACACAAAAAGGATCTCTTTATATATGGAAGAAAATTAGGTTTGTATTTTTTTTCTTTTATAGTCCTATTCACATGGGAATCTATGGCTCGTATCAGCCTCAATTTCTTCTGTATTTACAAGCCCTGAAAGTAGATAAGCAACAGATGTGATTCCTCTCTGGCACAGTAGACAGAGATGTATTTTTAAACCTTGAGTTTGTGACCTGTCTTTTTATATACTGGAGTAGAAACATCACTTGGAACTTTGACTTATTTTAATGAGTCAAGTCATGAGTTCTATTGTCATTTGTCCCTCAATGGGATGAAATTCTAACTTGCAGCATCGCACAGATATATAAACATAATTAATTAACAACAAAAAGGTTATATATTTTATACTCTCCATCATATCATTACCTCTCTAAATGTTATATACTTCTCCCCACATCCTCTGGTGTTCCAGAGAAAATAATCCATATCTGTTCCAAGGTTGTAGAGTAACAACTCTTCATTGACCATTTCTCAAGACAAGAGTTCTAAGACAACTATTGTCTCCAATTATAGTTTATAACTTTAGAGTAATGAGATGAGTCACGGTCCTGGTATTAGCTACCTAAATGATATATTAGACCACTGCAAGAGAGGCAAAGATTCAAGTTGGCAAACTTCTACATCAAACATCCTACAAGCTGATATCAATTTGAAATACTTAGGGGCAAGTCCAGATGGCTTGACATGAATGAAAGCACAGTACCCTACATGATAAATGTTGAATGAAAAATTCATTTTTCTTTGTTCGCAGACTTTTTAGTCGACGTGGCATAAATTCCTTCATAGATGTGGTGTGGTGCAGGTCAAAAAAAAAACCCAGGTTGAGTTAACTTCTATGACACACCTTGTCCTACTTTGACGTATGTTTACAGTAACACAACGGAGGCATGTGTGTGACAGAGCTCCTTGGTGCAGGAAATGTGTTGAAACGGAATTTACAGATTCCTGTTGCAGATTATAAATTGGAGCTTGCTCAACGAAACAGTGCACATATCTTGATCCACTGCGGCTGAACATGAAATTTCCTAGCACAACGCAAGAAAATAGGAGCAAGGGTAGGCCATCTAATCCCTCAAGTCTGCCCCAAATTTAATACAATCAGGGCTGATGAGCCCCAAGCTTCAACTATGCCATTTCCGCATAGCTGCTATTTCCCCATTCTTTCAAAAATGGATAAGCCATGCTTAAGTATTTCCATTGATATAACCTTCACATCCTACTGGGTCACACCTAGAACATACTTGCGGCACAATTTCTTTGATAGTAGACTGTAATGCTCAAGATTTGTACAGGCTGAGAGAATTTCTTGAGAGAAATTCCTGTGCACCTCGGGTATACATAACTGCCCTCTTTCATTGTAAATATATCCCCCTTGTTTGAGACTCCCTTTAATGGAACCACATCAATATTAACCTGTGTACCTACTTGGCCTCTTAATTGTTTCAATAGGGTTATTCTTCATTCTAATAAATCTCTTAAGCATACAAGTCCAACTTCTTCCACAGTGTGTGATAACGCGACCTTCTCATCCCATTAATTACCTGAAAGAATCTCTTTTTGACCACCTTCAATGCAAAGAACATCTTCTTAAATGAGGGATCCAAAGCTGCACTCCAGGTATGGCCTTGGCAATAACTTATTGTATAAATATTTTAATGTTTCTACACTCCAGCCCCTTTGCAATAAAGTCTTATGTGTCATTTACCTTTCCACCTTTTTATTGGACTAGCTTTTTGTGACTCATGAGCGAGAACATTTTCCCATCTACTCCATTAATTTGTCATCCTTATAAATACATGATATGCTTTTTAATTAACAATTGCCTTTATCTTTAGGCTTCTGTGTATGTGTGCAAAGAAAACTCAGAAGCATCAATAAATCTAGAGTTCAATTGCCTTTATAAAACGTGCTACCTAAAACTTTGCCAAGTACAAGGTTGCCCAATGGCATTGCATAACCCAATACAATCAAGCATAAAAGATATATAGGGAGGTTAAATTTTATTTTAAAGTATAATCATATCCCCAAAGTAATGGGTGAGGACTCCCATGCCGAGATTGCCACTGGGGACCCCGCTTACTGCTGGACCTCCATGACTCGTGATGTTTGGGATCGACACCCATAGAGATCCCAGGACTTTGGGAGCAATGACAGCCAAGGGTGGGCGAAGCTCTGTCAGAATCACTCCATATTCACGAGGCCAGCATTGAGGACAGGGTAGTGGACATTACCCACAATGGGAAGGTTGTCGTGAAGGGCCGAATGGCCTACTCCTGCACCTATTTTTCTCTTTTTTTTCTCTCTATGAAAGGCTGCAAAAAAGGATTCACTGGGATGTTACTGGGACTCACAGACTTGAATTATAAGGAGAGTGGATAACCTGCGGCTTTTTTCTTTGGAGCATAAGAAGCTGAGGGGCAACATTGGAGTATATAAAATCATGAGTGCATGGATAAAGTGAACACTCGGTTTTTTAGGGTATTCTAAACTAGAGGTTTGAAGCGAGAGGGGTGAGTTTTGAGAAGATCTCGGGGGCAACTTTATCATTCAGGGTAACCCATGTAAGGAATGAGTAGTAGCGGCAGATACAATTATGACTTTCAAATGTCATTTGGACAGATATATGGATAGGAAACATTTTGAGGGATAAGGGTTAGTTGCGGGCAAATGGGACTAGCCCAGAATGCCTACTTGGTCAACATGGACAAGTTGAGCTGAAGAGCCTGTTTTCATTGATGTATGCTGGAGCTTATGATTAGCAGGCTGAATACTTTTACCTCTTTCCTGGGACCTCGGAGTTCAGCCTTCTGAACTATTGTTTGTCTGTTCTTATCTTTGGAACTTATTTCTTCCTATATTTTTTTCTCCCAATCCAGCCAGTTCCTACGTCTATTCACTTCAGTGCCATTCACTATTTGAAAGATTTCTAGTTCTCAGTCATTTGCACATGGCAAACCATCCATATCTCCCATGTTTTGTTGAGGTAGTCTGAGGACTCTGCATCTCCTCCTGATTATTTGCAGTTAACAAGTCTTCACTATTTCTCAGCTAGTAACATCACCATTTTAGTCTCGACTCTTCTCATACTTTTTCACTGCTCTCTGATCCCCACCTGTCCTTCTCTGAAACTTAATGTATGTTCCATTTCAAACTTTTACCAGCTTTGATGAAAAATCATCAGCCTGTAACATTAACTGCTTTTTGCTCCATTGGTGCTGGCTGACCAGCTGAGTATTCCCAACACTTTCTGAAGCTATTTGCTTTCAACCACCTTCTAGAGAATAAACCAGTCCTACTCATCCATTGCACTCCACAGTCAAGCTAAACGTGTTCTCACATTGCACAACTTCTCCTTTGACTCTACTCACTTCCTTCAAATAAAAGGTGTTGCTACGGGAACTGTTTGGGTCTTAGCTAAACTGTTATTTTCTTGGGATTTGTGGAACATGAGAATTTCTAGCACTTCTCTGTTTCTATTTCTGGGAACAGGCTAGTCACCAATATCCACCTCTCAAGATAAAGCCCACAGACTCTCATCCCATGTTTAGCTTGGGCTAAAACAGTTCCCATAGCAATGTGTTTTATTTGGAGAAAATGAGTGGAGTCACAATAGAATTTATTCAGTGTGCAAACCAGTTTAGCTTGGCAATAGAGTTTTGTGCCTCACTGGGTCTTCCTTCTACCCTGTTAGATTTAAGAAACCCATTCCATTCTCCCAATTTCTGTCTCCCATTTGTGCTATCAATGCCATTTTCCATAATGAGAGTACAGTACTAAATATTGTAAAAAGGTCTGGCAAGTTTGCAATCATCTTGTGTCCATTGTCCCAGTACACTGTCCTTGTTAAGAATATTTTACTTGTTTTATTATTTAGTTCAAATTTTCCATATCTTTAGAATGTAAATCTACTTAAAGACTCAATCCTTCCTTTCTTGAATGACAAGATTCTTCCTCAGACCTCTGACGGAAATAAAAAAAACATTCTATGCCCTTCCACTAAGGTGCTCAGTATGTCATTCTCCAATCATTCATTTCACTTCCACTTTTGTGCTTCTGATCTTTGTCAGTAATGATTTATTCACTGTCAAGTGTGACTATTCCCATTAGAAGCACTGAGACAAAAACATTGAAGGCGTGAGCAAGCGGACATTGTGCTTTCCTTGTGAAGGTGATTTTACAGTCTCTTGGACGTTTGTTCACTAACAATGCCCACTTATTTGTGCATTGTAGTCCTTTGGCACTCTCCATCCACTTTCTTCCTTCTCGTCTGCCTGTTTAGTTGAGTTTCAAACTGTTCCAATGACCAGTCGTGGCTTCTTTATTTTTCACCCCCTCCAGGGTGAAATACATGTCGTTAAAAGTGACATTTTGTTCAAGTTACAAAAGTATATTCTCCTTTAAGTAGGAAATCACCAGGTATTAGAGATGCATACTGAACCCTTCCAGTAAACAAACATAAATCTGAAATGGGTATAAAAAGAACTGTGGATGTTGGAAATCTGAAATCTGACAAAGGTCTTGGTCTTTAAATGTTAACTGAGCTGCTGACCATTTCCAGCATTTTCTAGAAACGAAGAACTGCAGATGCTGATTAATAGACAAAAGGACATAAAGTGCTGGAGTACTTCTGCAGCTCAGGCAGCATCTCAGGAGAACGTGAACAGTTGACATTTCGGGTCAAGACCTGAAGACTGAAAAAGGGTCTCAACCCAAAACATCACCAGTCCATGTTCTCCAGAGATGTCTGGCATGCTGAGTTACTCCAGGACTTTGTTTTTATTAAACAGCAAAATTCCTTCCAGGGTTATAAGCTTTTCATTGACATTAACATTTATCAGAATTTAACAAAACATTGGTAAATTTACAATAGTCACAGTATTGAAGCCACTGGAGACTCTGGATCTTGTATAGTGGTTTCAAGGGAAGCTTAAAAGCATCTGAATACAGTTTCATGCACTTTATTTCAATGAAAAAAGCTGCTTCATAGAATTGTGAGAACAAATATTCTTGTGTGCTCAGGAATTTCCTGTGTACTTCTCAAAAACAATCCTTCAAAGCAATGTTGAAACTAATCGAGAGGTGCTATTTTGTAAGAATCCCCTTACATTCAGTACTTTCTGGATTGTACCTAAGCTTTTTAAAAGGAAAAGATTGGCTTGCTCTCCAATAGAGATGGTATTTTTACTACACCACTTATATTCAAATATGGTGGACGTACTTTTAATGGAATCATTAGCCAGTATAAATAGCTGAGGAAATTACTAATTCAGTGCTGTTTAGCCTATTGACTTTCAATCACAGTAATTGCAATATCTGGATGAATTCCACTTTAAAAGCAAATGGAATTATTGGAATTGTTGTTGTGACTGGGTTAATGTATATTATGTACACAGATGTACTTATCAGAAGGGTCAAAGTGCAATTACTTTCGCGTTATTTAATCTTGGCCAACTTCATGATATGTAGTATGACTGATGGAGAGGTTTTATATTTGGGATCAACAAATTTAAGCTCACCTAAGGATTTAACCAAACAATCTAAGGGAGGGTGGATATAAAAACAATGTTGTGACTCACTCAATGAAGTTTCCCCTAGTAGTATACTTTCAATTAACAACATGTGCTTAATTGTCATATGTACCAGGAATAGAACAATTAAATGCTTATTGAAACTTAACATCCCCATTCATGCAATAATATCAATCAACACTACAATAAATTAATAATCAAAAATGCCAGGTAATCAAACTATAATTGTGCAATTCCCAAATAGTGCAACCAATCTTCTAAGGAAGTGGTAATGTTGACGAGCTCTCTTTGAGCTCGGCAGGTCTTCAGAGATATCAACACTGGAACTTGAAGTTGTTGATTCTCTCCACTGCCATCCCACCGGTGAAAACATGTTCATGGATCTTTAGCTTTCCCTTCCTGAAGTCAACAGTCAGCACCTTGGCCTTGCTAGTATTGAATGATCAGCCATGATCACATTGAATGGCGATGCTGGCTCCAAGGGCCAAATGACCTGCTCCTGCACCTATTGTCCCTTGATTCCCTCAGCCCTAAGAGCTAAATCTAACTCTCTTGAAAACATCCAGTGAATTGGCCACCATTGCCTTCTGTGGGAGAGAATTCCACAGATTCACAACACTCTGGGTGAAAAGGTTTCTCCTCATCTCAGTCCTAAATGGCCTACCCCTTATTCTATGACCCCCTGGTTCTGGACTCTCCCAACATCGGAAACATTAAATAATAAATGATTACAATCGAGCCATTTACAGTGTACAGAGTACATGATAAAAATAATAATAAAGTGAGACAAAGGTTCACCTGCACCTCCTCCAACCTCATCTATTGCATCCGCTGCTCTAGATGTCAACTTCTTTACATCAGCGAAATCAAGCGCAGGCTCGGCGATCGCTTCGCTGAACACCTACGCTCGGTTCGCATTAACCAAACTGATCTCCCGGTGGCCGAGCACTTCAACTTCCCGTTCCCAGTCTGACCTTTCTGTCATGGGCCTCCTCCAGTGCCATAGTGAGGCCCACCGGAAATTGGAGGAACAGCACCTCATATTTCGCCTGGGCAGTTTGCAGCCCAGTGGTATGAACATCGACTTCTCCCACTTTAGATAGTTCCTCTGTCCCTCTCTTCCCCTCCTCCTTCCCAGATCTCCCTCTATCTTCCTGTCTCCACCTATAACCTTCCTTTGTCCCGCCCCCCCTGACATCAGTCTGAAGAAGGGTCTCGACCCGAAACGTCACCCATTCCTTCTCTCCCGAGATGCTGCCTGACCTGCTGAGTTACTCCAGCATTTTGTGGGATAAATAAAAATAATAATGTTCAGTGCAAGATAAAGTGCTGTAAGGTTCGATTGCAGATGGTCCGGGGTCTCCATTGAGGTAGATAGTAGCTCAGAACCGCTCTCTAGTTGTTGATAGAATGTTTCAGTAGCCTGATAACAGCTGGGAACTGTCCCTGAATCTGGAGGTGTGCGATTTCACTTTTCTGTACCTCTTGCCTGATGGGAGAGGGGAGAAGAGGGTGACTGGGTCAGTCTCGTCCTAGATTATGCTGGTAGCCTTGCCGGGGCAGCATGTATATGATATGATATGGTGTAAATGGAGCCTTCTTCAGGCTGAAGAAGGGTCTCGACCCAAAACGTCACCCATTCCCTCTCTCCTAGATGCTGCCTGACCTGCTGAGTTACTCCAGCGTTTTGTGATACCGTCGATTTGTACCAGCATCTGCAGTTATTTTCCTACACGTCTCTTCTAATATATAACTTGCTCACCACTCTTCCCAACTCACACTGGTGAATTTCCACTTGGAACATAATGATGGCTTCAATGGTACTGGACAAATGAAATGAAATCTACGAGGAGGAAAATAAAAGCAAAGTAATTGAGGAAAAGCTGGCTACAAAATATCTTAATACGGCAAACATGTTTTCTTTAAATATATCAGCTGGTGAAGATCCGCATTCATTGATCACTGCATTGTGTGTTGGTTTCTGTTCAATCTGCACGACTTAAACAATGCTCAGGGATCCCTCCACTGGTTGTTTCTGGAAGGAGTTTACGACACTCTTTCTCGCCAGCCAGGAATGTGCAATATGAGCTGAATGATAACAAGGTGTTACCCATCAGCAGCCAAAATCAACATTCAAATGTTCCAAAATGGATTCTGGGGAACAAAATGTTTTGCTGTAGGAAGAAGAAAATGCAATAAGTAAAATAGTGCATTCCTGAAGATTTTGATAGTTCACTTCAAGGGAAATAAATGAGTAAATGAATAAGTTTATTGGCCAAGTATGCATATACAAGGAATGTGCCTTGGTGCTCTGCTCACAAATGACAACACAAACATACAGTTAACAATTAAGAATAAAGCATAAACGCATCAAAACAATAAGGATACAACATTACGGTCTAAACATGTGGGTGAAAATAAACCAGAGCAAAAAAGAGACTTCAGACTTTGGTTATTGAGTAGAACTATCACTCGTGGGAAAAAAGCTGTTTTTATGTCTGGCATAAACTGCTTTGACAGTCGGGAGTTGCCTTCCAGAGGGAAGTGCTTCGAAGAGTTTGTGGCCAGGGTGAGAGGGGTCAGAGATGATCTTGCCCGCTCGCTTCCTGGCCCTTGCAGTGTACAGTTCGTCAATGGGGGGAAGCTGGCATCCAACAACCTTCTCAGCTGTGCGAACGATCCGCTGCAGCCTCCGGATGTCGTGCCTGGTGGCTGAGCCAAACCAGACCATGATGGAGAAGGTGAGGACGGACTCAATGATAGCAGTGTAGCAAGTCCAAACCGGGTGATGTTGCCAATAGAGTTTATTCTGCAGTGAAACCGTGACAAACCGCAACACACTTAGTTTAGGACACACATTTACTTAACTACCTAATCTCGAGAGTTTGGCGCCAGACTGACGAATTCCCCGCGCTCCAGCACCTCCTGACCCGTTAGCCAATCCGAGGGTTCGAGACCCCCTGGCCAATCCGTATGTCCCTACAGCAGTATAGAATTGGACCATCATTGCCTGTGGCAGATTGGGTTTCTTCAGTTGCCACAGGAAGTACATCCTCTGTTGGGCCTTTTTGACTGTGGAGTCGATGGTGGTCCCCCATTTAAGGTCCCTGGAGATGATGGTTCCAAGGAACTTAAATGACTCCACAGATGTGACTATGGTGTTATTGATGGTGAGTGGGGGGAGGGGAGGGGGATGTTTTCGAAAGTCTACAATTAGTTCCACTGTCTTGAGAGCATTGAGCTCCAGGTTGTTGCGATGGCACCAGGACACCAGCTGTGTCACTTCCCCTCTGTAGGCAGATTCCCCCCCATCCTGGATCAGTCCAATCAGGGTAGTGTCATCCACAAACTTGAGCTTGACAGAGGAATCTGTGGAGGTGCACTCGTTGGTGTAGAGAGAGTAAAGGAAAGGGGAGAGTACGCAGCCTTGCGGAGCTCCTATGCTGAGGGTCCGAGATGTGCTTTCCCAGCCTCACATGCTGCTTCCTGTCCGTCAGGAAGTTGATGATCACGCTAGGAGAGTTTGTAGTGTAGTAGCTCTGGCACAATGGTGTTAAAAACAGAGCTAAATTCCACAAACAGAATCCTGGCATAGGTCCCCTTGCGGTCTAGGTGCTGGAGGATGAAGTGCAGGCCTAGATTGATTGCGTCGTCCACCGATCTATTGGCCTTATATGCAAACTGCAGGGGTCCAGCAGGGGGTTTGTGATGTTTTTCAGCTAGGCCAGTACAAGTCTTTCAAAGGTCTTCATGATTACAGAGGTTAGTGCGACAGGCCTGTAATGATTAACACCAGTGATCCTTGACTTTTTGGGTACAGGGACAATAGTGGAGACCTTGAAGCAGGCAGGGACAGTGCAGGTTTGCAGGGACTGGTTGAAAATGTCTGTGTAGATCGGTGCCAGTTGTTGCTTTTTAATCAGATGCAATGAAACAGTGAAAATAAAAGCTTGCCATCTTCATTTTTTCCCCACTTTGCTCACATTGTAACTATTATCAGCAAGTAATGTCTCAGACACAATTTGTACTCATAAGTCACTTATCTTCAGTTTAAATCCATTTATAATTGCACTTAGAACGAGAGAAACTGAGTGCAGGAGTAGGCCATTCGACCCTTCGAGCCAGCAATATGATCATGGATGAACATCCAAAATCAGTACCCTGTTCCTGCTTTTTTCCCCATATCCCGTGATTCCATTAGCCCTGAGCTATATCTCTCTTGAAAACATCCAGTGAATTGGCCTCCACTGGCTTCTCTGGCAGAGAATTCCACAGATTCACAACTCTCTGGGTGAAAAGGTTTTTCCTCATCTCAGTCCTAAATGGCCTACCCCTTATTCTTCAACTGTGACCCCTGGTTCTGGACCCCCAACATCGGGAACATTTTTTCTGCACCTAGTCTGTCCAATCCCTTTTATGTTTCTATGAGATCCCCTCTCATCCTAAATTCCAGTGAATACAAGCCCAGTCAACCCATTCTTTCATCATATGTCAGTCCCGCCATCCGAGGAATTAACCTGGTGAACCTACGCTGCACTCCCTCAATAGTAAGAATGTCCTTCCTCAAATTAGGAAACCAAAACTGCACACAATACTCCAGATGTGGTCTCATCAGGGCCCTGTACAACTACAGTAGGACCTCCTTGCTCCCATACTCAAATCCTCTCGCTATGAAGACCAACATGCCATTTTCTTTCTTCACTACCTGCTGTAGCTTTATGCTTACTTTCAGTGACTGATGCACAAGGACACCCAGGTCTCATTGCACCTCCCCTTTTTCTAACCTGACACCATTTAGATAATCACAAAAAGCTTTTGTCATCTTTATTAACACAGCCTGTTGATTAATATTCTCATGTGTCGGCTCCTTTTGGTTTATCATGCGTCCCCACGAGTGAGGCTCACTTCTTCCTATCCATAGAATTCAACTGATCCTTGGTTTCCTGAGTCAATTACTCCTTTATTGTACGTGTGACAGCAATTTAAAATAAAGCCTCAGTAAGCATATCCATTCAATATGTCATAGGGATCCATTTCACAGTTGACCTTCATGGTGAATGGTTGAGCCCTGGGTAGTGTTGTAAGGCAGTGGGATCTAGGAGTACATACTTGAAAGTGGTGTCTCAGGTGGTCAAGAAGGGTCTTGTTACATTGGCTCTGGTTCTCCAGAGATGCTCTCTGACCTACTGAGTTACTCCAGCACTTTGTGTTGTCATGTTATATTACAGTTGTGCATGATGTTGATGAGGCTGCATTTGGAGTATTGTGTTCAATTTTGGTCACCCTGATTTCGGAAGGATGTTGTTAAGCTGGAAAGAGTGCAGATAAGATTTACGGGGATGTTGCCAGGGCTTGAGGGCCAGAGCTATAGGAAAGGGTTGGGCAGGCCAGGGCTTCCTTGTACAAGAGGATGAGGGTGATCTTATAAAGGTGTATTGGATCATAAGGGGAATAGATAGGATGAATTGAGTTGAAAATGACACAAAAGGAGTGAAATGTAAAGCCTCATTTATAGGGGAAAGGAATGGGGAGATGAGCAGGATAGTGGGAGAAATGGTTGGCACAGAGGTTGGTGGGGTTACCAGAAAGAGAGAGGGGTAGGGTATATTACTTATAATTAGAGCATTCAATGTTCATACCAAAGATAGATACAAAAAGCTGGAGTAACTCAGCGGGTCAGGTAGCATCTCAGGAGAAAGGGAGTTTGTGATGTTTTGGGGTGAGACCCTCGTTTTTCCTTCCTACTCAATGTTCATACCATTGGACTGTAAGGTACTGAAGTGGAATATGAGATGTTATTCCTCCAGTCTGTGTGTGGCCTCACACTGGCAGTGAAGGAGGCTCAGGCAGAAAGGATGGGTATGGAAATGGGATAGTTAGCAACTGGAGATTGAGCATGCCTTGGCTGACCGAGAGCAAGTGTTCAGCAAAAATGTAGCCTGGTCTACCCATGGTCTCACCAATGTAAAATAGGCCCCAGCGGGAGTATTGAGTACAGTAGATTAGGTTTGAAGAGGTGCTTTTTGAGATGTTGAGCACAGCATTTACTGGTAATCTGTTGTTCCCCCATTAAAATGTGATAATGGGGTTCCTTCACAAAAAAGATGTTCATCTTAGAAGCCTACTCTGGCATGTGACTTGGAGAAAAACTTGGAGGTGATGATGTTTTCATGCACCTTCTGTTAATATCCTTGTCAGTGAAGGTCATGATTACAATGCATTCTGTTGAGTTCAAATATTTCATGCAGTGTACTGATAACTGAGACAAGTGAAAGGGTATCAATCCTGCAGTCCTTTATGTCATGGATAATGTTGCAAGTAGTGGACATTTTTGGATCACTTGCCTCAAAATATCCATGTTCTAAGCAACTCTGATCAACATTTCATTCTATTAGACCTCATCTTACCATTTTTTTAAATGGTTTTAGATCAAGAATAGGACCTAATTGCAACATAAAAGACAGGACATTAAGATCTGCAAGTTTGTTTGTTGTTGGACTTTCTGAGATTGGTGTAAAGTTTGTTAAACAATCGTGTTCGGCAGTATTCAACAAAAGGGCAAAGGGTAATGAGGTAAGACCTGTGACAGTCTCTCCTTCTTGCTGCTGCATTAGTACGCAATAAACTGGCTTCTGCACACTGCGGAAACAGACCAAGCCTCATTCCCACAACAGTAAAAATCCTGATATCCCCAAATGATCCAACAACAATTTCCCCTGTTGTAACCTGAGATGGACAATAGGTGCAGAAGAAGGCCATTCGGCCCTTCAAGCCAGCACCACCATTCAATGTGATCATGGCTGATCATTCTCAATCAGTACCCCATTCCTGCCTTCTCCCCATACCCCCGGACTCTGTTATCCTTAAGAGATCTATCTAGCTCTCTCTTGAATGCATTCAGAGAATTGGCCTCCACTGCCTTCTGAGGCAGAGAATTCCACAGATTCACAACTCTCTGACTGAAAATGTTTTTCCTCATCTCCGTTCTAAATGGCCTATCCCTTACTCTTAAACTGTGGCCCCTGGTTCTGGACTCCCCCAACATTGGGAACATGTTTCCTGCCTCTAACGTGTCCAACCCCTTAATAATCTTTTATGTTTCGACAAGATCCCCTCTCATCCTTCTAAATTCCAGTGTATACAAGCCTAGCCGCTCCGGTCTTTCAACATAGGACAGTCCCTCCATTCCAGGAATTAACCTCGTAAACCTACGCTGCACGCCCTCAATAGCAAGAATATCCTTCCTCAAATTTGGAGACCAAAACTGTACACAGTACTCCAGGTACAGTCTCACTAGGGCCCTGTACAACTGCAGAAGGACCTCTTTGCTCCTATATTCAACTCCTCTTGTTATGAAGGCCAACATTCCATTGGTTTTCTTCACTGCCTGCTGTACCTGCATGCTTCCTTTCAGTGACTGATGCACTAGGATTCCCAGATCTCGTTATACGTCCCCTTTTCCTAACTTGACACCATTCAGATAATAATCTGCCTTCCTATTCTTGCCACCAAAGTGGATAACCTCACACTTATCCACATTAAACTGTATCTGCCATGCATCTGTCCACTCACACAACCTGTCCAAGTCACCCTGCAGCCTCATAGCATCTTCTCCACAGTTCACACTACCACCCAGCTTTAAAATCAGAAGAAACTCAATGTTCAAATAGATACAAAGAAGTGCAGATGCTGGTTTATAAAGAAAGACACAATATGCGCACGGGTCAAACAACACCTCTAGAGAACATTGATAGAAACATAGAAAAATAGGTGCAGGAGTAGGCCATTCGGCCCTTCAAGCCAATACCACCATTCAATAAGATCATGGCTGATCATACAAAATCAGTACCCCTTTACTGCTTTTTCCTCATCTCCCTTGATCCCTTTAGCCCTATGAGCTAAATCTAACTCTCTGTTCTATTTCAGGTGGGACCCTTCTTCAGATTAATAGTGAAGAGGGGGCAGAAAACTAGAAGAGCTGGGGGGAGGGCAGGACTAGTGAGTGATAGGTGAATACAGGTAAGGAGGGGGTTTTATAGGCAGATGTTTGGACAAAGGTCAAAGATGAAAAGACAAAAGCTGTGAGGTAAGGATAGAAGAGGTGTGAATTGTGAAGCTAGGGGAAGGAACCAGGTGTAGACTTGGTGACTATTTTAGCCTGATAAGACCTGTTGGATCTGTTGGCGATAACCAGCTTAACTCCCCTTCCCATTCTCATACTGACCAAGATACCTTCTCCATTGCCACAGTGAGGCCACACACAATCTGGAGCACCTGTCCCCATACCGAATCTCTCGCATCTATCCAGGTACCCCAGCAGTATCTTTCCCAGGATATCTTTCAACCTAACTGTGAGAACACTGAATTCTCCAATTTTATGTAACTGACCTACAAACAACTCTGTTTTTACTTTCTCATGCCTATGCCTCACCTGGGGTCTCACCCATTTTCCCCCTTCCTATCACTCACATCATTGTCCTGCCAATTCCGCCCCCCTTCCCCTCCAAAAACAAATCTGTGAAGGAGGGTGCCGACCTGAAACATCACCTATCCTTGTTCTCCGGAGAAGCTGCTGTTCTGCTGTTAGTCCAGCCCTGTGCGTCTAGGTGTTCAAGGTCCAATGAATCTAATCTAAAGCAGCAGCCAGGAATAGTTCTCAACCATGTGGTAGTTCAGCTGGAAATGATAGCATTGTGAGAGGAATAGTTTGCAGGCCTCCTGCTGGCTGTTTTGTTTAGGTGATCTGCAAATCCAGACCCATGCTACAAAATGTTGCACAAATATGTGTTAATTTACACAATCTTCTATTCAGTAATGCTAGTATAACAAACTTATTCTTCCATACAATGTAAGGCACAACATTGCCTTACATATAATTGTTTACATATAATTTACTCTAACATGGCATCAAAAACCATTTGTTAACTTATTTGATGCTCACATTCATGAATGATAACATTGAAATGCTTTGAATTAATTACTTTGTGTGGAGGCTGTTGGCTGTTGACTCATACATTTCTTGGAAAACAAATTTGAATCTTGGATAATTTGCAAAAGGTCAATGATTCATTTGTGACAATCACAACGACTACCGTACAAATGACAATACCATGATAGAATGGATAACCACAATAACCACAAAGACAGGGGCTAGGAGTGAATAACGGGCCTGGAGATGGATTGCTGGGGAAGGTTAGTGCATTTGTGTGCACGGTTTAGGGAAGAAATGGCTGCAAGAATCTTGTGGCTGGGTGTTCATAAGTTCTAGGAACAGAATGAGGCCATTCAGCCCATCAAGTCTACTCCACCATTCAATCATGGCTGATTTATCTTCCCCTTTTAACCCCATTCTACCTTCTCCCCATTATCCCTGACACCCACACTAATCACAAATCTATATATCGCTGCCTTAAAAATAGACATTGACGGCCTCCACAGCATTCTGTGACAATGAATTCTACAGATTTACCACCCTCTGACTAAAGAAATTCCTCCTCATCTCCTTCCTAAAGGAATATCCTTTAATTCTGAGGCTACGACCTCTGGTCCTAGACTCTCCCACCTAAGAGCGCATTTTCAAAATCTATCAGACTCAGGAACAGGGCTAAATGACAGGGAAATCATGTGATGAGGATCCAAAACCTTCAATGACGACTTCAGGGGATCACTGGTCAGAGGCAAGCCTCCAATCAGATGTTTGCAGGGAGTGAATACACTTGATGGAGGGAGTTGTGAACTGGGCCTCAGCAGCATCAGAACCACAAGGGAACGCCTGGAACTTGAGTGTATGACAGATGTCCAAATATCACAGGATGAGAAAATCGAGGAGACAGGAGCACTGAACAATCAAGAAGCCCCAAAAGGGTCAAAAGTGAGATTGGGATAATTGTTGATGTGGGTGGATAGTTCCAGTGCCATAATATCAAAGGAGCACTGAACAAATCAAGGGGAAGATAGTGTAGTGTGCCAAGTAGGCCGAAATAACGACAAGTAGTCAGGATTAACGAAAGTGTGTTTACTGTATCTCTGGAACTCCAAAAGGGAATGAGAGTCATGCGGTCCTTGACCTTTATACTCCCAGCCGAAGTCCGCCTCCTTGGATCGACCCATTCCCGTGCCGAGGGGTCGTGAGTGGTATGGCCCGACCCTCGGGAGCCGCCACAGGACCCCCCCCCAGAACCAGAGGCACGAAACGCACCGGTGGTCGCACTAGTCGACCGAACCGTGTACGGTACCCGTCCGACGGGGGTTCTGGCGGGGGCACAGCTGGAGGGACGACCGGGGGGTCTGGCGGGGGCACAGCTGGAGGGACAAACGGGGGCGGAGAAGGGGGTACAAATACCGGTCGAGATGAGGGGATCGGCGGGTGCGGTGTTGGAGGCAAGGTTTGTGACCGTCCAGCAACGCGAGCATGTCATCCAGCAGCGCGGATGGGCGACGGTCGCCCAGGGGAGGCATGTGGAGGATTCTTTTGGCCCGCTCCATTCTCGGGAGCCGGTAAGTTTCCAGCAATAGAACTTTTAGCGCATCGTATTTACCTTGGGTCGGTAGGTTGGCAAGGAACTCGGTTACCCGCTGGACCGTGTCCTGGTCCAGGGCTCCAACCAGGTAGAAAAACCGTGTATCATCCGACCGGATGGACTTAAGCTGGAAATATACCTCAGCTTGCTGGAACCAGACGTGGGGTCGGTGGGTCCAAAAGGTAGGGAGGGCTACGGAAATTGCCTCGATAGCCGGTGTAGCGCCCTCGGACAGCGAGACGAAGGCTGAGCTCCATGACTTGTCCATTTTTCTATAATGGACCGTTCGGGGTCACCAATGTAGTGTGCCAAGTAGGCCGAAATAACGACAAGTAGTCAGGATTAACGAAAGTGTGTTTACTGTATCTCTGGAACTCCAAAAGGGAATGAGAGTCATGCGGTCCTTGACCTTTATACTCCCGGCCGAAGTCCGCCTCCTTGGATCGACCCATTCCCGTGCCGAGGGGTCGTGAGTGGTATGGCCCGACCCTCGGGAGCCGCCACAGGAGACACAAAATGCTGGAATAACTCAGCAGATCAGGCAGCATCTCTGGAGAAAAGGAATAGGTGACTATTTGGGTCGAGACCCTTCTTCAGATCTGATGATGGGTCTTGACCCGAAACGTCACCTATTACTTTTCTCCCAATACTGCTCAACCCACCGAGTTACTCCAGCATTTTGTGTCGATCCTCAGTGTGAACCAGCATCAGGTGACGGAGGTATGTGTTGAGGAGCACTTTGGGTCTAGTGATCATAATGCCATTAGTTTCAATATCATTATGGAGAAGGTCAAATCTGGACCAAGGGTTGAGATTTTGGATTGGAGAAAGGCTAATTTTGAGGAGATGAGAAAGGATTTAAAAGGAGTGAAATGGAAATTGTTGTTTTATGAAAAGGATATAATAGAGAAATGGAGGATATTTAAAGGTGAAATTTTGAGAGTACAGAGTCTTTATGTCCCTGTTCGGTGGAAAGGAAAGAATAATAATTTGAAAGAGCCGTGGTTTTCCAGGGAAATTGGACACGGTTCGGAAAAAGAGGGAGATATACAATAAATATAAGCGGCAGGGAGTAAATGAGGTTCTTGAGGAATATAAAGAATGTAAAAGGAATCTTAAAAAGGAAATTAGAAAAGCGAAAAAAAGATATGAGGCTGCTTTGGCAAGTAATGTAAAAGTAAACCCCAAGGGGTTCTACAGATATGTCAATAGCAAAAGGATAGTGAGGGATAAAATTGGTCCATTAGAGAGTCAGAGTGGACAGCTATGTGCTGAGCCGGAAGAAATGGGGGAGATATTAAACAATTTATTTTCTTCGGTATTTACCGAGGAGAAGGATATTGAATTATGAGAGGTAAGCGAAACAAGTAGAGTAGTGATGGAAATTAGGAGGATTAAAGAAGAGGAGGTACGGACACTTTTGAAGAATATAAAAGTGGATAAGTCTCCAGGTCCTGATAGGATATTCCCTAGGACATTGAGGAAAGTTAGTGCAGAAATAGCTGGGGCTATGACGGAAATATTTCAAACGTCATTAGAAACAGGGATGGTGCCGGAAGATTGGCGCATTGCGCATGTTGTGCCTTTGATTAAAAAAGGTTCTAAAAGTAAACCTAGCAATTATAGACCTATTAGTTTGACGTCTGTGGTGGGAAAATTAATGGAAAAGATACATAGGGACAATATATATAATTATTTGGATAATCAAGGCCTGATTAGAAACAGTCAACATGGATTTGTGCCTGGAAGGTCATGTTTGACTAATCTTCTTGAATTTTTTGAAGAGGTTACCAGGGAAATTGATAAGGGCAAGGCTGTGGATGTTGTCTATATGGACTTCAGTAAGGCATTTGACAAGGTTCCACATGGAAGGTTGATTAAGAAGGTTAAATCGTTGGGTATTAATAGTGAGGTTGCAAGATGGATTCAACAATGGCTGAATGGGAGATACCAGAGGGTAACGGTTGACAATTGTATGTCAGGTTGGAGGCCAGTGTCTAGTGGAGTGCCCCAAGGATCTGTGTTGGGTCCACTGTTGTTTGTCATTTACATTAATGATCTGGATGATGGTGTGGCAAATTGGATTAGTAAATATGCAGATGATACTAAGATAGGTGGAGCAGTTGATAGTGAGGTAGATTTTCAAAGTCTACAGAGAGACTTGGGCCTTTTGGAAGGGTGGGCTGAAAGATGGCAGATGGAGTTTAATGCTGATAAGTGTGAGGTGCTGCATTTTGGTAGGACAAATCAAAATAGGACGTACAGGGTAAATGGTAGGGAATTGAGGAATGCAGTGGAACAGAGGGATCTGGGAATAACTGTGCATTGTTCCCTGAAGGTGGATAGGGTGGTGAAGAAGGCATTTGGTATGCTTGCCTTTATAAATCAGAGCATCGAGTATAGAAGTTGGGATGTAATGTTGAAATTGTACAGGGCATTGGTGAGGCCGAATCTGGAGTATGGTGTGCAGTTCTGGTCGCCAAATTATAGGAAGGATGTCGACAAAATGGAGAGGGTACAGAGGAGATTTACTAGAATGTTGCCTGGGTTTCAGCACTTAGGCTACAGAGAGAGGTTGAACAGGTTGGGTCTTTATTCTTTGGAGCGTAGAAGGTTGAGGGGGGACTTGATAGAGGTTTTTAAAATTTTGAGAGGGACGGACAGAGTTGACGTGGGTAGGCTTTTCCCTTTGAGAGTGGGGAAGATTCCAACAAGGGGACAGAGCTTCAGAATTGAGGGACAAAGGTTTAGGGGTAACATGAGGGGGAACTTCTTTACTCAGAGGGTTGTGGCTGTATGGAATGGGCTTCCGGTGGAAGTGGTGGAGGCTGGCTCGATTTTATTATTTAAGAGTAAATTGGATAGGTATATGGATAAGAGGGGATTAGAGGGTTATGGTCTGAGTGCAGGTAGATGAGACTAGGTCAGGGAGAATGGTCGGCGTGGACTGGTAGGGCCGGACAGGCCTGTTTCCACTAGATGGCAGCGCGTGCAGACGCAGCGGCCCCACACTCTCCCGATTTTTCGAGTGTTTTTAATGTTTTATCAAGTTCGTCATGTTTGTCACTTCAACAACTCTGGACAGTCAGCAGTAGACAGTATAGTCGTGAGTTCTTGCTGGACAAGAAAACAACATCATCAACACTGGACGCTATGCTTGCAGAGGAACTTAGCGGCCTCAGAATACTCTGCCTGACCTCGACCTTGGCCTCGAGTGCTGCCCCCCGGCTGGAAAGGAGACACCGCAGGCGGTGTGAGAGGAAGCAGAAGAGGGGTAAGCGCGGAGGCATCCGGGCTAGGCTAGCGGCTAGCCCACACAGACCGGCTATTCCGAGCATGCTAATGGCTAATGTACGCTCACTGGACAATAAAATGGACACTATAAGACTTCTCCGGTCGACCCAGCGTGAGGTGAGGGAATGTTGTGTTTACGTTTTTACGGAAACATGGCTTAATGACAACATCCCGGACTCCGCTGTTCAGCTCGACCGGCTAACATGCTACCGATCGGACAGAGCTACGGTTAGCGGGGGGAAGACTCGCGGCGGCGGTGTGATTGTTTACATCAGTGATGCTTGGTGTCGGGACGCTGTGTTGGTCTACAAACACTGTTCACCGCTGGCGGAGTTTATGGTTGTGAAGTGCCGACCTTTCTACCTCCCGAGGGAGCTAACAGCTATCCTGTTAGTCGCTGTTTACATCCCTCCCAGTTCCAACAACAAGGACAGAGAGGAGGCACTCTGCGAACTGTACCGGGCCATCTCTGAGCAGCAGACAGCACACCCAGATGGCTTTCTCATCGTAGCTGGGGACTTCAACCATGCTAACCTAAAAACTGTCATGCCCAAAGTATACCAGCATGTTGATTTCCCAACACGAGAAAACAACACCTTGGACCTTGTCTACACGACCATCAAAGGAGCATACAAGGCTTCCCCCCTCCCCCACATCGGCCTCTCTGATCACCTCACCGTTCTGCTGAAACCGGCATACAGACCCCGGGTGAAAGTCACCAAACCGGTTTCAAAAGAGGTACGTGTGTGGTCAGAGGACAGCACAGCTGCACTCCAAAACTGCTTTGAGACTACAGACTGGGACATGTTCAAGCAGGCAGCAACATACAACAACACAACCAACATTCAGGAATACACAGAGACAGTTACAGGCTACATCACCAAATGCATTGACGATGTGACCCACACCAGAGCCATCACCATCCGGGCTAACCAGAAGCCATGGCTGACAGGGGAGGTCCATGGGCTGCTGAGGGTCCGCAACGCTGCCTTCAGAGAGGGCAATCCAGCCGGTCTCAGAGCAGCCAGGGCCAACCTTTCCAGTGGCATCAGGAAAGCCAAACAACACTACACCCGGCGCATCACAGCCCACTTCAGTGACAGCAGAGACACACGGAGCCTGTGGAAGGGTATTAGGACTATCACGGACTACAAACCCTTACCACAGACCTGTGACAGTGACACCTCTCTCTTGAACGACCTCAACGGCTTCTTCGCACGCTTTGAAGCACAGAGCAACACACCTGCGCAGAAAACAACTCCCCCCCCCAACGACCAGGCTATTTGTCTGTCTCCAGGCAGTGTGAGGAGCACACTGTTAAGGATTAACACCCGGAAAGCTTCTGGACCTGACAACATTCCTGGTCGTGTGCTAAAAGACTGCGCAGCTGAGCTCACAGATGTCCTCACAGACATCTTCAACATCTCCCTGAGCCAGGCTGTTGTTCCCTTGTGCTACAAAGAAACCACCATCATACCTGTGCCCAAGAAGTCTTCTCCATCCTGCTTCAACGACTACCGCCCTGTAGCGCTGACTTCAACCATCATGAAGTGCTTCGAGAGGCTGGTCATGAAGCAGATCAGATCCAACCTCCCCCCCTCCCTGGACCCGTTTCAGTTTGCATATCGAGCTAAGCGGTCCACTGAGGATGCCATCTCCTCTGCTCTACACCCAGCCCTCACCCACTTGGACACTAAAAACTCATATGTTAGGATGCTGTTCATAGACTTTAGCTCAGCATTTAACACCATCATCCCCCAGCAGCTGGTTTGTAAACTAACAAATCTGGGCCTCAGCCCCCTTCTCTGCAACTGGCTGCTGGACTTCCTCACTGCCAGACCCCAGTCCGTACGGGTCGGCAGCAACACATCGGACACCATCACGCTGAGTACGGGTGCCCCACAAGGATGTGTGCTAAGCCCCCTGCTCTTCACCTTGCTGACCCACGACTGCACACCCACCTACAGCTCCAACCACTTCGTCAAGTTTGCGGATGACACAACAGTGGTGGGTCTCATCAGCAACAACGACGAGACCCACTACAGGAAGGAGGTGGACCAGCTGGCCGCGTGGTGCACAGACAACAATCTCTTCCTGAATGTGGAGAAAACAAAGGAGATTGTTGTCGACTTCAGGAGAACGCACACCCAACACCCCCACCCACTGACCATCAATGGTGCTGCTGTGGAGCAGGTGAGCAGCACCAAATTTCTGGGGGTGAACATCACCGAGGATCTCTCCTGGAGCAACAACATCACGTCCATCGCCAAGAAAGCCCAGCAGCGCCTCTACTTCCTCCGCAAACTGAAGAGAGCGGGAGCCCCCACACCCATCATGTACACTTTTTACCGAGGTGCCATCGAGAGCATCTTCAGCAGCTGCATCACTGTGTGGTTCGGAAGCTGCACAGCCTCCAGCCGTAAGACCCTGCAGCGTATAGTGAACACTGCTGAGAGGATCACTGGCGCCTCACTCCCAACACTCCTGGTCCTTTACACCACCCGCCTCACCCGCAAAGCATTGAGCATTGTGGGTGACCCCTCCCACCCCTCCAACAGCCTCTTCACCCTCCTGCCTTCAGGGAGAAGGTTTCGCAGCCTGAGGTCAAGCACCACCCGACTAAAGAACAGTTTTTTCCACCAGGCTGTCAGGATGCTGAACTCTCTCCCCTCCCTTCCTCCTCTCTCCCCTGCCCCTATGGGACCTGGACTTTAACACCCCACACACACGCACATCCAGCACCAGACACTTTTTTAAAAAAAATTTGAAGTGACTATATTTTATATTTTATATTTTATGTTGATTGTTGTTTGCTGTGCCTTTTGTTTTATGCACTTTGTTCCTCGGGATTGTGGGAAACGGTATTTCGATTTTCTGTCTGTGTAAACTGGCTGAGGATTGACAATAAAATTGACTTTGACTTGACTTTGACTGTAGTTGTTATATATGTTATATATGTTATATCTGCAGTTTCTTCTTTCACATCAAGCGGAAGTAAAGGATTTAAGGGTAACTCCAATCTAGCTGTTGGCTAGTAGAAATGTTCAATGCTGAGGACTATTTGGTCTAATTTCACTCATAGCGCTCCAGAATTAATCTTTGTACACCTGGCACAATTTCTGTACCAGTCACAGGCAGAATAATATCATTACTCATGAAACACTCCTTCTGTTCCGTGAGTAATGATGTCATTCTGTCTGTGACTGGTACAGAAATTGTGTCAGGTGTACAAAGATAAATTACTGTAGAAGGTTACAGTTCAAATTTTAAGAGGGCTAATGGTTGACTTTAGTAGGGGAAAGGCAAGGATCCATGAACCTGTCTTTATCGGTGGGATGGTGGTGGCGAGAGTCAACAGCTTTAAATTTCTTGGTGTTCATATCTTTGAAGTTTGGTCCTGTGCCCAGCATATTGATGCAGTTGCAAAGAAAGCCCATCAATGCCTCTACTTTCTCAAAAGATTGAAGAGATTCCGTATGTCAATGATTGCTCCATCGAACTTCTCCATCTGTTGTAGAGAATGCACACGGACTGATTCCATCATGGCCTGATTTGGCAACTCAAGAGTTAGACTTAGCTCTAAGGGCTAAAGGAATTAAGGGATATGGGGGAAAAGCAGGAACGGGGTACTGATTTTCAATGATCAGCCATGATCATATTAAATGTTGGTGCTTGCTCGAAGGGGCGAATGGTCTACTCCTGCACCTATTTTAAATTTTAAAAATGTAAAAACTCAAACTGGCAGGTGCAAAGGAGATTACAAAGAGTGGTAGACATAGTGCAGTCCATGACATGTACTAACCTCTCCACCATCGAAGGGATCTATAGGAGGTGCTGCCTCAAAAAAGTAGCCAATATTGTCCAAGACTCAGACCACCCTGGCCACACTCTCATTTCACTGCTATCATCAGGAAAAAGGTACAATAGCCTGAAAACCAGGCGCACCATGCTCAAGAGTAGCTTCTTCCCCGCAACCAATAAAGTCGTGAACGATGTGCGTCACTAACCTCGACTATGAATTTCTATGGACTATCCTTTGTTGCACCAAAGAGTTATATTATCTCGATGTTTTGTATGCTGCAAATAAGAATTTCATTTTTCCTTGTCAGTACTTATGACAATTAAATACTCTTGACCGTCTTGACATGACTCTTGAGTAATGCTAAAGGAATTGCAATGGTTGTTATTGCTTTTCTCTCCAGGTAAAGGCTATTTCCGTTGCATAAATTGAGAAATGTTGCTTTTTTCCTACAAAGAATCAACATGCTCTTTTCTCCAAAATGCAGAGTAATATTTAGTTGATTTTACTTCATTGTTCATAGAATGATGCCCATAATTAAGGTTTAGTTGTCATATATGTTTAGTTTATAGATACAACGCAGAAGCAGGCCCTTCGGCCCACCGAGCAATTCTTGCACATTAACACACACTCGGAATAATTCCTGCACACACCAGGAACAATATTTATATTCATACCAAGCCAATTAACCTACAAACCTGTCCGTTTTGGGAGTTTTGGAGGAAACTGAGGATCTAGGAGAATACCCACACAGGACACGAGGAGAAAGTGCAAACTCTGTACGGACAGTACCCGTAGTCAGGATTGAACCCGGGTCGTTGGCGCTGTAAGGCAGTAGCTCCACCGCAATGCCACTGTGCTGACCATGTTCTGGGATATCCATTGTGGCCTTCTTTAATATTTCAAAAGTAGAATATTCCAGATGCTGGATTTTTTTAAAAATGCCAACAGAAAATGTTGAAAATGCACAGTACACCACACCGCATCTGCAGAGACGGAAATACAGTAAGTGCTTCAAGTCAACAATCTTTCCTTAAACCTGGAAAAATTAGGAATGAAGCACACTTTGTTGTAGTGCAAGCAGGAAAGGTGTGGAGAGAGCACAGTGGAATGTCCGAGGTAGGGTGGGGACCGGGCAAAATTAAATGGTGTTGGTGAAAGAGAGAGGTAAAGGAAGTGGGGGGAGTGCATATGGGAGAAGACAAATAGCAGAAGGGGAAAAAGTAAACAAAGCTGAATGTAAAAAATGGGAGATGCAAGATTTCAGATATCTCTCTCGCCTTGAAGATTATGCCATGTGGGAAAATATGGTGCTGTTTCTTAAGCTTCCATGGAGAGTTAGAACAATGTAGGAGCTAAAGACAGAGAGGTCGGAGTCACCCTTGTGAACGAAATAGAGGTGTAGAGCAGACCAATTTTCATTTAGTTTTCATGGTGTGCAGGAAGTTGCATCGTGAGCAGTTTTAAAAATGCAATATACTAATTTAGTGTATAGTGTACAAAAATATCTTTGGATATTTTTTCAAATTTCCAGCAACTGGAATATTCTGCTTTTGGAATATGAAAAACCCAGAATGAATACACAGTACACATGGCAATTAAAGCTTAATTAATGGGCATGGTTCTAATAGCAATGATGTAAAATGGATTTTTTTAAAAAGTTTGGAGAAAATGCTGGTTGGTACATAAGGTGTGGAATTAAAATAACTATCATATTGCGCAGATTTTTTTTCAATATTATACAACAGAGGATTGCCACTTCAACTGGAAGGACTGTTTGAATCCCGAGGCAGTAGAGAAGGAAGTAAAAGGGCAGGTATTGCAACTCGTATGTTTGCATGAGAAGGCAGGTGGTTGTTGATTGAGATGGTAGAGTAAACCAGGATGTGAGGGGAAATATTGGTCCCTTCAGAATGTGGAAAGGGGCAGGCAAGGAAAGCTGGATCTGATGGTGGCATTGTGTTTAGTTTAGTTTAGTCGGGATCGAACCCGGGTCTCCGGAGCTGCATTTGCTGTAAGGCAGCAACTCCACAGCTGCTCCACCGTGCTACCCTAAGGAGGAGGTGCTGGAGGTGTTAGACATTTGGGAGGATGACTTGTTGGTAGTTGGTGGGCTGGAAGGTGAGGACAAGGGGAACCCTAACCTTGATCTGCGAGGGATTGGATAAGAATAGGGAAAGGGAGTAGATGTGTTTGAGACTTTAATCAACTATGGTTGAGGGTACACCACAGTTGAGGGACAGGAAAAAACTCAGTAGAACTGGGTGTAGATAGTGACACATTGAAGTTGGAGACACTGGGGGAGTGGAAGGAAGACCATTCAAGAGGCAGGGAGGGAAATAGCAGTGGAAATCTGAGGGCCTGTTATGAATGTTGGACATTAACCCAGCCCCTGTGATGGAAGTACAGGTTGATGAAGGGAGGTGTCAAATGGACCTGTTAAACCTGAAAAGAAATTGGCAGCAAAGATGAGTCATTACAAGAGCTTGAAATTGTACTTGCATCTTGATAATGTTTCAGCATTTTTTGTTGATAAATGGCAATAATAGTGATGAAGCAACAACATTGAAAGTTCTTTAAATGAATCCATGTCATTAGACAAAGTAATCACACAATGATATGTTTACAGAATGATCAAAGTTGATAACTATTGTAAAATACTCAATGTTTAGAAGAGATAGGCAAGATAGTAAAAGGGCATGTCCTGATAATAAAGGATGGTTAAAAGAAAACAGATTTTAACTTGGAAAATTAAGAGCTAGAGTCATGGCATGGGTGGCATTGTGGCTTAGTGTTGCTGCCTTACAGCTTTTGCAGCGTTGGAGACCTGGGTTCGATCCCGACTACGGGTGCTGTCTGTACAGAGTTTGTACATACTCCCTGTAACTGCATGGGTTTTCTCCAAGATCTTTGGTTTCCTCCCACACTCCAAAGGCGTACAGGTTTGCAGGTTAATTGGTTTGGCAGAAGTGTAAATTGTCCCTAGTTTGTGTAGGATAGTATTAAAGTGCGGGGATCGCTGGTCGGTGTGGACTCAGTGGGCCGAGTGCTTCCGCGCTGTATCTCTACACTAAAAACTAGATCAGTCAGGATGAAGCTAAGAGAGCAAGGGCCAGAAAACTTTATGGGGAATTGTTTGTAGAAACAAGGAATGGCAGATGCTGGCTTAGTGTCTGAAGAAGGGCCCTGATCCAAAACTTCATCCATGTTCTCCAAGGATGCTGCATGACTCGCTGAGTTACTCCAACATTTTGTGTCTTTCCAAGGGGAATTGTTTATTACCCTGCTAAAGTAGTGGTAATGTACAGCATTGAATGAAATAGGTAATAGAAGTACTTGTAACAAGATTATTACAATAATCATTGCTGACTATAGTTTACATTTAGGTTGGCAATGCAAATTAGCAATAATTGTGTGTAGCCCAATTCATGGACAATATAGTTTGTGTAGGAAAGAACTGCAGATGCTGGTTTAAACCAAAGGCACACGGTGGCGCAGCAATAGAGTTGTTGCCTTGCAGCACCAGAGACCTGGGTTCGATCCCGACTATGGGTGCTGTCTGTACGGAGTTTGTACATTCTCCACGTGACTGCGTAGGTTTTCTTTGAGATAGACAATAGACAATAGACAATAGGTGCAGGAGTAGGCCATTCAGCCCTTCGAGCCAGCACCGCCATTCAATGCGATCATGGCTGATCACTCTCAATCAGTACCCCGTTCCTGCCTTCTCCCCATACCCCTTCACTCCGCTATCCTTAAGAGCTCTATCCAGCTCTCTCTTGAAAGCATCCAACGAACTGGCCTCCACTGCCTTCTGAGGCAGAGAATTCCACACCTTCACCACCCTCTGACTGAAAAAGTTCTTCCTCATCTCCGTTCTAAATGGCCTACCCCTTATTCTCAAACTGTGGCCCCTTGTTCTGGACTCCCCCAACATTGGGAACATGTTATCTGCCTCTAATGTGTCCAATCCCCTAATTATCTTATATGTTTCAATAAGATCCCCCCTCATCCTTCTAAATTCCAGTGTATACAAGCCCAATCGCTCCAGCCTTTCAACATACGACAGTCCCGCCATTCCGGGAATTAACCTAGTGAACCTACGCTGCACGCCCTCCATAGCAAGAATATCCTTCCTCAAATTTGGAGATCAAAACTGCACACAGTACTCCAGGTGCGGTCTCACCAGGGCCCGGTACAACTGTAGAAGGACCTCTTTGCTCCTATACTCAACTCCTCTTGTTACGAAGGCCAACATTCCATTGGCTTTCTTCACTGCCTGCTGAACCTGCATGCTTCCTTTCATTGACTGATGCACTAGGACACCCAGATCTCGTTGAACTCCCCCTCCTCCTAACTTGACACCATTCAGATAATAATCTGCCTTTCTATTCTTACTTCCAAAGTGAATAACCTCACACTTATCTACATTAAACTGCATCTGCCATGTATCCGCCCACTCACACAACCTGTCCAAGTCACCCTGCAGCCTTATTGCATCTTCCTCACAATTCACACTACCCCCCAACTTAGTATCATCTGCAAATTTGCTAATGGTACTTTTAATCCCTTCGTCTAAGTCATTAATGTATATCGTAAATAGCTGGGGTCCCAGCACCGAACCTTGCGGTACCCCACTGGTCACTGCCTGCCATTCCGAAAGGGACCCATTTATCCCCACTCTTTGCTTTCTGTCTGTCAACCAATTTTCTATCCATGTCAGTACCCTACCCCCAATACCATGTGCCCTAATTTTGCCCACTAATCTCCTATGTGGGACCTTGTCGAAGGCTTTCTGAAAGTCGAGGTACACCACATCCACTGACTCTCCCTTGTCAATTTTCCTAGTTACATCCTCAAAAAATTCCAGTAGATTTGTCAAGCATGATTTCCCCTTCGTAAATCCATGCTGACTCGGAATGATCCCGTTACTGCTATCCAAATGCTCATCAATTTTGTCTTTTATAATTGACTCCAGCATCTTCCCCACCACTGATGTCAGACTAACTGGTCTATAATTACCCGTTTTCTCTCTCCCTCCTTTCTTAAAAAGTGGGATAACATTTGCTATCCTCCAATCCACAGGAACTGATCCTGAATCTATAGAACATTGAAAAATGATCTCCAATGGTTCCACTATTTCTAGAGCCACCTCCTTAAGTACTCTGGGATGCAGACCATCAGGCCCTGGGGATTTATCAGCCTTCAGTCCCATCAGTCTACCCAAAACCATTTCCTGCCTAATGTGGATTTCCTTCAGTTCCTCCATCACCCTAGGTTCTCCGGCCCCTAGAACATTTGGGAGATTGTGTGTATCTTCCTCAGTGAAGACAGATCCAAAGTAACGGTTTAACTCGTCTGCCATTTCTTTGTTCCCCATAATAAATTCCCCTGCTTCTGTCTTCAAGGGACCCACATTTGCCTTGACTATTTTTTTCCTCTTCACGTACCTAAAAAAACTTTTGCTATCCTCCTTTATATTATTGGCTAGTTTACCCTCGTACCTCATCTTTTCTCCCCGTATTGCCTTTTTAGTTAACTTTTGTTGCTCTTTAAAAGAGTCCCAATCCTCTGTCTTCCCACTCTTCTTTGCTATGTTATACTTCCTCTCCTTAATTTTTATGCTGTCCCTGACTTCCCTTGTCAGCCACAGGTGTCTCTTACTCCCCTTAGAGTCTTTCCACCTCTTTGGAATAAATTGATCCTGCAACCTCTGCATTATTCCCAGGAATACCTGCCATTGCTGTTCTACCATCTTCCCTGCTAGGGCCTCCTTCCAATCAATTTTGGCCAGCTCCTGCCTCATGCCTCTGTAATCCCCTTTGCTATACTGTAATACCGACACTTCCGATTTTCCCTTCTGCCTTTCCATTTGCAGAGTAAAACTTATCATGTTGTGATCACTGCCTCCTAATGGCTCTTTTACCTCTAGTCCCCTTATCAGATCAGGATCATTACACAACACTAAATCCAGAATTGCCTTCTCCCTGGTAGGCTCCAGTACAAGCTGTTCTAAGAATCCATCTCGAAGGCACTCTACAAACTCTCTTTCCTGGGGTCCATTTCCAACCTGATTTTCCCAGTCTACCTGCATGTTGAAATCTCCCATAACCACCGTAGCATTACATTTTTGACACGCCAATTTTATCTCCTGATTCAACTTGCACCCTATGTCGAGGCTACATTCCAAAGACGTACAGGTTTGTAGGTTAATTGGTTTGGCATAAGTGTAAATTGTCCCTAGTGTGTGTAGGATAGTATTAATGTGAGGGGATCGCTGGTCACTGTGGATTCAGTGGGCCGAAGGGCCTGCTTCCACGCTGTATCTCTAAACTAAAAACTAAATCAGTCAGGATGAAGCTGAGAGAGCAAGGACCAGAAAACTTTATGGGGAATTGCTTGTAGAAACAAGGAATTGCAGATGGTGGTTTAGTGTCTGAAGAAGGGTCCTGATCCAAAACTTAATCCATGTTCTGTAAGGATGCTGCATGACTTGCTGAGTTACTCCAGCATTTTGTCTTTTCCACGCTGTATCTCTCAACTAAAAGCTGGAGTAACTCAGCGGGTCAGGCAGCATCTCTGGAGAAAAGGAATAGGTAACGTATCAGGTCGAGACCCTTCTTCAGACTGCGAGTCGGGGGAGAGGGTGTTTAGAGATATGGAATGGCAGGGTGTGAAAACGTCAGATCAAAGCAGACAATGGTAAAGGAAATGTAGAATGGTTCATTGTTTGCTGAGGGGAGGTTGACAAGGAAGCATACAATCAATAAATTAATCAGAAGGGCAGTGAAACTAGTCAGAGAACTAGGGTGGGGGAGAGGGAGGGAAAGCAAGGGTTACTTGAAATTAGATAAATCAATATTGCACTGGGTTGCACTTTGAAAGCTGCCAAGGAGATATAGCTTTCTGGATCAGGTATTGAGCAACCAACTATGAGGACACAGGGTCTGCCGACGTTGTAATCTGGAGCAACAAACAGTCCGTTAACGGAACTCATCAGGTCGGGCAATATTGTGGAAGAAAATGGGCAGTCTATGTTTCAGGTCAGGACCCTTCATATGCCCCGCAGATATGAGAGTGCAGATATGGGAATCTGGAGGAGCAAGCAATCTGCTGAAAGATCTCAGCACATCAAGCATCATCTATGGAGGGAAATAGCCAGAGGACATTTCAGGTTAGAAATATCTGCTGTTACCAGTCTTATGAAACACTTGATGATGGTGGATAGTTCAATAGTACTTTATTTGTCACATGTGCAACTGCACAGTGAAATACTCTTGAATATATTACGTATGCGGGTGCTGCCATTTTTGGCGCCATTATTCAAAGTCCAGCATCTGCAGTTCTTTGTTTCTAGCCATGTACTTTGCAGCTGCATCCCTTGGTCATGACTCCTGCAAGTGAATCCTCTCCACATCTACCCTGTCGAGCCCCCTTCCAATCTTACATTCAAAATGGTGTCCAATCAGAGCCACTAGATCATTGACACACGGACCCAAACAGTCTTTCCAGGTGACACACAGGTTCACCTGCACCTCCTCCAACCTCATCTATTGCATCCGCTGCTCCAGATGTCAACTTATTTACATCGGCGAAACCAAACGCAGGCTCGGCGATCGCTTCGCTCAACACCTGCGCTCGGTCCACGTTAACCAATCTGATCTCCCAGTGGCTGAGCACTTCAACTCCCCCTCCCGTTCCCAGTCTGACCTTTCTGTCATGGGCCTCCTCCAGTGCCATAGTGAGGCCCACCAGAAATTGGAGGAACAACACCTCATATTTCGCCTGGGCAGCTTGCAGCCCAGTGGTATGAACATCGACTTCTCCACCTTTAGATAGTTCCTCTGTCCCTCTCTTCCCCTCCCTCTTCCCAGATCTCCCTCTATCTTCCTGTCTCCACCTATATCCTTCCTTTGTCCCGCCCCCCTGACATCAGTCTGAAGAAGGGTCTCGACCTGAAAAGTCGCCCATTCCTTCTCTCCTGAGATGCTGCCTGACCTACTGAGTTACTCCAGCATTTTGTGAATAAATACCTCCCTCACTGTTGTTCAGCACTGGGTTAATACTGGTCTTTTTGAAGCTCAGAATGGAAAAGTGAGAGGTTAAAAATGGCTGTGAATATCTCTGCCATCTGATCCGCACAGGTCCTAAGGATTCAGGCAGGGACTCCATCTAGTCCAGTTGTTATCCATGGATTCACTCTCAAGAAAGCCGATCTTATGTCTACTTCTGTTATCGTTCATGCAGATGCACCCGGGACTTGCGATGCTAGTGCAGGGGGGGGGGGGGGGGGGGGGGGGTTAACCAGTCCACCATCGATCTTCTGTTCAAACCGGGAGTAGAGTGCCTTTAGTTCATTGGGGAGAGATCTTTAATGCCAGCGATACTGACTGCCTTTGCTTTGTAACCTGTTACAGCCGGCAAGATTTGCCACTATCTATGGCTATCTGTGTCGTTGCCTCTAGACTCTAGCTTAGTCCCTCTTGGCATTCTTAATGTCTCTGTGAAAGTCATAGATAGATTTATTGTACTGCTCGGGATCACTTGATTTGAACACTGCACATTTGGTCTCTCAACCTACCTTATTTTTTATCTGCATTTTCTTTGTAATTGTAATGCTATCATACCGTAACATTATATTCTGCACACTAGCATTTTTCTGTTTGCATTACCTGTTGCACCTGTGTGTGGCTTGATTGTCTTCATGTGGAGTATGATTTGACTGGATAGCCCACAAGCAACATTTTTCATTCTATCTCGTTGCATGTAAACCACACACAACTCAGGTATGAGGTGGGTCACGCATGGTAGATTTGAAGATTAAAAATTATGAAAGTAAGTAAACAAGCAATGAAGAACATTTAAATAATCATCACATAGGTTACAATCACTAAATGTATCTCTTCAAGAACAATCAAGAGGAAAACACTTACAATGTTGCCAAAAGGAACAGCATGGCTGAGAACTGGAGCACTGGAAACAATTCAAACAGAGCACAGGAAGAGCAAGGCATTGATAAGGAGAGTGATCATATGAGCGTAATCAACGAAGAAAGCTAAAGCATTCTGTGAGAGTTTGAATCGACACATAAAAATGAAAAGATGAGCTCTGTTGGTCCTTTACAGACTGCGAGGAGAAATGATATTGCAGACTAAGGTAACGGCAAAGAATATAAACAAATATGTAATGTTTACACAGAAGATGGCACAAAAAATGATTCCTGAAACTAATGGAGCACAGACATAGAGTGAAGGAGAAGAAATAAATGAGTATTCGTAAAAATAGTGAGACTAAACAGTCAGAGCCAGAACGCCCTCAGAACTTTGACACGAATCACAATATAAATGATATAAATAGTAGATATACTGGTTGTCGTATTTCAAGATTCCATGCATTCTGGAATGGTTCCTGTGGACTGGTTAAATCCCCCCCCCCCCCCTTCACAAGGAGGGAGAAAGAAATCAGTAGAGATCAATTAGACTGCCATTGCTAAAGGGGAAATTACTAGAATCTGTTCACAGGACACTCGAGGCTGATGGGAGCGGGCGAATCCCAGCAGATTGAGAATATAGTGGCATGGTTGGCAAGTTTGCGGATGACACTAAAATCGACGGTATGATGGTCAATGAAGGATTTGATCTAATATTGCAGTAAGATCTGGATCAACTGGGGCATTGGGCTAGGAATGGCAAACAGAGTTTAATTCCAATAAATACGAGGTGGCATTTTGGTAAGACAAACTGGGGCAGGACTCGCACAGTAAATGATAGGGTGCAGGGGAGTGTTGCAGAGCAGGGAGACCAAGGGGTGCAGATGTGTTGTTCCTTGAAAGTGGAGACACAGACAGGGGGATGAAGAAAGCATGTGGCACGTCACTGCGTTGAGTACAGGAGTTGGGACGGCATGTTGCAGTTGCACAAGACATTGGTTAGGCCACAATTGAAATACCGTGTATGGTTCTGCTTGTCCTGCTCTAGGAGAATGTCATTGAACTGGAAAGGGCGCAAACAAAGATTTACAAGGCTGTAATTGGGTTTAGAAGGTTTGAGTTACAAGAAGAGGCTGCACAGGCTGGAAATTCCCCGGAGAAAAAGGGGGGGGGGGGGTGAAGGGTTTATAAAATCACAACGGGCAGAGATACAGTAAATAGGAAAGACTTTCCCTATAGTCTCAAAGAGCCAGAGGAAGTTGGAGAGGCAGGTACAATTATGATATTTAAAAGGCACTTGGACACATACATGAATAGGAAAGGTTTGGATGAATATGGGGCAGGAGCTGGTAAAATGGGATCAATTAGGCTTCGTAACTTGGCTGGAATGGAAAATTTGGGCCAAAGGGGCTCTTTCAGTACTGTATGGCTCAATTACTCTGAGTCTAAACAGTCACTTGTATAAAAACACCTTGTGAAATAAAGTGAAACCCATTGCTTCCTTGAGGGCACTGAAAGCAGTCATTAGGTGTAGAATATCCTGAGCTTTAATCACTGTTACATGCATACACACACACACAAGCACACACAATAAAACACAATAAATAAATGGGCATGTTGATCAGGCTACGTCAAAGCAACCCCCATGATGAGATTAGGGCAGATCCAAAATGGTTATTTTGCCACAACACATGGGCATGGTCATATTTGTTAATGGACACTTAATGTGTTTGCATATTCAGAGTGCCACCTCTCAGAATATAGTGGAAATGAAGGCTGCTGTCAATTCTGGATTCCTAACAAAGGTGTCTGAATATTGTCTTATTAGTTAGATGTGGTTCCACCATAAATATGTATTTCTAACAAAATTGTCTACACTCACTACATTGAAGTGCACTTAAAACTATTGTCAAGTTTGTTTAGTTTATTATTGTGAGTTAAAACATAATGTACCTGAAGAAGGGTCCCGACTTGAAATGTCACCTATTCATGTCCACATGCTGCCTGACCCGTTGAATTACTCCAGCATTTTGTGGTCTTCAGAAAACATAATAATGTTAGGTCTAAGTTATGATTGATGGGGATTTTTGGTTGACGAGTCATGTTCTCCTGAGATGCTGTCGGACCTGTTGAGTTACTCCAGCACTTTATGTCTTTATTTTGCAACCAGAATCCACAGTTCCTTATTTCTACATTTTACTGTTCCACTGCAAAATCTCCTCGAGGTATGCCTGCTATGAAGATCTCCTCTTTCCGAAGTCTGAAGAAGTCCCCCAACCTGAAACGTCACATATTTACATCCTCCAGCGATGCTACTTAACCTGTTGAGTTACTCCAGCACTTTGTTCATGTTTTGGCTGTTGAATGTGGGGTTGCTAGTGGATTGAGCAGTGTTGAAGAATGGCATTGTAAAGTTCTGAGGATATTGTGTTTGAAGATGCATGCAATCACTTTAATCTTGTATGTGAGGCCACTGAAGTCCAGCTCAGTTCTTGGAGTTGGATTACTGGCAATGACCTCAGCAGTGGAATCCTTCTACTGCAATTTGAGATTTTATCTGGAGGACCATCTGCAGATAGTGGATGGTCTCCCTCTCCCGTTAACCTGTACCAACAACTACAATGCATTGTTCAAAAATCATGTACCTGTCATCTACTGAGTTGCTCTATCATTCATCCTGAGTTCCACACAACCTGGGATTATCAGAACATACTACAAACTTTACAACTAGTCAGGTACATTTTCTTGATTACAGTCTAATAACTGGGAAAAAATTAATACTTAAATTTTGGAAAAAAACAATAACCCCCACAATTAAAATGTGGACTACGGAAATGACAGAGACCCTGCATTTGGAAAAAATAAGATTTGCCTTAATTGACAAACCTGAGTTATTTTTTTAAAATATGGTCTCCATTTATTGAATTTTTAGAAAAGTAAATAGGTTTGGCACAGGACTAAAATAAAAATTTAAAATTAAAAGTTGAAACTTGAGTTAAGGGTTGGATGTACAACTGTGGTTATTGTCTCCCGGATCTACTCCCTTTAATTTTTATAGTTATATATATTTTTTTAATCCTCTTATTCTCTCTTCCCAATAGTTTATAGTTGTTTGTTGGTGGTTTTTTTTTGGTTTTTTATTCCTTTCTTCTTTATTTTTTATTTTCTCTCTTTAAAAATTTAAAAATTGAAGCTATGTAAGAACTCTGTAACAAATGTGCCTTTTATTTCTATTTGTACATATGCTTTTCAAAATTTAAAAAGGTGCATGCTTTTTGTAAGACATGCTGTCCATCTGGAGTTGGACCTGGTTTGTCATGAAATCTCAGCCTGCACCCTCACCCCGATGGTTGGCTTCATTCTGACAGGCAACACCCCTAAGGGGCAGCCACCCTCTGGAGATTCAGCCTTTGAATAGCCTGGTTCAGTAAGGACTACTTTCTTTTGGCACGACCTTTACAGGCCCGCTGGCTCTCAGGTAGCCCTGCAGTAATGGTGTACCCTGCAGGAGGCAGGGTGCACTGTGGACAAGGATAACATTGTTTCATTTTGAGAATGATGTACATTTTGCAAATATTCACGGACCAGAGACAATAGCCTCAGAATAAAAGGACATATCTTTAGGAAGGAGATGAGGAGGAACATTTAATCAGAGGGTGGTGAATCTGTGGAATTCGTTGCCACAGAAGGCTGTGGAGGCCAAGTTGACGGATATTTTTAAAGTGGAGATAGATAGATTCTTGATTAGTACGACTGTCAGTGGAGAAGGCAGGAGAAAGGGGTTGAGAAACATAGAAACATAGAAAATAGGTGCAGGAGGAGGCCATTTGACCCTTCGAGCCAGCACCGCCATTCATTGTGATCATGGCTGTTCACCTGCAATCAGTAACCTGCGCCTGCCTTAGACAATAGACAATAGGTGCAGAAGAAGACCATTCGGCCGTTCGAGCCAGCACCGCGATTCAATGTGATCATGGCTGATCATTCTCAATCAGTACCCCGTTCCTGCCTTCTCCCCATACCCCCTGACTCCGCTATCCTTAAGAGCTCTATCTAGCTCTCTCTTGAATGCATTCAGAGAATTGGCCCCCACTGCCTTCTGAGGCAGTGAATTCCACACCTTCACCACTCTGACTGAAAAAAGTTCTTCCTCATCTCAGTTCTAATTGGCCTACCCGTTATTCTTAAACTGTGGCTCAATGTTCTGGACTCCCCCAACATTGGGAACATGTTTCCTGCCTCTAACGTGTCCAACCCCTTAATAATCGTATACGTTTCGATAAGATCTCCTCTCATCCTTCTAAATTCCATTGTATACAAGCCTAGTCGCTCCAGTCTTTCAACATATGACAGACCCGCCATTCCGGGAATTAACCTAGTAAACCTACGCTGCTCGCCCTCAATAGCAAGAATATCCTTCCTCAAATTTGGAGACCGAAACTGCACACAGTACTCCAGGTGCGGTCTCACTAGGGCCCTGTACAACGGTAGAAGGACCTCTTTGCTCCTATACTCAACTCCTCTTGTTATGGCCAACATTCCATTGGCTTTCTTCACTGCCTGCTGTACCTGCATGCTTCCTTTCAGTAACTGATGCACTAGGACACCCAGATCTCATTGTACGTCCCCTTTTCCTAACTTGACACCATTCCTAATCTCCCCATATCCCATGATTCCACTAGGCCCTAGAGCTCTATCTTACCCTCTTTTAAATTCATTCAGTGAATTGGCCTCCACTACCTTCTGTGGCAGAGAATTCCACAAATTCACAACTCTCTGGGTGAAAAAGTTTCTTCTCACCTCATTTTTAACCGGCATTCCCTTGCAAGGGGTGACATAGAATCAGGAGATGTTGAATCAGTATGGATAGAAATGAGGAATTGTAAGAGTAAAAAGACCCTAATGGGAGTTATCTATAGGCCCCCAAACAGTAGCCTCGACATAGGGTGCAAGTTGAATCAGGAGATAAAATTGGCGTGTCACAAATGTAATGCTACGGTGGTTATGGGAGATTTCAACATGCAGGTAGACTGGGAAAATCAGGTTGGAAATGGACCCCAGGAAAGAGAGTTTGTAGAGTGCCTTCGAGATGGATTCTTAGAACAGCTTGTACTGGAGCCTACCAGGGAGAAGGCAATTCTGGATTTAGTGTTGTGTAATGATCCTGATCTGATAAAGGGACTAGAGGTAAAAGAGCCATTAGGAGGCAGTGATCACAACATGATAAGTTTTCCTCTGCAAATGGAAAGGCAGAAGGGAAAATCGGAAGTGTCAGTATTACAGTATAGCAAAGGGGATTACAGAGGCATGAGGCAGGAGCTGGCCAAAATTGACTGGAAGGAGGCCCTAGCAGGGAAGACGGTAGAACAGCAATGGCAGGTATTCCTGGGAATAATGCAGAGGTTGCAGGATCAATTTATCCCAAAGAGGCGGAAAGACTCTAAGGGGAGTAAGAGACACCTGTGGCTGACAAGGGAAGTCAAGGACAGCATAAAAATTAAGGAGAGGAAGTATAACATAGCAAAGAAGAGTGGGAAGACAGAGGATTGGGACTCTTTTAAAGAGCAACAAAAGTTAACTAAAAAGGCAATACGGGGAGAAAAGATGAGGTACGAGGGTAAACTAGCCAATAATATAAAGGAGGATAGCAAAGGTTTTTTTAGGTACGTGAAGAGGAAGGTCAGGCATCATCTCTGGGGAACACCGATAGGTGACGTTTCGGGTTGAGACCCTTCTTCAGACTCCCGGTCTGGAATTGGGCCTGGAATCCAGGTGAGTTGACGGCACTGCCTGCTGGTGTCCGGGGGAGTCAATGGTTGCAGCCCACTGGTGGCCGGAGTGCAGGTGAGGCTCCTGCAGGTGGTGGTGATGGTGGCGGCGGCAGACACGAGTGAAAATGCCCGAGGAAGCTGGGTGGGGTGGCAGTGGCAGAGGTGGTGTGGGCAGCCAGCACTGCAAATGGCCCGGGAGGTGGCGCTGGCCAGGGGTGGTGTGGGCAGCCAACACAGTAAGCGGCAGGGAAGGCTCCGTGAGCCGGGGTGGGCTGGGTGACCAATGAGGCGGCACTTGCCGGGGATGGTGCGGGCAGTAAGCCGGCTATTGCATGGACAGCCGTTGGGAGGTCAGTCCGTTAAAACCAGAGTTTACTGTATTCTGAGCCCCTGTAACTCAACACTGACATTTCCCAGCAGTCCAAATGCGGGCATATTCTTGGAGCTAATGACTCTAATGTGCTGCAGTATTCCTATTTTAACAGCATAATGTCCGATTTTTAATGTGAAACAGTTTCAATGATGTTTCTACTCTGTGGAAGCAACCCGAAAACACGAGCAAAAGGAGCCTCTGGTGATTGGTATCCGAGGACAACCATGACCCTGCCAGTGGCCAACCAAGTAGACCTGCTATATCCCTGGTGATTCAAACATCACAATGCTGGATTCCACCCGACCTTGTCAAAGGCCTTGCCAAATCCGTTTAGACAACTCCCACTGTCCTGCCCTTATCAATTATCTTGGTGAACTCTACAAAAAATTCAGATTTGCAGAGACACCTGTGGCTGACAAGGGAAGTCAGGGACAGCATAAAAATTAAGGAGAGGAAGTATAACATAGCAAAGAAGAGTGGGAAGACAGAGGATTGGGACTCTTTTAAAGAGCAACAAAAGTTAACTAAAAAGGCAATACGGGGAGAAATGATGAGGTACGAGGGTAAACTAGCCAATAATATAAAGGAGGATAGCAAAAGATTTTTTAGGTATGTGAAGAGGAAAAAAATAGTCAAGGCAAATGTGGGTCCCTTGAAGACAGAAGCAGTGGAATTTATTATGGGGAACAAAGAAATGACAGACGAGTTAAACCGTTACTTTGGATCTGTCTTCACTGAGGAAGATACACACAATCTCCCAAATGTTCTAGGGGCCGGAGAACCTAGGGTGATGGAGGAACTGAAGGAAATCCACATTAGGCAGGAAATGGTTTTGGGTAGACTGATGGGACTGAAGGCTGATAAATCCCCAGGGCCTGATGGTCTGCATCCCAGGGTACTTAAGGAGGTGGCTCTAGAAATAGTGGAAGCATTGGAGATCATTTTTCAATGTTCTATAGATTCAGGATCAGTTCCTGTGGATTGGAGGATAGCAAATGTTATCCCACTTTTTAAGAAAGGAGGGAGAGAGAGAACGGTCCCATATAGGAGATTAGTGGGCAAAATTAGAGCACATAGTATTGGGGGTAGGGTACTGACATGGATAGAAATTTGGTTGACAGACAGAAAGCAAAGAGTGGGGATAAATGGATCCATTTCGGAATGGCAGGCAGTGACCAGTGGGGTACCGCAAGGTTCGGTGCTGGGGCCCCAGCTATTTACGATATACATTAATGACTTAGATGAAGGGATTAAAAGTACCATTAGCAAATTTGCAGATGATACTAAGCTGGGGGGTAGTGTGAATTGTGTGGAAGATGCAATAAGGCTGCAGGGTGACTTGGACATATTGTGTGAGTGGGTGGATACATGGCAGATGCGGTTTAATGTAGATAAGTGTGAGGTTATTCACTTTGGAAGTAAGAATAGAAAGGCAGATTATTATCTGAATGGTGTCAAGTTAGGAAGAGGGGATGTTCAACGAGATCTGGGTGTCCTAGTGCATCAGTCACTGAAAGGAAGCATGCAGGTACAGCAGGCAGTGAAGAAAGCCAATGGAATGTTGGCCTTCATAACAAGAGGAGTTGAGTATAGGAGCAAAGAGGTCCTTCTACAGTTGTACCGGGCCCTGGTGAGACCGCACCTGGAGTACTGTGTGCAGTTTTGGTCTCCAAATTTGAGGAAGGATATTCTTGCTATTGAGGGCGTGCAGCGTAGGTTCACTAGGTTAATTCCCGGAATGGCGGGACTGTCGTATGTTGAAAGGCTGGAGCAATTAGGCTTGTGTACACTGGAATTTAGAAGGATGAGGGGGGATCTTATTGAAACATATAAGATAATTAGGGGATTGGACACATTAGAGGCAGGAAACATGTTCCCAATGTTGGGGGAGTCCAGAACAAGGGGCCACAGTTTAAGAATAAGGGGTAGGCCATTTAGAACGGAGATGAGGAAGAACTTTTTCAGTCAGAGAGTTGTGAAGGTGTGTAATTCTCTGCCTCAGAAGGCAGTGGAGGCCAGTTCGTTGGATGCTTTCAAGAGAGAGCTGGATAGAGCTCTTAAGGATAGCGGAGTGAGGGGGTATGGGGAGAAGGCAGGAACGGGATACTGATTGAGAGTGATCAGCCATGATCGCATTAAATGGTGGTGCTGGCTCGAAGGGCTGAAAGGCCTACTCCTGCACCTATTGTCTATTGTCTATTGTCTCCCCTTTATTCTTAGACTGTGTCCCCTGGTTCTGGACTCCCCCAACATTGGGAACATTTTTCCTGCATCTAGTCCTTTTATGATTTTATACACACTAAACCCCAATGAATACAAGCCTAGGAAGGGAAGATAGATCAGCCATGATTAGACTTGATGGGCCGAATGGCTTTATTCTGCTCCTAGAACTGATGAACATGAATATTTGAATGTTTATATAAATCTCGGTTTAGGTTTGTTATTGTCTGATTGATCGATGTGTCGCGGAAAGCTTATTCGGTTTGCGTGCTATCCAATCAAATCTGATAACACTTTTCCATGAATACAATTAATCTACACTTGAGCACCTCAGAAGCGTGAAGAGAACAATATCAGAGTTCAAAATATAGTTTGCCAACATTAAAAACATACAAAAATCAGTGTCTTGGGGGGAAAAAAAACCATTATCGTGTACACCCATAACGTGGTGGGGCTGAGATTAGGGTTGGGAATTACATTCCCCCTCCCCCCAAAACCCTTTTAAAACACGTTTACACCAATCCCTGCACAAGGTCCATTCACTGCACTTTAGCCCGTGGTGCAGATTTCAAGCAGCCGATAGATTCTGCCAGCAGGTTGTCTCGTCGTGGAGGGGCCGGGCTTCGCATGCCTGAAGTCATTCTCTGACACCACCTCACACAAGGAAGTATTTATTTAAGAAAGATACACATCTCTCCTGAGGTTTTTAGCGATCGGCACACGCAACGAGTATTGTCGGAGAGAGATATTTTTCCCTCCAAAGATTAAGGTAAGAATGGGGAACAATTAATAATACAACAATCTTCAAATCATAAATTACTTCAAAAATATTTGTTTCCAATTTTATCGTTGCGAGATTTCCTTAACTCGTTGATGAGAACGTAAGTTTATTGGGAGTAAATGAGTTTACTAATATTTTAGGACTAAAGGCAGGTTTCACTTCCCCTTGTAAGCTCCTTGATCGAAAGGGGGGAGGGAGAAGGGTGGTGGGGGGGGGGGGGGGGGGGGGGAGATAGGGGTTTGTGGCAATTTTTCAAACTATACAGAAAAATAGTAACATCAATTTATCAGACAAATCCTAGTGCGACTTGGGAATGGGTCGACTGGTTAGAGGACAATTACAGTCTGATGTGATTTGGTTAAAATTGCCAAGGTTGTTTGTTAAATTTGAAATCTAATTAGATTAAAGGACTGTTGGTGCCAGATGTATAATTTTTTTTAATATGATTTTTTTAAGCATGAAGTCTGATATTAAATGTAGACACAAAATGCTGGAGTAACTCAGCGGGTCGGGCAGCATCTCAGGAGAGAAGGAATGGGTGACGTTTCCGGTCGAGACCCTTCAGACTGATAATAAAGAGTTTGAAAACAGGGTTGCAAGAGAAAGCAGGTCGTCGAAACAAGGGTCTGAAGTAGGGTCTCAACCTGAAATGTCACCCATTCCACCTCTCCAGAGATGCTGCCTGTCCCGCTGAGTTACTCCAGCTTTTTGTGTCTATCTTAGTAGAAACAAGGGACTGTAGTTTCTGGTTAATACACAAAAAGTCACAAAGTGCTGGACTAACACAGCAGGTTAGGCAGCATCTGTGGAGAACACTGACAGGTGACCTTTTGAGTTGAGGCCCTTCTTCAGACTGATTGTTGTGGCGGAGAAGAGAACTGGAAGAGGGGAGAGGCAGGGCAAAACGCGGCAGGTAATAGGTGGATAATCGCATTGAATGGCGGTGCTGGCTCGAAGGGCTGAATGGCCTACTCCTGCACCTATTGTCTATTGTCTATTGATACAGGCAAGGGTTTTTTTTATTGATAGGCATATGATTGGAACAAAGGTAGGAGATAAAAGCAAAAGGCGAGAGACGGCATTGAAGAGTTTCAAATTGCAAAGCCAGAGGGAGGAAACTAGCGGGGGGTGGGGGGGGGAGAAATAAGTGTGAGCACAGGTGGGGCACAAGAAAGGAGGGAAGAGGAGCAGAAAAAGGGGAGGTTGTGGGAGGAGAGTGGGGTTGAGGGAAGTTACCTAAAATTGGAGAAATCTATGTTATACCATCGGGTCTGCTGAATGCTCGGTCCGCCAAGGCCTACTGGATCTCCTGGTTACTAACTACTTTAACTCTCCTCCCCATTCCCACACTAACCTTTTTGTCCTGGGCCACCTCCATCGGCAGAGTGAGGCCACACACAAATTGGAGGAACAATGTCTCACATTGCCTGCCCTGTTGAGTTACTCCAGTGCTTTGTGTCAATTTGATTGAAAGAGAAAGCAGGTTATCTGAAAAGTTCTTCCTCTTCTTTAAAAACTTGTTTTAGTCTGGATGGAACACCAGGAAAACAAAACAGTTTTGTTTTTGTTATATCCTGGATGGTGAAAAAGCCCAGAAGATGCCCAGGCTGTGAAAATGGGTGGAGATGTTACAGAGGGAATGGGAAGGAACAGGAGTAGAGAGTAGGGAATGATAAGGTGGGAAGAACAACTTCAATCCAAGCTGTTCTAACAGAGTCACAACACCAGTTGTGGAAAATCAGACCAGCAATCCCTGTTCTCAAAAAAAAGGACAAATCTAATCTGACTAATTATTGATCATTTAGTTTACTCTTAATCATTGGCAAAGTTGTTGGCAGTGCTTTTAAACAGCTTTCATGCTTAACCAATCAATCAATGCCCGGTTTTGGGTTTGATTTTGTCGCTGAGGTTCAAGCTTTAGCCCAAATATGGACAAAATGGCTGAATTCCAGAGGTGACGTGGTGGTGGCATCAGTTGATGTGATATCAAGCTTTGGTTAAACTGAAGGCAATGGGCATCAAAGGGAGGCAAAAGGTCCATTAACTGGATCAGTGGGGGGGGTAATAAACAGTGCACTTGTGGCAATGACCAGGTCCCATCAATAAATATGTAAAAAGTAGAGCAGCCGCCTCACAGCAATAGAGACTTGGGTTCGATCCTGACTATGGGTGCTATCTGTATGGAATTTGTACGTTGTTCTTGTGACTGTGTGGGGTTTTCCCCGAGTGCTCTGGTTTCCTCTCACATTCCAAAGACGTGCGGGTTTGTAGGTAATTGGCTACGGTAAAAATTGTAAATTGACCTTAGTGTGTAGGATAGTGCTATTGTGCGGGGATCGCTAGTCGAAATGGACTTGGTTGGCCAAAGGGCCTCGTTCTGCACTGTATCTCTAAAACTAAAACTAAAAAACTAAAACTAAAATATGAAAAAGTGGAATCGTGCTAGGTTGAGAAGAGTCATAGAGTCATAGTCCTATAGCACAGAAAGAGGCCCTTCGGCCCATCGTGTCCGCGCCGCCGTTACCAAACACAGTCTAATTTTAATCCCATTTTCCCGCATTTGGACCGTAGCTCTGAATGTTGTAGCATTTCAAGTGCCCATCCAAATGCCTCTTAAATGTTGTGAGTGTTCCCGCCTCCACCACCACCCCAGGCAGTGAGTTCCAGACTCCAACCACCCTCTGGGTGAAAAAGTTATTTCTCACATCCCCCCGAAACCTCCCTCCCCTTACCCTGTATCTATGTCCCCTCGTTGTTGAACCTTCCACCAGTGGAAGAAGTTCCCCGCCATCTACCTTATCTATGCCCCTCATGATCTTGTACACCTCGATCATGTCCCCTCTCAGCCTTCTCTGCTCCAGGGAAAACAACCCCAGTCTGCTCAGTCTCTCCTCATAGCCGAGGCCCTTCATGCCTGGCAGCATCTTGGTGAATCTCCTCTGCACCCTCTCCAAAGCTATCACATCCTTTCTATAATGTGGTGACCAGAACTGTACACAATACTCCAGCTGTGGCCTCACCAACGTTCTGTTCCAATCCATCATTACCCCCCTACTTTTATATTCGATGCCCTGGCTAATGAAGGCCAGTAACCCATATGCCTTTTTGACCACCCTGTCCACCTGTCCTGCTGCCTTCAAGGACTTGTGTACCTGTACTCCAAGGTCCCTCTGTACCCCTGTCTTCCCTAGGGTCCTTCCATTCATGGTGTACTCCCTCTCCAAGTTATTCCTGCCAAAGTGCATCACCTCGCACTTTTCAGGATTAAATTCCATCCAAAGAGAAACAAAGTGAGAGCAGAGAGGGGAGAAAGAATGGAGACCATGTCTGGTCACATAGCTTTGCCACCTCCACTGGTCTCAAGTGGGATGAAGCTGATTGCCTGAAGATTGCCCTCAATGATGATAGGGTCTCAGGAAGAATCCAAGATGGATCGTCCATTGGACTCTTCTGAATCAAGACAGTTGAAATTAGTTCAGCCTTGCCTTTGACATGTACATTTTGGCTCTGCCTTCATCGAGGAAAGGCTCAACTTTAAAGCCTCCTTACCACACTAGCTATTTAGCTGCCCAACATCTTCCACTGCCTAATGTGACGGGGAGATGCCTGAAGAAGGGTCTCAACCTGAAACATCACCCATTCCTTCTCTCCAGAGATGCTGCCTGCCCCGCTGAGTTACTCCACCTTTTTGTGTCTATTTTTATGGAGATATCAACTCTGTCTGGTACAAGCTGATTTGGCTTTTGAGTACGCATGTAGTCCCGTGTTGCAGTTATGCCAGTTGGCATCTAGTTTTTCGATATATTTGGTGCTGTTCCAGGCTATTCCCGTTTAGAAGAATATGCCTCTTAATTCATTATTGACATCCTGGTTTGCTTGGAATGTTAGAATGAGGAATCAATTGTGTCATGTGGTTACATGTTGTGGTTGCATACAATTTTGTTGTTTCTGATGGTGAGGAGGACTTCATGGATGCCTAGTTTAGAGTTGCCAGGTTTTGTTCTGGGTCTGTCCTTTAGATCATAAGTTCTAGGAGCAGAATTAGGCTATTTAGTCCATCAAGGCTACTCCGCATTCAATCATGGCTGATCTATCTTTCGCTCTCAGCTCCATTCTCATGCCTTCTACCCTTAACCCCTGACACCTGTACTAATGAAGAATCTGTAAATCACTGCCTTAAAAATATCCATTGGCTTGGCCTCCACAACTGTCTCTGGCAATTAATTCCACAGATTCACCACCAGACTAAAAAAAATCCTCCTAATCTCCTTTCTAAAGGTATGTCCTATTATTCTGAGACAATGACCTCTGGTCCTAGACTCTCCCACTCATGTAAACATCCTCTCCACATCCACTCTTTCCAGGCCTTTCACTATTCAGTAAGTTTCAATGTCCCCAATCATCATCCTTCTAAACTCCAGTGAGTACATGCCCAGTGCAGTCAAACGCTCATCATATGTTAACCCACTCATTCCTGGGATCATTCTCTTAAACCTTCTCTGGACCCTCTCCAATGGCAGAACATCCATCCACAGATATGGGGCCCAAAATTGCTCACAATACTCCAAATGTGGCCTGACCATTGCCTTATCAAGCCTCAGCATTACATCCCTGTTTTTATATTCTAGTATAAAAATTAGAAACAAAAATCCTAGTTTTGTGCTGTTAACTGGGGGCTCCACCTTACCATGGTGGACAGAGCACGTTGAAGCAGTGACATGGTCTACACTTGGTCTCACTGATGTCAAGAGCACACAAAGCAATCTTTGGCAGCATCCCATCCAGTGGATTCCTCTGGTTGCTGTCTGTTCCCAATTAATCAAAGTTTTATTTTTTAACATTCTCATCCTTTTTAATATCAAGATAAACATTCCAATTCCCTTCATGACGCATTATCAAAGGTTTCAAAGGTCTTTTATTGTCATGTGTACCAATTAAGATACAGTGATATTCGAATTACCATATAGCCATAATAAAGAAAGCAACAAGCCACACAACTACATAAGGACGGGCCCTCACGTTGGGGTGATCAAGCTCCTGCATTGGGGGGGAATCTCAGCTCCCCAGAGCCGGGCGATTTACCCCGGGGGTCGAGGCTGGCGGAAAACCTTCTGCGATTTGGAGCTTCCTGATATCGGTCTCTACCTGAGATTGCGAAGTCCTTAATGTTGAAGTCCACAGGCTGCGGTTGGAGCATCGATCCCAGGCAAGGAATCAGATGCTCTGATGGTAAGTTCACGCCCTGCGGTGAGGCTCAGTCAGTCCTGAGCAAGGCCTCCAGTCCATGATGTTAGGCCGCAGAGCGACCGGACATTATATCCGGAAAACATTTTGTATCTACCATAAGATCATAAGAGATAGTAGATAGGCCATTCAGCCCTTCAAGTCTACTCCGCCATTCAATCATGGCTGATCTATTTCCCCCTCCTAACCCCATTCTCCTGCCTTCTCCGCATAACCCCTGAGAAGTTCTGGTGGGTGATGATTTTACTAGTGGTGATGAAGAAAAATAACTAAGAGAAATCAAAGTGATAGATATAAAGTAATATCGGAGAGACCACTGTGAATTTCTTAATGAATGAATGAGATATGTATCAAGCATTTAGTTCTGATGCCATCCTATATGTTTATGAGCTGCTACCAATATACCGGGAGGGAGAATTGCTAGTGCTGCTCGAGAGGGTTTAAACTAGATTGGCAGGGGAGAATCTCAGAGCAGGAGAGGAGGGAGGGTACTGTTGTCAAAGAAAGTAGGATTAGCAGACTGGATAGGCAGGTTCACAGTAAAGTGAGAGGGAAACCTCTAGCTATTTCAATGCTAGAGACTTAACACGTAAAGTGGAGTGGAATTTGTGAAATGTGCCAAAGTTTCCTTAATCAATATACAGAGAGTCCTTCTGGAGAGGGGACAACTTAGGGAATGTAGTAGGGCAAGTGACTGAAGTGTCAGTGGGAGAGCACATTGGAAGCAGTAACCATAATTCTATTACTTTTAAATAGTTATGCAGCAGGATAGGACTGGCCCACCAGTTAAGGTTCTAAATTGGGGCAAAGCTCATTTTGAAGGCATAAGGTGGGAACTTGCTGAGGTTTATTGGGAAGGTCTGCAGATAAAGGGACAGCAGGCAAGTGGAAGGTTTCAAAAGTGAGATAGCAAGGGTACAGGAGCAGCATGTTCCTGCTAGGGTGAAGGGCAAGGCTGGTAAGTTCACAGAAGCCTTTTGATGAGAGATGTTGAGACTCTGGTCAGGAAAAAAGAGGCATACGTTAAATTTAGGCAGTCAGATCAAACTAATCTCTCCACAGTCTAAGAAGTGTCAGAGTATACTTAAGAAAGCCATCGGGAAGGCAAAAAGAGGACATGAAATTGAAGGTAAAGGAAAATCCCATGAGATTCTACAGATATATTTAGAGCATAAGAGTGACAAGGGAAAGAATAGGTCCCCATCTTTGAGTGGAACCACAGAATGAGCGAGCTATTTAATGAATGCTTCTCGTCCGCTTTTACGAAGGAGAAGTTCATGGAAGCCAAGTACTTGAGGCATCAAGAGTTGTGATGTCTGAGATCATACACAAATTACCATTGAGGATGTATCAGTAGTTTTAAAGCACTTTAAGGTGGATAAAACCCCAGGGCCAGACCGCTTACATCCTCGCACCTTGTAGGTGGCTAGGAAGGAAATTGTGGAGGCCTTTGCATCATTGTTAGCCGCAGATGAAGTTTCAGAAGACTGAAGGGTGGTTAATATTATACTGTTATTTAAGAAGGGCCGCAAAGACAACCCAGGAAATTATAGGGTGGTGAACCTAAGGTCAGGGATGGATAAGTTGTTCGAGAGCATTCTCAGGGATATGATCTACTAGCAATTAGATAGGCACAGACTGAATAGGGATGATCAGCATGGCTTTGTGCATGAGAAATCGCATCTCACGAATCCAATAATGTTTTTTGAAAAGGTTGCCAAATGGATTAATGAGGGCAGGATAGTGGACGTTGTCTATCTGACAAGGCACTGCATGTTAGGCTTGTCTGAAAGGTTAGCTCATATGGAATCCAAGGTGAAGCTAGCCAGTTGGACTCATAATTGGCTTGGAGGAAGGAATTAAAGGAAGGCTGGGGAAGGTTGTTTTTCTGATTGTGACCAGAGGCCTGTGATCCGTTGGGTCCCTTGCTGCACATGAATGATATGGACGACAATGCGGCCAGCAAATTTGCAGATGACGCCCAAATTGATGGTTTAGTGGGCAGTGAGGAAAGATATCTAAGTTTACAAAAGGTCTAGATCAGATAGGAAAATAAGCCAAGGAACAGCAAATAGAATTTAATACTGACAAGTCTGAGGTGTTGTATTATGGATTGTGAAACCAGGACAAGATTTAGACAGTAAATGATTAAGTCCTGGAGAGTGTTATGTAATAGAGAGTTTTGGGAGTATCGGTGCACGGTTCCTAAAAGTGATGTGAAATGTAGACAATGATGAAGAAGGTGCTTGGCATGCTTGCCTTCCTTGGGAAGGATATTGTGTACAAATGTTGGGACATCATGATGCAGTAATACAAGTAATTGGTGGGATTGCACTTGGAGTGTTCTGTTCAGTTCTGGTCATCTAGCTACAGGAATGATGAAAGCATGCAGAAGAGATTCACCAGGATGTTACCTGGAATTTCAGGCTTGAGTTATAGGGAAAGATTGAATAGGCTGGGATTTTTTTCTTTGGAGTGTAGGAGGCTGCGGGGTGACCTTGAGATTTACGAGATCGTGAAGGCCATGGATAAATTGAATGCTCAGTCTTTTTTCCCAGGGTAGATGATTCTAAATCTAGAGGACATAGACTTAAGGTGAGAGGGGAGAGGTTTAAAAGGGCCCTGAGGGAAACCTTTTCTCTCAGAGGGTAGCATAAAACTGTAATGGACTGCTAGAGGAAACTAGAAGTGAATGCTATTATGACTTTTAAAAGACATTTGGACAGATATATGGATAGGAAGACTTTAGAGGAATATGGTCCAAATGCAGGCAAATGGGAATAGCCCAATATGCCAACCGTCAGAGTGAATAAGGTAGGCCGAAGGGCCTGTTTCCGTGCTGTTCAGCATGATGATTCTACTGTAACAGGCATAGTACCTTCACATAACACTCTGATTTGTTGAAAACCCTCCTGATGCCATATGTTGGTAATTTTATATCTGTTGCACATATAGTTCCCAGTGATGCATTAATGTCTTAAGATAAAACCTAATTACAAAATACACCGGTGTACCCAGATGAGTTTTGTGATTGTTAAATGCATAATCATGGTGACACTTTTACTTTCCATCAATATGAATACATCTTATAAATCGTAGTTTTATAATTAGATTCCACTGATTTACGATTTGAAACTGCATCCGTTGCAGAGGGCAGTGTTGCATGCTGACTGGGGTTCTGGTGGATAATGCCTGTGCTGACTCTGCCCAGGAACTCTTCCGCTGCAAAGTTTGTAATCTGGATGTGAATGGCAACTGAACAGACTGTGTGGTGGGTGGATGCGCTTTTGATAGGAGAACAAATTGCTGGTTTCCTTTGAAATAAACCTGCTGGGAAATGCCTTGTTGCATTGACAAGTCTGAGGGTGGAAATGTTAGAATTAAGCATCTGAGGCTTCATCTCAAACCTAGCCAATTCCAATTTGCATGTTAGTTTTAAATGCCTCGAGTATAATCTGCACCATTGTTCTTTGAGCTCTTTGTGCTGCCCAGCTAACACTAGTTGACCTTTTCATTCTAATGAATGAATGAATGAATGAATGTATACGTTTATTGGAAAAGTATGCATACACAAGGAATGTGCCTTGGTGCTCCGCTCACAAATGACAACACAAACATACAGTTAACAATTAAGAATAAAGCATAACACATCAAAACAATAAGGATACACCATTATGGTCTAAACATGTGGGTGAAAATAAATCAGAGCAAAAAAGAGACTACAGACTTTGGTTATTGAGTAGAACTATCACTCTTGGACAAAAGCTGTTTTTATGTCTGGCTGTGGCTGCTTTGATAGTGCAGAGTCACCTTCCAGAGGGAAGTGCTTCAAAGAGTTTGTGGCCAGGGTGAGATGGGTCAGAGATGATCTTGCCCACTCGCTTCCTGGCCCTTGCAGTGTACAGTTCGTCAATGGGGGGAAGGTTGCAGCCAACAACCTTTTCAGCTGTGCGAATGATCCGTTGCAGCCTCCGGATGTCGTGCTTGGTGGCTGAGCCAAAACAGACCATGATGGAGAAGGTGAGGACGGACTCAATGATAGCAGTATAGAATTGGACCATCATTGCCTGTGGCAGATTGTGTTTCCTCAGTTGCCGCAGGAAGTACATCCTCTGTTGGGCCTTTTTGACTGTGGAGTCGATGGTGGCCCCCCATTTAAGGTCCCTGGAGATGATGGTTCCAAGGAAATTAAATGACTCCACAGATGTGACTATGGTGTTGTTGATGGTGAGGGGAGAGAGGGGAGGGGATCTCTTCGAAAGTCTACAATTAGTTCCATTGTCTTAAGGTTGTGTGTATGTAATGGGGGAATTAAGGATTCAGACAAACCAGGCAGCAAGAAATGAGCTCGGGAACTACATTGTTGTGGGTAGCAGTTGGAGGGGATTCTTCATTTACTTCAGTTTAGTTTATTGTACAGTGCAAAGCTTTTGTTGCGTGCTAACCAGTCAGTAATAAAGACAATACATGGTTACAATCGAGCCATCCACAGTGTATAGATACATGATCAAGGAAATAACGCGAATAATGTTTAGTGCAAGATAAAGTTCGATCAAAGCTAGTCAATAGACAATAGAAAATAGGTGCAGGAGAAGGCCATTCGGCCCTTCGAGCCAGCACCGCCATTCAATGTGATCATGGCTGATCATTCTCAATCAATACCCCGTTCCTGCCTTCTCCCCATACCCCCTGACTCCGCTATCCTTAAGAGCTCTAAGCCAGACATAGTCTGATAGTCTTCTAGGTACATTTTGTTCACCTGGAGTAGGAAAGACTTGGTGATCATTTTCCAATGTTCTATAGCTTCTGGATCGGTTCCTGTGGATTGGAGGGTAGCTAATGTTATCCCACTTTTCAAGAAAGGAGGGAGAAAGAAAGCAGGGAATTATAGACCAGTTAGCCTTACATCAGTGGTTGGGAAGATGCTGGAGTCAATTATCAAAGATGTAATAGTGGCGCATTTGGATAGCAGTAACAGAATCGGTCCAAGTCAGTATGGATTTACGAAGGGGAAAACATGCTTGACTAATCTTCTGGAATTTTTCAAGGATGTAACAAGTAAAATGGACAAGGGAGAGCCAGTGGATGCAGTGTACCTGAATTTTCAGAAAGCCTTTGATAAGGTCCCACACAGGAGATTAGTGGGCAAAATTAGAGCACATGGTAGGGTATTGACATGGATAGAAAATTGGTTGGCAGGCAGGAAACAAAGAGTAGGGATTAACGAGTCCTTTTGAGAATGGCAAGTAGTGACTAGTGGGGTGCCGCAAGGCTCGGTGCTGGGACCGCAGTTATTTACAATATACATTAATGATCTAGATGAAGGAATTAAAAGTAACATTAGCAAATTTGCAGATGGCACAAAGCTGAGTGGAAGTGTGAACTGTGAAGAGGATGCTATGAGGATGCAGAGTGTTTTGGACAGGTTGGGTGAGTGGGCAGATGCATGGCAGATGCAGTATAATGTGGATAAATGTGAGGTTATCCATTTTGGTGGCAGAAATGGGAAGGCAGATTATTATCTGAATGGTGTTAGGTTAGGAAAAGGGGCAATACAACGAGACCTGGGTGTCCTTGTACATCAGTCACTGAAAGTAAGCACGCAGGTACAACAGGCAGTGAAGAAAGCTAATGGCATGTTGGCCTTCATAACGAGAGGAGTTGAGCAAAGAGGTCCTTCTACAGTTGTACCGGGCCCTGGTGAGACCACACCTGGAGCATCGTGTACAGTTTTGTTCTCCTAATTTGAGGAAGGATATTCTTGCTTTTGAGGGAGTGCAGCGTAGGTTCACGAGGTTAATTCCTGGGATGGTGGGACTGTCATATGATGAAAGAATGGAGCGACTGGGCTTGCATTCACTGGAATTTAGGATGAGAGGGGATCTTATAGAAACATAAAAAATTATTAAGGGATTGGACATGCTAGATGTGGGAAACATGTTCCCAATGTTGGGGGAGTCCAGAACCAGGGGCCACAGTTTAAGAATAAGGGGCAGGCCATTTAGAACTGAGATGAGGATAAACCTTTTTGCATGAAGAGTTGTGAATTTGTGGAATTCTCTGCCTCATAAGGCAGTGGAGGCCAATTCACTGGATGCATTGAAGGGAGAGTTAGATAGAGCTCGTAGGGCTAGCAGAGTCAGGGGGTATGGGGAGAAGGCAGGAACAGGGTACTGATTGTGGATGTTCAGCCATGATCACAATGAATGGCGGTGCTGGCTCGAAGGGCTGAATGGCCTACTCCTGCACCTATTGTCTACGTATCTAGCGGAGGCTACACTACACCTTTTCTCCTGACTGTGAAACCTCACCATGAGTGAGGTTGAAACGTAATGGAAGAGAACCGAATGAAGGGTCATACAGTCATACAGCATGGATAATCATAGTCATATCAGCAACTACCAAGGATCTACAAGCATTTATCATATCATATCATATCATATATATACAGCCGGAAACAGGCCTTTTCGGCCCTCCAAGTCCGTGCCGCCCAGTGATCCCCGTACATTAACACTATCCTACACCCACTAGGGACAATTTTTACATTTACCCAGCCAATTAACCTACATACCTGTACGTCTTTGGAGTGTGGGAGGAAACCGAAGATCTCGGAGAAAACCCACGCAGGTCACGGGGAGAACGTACAAACTCCTTACAGTGCAGCACCCGTAGTCATTTAGATAGGCATGGATTGATTATGGTTAGTCAGCATGACTTTATGCATGGGAAATCGTGTCATGCAAATCTGAATTTTTTGTAGAGTTCACCAAGATAATTGATAAGGGCAGGACAGTGGGCGTTGTCTAAACGGATTTGGCAAGGCCTTTGACAGGTTGGGTGGAGTCCAGCATTGTGATGTTTGAATCACCAGGGATATAGCAGGTCTACTTGGTTGGCCACTGGCAGGGTCATGGTTGTCCTCGGATACCAATCACCAGAGGCTCCTTTTGCTCGACTTTTCGGGTTGCTTCCACAGAGTAGAAACATCATTGAAACTGTTTCACATTAAAATTCGGACATTATGCTGTTAAAATAGGAATACTGCAGCACATTAGAGTCATTAGCTCCAAGAATATGCCCGCATTTGGACTGCTGGGAAATGTCAGTGTTGAGTTACAGGGGCTCAGAATACAGTAAACTCTGGTTTTAACGGACTGACCTCCCAACGGCTGTCCATGCAATAGCCGGCTTGCTGCCCGCACCATCCCCGGCAAGTGCCGCCTCATTGGTCACCCAGCCCACCCCGGCTCACGGAGCCTTCCCTGCCGCTTACTGTGTTGGCTGCCCACACCACCCCTGGCCAGCGCCATCTCCCGGGCCACTTGCAGTGCTGGCTGCCCACACCACCTCTGCCACTGCCACCCCACCCAGCTTCCTCGGGCATTTTCACTCGTGTCTGCCGACGCCACCATCACCACCACCGCTGAACCTCACCTGCACTCCGGCCACCAGTGGGCTGCAACCATTGACTCCCCCGGACACCAGCAGGCAGTGCCGTCAACTCACCTGGATTCCAGGCCCAATTCCAGACCGGGAGTCTGAAGAAGGGTCTCAACCCGAAACGTCACCTATCGGTGTTCCCAAGAGATGATGCCTGACCTGCTGAGGTATTCCAGCATTGTGTGTCCTATTATGTATTAACCAGCAATTCATACAATGGTAATTCCTTATTCGGTTATAGTGGCCCATCGACAATAACCAACACCGTTATTCCCCCATTGTCTGTCATAACAAGGATTTACTGTGTATTCTTGCACTATTTGTGGTCTAGCCAATTTTTGCCAAAAGTAAGTACTTTTGTTGATAGTGTTGATGTACGGGGATCGCTGGGCGGCACGGACTTGGAGGGCCGAAAAGGCCTGTTTCCGGCTGTATATATATGATATGATACTTTATTTTGAAAAAACAGCTTTACTATAATGACGGAAAAAGCAGACGTTTATTTTTACACCCTCCTGAATTTAGCTGTTGATTCAGATCTTACAATGTCAATAAATTCTCATTCAGAGGGCAGGGTGTTTGTAAATTTTAACATTGACAGAACCACAAGGTAATCCTTTCCTTTACGCACGTGTATCAAGAGGTCAGTTTCTGGTAATTCTCTTGCAACATTCTGGAAATGGTTAAAGATTTTAAAAGCTTTTCTCGAAATAAACCAATTTGATTTTATAGCCTAAAAACAGACACAAAGTGCTGGAATAACTCAGCGGGTCAGGCAGCATCCCTGGGGAAAATGGATAGGTGATATTTCGAGTCCTCAGGTTGGTTATGTTAGTTACTAGTTTAGTAAGTAGCATCTGCCCACCAGCACCACCCCCTCACACTTCCTCTCTTCTAGCTTTCTTTCCCCCCCCCATCTACATTCGGTCTGAAAAAGGGTCCCGACCTGAAATGCCACCTATCCAGGTTCTCCGGAGATACTGCCTGACCTGCTGAGTTACTCCAGAGCTAACAGGAAGTACTCCTGAGTTACTTAGAAGGATGAGAGGAGATCTTTTCGAAACGTATAAGATTATTAAGGGGTTGGACACGTTACAGGCAGGAAACATGTTCCCAATGTTGGGGGAGTCCAGAACAAGGGGCCACAGTTTACGAATAAGGGGTAGGCCATTTAGAACTGAGATGAGGAAAAACTTTTTCAGTCAGAGAGTTGTGAATCTGTGGAATTCTCTGCCTCAGAAGGCAGTGAGGCCAATTCTCTGAATGCATTCAAGAGAGAGCTGGATAGAGCTCTTAAGGATAGTGGAGTCAGGGGGTATGGGGAGAAGGCAGGAACGGGGTACTGATTGAGAATGATCAGCCATGATCACATTGAATGGCGGTGCTGGCTCGAAGGGCCGAATGGCCTCTTCCTGCACCTATTGTCTATTGTCCAGTACTTCATCTTTTTTCGTAAACCAGCATCTGCAGTTCCTTGTTTTTAGACCATGATTTTATAGCCTCAAAGTTTATAATGAACTATCAAGTCACCTTCTAGTAAAGTGTGCTTATTGATGTAACTGTCCAAATATTTAAAAACTTTGCTTTCTCTTTCTGTGCTCCCTCCTTATCTCTGTAAATGGACACGCAATCAAAGTCTCCCCAAAACAATAATTTTATCTTGCAGCATACTTCAACCACTTTAACTTGGCGTATACTTCACCCACTTTAGCTTGCAGTACACACACAGAGCAGCTTTCCAAAGTAACAACCTCTCCTCTTATTCATTTCTAACCATAGAATTGCACATTCTTTTTTCATAATTCTCTCTTGTCTGTACATCAGTTCACTTTTGCATTAATATTGTCAATCTTTTTTTTTACCTGAGTGATTCTCTAGAAAATCTAATTCCCCAACATGTTAATTTCCCTTCCGTGTATCTTTGGCTCTGTTACTGCTATTCAATACATACCTTCCATCAAAGTTTATTTCCCACATTCACTTCAGCTGCAAATCATTCATGCAATAAACTGCAGGATATTTTGAGTGAATACATTTGGAATAGACTATGACGATATATTAGAATTGTACCCAAAGTAGGGGGAATGAAGGACCAGAGGACATAGGTTTAAGGTGAGAAAGGAGAAAGATTCATAGGAATCTTAGGGGCAACTTTTTCACACAGAGGGCTGTGGTTATATGGAATGAGCTCCTGGAGGAAGTAGACGAGGCAGAATCTATGACAACATTCAAAAGATATTTGGTCAGATACTTGGATAGGGAAGGTTTAGAAGGATGTGGGCCAAACACGGGGCAGGTGGGATTAGTATAGATGGGGCACCTTGGTCGGCCCTGGCAAGCTGGTCCGGAGGGTCTGTTTCCGTGCTGTATGACTCTGGGTCTGTGACAATGACTCTAAACTAAATGTTTCACTCTAAATGTAGGGCAACCCAGAACAGTAAACTTTAAGGTCATGCTAAAATAATCTGTTACTCTATTAATATAGGTTCCAATAAGAACAGGCAGTTTAAAAAGAGCGCCAAAAGGAAGTAGTAGTCAATTTGAAAAGTCCGGGAGCAGAGCAAGGACGCCCGTTGGCTGAGCAGGAAAGTAAGTGCTAATCACAGTTCAACAGGCAGTTTAAGTGAGAAGTCAGGTAAATTGGACAATCAGGCAATTTAAATTGGTGATATAAGCAAGGCTCACAAAAGGGTGCAGCCCTGTTCAGGTGCAGCCCAGCGAGAAAAGTGCGAGTCTTTGGCTGCGAGTCTTCGGCGAGGAGGCTGAGGTGAGGAGGATACCATTGTTTTAAGCCAGAGCTGGTTATAGGCACAAGGTGATGGCGGAAAAGTTGGTGCGGTGTGTTTCCTGCAGGATGTGGGAAGACAGGGACGTCGCTGGAGCTTCTGGGAGCTACACCTGCAAGAACTGTGTCCAGGTGCAGCTCCTGAAGGGACGTGTGGTGGAGTTGGAGAGGCAGTTGGATGACCTCAGGGCCATCCGGGAATGCGAGAGTTTCCTCGACAGGACCTATTGTGAGGCTGTCACGCCAACGGTCCAGGTCGAGTGAAGGTGGGAGACTGTTTCCGGGGGGAGTGGACGTGGACTACAGGAGACCCCGGTGGCTGTGCCTATTGCAAATAGGTATACCCTCTTGGGAACTGTCGGGGCAGAAGACGTTTCCAGTCCGAGTGGCGGACCTGTTGGCAAGGATACACGACAGGGGAGACCGAAGTCTGGAAGAGCCGTAGTGGTCGGTGACTCCATAGTCCGAGGGACGGATAGAAGATTCTGTGGCAGCAGGAGGGACTTGAGGATGGTCTGTTGCCTCCCTGGTGCCAGGGTTCAACACATCACAGACCGGCTTCAGAAAATCCTAGCGAGGGAAGGCGATCAACCTGAAGTCGTTGTGCACGTGGGCACGAATGACGTCGGGCGGAAGAGGAAGGAGGTGCTACAGCGGGAGTTTAGAGAGTTGGGAAAAACGCTGAGAAGTAGGACGTCGAAGGTAGTTATCTCTGGACTGCTACCGGTACCTCGTGCTGGTGAGGCCAGGAACAGAGAGATAGAGGGTATGAATTTATGGCTGAGGGACTGGTGCAGAGAGCAGGGATTTAGATTTCTGGACCACTGGGATCTCTTCTGGGCTAGGGGTGACTTGTACAAAAGGGACGGGTTGCATCTTAACAGCAGGGGGACAAACATTCTGGCAGGCAGGTTTGCTAGTGTGACACCTGTGGCTTTAAACTAAGTAGTGGGGGGGAGGGGTTAACAAATTGTGAATATGAAGATGAGGTAAAAGGGAATACAGGAGATATTGCAAAAGACTCTCGGAAGAATGGGAACAGAAGTTCTAGAGCGGAAAAGAAATTAAGGGCAGGGCCAATTGTGAACGATGTGAGAGGGGAGGTAAATACAGAAGTTAAAGTGTTGTACTTAAATGCGCGTAGTATAAAAAATAAAGTGGATGAGCTTGAGGCTCAGTTAGTCATGGGCAAGTATGATGTTGTAGGGATCACTGAGACATGGCTACAAGAGGACCAGGGCTGGGAACTGAATATTCAGGGGTACACAACGTATAGAAAAGACAGACAGGTGGGCAGAGGGGGTGGGGTTGCTCTGATGGTAAGGAATGATATTCATTCCCTTGCAAGGGGTGACATAGAATCAGGAGATGTTGAATCAGTATGGATAGAAATGAGAAATTGTAAGGGTAAAAAGACCCTAATGGGAGTTATCTATAGGCCCCCAAACAGTAGCCTCGACTTAGGGTGCAAGTTAAATCAGGAGATAAAATTGGCGTGTCAAAAATGTAATGCTACGGTGGTTATGGGAGATTTCAACATGCAGGTAGACTGGGAAAATCAGGTTGGAAATGGACCCCAGGAAAGAGAGTTTGTAAAGTGCCTTCGAGATGGATTCTTAGAACAGCTTGTACTGGAGCCTACCAGGGAGAAGGCAATTCTGGATTTAGTGTTGTGTAATGATCCTGATCTGATAAGGGGACTAGAGGTAAAAGAGCCATTAGGAGGCAGTGATCACAACATGATAAGTTTTACTCTGCAAATGGAAAGGCAGAAGGGAAAATCGGAAGTGTCGGTATTGCAGTATAGCAAAGGGGATTACAGAGGCATGAGGCGGGAGCTGGCCAAAATTGATTGGAAGGAGGCCCTAGCAGGGAAGACGGTAGAACAGCAATGGCAGGTATTCCTGGGAATAATGCAGAGGTTGCAGGATCAATTTATTCCAAAGAGGTGGAAAGACTCTAAGGGGAGTAAGAGACACCTGTGGCTGACAAGGGAAGTCAGGGACAGCATAAAAATTAAGGAGAGGAAGTATAACATAGCAAAGAAGAGTGGGAAGACAGAGGATTGGGACTCTTTTAAAGAGCAACAAAAGTTAACTAAAAAGGCAATACGAGGAGAAAAGATGAGGTACGAGGGTAAACTAGCCAATAATATAAAGGAGGATAGCAAAAGTTTTTTTAGGTACGTGAAGAGGAAAAAAATAGTCAAGGCAAATGTGGGTCCCTTGAAGACAGAAGCAGGGGAATTTATTATGGGGAACAAAGAAATGGCAGACGAGTTAAACCGTTACTTTGGATCTGTCTTCACTGAGGAAGATACACACAATCTCCCAAATGTTCTAGGGGCTGGAGAACCTAGGGTGATGGAGGAACTGAAGGAAATCCACATTAGGCAGGAAATGGTTTTGGGTAGACTGATGGGACTGAAGGCTGATAAATCCCCAGGGCCTGATGGTCTGCATCCCAGAGTACTTAAGGAGGTGGCTCTAGAAATAGTGGAAGCATTGGAGATCATTTTTCAATGTTCTATAGATTCAGGATCAGTTCCTGTGGATTGGAGAATAGCAAATGTTATCCCACTTTTTAAGAAAGGAGGGAGAGAGAAAACGGGTAATTATAGACCAGTTAGTCTGACATCAGTGGTGGGGAAAATGCTGGAGTCAATTATAAAAGACGAAATTGCTGAGCATTTGGATAGCAGTAACGGGATCGTTCCGAGTCAGCATGGATTTACGAAGGGGAAATCATGCTTGACAAATCTACTGGAATTTTTTGAGGATGTAACTAGGAAAATTGACAAGGGAGAGTCAGTGGATGTGGTGTACCTCGACTTTCAGAAAGCCTTCGACAAGGTCCCACATAGGAGATTAGTGGGCAAAATTAGGGCACATGGTATTGGGGGTAGGGTACTGACATGGATAGAAAATTGGTTAACAGACAGAAAGCAAAGAGTGGGGATAAATGGGTCCCTTTCGGAATGGCAGGCAGTGACCAGTGGGGTACCGCAAGGTTCGGTGCTGGGACCCCAGCTATTTACGATATACATTAATGACTTGGACGAAGGGATTAAAAGTACCATTAGCAAATTTGCAGATGATACTAAGTTGGGGGGTAGTGTGAATTGTGAGGAAGATGCAATAAGGCTGCAGGGTGACCTGGACAGGTTGTGTGAGTGGGCGGATACATGGCAGATGCAGTTTAATGTAGATAAGTGTGAGGTTATTCACTTTGGAAGTAAGAATAGAAAGGCAGATTATTATCTGAATGGTGTCAAGTTAGGAGGAGGGGGGGTTCAACGAGATCTGGGTGTCCTAGTGCATCAGTCAATGAAAGGAAGCATGCAGGTTCAGCAGGCAGTGAAGAAAGCCAATGGAATGTTGGCCTTCGTAACAAGAGGAGTTGAGTATAGGAGCAAAGAGGTCCTTCTACAGTTGTACCGGGCCCTGGTGAGACCGCACCTGGAGTACTGTGTGCAGTTTTGGTCTCCAAATTTGAGGAAGGATATTCTTGCTATGGAGGTCGTGCAGCGTAGGTTCACTAGATTAATTCCCGGAATGGCGGGACTGTCGTATGTTGAAAGGCTGGAGCGATTGGGCTTGTATACACTGGAATTTAGAAGGATGAGGGGGGATCTTATTGAAACATAAAAGATAATTAGGGGATTGGACACATTAGAGGCAGATAACATGTTCCCAATGTTGGGGGAGTCCAGAACAAGGGGCCACAGTTTGAGAATAAGGGGTAGGCCATTTAGAACGGAGATGAGGAAGAACTTTTTCAGTCAGAGGGTGGTGAAGGTGTGGAATTCTCTGCCTCAGAAGGCAGTGGAGGCCAGTTCGTTGGATGCTTTCAAGAGAGAGCTGGATAGAGCTCTTAAGGATAGCGGAGTGAGGGGGTATGGGGAGAAGGCAGGAACGGGGTACTGATTGATAGTGATCAGCCATGATCGCATTGAATGGCGGTGCTGGCTCGAAGGGCTGAATGGCCTACTCCTGCACCTATTGTCTATTGTCTATTGTCTATTGTCTACACACAAATTTCATGGTTTGTTGCCAAAACGGAATTGCTCAAAACAAGCAATGTGTCTACCGCCCTAACATTATCATTAGGCATTCATTGTGATCTAATCCGTGTACTTGTGAGTTCTGTTTTGGAGTTTACCACACAACATCTTGGATATTACTTTAGCCATTGCTTTTTTACTCAGACTTCACAATATCATTCCGATTGTTATGATGCCCAATTGAAATAACATTTTACTGTCCTTGATAAATGTTTCACTTCCATTAATGGGTAGTTCAGGCTTTTCCGCCAGCTAATAGTTCCTAACTATTGCACAGTGGAGCTATATATTTTTGCTGTTGCTTTGAAGAAGAGTGCATTGGACTTTCTAGATGCCCTTCAAACTAATTCTTCATCATCATTATCATAATGGGTTATCATGTATTTTTGATTTAAGGTTAAGATGCCTAAAAATTGTACTATCACCTTATTTGGTACGCTAAATGTATTTGGCACATAGCACAAACACCAAATCATGATCGCACCTTCTTAAAGTGAGAATGTCCCAGAAAAAATAAACAGAAAAAAAATTGTAAACACCAGGAACTGCAGATGCTGGTTTACAAAAAAAAGATGCAATGTGCTGGTGTAACTCAGTGGGTCAGGCAGTATCTCCTGAGAACATGGATAAGTGATGTCTTGGAACATAAGGAATTGCAGATGCTGGTTTGCAAACAAAAAAACAAAAAGTTGTAACACTGGGATATTCTCACTTTAAGAGTGCGCTATCGTGATTTTTCCCTTTTAGAAATGTTCTCCCCATGACCGGGTGGGTTTTCCCTGGGTGCTCCAGTTGCCTCCTACACTCCAAAGATGTATAGGTTAATTGGCTTCAGTAAAAATTGTAAATTGTCCCTGGTGCACAGGGAATGCTGTATGCACAGACCTGGTGGGCCGAAGAGCCTGTTTCTGCACTGGACCTCTAAACTAAACTAAATAGTACCTTCACATTCATGGATGCCAATGATTTGCTAAGCTTGGAACAGTCTCATTGTAGGCATACTGCCTGCCAGGAAGCAGGTTAACTTGGTTCAAGAGCTCTCTCCGAAGCAGCCACACATGAGTACATGGAGGAAGGTGGGGAGAAGGGGCAACTGTGCCATGACCACCTATGGAGAAATGATTAGAGATGCTTTAACCTGTAATCAGTGCTGCCAGCAATTGTATTTGCATTGACTTAAAGTCCAGGGGAGTGTTAAACTGTATTCAGTTCCTGACTTTCATCATGATGTACTGCTTGCTTTTAGCGAGTTGCTGAGTCTCCCGTGCCTTCTCCCTCCACCATCTGTTCTTTAGGTCACAGGTTTCTGCTGCATCCCTAACCTCGGGCAGCTGTGGAGCTGCTTACTTACACCTGAATTAGGGTGGTGCTTCCACGCCAGGATGCTTTCTGTTTGCGTTTGATTAGCTCCTTGATCTCCTTGTCTAATCAGTGCTGGTTCCTCTTGGTAGAGAAGCCAAGAATCTCTCACCAGTTCCAACACTGGCGTAAGCTGTGGACACTCTGTGACTTCTGGAGGCTGGGATTTGAGAGAGGCCAAGAGCTGCTCCCTGTGTTATAGAGTCATAGAATGATACATTGTGAAAACGGGCCCTTTGGCCCAATTTGCCCAGCTGTATTTGTCCCACCTGCCTGCGTTTGGCCCATATCCCTCCAAACCTGTCCTATCCATGTACCTGTCTAACTGTTTCTTAAATGTTGGGACAGTCCCTGCCTCAACTACCTCCTCTGGCAGCTTGGTCCATACACCCACCACCCTTTGTGTGAAAAAAGTGACGATTCCTCCCATCGAGAGGCACAAAAGCCTGTGATTGTGATCTTCACTGTGCAGCAACTCCAAGAAAATTGCAGAGGACTGCACTCTACATGGCCTTTTTTGGCTTCACTCAAATCTCCGGTTCCATTAATTGGGACTGTGAAACACTCTGCTCAAATTCAAATGCCCATAGAAATTCACCTCCATCATACACTTGCATGGAATTCATGATACTAACCATCTGAACCAATCTTAGCGAAGACCTGTGTCAACATAAGGCTGAAGATAGATACAAAAAGCTGGAGTAACTCAGCGGGTCAGGCAGCATCTCTGGAGAAAAGGAAGAGGTGACGTTTCGGGTCGAGATTCTTCTCCAGACTGAGAGTCAGGGGAAAGGGAAACGAGAGATGTAGACAGTGATGTAGAGATATAAAACAAATGAATTAAAGATATGCAAAAAAGTAATGATGATAAAGGAAGCAGCCCATTATCAGCAATGGGTTAGGTGAAAACGAGTTGCAGACAGAGACTCAACAAGACGACTTTGAAGCTCGTACAACTTAGTTTGGGGAGGGATGGAGAGAGTTGCTTGAAATTAGAGAAATCAATATTCATACCACTGGGTTTTGTGGATATTTTCAACCTCTCACTACTGAGGTCTGAGGTGCCCACCAGCTTTAAGAGGGCATCAATAAAACCGGTGCTCAAGAAGAGGAAGGTGACTTTCCTCAACGATTATTGACCAGTGGCACTAACGTCAGTGGTGATGAAGTACTTTGAGAGGTTGGTTATGGTCCATATCAACTCAACAAGAACCTCGATCCACTGCAGTTTGCCTACCAACACAACAGGTCAATGGAGGATGCGATCTCACTGCACTGCTCTCCATTCCGCACTGGACCACTTGGACAATAAAAACACACGTCAGGCTATTGTTTATAGACTACAGCTTGGCGTTCAATACCACCATCCCCTCCAAGATGGTTACCAAGCTCATGGAACTGGGTCTCTGTGCATCCCTCTGCAATTGGATCCTCGACTTCCTCATCCACAGACCACAGTCTGTTCGAATTGGCAGAAATACTTCTTCCTTATTAGCAATCAGTACGGGTGCACATCAAGGCTGCGTGCTCAGTCCCCTGCTCTACTCACTCTATACTCATGACTGTGTAGCCAGACAAAGTGCGAACTCCATCTTCAAGTTTGCCGATGATGCCACCGTTGTTGGATGAATTACAGATGGTGATGAGTCAGAGTATAGAAGAGAGATGGACCGATTGTCCAAATGGTACCAGCACAACAACCTGGCTCTCAATATCAGTAAAACCAATGAACTGATTGTGGACTTTGGAAGAGGAATGCTGAGGACCCACAATCCTGTTTATATCAACAGGATGATGGTGGACATACTTCAAATTCCTGGGCGTGCATATTTCCGAAGATCTTTCCTCTACCCAGCACACTGATGCAATTATAAATAAAGCACATCAACGCCTCTACTTCCTGAGAAGATTACGGAGATTCGGTATGTCTGAGAGGATTCTCTTGAACATCTACAGGTGTACAGTAGAGAGCATATTGACTGGTTGCTTCATGGCCTGATTCGGCAACTTGAACGCCCAGGAGCGGAAAAGACTGCAAAAAAGTTGTGAACACAGCCCAGTCCATCACCGGTTCTGATCTCCCCACCATCGAAGGGATTTATCGGAGTCGCTGCCTCATAAAGGCAGCCAGCATCATCAGAGATCCACACCATCCTGGCCACGCACTCATTTCACCCGTCATCGGGAAGAAGGTATAGGAGCCTGAAAACTATAACGTTTCAGGCTCAGGAACAGCTTCTTCCCGACAGCCATCAGGCTATTAAACATTACAACCTCAAATAAGCTCTGAACTACAATAGACTATTATTATTATTATTATTGCACTACTATTGTTGGTTTTTTTTGAGTGTGTGTATGTGTACATATATATGTATATGTATATATATTTATGTTTGTGTACTTGAGTATGTGTGTATATATACACTGAACCTTTTTCTCTCATTTATTATATTGTTTACAGTGTACTATGTTTGCATATTCTGTTGTGCTGCAGCAAATAAGAATTTAATTGTTCTATCTTGTAAGTGCCCAATACAAGACTGTGTCATTGTCCCAAAAGTCTTGCCAATGTTTTTTGCTGCAATATTCCAGTAAATTTCCCTTGGGACTGGAACTATTATTCAGAGCTGATGGGAAACTGTTCAAGTTATAGTGGCTCCAGTCCAGTAACAAGTTTATATCCATGGTAAATCATCGTGTTGCTGCACGCAATGGACACTAACTGAGGGCACTCCGACGCTAAGCTTCAAGAGATTGTCGACATTCATGGAAGCATAAAAGTGGATTTATATAGCACTCAATATCCACAAATCCAAGGTCTTCTACCAACTTGCCCCCCACAGCACCACACGGTCCACCGTTAGTAAAGGTTCTTGTCAAGAACCAGTTTTCTATTTCTCACAAGCCTCTTCTCAGTGAAGGCTGAGATCAACGATGAAAATCGGCGCCTTACTCTGTGCTGTGCAGGATCTGGTCAGTTGAGGAAAAGAGTATTTGAAGACCATCACTCAGTCCTGGTAAAAAAAACATTGTGATCTGCTGAATACCAGCAACACAGTCTTTGCAAAATCCTAAATATCATGGAAGAATAAGTGAGCCAACATCAGTGTCCTCTCCCAATCCAGCATCCCCAGCCTTAGTCTCTCTCAGTCAGCTTGGTCAGGCAAGCCACATCGATCGGGCGTCAACACCGGACACCTGAAACACTCTGCTCTGAGCTTCATTGTGGGAAGAGACTACCAGATGGATGGAGGAAAAGATTCAAGGATGCGCTCAAAGCCTCCTTAAAAAAAGTACCACATCCCCACTGACTCCTGGAAACCTCTGGCCAGTGACCAAAGTGGAGAAGGAGATCCCATGATATCCATACTTTGGGAGCATACAGAAGCACTGCAGTTCTATAAATACGGAAAGAGCTCACTGCTTCACAAGCGATCCGCCCACTTCATCAGGCACCTACTGCCCATCTGGAGAAGTGCTTGCAATTCTGCTATTAACCCCATTAACCACCTCAGAACCAAGAGTACTCAATGGTTATCTTCAACACTAAACAATTGCCTAAAAAGTAAAAGATGCATCTATACGAAAATCTTATTTCCCATTTTAAGTAATAACCCCTCTGTATCCTCTCTCTTTCCTGTGCCCCGCACTGGTGCACATCCATTTCTCCCAACATCCTGCTCCTCTTCCTCCCCTGTCCCGTTCCCTTCCGCCCATATCCTTCCCTCTGGCTTTACATTTAGCTCCTCTCCTTATTCAACTTTTTTATCTCCTTTTCATCTCTAGCCTTTGTCACTTACTCCACCCATCTGCCTATCAACCACCCCCCCCCCACCACTCATCTGTATCCAACAACCACTACTAGCCAGTCTTTGTGCAGCCCCCACCTGCCTTCTCCAAATATCTACCTCCTACTATAATCAATTTGACGAAGTGTCCTGACCCAAAATGTTACCTATTCATACCCTTCACAGATGCTGCCTGACCCAAGTCAAGTCAAGTCAAGTCAAATTTATTTGTCACATACACATACTCGATGTGCAGTGAAATGAAAGTGGCAATGCCTGCGGGTTGTGCACAAAAATAATTACAGTTACAGCATATAAATAAAGTTAATAAGTTACTAAACATAGCACAAAAAGTGTCGACAAAAATTTAGTCTCTGGGGTTATCAAAGTTGACAGTCCTGATGGCCTGTGGGAAGAAGCTCCATCTCATCCTCTCCGTTTTCACAGCGTGACAGCGGAGGCGTTTGCCTGACCGTAGCATCTGGAACAGTCCGTTACTGGGGTGGCAGGGGTCCCTCATAATCTTGCTTGCTCTGGATCCGCACCTATTGATGTATAGGTCCTGCAGGGGGACGAGTGTAGTTCCCATGGTGCATTCTGCCGAACGCACTACTCTCTGCAGGGCCATCCTGTCCTGGGCAGCGCTGTTCCCAAACCAGACTGTAATGTTGCCGGACAGGATGCTCTCTACAGCCCCAGAGTAGAAGCAATGAAGGATCCTCAGCGACACTCTGAATTTCCTCAGTTGTCTAAGGTGGTAAAGGCGCTGCTTAGCCTTACCCACCAGTGCGGCAATGTGCGTTGCCCACGTCAGATCCTCTGCGATGCGGACTCCCAAGTATTTGAAACTGCTCACCCTATCCACAATAGACCCATTTATCTCCAGTGGCGTGTACGTCCTTGGATGTTTAGCCCTTCTGAAGTCCACAATCAGCTCCTTTGTTTTAGTGACATTCAAGAGGAGGCTATTGTCCTGACACCAGAGTGCCAGATCAGCCACCTCCTCCCGGTAGGCCTTCTCATCGTTGTTGGAGATCCGGCCCACCACCACAGTGTCATCAGCAAACTTGATGATGGAGTTTGAGCTGAACCTGGTCCTACAGTCATGTGTGTACAGGGAGTACAGTAGGGGGCTAAGGACGCAGCCCTGGGGGGATCCTATGTTCAGGGTGAGGGAGCTAGATGTGTGTTCCCCCATCCTGACCACTTGGGGCCTGGCAGTGAGAAAGTCCAGGACCCAGGCACACAGAGGGGTGCTAAGCCCCAGTTCCAGCAGCTTCTCAACCAGTCTGCTGGGGACTATTGTGTTGAATGCTGAACTAAAGTCAATGAACAACATCCTCACATAGCCCCCCTGGCTGTCCAGATGAGAGAGAGCGGTGTGTAGAACCTGGGAGACCGCATCATCCGTGGACCTGTTCGGACGGTATGCGAACTGTAGTGGGTCCATGTTGCGAGGAAGGAGGGCGCAGATGTGCTTCTTGACTAGCCTCTCCAAGCATTTCATGACAACCGAGGTGAGGGCCACCGGTCGGTAGTCATTTAAACACGCTGGAGAGGCATTCTTTGGCACCGGTACAATGATGGATCTTTTGAAGCATGCAGGGACCACGGACTTTGCCAAGGAGAGGTTGAATATTGTGGTGAGCACTGGAGCAAGCTGAGTAGCACAAGACTTTAGTACTCGCCCAGATATACCATCTGGGCCTCCAGCTTTCCTCGTGTTCACACGCGTCAGAGCCCACCTCACCCCATGCTCGGACACCGAGAATGTGTGCACATCCCCGGCGGTGGATCCCCCTCCAGCCTCGCTAGCCAGCGCCCCTTCGGTGCTGTTTTTAGACGGCGAGCTGGTGGTGTTACCCGTCTCAAACCGTGCGTAAAAAGAGTTCAGGTCATCAGCTAAGGAGGAGCCGGCACTTCCGGTTGAGGGGGTGCTGGACCTGTAGCTAGTTATAGTCCGTAGCCCCTGCCAAAGGCGCCTGGTGTCCTGCTGCTAAATCTGTGACTCCATCTTGTCCCGGTACCTCTTTTTTGCATCCTTCACTGCCCTTCGCAGTCGGTAGGACTCTCCCTTGTAGTCGTCCATGTTGCCGGATGCCAGGCCGGAGTTGTAAGCAGCGGTGCGAGCATTCAAGGCCACGCGAATAGACCTGTCCACCCAGGGTTTTTGGTTAGGGAAGATACTGACCCTTACCGTGGGGATGATGGTATCGGCTATTGTGGCAATGAAGTCCGTAACCGCTTCCGCAAACTCATTTACGTCTCTGGAACTTGCTTGGAACATGTTCCAGTCGACTTCGCTCAGTGTATCTTGCAGCATGGCCTCTGAATGGTCAGCCCACCGCTTTACGTCCCTCGTCACTGTCGCTTCCCGTACTATCCGTTGTTTGTACTCCGGCAGCAGGAAAATGGCAGCGTGGTCAGATTTCCCAAAAGGAGGGAGAGAAACGGCCTTGTAGCCTTTCCTGAACGGCGTGTAGCAGTGGTCCAAAGTTCTTTCCCCCCTGGTGACACACGTGATGTGTTGGTAGAAGTTGGGCATGACCTTTTTGAGATTTCCCCTATTGAAGTCTCCAGCCACCAGCACAGCCGCATCAGGGTTCTTGTTTTGGTGTTGACACAACACATCGTGTAGGGTGGACAGTGCCACGTCGGTGTCCGCATGCGGTGGGATATAGACGGCTGTGATGATCACCGAGCTGAACTCCCGGGGTAGGTAGAATGGTCGGCATAGGATAGTTAGATGTTCCAGGTCCGGCGAGCAGGAACGAGAAAGCGTCTTAATATTCCCAGGATTACACCAGTTATTATTGGTCAAGAATCAGACTCCTCCGCCCTTGGATTTCCCAGATTCTTTCGTTCTGTCCGCCCGGAAAACAGTGAAGGACTCGGATGGGCAGATCACCTGGTCAGGCACCAGCGGGGTCAGCCATGTTTCAGTCAGACAAAGGATGTTACAGTTCTTTATGTCCCTCTGGAATCTGATCCTTGCCCTCAGGTCATCCAGCTTGTTCTCCAGGGACTGGACGTTGGCCAGAAGTATGCTGGGCAGAGGTGGACGTAAGGCTTGGGTTCTCAGCCTGTTCCGAACCCCCCCTCGCTTCCCTCGGTGTTTTTTCCGACTTTCCCACTGACCTGCGCTCCCACTGCTGCTGCCGCGGTGCGCTCCTTTGATGATCTCTATCGGTATATCGGTGAGTAGATTTCTGTTTAATAGTGCTCCTGTAGCGCTCGAGTTTAATTTTACGAGCGTTTCCCGGTCGTACATTGGTTAATGCTAAGTGCTAGCACACGCTAGAGCACTTAGGGATAATTTTAAAGTAAACATACCAGTTTAAAACGCACAGTTCCCGCAGAGCTACCACGACGGCGACTGGACTGGACCGCGCCATGATTATCAAGATCAAGATAGCTTTATTTGTCATCCAATATTGGACGAAATTCGGTCACCCACAGTCCAACAATAAAAGCATTAAATAGGCATTCAAATTACCCAACCCCAAAAACACACTAAAAAGAAACATCCATCAAAGAAACATCCATCACAGTGAGTCTCCTCCAGTCCTCTCCTCACTGTGATGGAAGGCCACAATGTCTTTCCCTTCTCCTGCTGTCCTCGCCCGCAGTCAGGTTGTTGTGGTGCTGGACCCAGGACAGATCTTCAGATCTATGCATGTTCAGGAACTTGTTGTTGACTTTCTCCGCCACCAACCTGTCGATGAAGACAGGTTTGTGGAATGTCAGTTTTCCCTTCTAAAGTTAACAATCAATTCTTTGATCTTGTTGAGCAGTATTGTTGTTCGGGAACCATTAGAAACCAGATTTGCAATTTCACACCTGTACTCTGCTCATCGTTACCTGTTATTCGTCCAACAGCGGTGGTGCCATTGGTGAATTTAAAGATGGCGTTAGAGCTTTGTCTAGCTATACAGTCGTGGGTAAAGTGTGATTAGAGCAGGGGACTAAGCACAGAGCCCAGACTGTTATCATATATATATATCATATATATATACAGCCGGAAACAGGCCTTTTCGGCCCTCCAAGTCCGTGCCGCCCAGCGATCCCCGTACATTAACACTATCCTACACCCACTAGGGACAATTTTTACATTTACCCAGCCAATTAACCTACATACCTGTACGTCTTTGTATGTTCCTCTACATATCTTCATTTCTATATGTTTCTAAATGACTAGCAATTTCTTCCTTGCTTGTAGACTCCAGCGTCATGCCAATAACAGTTCTGAACAGATCAATAGTTCACAATCAGAGAAAGCAGTACAGAACTTTGATGGCATTGAAGATAGACACAAAACCTGGTTGTGTGAGTGGGCGGATGCATGGCAGATGCAGTTTAATGTGGATAAGTGTGAGGTTATCCACTTTGGTGGTAAGAATAGGAAGGCAGATTATTATCTGAATGGTGTCAAGTTAGGAAAAGGGGACGTACAACGTGATCTGGGTGTCCTAGTGCATCAGTCACTGAAAGGAAGCATGCAGGTACAGCAGGCAGTGAAGAAAGCCAATGGAATGTTGGCCTTCTTAACAAGGGGAGTTGAGTATAGGAGCAAAGAGGTCCTTCTGCAGTTGTACAGGGCCCTAGTGAGACCGCACCTGGAGTACTGTGTGCAGTTTTGGTCTCCAAATTTGAGGAAGGATATTGTTGCTATTGAGGGCGTGCAGCATAGGTTTACTAGGTTAATTCCCGGAATGGCGGGTCTGTCATATGTTGAAAGACTGGAGCGACTAGGCTTGCATACACTGGAATTTAGAAGGATGAGAGGGGATCTTATCGAAACGTATAAGATTATTAAGGGGTTGGACACATTAGAGGCAGGAAACATGTTCCCAATGTTGGGGGAGTCCAGAACCAGGAGCCACAGTTTAAGAATAAGGGGTAGGCTATTTAGAACAGAGATGAGGAAAAACTTTTTCAGTCAGAGAGTTGTGAATCTGTGGAATTCTCTGCCTCAGAGGGCAGTGGAGGCCAATTCTCTGAATACATTCAAGAGAGCTAGATAGAGCTCTTAAGGATAGCGGAGTCAGGGGGTATGGGGAGAAAGCAGGAACGGGGTACTGATTGAGAATGGTCAGCCATGATCACATTGAATGGCAGTGCTGGCTCGAAGGGCCGAATGGCCTACTCCTGCACCTATTGTCTATTGTCTAAAAAGCTGGAGTAACTCAGCGGGATAGGCAGCATCTCTGGAGAGTAGGAATGGGTGACGTTTCGGGTCAAGATCCTTCTTCAGACCTGGCATACTTGGGCTTTGTAACTGTTGCCAGAGTAGTCCACCTGTGAACCTCACTGAGGGAGAGACAACTAATTCAGACTTTAATGTTAATGCATGGCAACAGCATTGGCAATCTTCAAATACTCTGCAGATCCAGTGACTGAGTACAGGGCAGAGGTAAATGTGATGTAACCCCCAAACCTCCTGCTCCATGGAGAATAGGGATTTGTCATCCTGCTGTGAGTAAGATAGAATTGGTTGGAAATCTGATGAAAAATTTCATATTCTCATATGTTGGAATGTTATCATTGGAGATTCAAAGCCATATGGCAACAAGATTACTAACAAGATCACTAATTACCAAGCAAATACCTCTCTGCTTGGGAGGGAGTCAATGGAATGTAATGCTTAAGAGCACCTCTGAGCTATGAGCCATTCCTTAACAACAGGCAATGCCTCTTACATTTACTGTCAACTTCTTTGCACTTCCTCATGTTTGTAATTGCTGTGATAGTCTGTAGAGAGGGAGGGGATGCATTGTCTGTCATTTCTCTGTCATCACCGCCTGAGACATCCAATAAACGTTCCTATTCAGAGTGCTTGAAGATTGTTGTGGATTTCCCTGCAAACTCTGCATGTGAGTCCGTCTCCCTCTCCCCCTTCAGGAAGCTCTGATGTTTATGTGGGTTTATTCAGGGTGCTCTGGTTTCCTCCCACATCACAAAAGTGTGTGGATAGGTAGATAAATTGACCGCTGTAAATTGCCCTCGGTGTATAGTGAGAGGTAGAATTTGAGGAGAGCTAACAATAATGTTGGGAGAATGCCCCAAAATGTGCATTAATTGGTCTTTGTAAAATTCCCCCGAGTGTGCAAAAGGGCGATGACTTGAACTAGTCTGAGCAGGTGATCAATGGTTGGCGTGGACATGGTGGGCCAGAGGCCCCATTTCCATGCTGTATCTCTAAACTAAACTAAATAAAAATGGTATTAACATATTAACGTAGGATTGGTATAAATTAGATGTTTGGTGTCGACTCAATGGACAAAAAAATACCTGTTTCCATGCTGTGTCTCACTAGGACTTGATTACTCTAAGATTCCCATGGATGTTGCTCCTGATTTTGCAACTCTAGCATCAATTGTAAGGTAATAAATAACCATAAATCTACTGCTGTGAGCTACAGTGAGCTATTGCTGTAATGCTCTTGTGGCCCTGAGAAGGTGATTCTGCACTATGCTAATTGTTAATCAGACATGTATGTTAGATTTTAATAGGGGAAGCTCTAAATACGAATTCTTGGGTGACTTGCATCTCAGTGGAATTCCTGTGTGGTGTATGTGTAAGAGCTTCAAGCATACTGATATGCTGGCAAGAAATTTGCATGCAGCAGTGAGCACACATTTGTTGTGCGCATTGATAAATTCCCCCTGCCGAATGTATAAAAGAAAGAGCTATACAATAAGAATTTCTGCATCCTTTCCCTTCTGTGATTTAGACTTCCACAAGGTGCAACCACAATATAAACAACTGAACAGCTTAGTAAGAGCTGATGGTGTACTTGGCCACATTCTTAAAACCTACATGAACCAACTGGCTGGAGTTTTTGCAGACATCCTAACCTTTCCTGACTAAGATCCATGATTCCCTACCTGTTTTAAAAGGGCATCAATGATACCGATATCCAAGAAGAGTAAGATGATATACCTCAATGATTTCTGACCAGTGGCACTAACATTGTGTTGATGAAGTGCTATGAGAGGTTGGTTATGACACATTCAGTTCTCCCGAAACTTGAACAACACATAAGATGTGCTACCAGGGGGAAAAACACACTAGACAAGGTTTACTCAAATATTAAGAAGGGTTTCAGGTCAGCACCACTACCACACCTGGGGCAGTCAGATCACCTGTCCATATTCCTAACTCCAGCATACACCCCACTCAGGAGGAAAGCTCCAGTCACCATAAAGACTGTTAAGACATGGCCTGAAGGAGCTTCCTCGCAGCTGCAGGATTGCTTCGAAAGGACCAACTGGGATATTTTTGAGGATCAGGACTTGGAGGAGTACACATCAACTGTACTTTGCTACATCCAAAACTGTGTTGACAATGTCACCGTCGACAAACGCATCCGGTTGTATCCCAATCAAAAACCCTGGATGACAAAGGATGTCAGGTCTCTCCTCAAGGACCGTAACACCGCCTTCAGGTCTAGTGATAGAGCTCTATACAGTGCTGCTAGAACCAACCTGAAGAGAGGCATCAAGGATGCCAAAGCGTCCTACAAGAGGAAGATTGAGGACCACTTTTCCAACAATGACCCACGGCGGGTATGGCAAGGCATCCAGCACATCACCAACTACAAGACCAGCAACCGCACGACTGCCGACGGCGACGCCTCGCTGGCAGAGGAACTTAACTGTTTCTTTGCTCGTTTCGAGGTGAAAGCTACAGTGGCAGACATAACACCCTCTCCAGCACCTGACAGCAACACCTTCACTGTGCAGGAGTATGATGTTAAGCGCGTGCTCAGAGCAGTGAATCCCAGGAAAGCTGCAGGCCCCGATGGTGTGACGGGCAGAGTGCTGAGGGAATGTGCAGACCAATTATCTGAGGTCTTCACAAAAATCTTCAACCTGTCCCTTTTAAAATCCACCATCCCTCCCTGCCTGAAGTCCGCCATAATCATCCCACTGCCGAAAAAGTCTGTCATCAGCGGTCTTAACGACTACCGTCCGGTAGCACTCACACCGGTCATCACAAAGTGCTTCGAGAGACTGGTCCTGCAGCACATCAAAGCCAGCCTCCCACCCACCTTCGACCCACACCAGTTTGCCTACAGAGCAAATAGGTCTACAGGGGATGCCATCGACACTGCTCTTCACACTGTACTGACCCACCTTGAACACCAGGGGAGCTATGTGAGGATGCTCTTCCTCGACTTCAGCTCTGCCTTTAACACGGTCATCCCGAGCAGACTGGTCACCAAACTTTCCGACCTTGGATTTTCCCAAACCATCTGCCAATGGATCAAGGACTTCCTGACCAACCGCCCCCAGACCGTCAAAATAGGCCCTCACCTCTCCTCCACCATTACACTGAGCACCGGCTCACCACAGGGCTGTGTGTTGAGCCCCATCCTTTACTCCCTCTACACTCACGACTGCGCCCCCACCCATCCCACCAACACCATCATCAAGTTCGCGGATGACACGACTGTGGTTGGACTCATCTCAGAAGGAGATGAGACAGCCTATAGGGATGAAATCCAAAGGCTGGCAGCATGGTGTTCAGTGAACAATCTGGTCCTGAACTCCTCCAAAACAAAGGAACTTATAATTGACTTTAGAAAAACCAGTGGAGATTACGACCCACTCTACATCAATGGGGTCTGTGTGGAAAGGGTACCAGCTTTCAGGTTCCTGGGTACGCACATCGCAGAGGGTCTTACCTGGTCTACCAACACCATCACCACAGTAAAGAAGGCACAGCAGAGACTCCACTTCCTGAGGATCCTCAGGAAAACCAACCTGCAGGAGAAGCTCATGTTGTCCTTCTATCGCTGCTCCATCGAGAGTGTGCTGGCATACTGTATAACCACATGGTATGCCAGCTGCTCAGAAAAGGACAGGAAGGCCCTTCAGAGGGTCATCACGATGGCCCAGAAGATCATCGGCTGCTCACTGCCCTCCCTGGAGCACCTGTTCAGCCTACGCTGCCTCAGTAGAGCAGGCAAAATAATAAAAGATCCATCCCACCCCGGCCACCATCTGTTTGTTCATCTGCCCTCTGGTCGACGTTTCAGGTCGATCAAATCCCGAACAAACAGACTTAAGAACAGTTTTTACCCCAGGGCCATACGAGAACTGAACACTACCTTTGCACTAGGCAACACCGTTAAAAAATCTTGTACTTAATATAATTGTATTTAATTGTATTTATGTATTTATTTGTTTTTGCATTTATTGCATATATGTTTGTACGCACCGTCAGGATTGGCTATTTTTTAATTTCGTTGTACTCGTTGCAATGACAATAAATGAATATTATTATTATTATTATTATTATTATTATATCAACTACCTCAGCAAAGACCTGAATGCTTGCATTCACAATAGATCAAGGAGGGACGTGAAATCCCTGGCTCACCACTCTGCACTGGACCACTGTTGTTCATTAATTACAGTTTGATATTCAACACCGTTATCCCTCCAAACATGTTATCAAACTAGGTTTCTGCTCATCCCTACACAAATACATTTTCTTCTTCCTCATCAGCAGGCCACAATCAGTAAGAATTGGCCACAACACTTCCTACTTAATAACCATCAGCACATGACTACTCCAAGGCTGTGTGCTCTGTCCCCTGCTCTACTCACGCTAGACCCACGATTGTGCAGCCAGACACAGTTCCAAAGCCATCTTTAAATTCACCAACAATGTCACCATTGTTGGACGGATAACGGTTAACATTGAGTCAGAGTATAGAAAAGAGATTGATTGAATGGGGCCAGAACAATAATCTTGCTCCCAAAATCGGCAAGACTAAGGTGCCAATTGTTGACATTAGAAGGGGAAAGCCGAGGATCCATGGACCTGCCTTCATCAACAGGATGGCGGTGGGGAAAATCAACAACTCCAAGCTCCTCTGAGTGCCTATCCCTGAAGTTCTGTCCTGGGACCAGTACATTGATGCAATCATAAAGAAAGCCCTTCAATCTTCTACTTCCTTAAAAGATTGAGGAGATTTGGTATGTTGACAAATACTCTGTTGAACTTCTATAGGTATACGGTAGAGAACATGTTAACTGGTTGTATCAGGGGAGAGGGAGAAACAGAGATAAGGTAATGTAAGGTGTGAAAACGAGACAAAGGGGATGGAGACCAAGGACGATGTACTTGGAGAGCAGGAGGAATCACAGGGGGAGCAGCAAGAGAGGATGTTGCAGAACTCTCGTTGGAGAGGAGGAGAACTTCTTCAAAGGAGATATCCCTTGAGGAGATTTTGCAGTGAAGCAGCCAAAATGTTGTAGCAAGGAACTGCGGATGCTGGTTTAAACCGAAGATAGACACAAAATGCTGGCGTGCCCAGCGCCTGACCTTCCTCCCGTGGTGCAGCGCGGTGACAAAGGGTCAAAGAAGATGGCCGCCAGCAGGACTAACATGCCACAGCGCCTTGCAGCCGCTCTCCTGCTGTTGGCCACCGCGATAGCCAACCGGGGCCGGGGTGAGTGGCTCCCTCTCCCTTTTCCTCTCCCTCCTCGCCCGCCCCCGGCCCCGGGGGAGCCAGTCCATGGATCTTCAGTTGGGGGTTGGGTTGCCGGGCCCGCAGGAGAGGTTTGCACCCAACGGGTCCACGGCTCACTGGCCGCTGCGATGGCCACCCGGGGCCGGGGTGAGTGGCTCCCTCTCCCCTTTCCTCTCCCCGCTCACCTGCTCAAGGCCCTGGGGGAGATTGCCGGGCCCGCAGGAGAGGTTTGGATGGAGGGTTGTTGGGCCCTCAGGAGAGGTTTGGACCCAATGGATCCATGCCCATCTAGTGACAATTAAATACTGTTTCATTTCATATATACAGCGCGGAAACAGGCCTTTTCGGCCCACCAAGTCCGCGCCGCCCAGTGATCCCCGCACACTAACACTATTAACACTATCCTACACACACTAGGGACAATTTTTACATTTACCCAGTCAATTAACCTACATACTTGTACGTCTTTGGAGTGTGGGAGGAAACCGAAGATCTCGGAGAAAACCCACGCAGGTCACGGGGAGAACGTACAAACTCCTTACAGTACAGCACCCATAGTCAGGATCGAAGTTGAGTCTCCGGCGCTGCATTCGCTGTAAAGCAGCAACTCTACCGCTGCGCTACCGTGCCGCCCTTGGAAAGAGAAACTTGATCTTGACTCTTGACAAGACTCTTGACAAAATATTTGTTTAGATGACTTTAGTAATTATTTCTAAAGAGAAATCTGCGGCAGTTCAGATCATGATCACAGTTTAGAGCAATAATTATTCATAAGGAAAATAATTGTGGTATTGTATATTAAAATGGATTTATATTTTGGTTCCCTTTGCTGATAATCTACTCCTACATCATTGAAATCATTGCATGGAAAGAGAATCTTGAGCAGTTTCAATATTATAATTGCTCCTTTGGCTGGAAAATCCTGGTATGGTGGCTTACTTGTTTTACCAGTTCAGATGTGTCAACTTACATTCCAATTGTAAATTAACCACATCGCTGTTTTATACTATGAAAACAATTTTGTCCTCCCACTTCCTTGTGATGAGAAAGGGGATTTTCTGCTTTGATTCATCCGCCTCACGCAAAAAAATGCGTGGAGGAAAATTGTGCACTCCCAACATTTGTTTTCTGTTTTGCTGCCTGCCTTTTAATTGATGCAAATTCAATGACTGGGAATTGGCAGTTTTCCAGCACGTATCAGGAGTGCACTTCCTGATCAGATTCATGAAATTGCTTTTTGGATGTTCCCTTCACAATGATAATTTCAAATATCATACTGTACTTTTATAATAATTCAAAAATCTATGTGCTTTTTCAGGTATCATTCCCCCCCTCCCCCCCAACAACACAGGATTACGCTCATGGATCTACTTCGGCTTTCAGTGTAATCTCTTTCCCCCAATTTATTTCCCTGGAATCAATTATGTCTCACATGCCCAGCAACTCCACCTTGATTTTTTTACTCCCTACCCAGCACAATGGACAATTTACAGGAACCAATTAACCTACCAGCCAGCATGCCTTTGGGATGTGGGAGAATACCAGAGCACCCTGCAGAAACCAATGTGGTCACTCCATGTGTACAGCGTCTGAGCTGAAGCAAAGTTACTGGATCATAAAAGGAGCAGAATTATCTGCTCTACCACTGTGATGCACTGAGTACAATATAATTCATTCTTTTTCATGCCAGCTTCTTCAGGAAGTCACGAAGCAAGACATTGGTTGGGCTGCATTTGGAGTATTGTGTTCAGTTCTGGTCACCCCATTATAGGAAGGATGTGGAGGGTTTGTAGAGGGTGCAGTGGAGATTTACCAGAATGCTTCCTTGATTAGGGGGTATTAGCTACAAGATGTGGTTGGATTGTTTTCCCCAGAATGCTGGAAGTTGAGGGGAGACCCTGTAGAAGTATATGAAATTCTGAGAGATGGAGACAAGGTGGACTGTCAGAACCTTTTTCCCAAGGTGGAATTGTCAAAGAATAGAGGACATATCTTCAAGGCGAGTAGGCAAAGTTTAAAAGAGATGTGCGGGGCAAGTTTTTTACACAGAGGATGATGGGTGTCTGGACAAGTTGCCTAGGGTGGTGGTTGAGGCAGATACAATAGTGGCATTTAAAAAGCTTTTGGATTGCCACATGGATATGTTGGGAATGAAAGGGTATGGATCATGTTTAGGCAAGTGATATTAGTCTAGGTATTATGTTCGGCACAGACATTGTAGGCCAAAGGGTCTGTTCCTGTGCTGTACTTTTCCATGTTCTATCTATGTCAATATGTTATAATTTAAAATATCATTTGTTGCTACTGTAATTTCTTGCCTTTTATAAATGTTCATAAGAATCTGAAATGTTTGAATAAAGTTTGGCTTTGTGTTAGATGTTGATTGTAGCTGACAATTTTGAAGGAAAAGAAGACAAATTTGCTGCATGTTTTTATGAGCCTTGTGAACTCCTAGCAGTGATAGTTTAGTTGTGGCCAAGATTATAATCTCCATCAGTTACTTTTTGGGTCACTTTATCAGAAATTTGCCCTCCCACATTGAACATACAGAGTTAACATTTCAGCCGGGATGTAATATTATAGTTGTACAAGACATTAGTGAGGCCGCATCTGGAGTATTGTGTTTAGTTTTGGTTACCCAGCTATAGGAAGGATGTTGTTAAGCTGGAAAAAGTCCAGAGGATGTTGCCAGGACTTGAAGGCCTGAATTATAGGGAGAGGTTGGGCAGGCTAGGATTTTATTCCTTGGCATACAGGAGGCTGAGGGGAGATCTTGGAGAGCTGTATGAAATCCTGAGGGCAATAGATAGGATGAATACATACAGTCCTTTACCCAGAGTGGGGAGGGGGGGGGGGGGGGGGTCAAGAACCAGAGGACATAATTTTAAGGTAGAGGGGAAATATTTAATAGGAATCTGAGGGGCAATTTTAAACATCTAAATCTTTCCTATTCAATTACCTGTCCAAATTTCTCTTAATTGTTGTAATAATATCTGCCTCAACTACCTCTGCTGATAGCTTGTCCCATATACCGACCAACCACTGTGTTGCCTGCACCATATCTTTCCAGATTTTCCCGATCCATGAACCTATCTAAGTGTCCTTTAGACATTTTCATGCTAGTGCTGGCAAAGGGGGCTGGACATGAAATAGTAACTATTTCTCTTTTCACAGATGGTGCCTGATATGTTGAGTGTTTTCAGTATTTTCTGTTTTTGTTTCAGATTTCCAGCATTTGCATTTTTTTTCATATAGAGGAAGGATATCTGTGACAATAGGAAGAAAAACGAAGGAACATAACTCCAGTCAATATATATTTTACTGGGATGTTCCCCATCACTTCTCTTCCAACATTGTGTGCACAAACAACTCCCCTTTCCAAATTGGGGCATTCTGCACCTCCTCCAACCTCATCTATTGTATCCGCTTTTCCAGATGTCAACTTCTCTATATCGGCGAGACCAAACGCAGGCTCGGCGATCGTATCGCTGAATACCTCCGCTCAGTCCGACTCAACCAACCTGATCTCCCGGTGGCTCAGCACTTCAACTCCCCCTCCCATTCCCAATCTGACCTTTCTGTCCTGGGCCTCCTCCATTGTCAGAATGAGGCCCATTGCAAATTGGAGGAACAGCACCTCATATTTCGCTTGGAAAGTTTACACCCCAGCGGTATGAACATTGACTTCTCTAACTTCAGGTAGTCCTTGCTTCCCCTCTCTATCCCCTCCCCCTTCCCAGTTCTCCCACTAGTCTTCCTAACTCCGACTACATCCTATCTTTGTCCCACCCCCTCCCCTCACATCAGTCTGAAGAAGGGTCTCGACCCAAAACATCACCCATTCCTTCTCTCCCTAGATGCTGCCTAACCCGCTGAGTTACTCCAGCTTTTTGTGTGTACCTTCGGTTTAAACCAGCATCTACAGGTTTTTTTTCCTACTGAGGCATTCTGGTCCTCCGCATGACATTGCATCATTACTCCGCATCTTTGAAGATCTAAAGTGATTTGTCCATCATAAATATATTTGCAAAGTTTGCTTCTTAGCTTAGGTATTCAATCATGTGCTTCTGTTTGTTTTTCCAGTAAATTCACCATTTCAGTCATTTGAAATGCTGCCTCGATCCAGGATCGTGTCATGTTGCCTGTTGCTGACCTTTTTCTATCAACAAGTTGAAGTTGATGGGCCACATAGTTCAAATTATCCTCTTCCAGTAAGTAGCCTCTTCTGATAAACAATTTATAACTGAAAACATAGTTACAAAGATTATAGCTTCACAAGAATGTATATAGATTTTTAACCTTTTACCAAGCAATGTATGAATTTCCTCCTCGGGCAAATTAATGTAAAATGCGTCATGTACTTTTTATATGGTGATGTAATTGATGAAGTAATGAAAACTTCAAAGTCAAGAAAGGAACAGTGAGGCCAGTGATATTTCCGTGATATTCTGTGATATTTTCAGTGGATAGACAGTTTTACTTATTTGTTTTTTTCTGAGGGGTTAGAAAATTTTCACCTACTCCTGCCATAAATTCAGCTGGGACCTAGATTTCGGTTAGGACCCAGATATTGGTGAGAATTTCCTGGATAGCTGGGCAATCTGGGCAGGAGTGGCAATCTGCCTCAAGGGTGTGAACGAGGGACGTCCACTCCCTTTTCCTGGAACTTTGAAGGAATTGGTGATTCATCATCAACAGGGAGTCTTTGCACAGCCTTTATACCTGAAAAAAAAGGTTGATTTAGATTTTAAAAATATATAGAAATAATATATAAACAATATAAAGGACAGAGGACAGAGGATCTAGGGTGTTCGAAGAACTAAAATAAATTTGTATTAGGCAAGAAATAGTATTGGGTAGACTGATGGGACTGAAGGTTGATAAATCCCCAGGGCCTGATGGTCTGAATCCCAGGGTACTCAGGGAGGTGGCTCTGGAAATAGTGGACGTATTGGTGATCATTTTGCAATGTTCAATAGATTCAGGATCAGTTCCTGTGGATTGGAGGATAGCTAATGTTATCCCACTTTTCAAGAAAGGAGCGAGAGAGAAAACGGAGAATTACAGACCTGACATCAGTTAGCCTGACATCGGTGCTGGAGAAGATGCTGGAGTCAATTATTAAAGAGGTATTAACGGTACATTTGGATAGCAGTAAAAGGTTAGGTCCAAGTCAGCATGGATTTATGAAAGGGAAATCATGCTTGACTAATCTTCTGGAATTTTTTGAGGATATGACAAGTAAAATGGATGAAGGGGAGCCAGTGGATGTAGTGTATCTAGACTTTCAGAAGTCCTTTGATAAGGTTCTACACGGGAAATTGGTGAGCAAAATTAGAGCACATGGTATTGGGGGTAGGGTGTGACATGGATAGAGAATTGGTTGGCAAACAGGAAGCAAAGAGTAGGAGTAAATGGGTCCTTTTCAGAATGGCAGGCTGTGGCGAGTGGGGTGTCGCAAGGCTCGGTGTTGGGGCCTCAACTGTTTACCATATATATTAATGATTTGGATGAAGTAATTAGAAGTAACACTAGCAAGTTTGCAGATAACACAAAGTTGGGTGGCAGTGTGAACTGCGAAGAGGATGTTAGGAGGTTGCAGGGTGACCTGGACAGGTTGAGTGAGTGGGCAGATGTGTGGCAGATGCAGTATAATATAGATAAATGTGAGGTTATCCACTTTCAAAGAGGCAGATTATTAACTCAATAGTGTCGGGTTAGGTAAGGGGGAAGTGCAGCGAGACCTGGCCTACACCAGTCACTGAAAGTTGGCGTGCAGGTACAGCGGGCAGTGAAGAAAGCTAATGGCACGTTGGCCTTCATAATGAGAGGATTTCAGTATATGAGTAAAGAGGTTCTTCTGCAGTTGGTAGGACCTCACCTGGAGTATTGTGTACAGTTTTGGTCTCCTAATTTGACGAAGGACATCCTTGTAATTGAGGCAGTGCAGCATTGGTTCACGAGATTGATCCCTGGGATGGCAGGACTGTCATATGAGGAAAGATTGAAAAGACTAGGCTTGTATTCACTGGAGTTTAGAAGGATGAGAGGGGATCTTATAGAGACATATAAAATTATAAAATGACTGGACAAGCTAGATGCAGGAAAAATGTTTCCAATGTTGGGCGAGTCCAGAACCAGGGGCCACAGTCTTGGAATAAAGGGGAGGCCATTTAAAACTGAAGTGGGAAGGAACTTTTTCACCTAGAGAGTTGTGAATTTGTGGAATTCTCTGCCACAGAGGGCAGCGGAGGCCAAATCACTGGATGGATTTAAGAGATAGATACTCTAGGGACTAGTGGAATCAAGGGATATGGGGAGAAGGCAGGCATGGGTTACTGATTGTGGATGATCAGCCATGATCACAATGAATGACGGTGCTGGCTCGAAGGGCCGAATGGCCTCCTCCTGCACCTATTTTCTATGTTTCTATGTAAACATGGAATCCTTAAAAAGGATGCTATCATCGCACTTTCCATACTCTAAGGACTCTAAACCCCATTGTTTAAACTCCATTGTTAGGACATTGTTTACCAGATCCATTAAAATTGCATTGAGCCTTCTGGTAGATGCATGGTGCAAGTCCAAGAGGGACATCAAAGAGTGAACTTCATTGGCATGTGTTCCCTCTCCTCCCTCCATTTTACCTGTGTTTTTCTGGCTAGTTTCAGCATGGGAGATGGAAGTATTGCAGCAGCAAATGAGCTATGAATGCTCTATTGCTGAACATTCCTCAAATTCTGGGTATGGTAGAGTGCAGGTTATCCTACAGGAGCAGTAACTCTGTGGCCTGGAATATTGACTGGGGACAGGAGTTCAAACCTCTCTCCAGTTGCTGGGGAATTTCAATTTAACGAAGTAACATTCTGGAACAAGGTCGATGACCATTTAACCATTGGAAAGTTTGAAAAGACTTCTGCTCCGCATATACCCTTTATGAAGGAAAAGCCTCTCTCTATGACATGTCGGTGTTGACTCTTAATTGCCCTCTGAAATGGCTGAGCAAGTCATTCAGTTCAAGAGCCATTAAGGATATCAAGACTTCATGTCCTTGCTGCCTACTCCCACATCTTACAATTGAATTTTGAAAAAAGACAGCATATTCTAATGACAAATCATTTCGCATTTCTGAAATTCTTTGTACCCCTTTTTGGTTTATTTTAAAAGCAAATGATGTGAATGCTCACGTAATTAACAAAGGGACTTAAAGCACACAGATTAAGTGTTAGTCATAATGTTATTTAAAAGATCCCAGGAATTAGATTATATTATGCAATATTCTTTAATGTATTCTGATTCTTTACTTATAAGGGTCAAGAACAGTGTACGAAACAAACTGCAGTATGTTATCGTGCAGATGCTGGTTTAAATCAAACGTAAACACTGAATGTTGGAGTAACTCAGCGGGACAGGCAGCATCTCTGGAGAGAAGGAATGGGTGACGTTTCCAGAGATGCAGCCTGTCCTGCTGAGTTACTCCTTCATTTTGTGCAGTATGTTATTTTTCTTTACAAAATTGCAGAATAATTGCATCAATTTAATTTGCAGCTATAAAGTGAGGTTGACCTTCTTGTTTAATTGATTAATTGATTGAATACTTTATTGTCACATGTGACATGTCATAGTGAAATTCTTTGCTTACATACTCAAGGTTTGCAAATAGTCGCCCATAAAGGGCACTTACATAATTTAGTATCCCCCCGCCAGGTCCCACTTTATCCTCCCAACCTCCCCCCCCCAACCTCATGACGGTCTCCCCACGCCGGGTCCTCCTTTGTTCCTTCCCCAACAGCGACGTCCTCACTTCATTTAAATGGACAGTAAATGAGCTACACTCCGACGCCCAGTTTTATAGGATTTTGTCTGTTAAAATTAGATGAAGTGTTTACCTGGTTGGTAAGGCTTTGCCAAAGAATGCGAGTTTGTAGGATTTAAATGGTGAAAATGTCAGTGATTTTTTCCTTCTCCATAGGCAACCCCCGAGAACATGATTTGCTTCTACTCAGGGTTTGCAGCTTCTGAGGTTCCACTGATCATGGAAAGATTCGGGTGATATAGAGAAGCTCAAGTCAAATATGATCCTGATACTCGACTTGAGCTTCTCAGTATCACCTAAGTAGTCTTGCACTTACAGCAGTCATGGGTTAGAGATTCCTGAGTAGAGAAGTTGTGCTTTTTTCAAGGAAGCTTTGAGCCCATCTTTGAATCACTTGCTCTGTCCACTTGGTCATCTGTTCCAGTTACAGAACTCGAGCAAAGCCATGGGTCCCTAGAACGGCACTAGATTTTAGGACTGATCAGCAACAGAGTATTCAGAGTTCATTTGCTATAACAATACTTCTTTTCTTCCGTCTAAAAAGCACAAAAATCACAGTGTAGTGGAGGAGGGAGATTGGAGTGTTTGTTTTAGTGATCCTGGTGTCAGGCATGTGAATCAAATGGCCTGCACAATGACAATAACTTGAGCTTCAATTGTGTGGATATTTGCCTGGGATAGGACTCTGACATTGGTTCACTTATCCTCCCAATGAATTTGGTGAATTTTCCAGAGAGAGCAATGATGACATTTTTCTCAGTGCTTTGAGAAGCCTGTTTCATATGGTTCAGGTCTCGGAATCGTATAGGAATTCAGGGTTCACTGCTGTTGACAATTCTGTGCTGTATTTGTTCCTGTAATCTTTAAGCACCCTCTCCTTGGTTTTTAGCAAAGGGCTGTGCTAACTTAAGAGGAAGTACTAATGAACCTATCATATTTCAAAATAGATAAATCACTATGGCTTGATGAAATAAATCCCAAGCTGTTAAAATAAGCAAGGGACGATATCGTGCAGGATTCCAATGCAACATTTCCATCCTCCCTGGCTACGGATTGGAGGAATGCCAAAGGTGTCCCATTGTTTAAACTAGGGAGGGATGGAGGGACAAACTAAATACATAGTATTTTAACGTCAGTTGTGGGAAAATTATTGGAACCCATTCTAGGAGGCAATATAAACCTTCACTTTAAAAAGCACAGTTTAATTGAGGGCATCTATTAAGGAAATTTGTTGTCAGACTAATGATTAATTTTTTTTGAAGTTAAAAGGAGGGTCTGTGAGGACTGCATTTGATGTAGTTATATTAACTTAATTAGTTTACACAACTAGTGTGAGCCAAAGAAGAACGGCAAATTTGGCTTGGTAGCAGGAAACAGAGAGTAATGATTAATGGGTGTTTTTTTTACTGGAAGCTGTTCCCTGTGGGGTTTCACAAGCCTCTTGGAATTTTGGTTTTATTATATATTAATGATTTTGAGTTAAATGCACAAATTAACTATTCACCAGTGAGCTTAACTTCTGTAGTTGAAAAGTTACGAGAGAGTATTCTGAGGGATAGGATATACATGCATTTAGATGGACAAGGACTGATTAGGGATGGTTGGCATGGTTTTGTGCGTGGGAGGTCATGTCTCACAAATCTCATTGAGTTTTTTTGAAGACATGACCAAAATGGTCGACGAGGGCAGAGCTGTAGATGTTGTGTATGTGGACTTCTGTAAAGCATTCAACAAGGTTCTGCATGGTAGGTTGCTCTAGAAGGTTAGATCACATGGGATCCAAGGAGAGATAGTTGAATGGATAGCAAATTGGCTCCATCAAAGGAAGCAGAGGGTGATGGTGGAAGGTTGCTTTTCGGACTGGAGGCCTGTGACTAGTGGTATGCCGCAGGGTTCGGTGCTGGGCCCGTTACTGTTTGTCATCTATATCAATGATTTGGATGATACATGGCAAGATTAGCAAGTTTGCTGATGATACAAAAAAAGTGGGTGGGTCTGCAGATAGTGAAGATGGTTGTGAATGATTACAGCAGGATCTTGATTGATTGACCAGGTGGGCTAAGGAATGGTTGATGAAATTTAATACAGAGAAATATGAGGTGTTGCATTTTGGGAAGTTTAACATGGGCAGGACCTAAACAGTGAATGGGAGGGCTCTGGGGAGTGTACTCTAGAAGGTTCCAGGAGTGCAGGTGCATGGTTCCTTGAAGGTGGAGTCGCTGGCAGATCAGGTGGTCAAAAAGGCTTTGGGCCCATTGGCCTTCATCAGTCAGAGTATTGAGTATAGAAGTTGGGGGGTCATGTTGCAGTTGTTTAAGACGTTGGTTAGGCCACATTTAGAGTATTGTGTTCAGTTCTTGTCACCTTGTTGTAGGAAAGATGTTGTCAAACTGGACAGGGAACAGAGAAGATTTATGAGGATGTTGCCAGGACTAGAGGGTCTGAGCTATAGGGAAAGGTTGATTAGGTTGGGACTCTATTCCTTGGAGCACAGGAGGAAGAGGGGTGATCTGATAGAGATGTATAAAATCATGATAGGAATAGATCAGGTAGATGCAGAGTCTCTGGCCCAGAGTAGGTGAATCGATGACCAGAGGACATAGGTTTAAGGTGAAGGGGAAAAGATTTAATAGGAATCTGAGGGGTAACTTCTTCACACAAGGGTGTATGGAACTAACTGCCAGGTGAGGTAGTTGAGGCTGGGACTATCCCAAAGTTTAAGAAACAGTTAGACAAGTGCAAGGATAGGAGAGGTTTGGGGGGATATGGACCAAACGTGTGGGCAAGTTGGGCTGAAGGGCCTGTTTCCACACTGTATCACTCTCTGACTCTATGACTTAAAAGAGGCGTCAAGACCAAATATTGGAGTTGTCTGGATTTCTCTGCCTGTAAGTGGTAGAGGCAGTGAACGGAACAGGGTGTATTTGAAGAGATTTGACCTGTAGGATACTCCCTCCATCCTTTGAATGATACCATAAGCTCTCATGCTTCTCTCCAAAGAACAGATGGGACCTCTGCCTCATTCAACAGATGGCACCTGTGAAAGTTCAACCCTGTTCATCTTTGCCAGTTTCTTCTGTGGAATTCATTGCCACAGAAGACTGTGGAGGCCAAGTCAATGGATATTTTTTAAGGCAGATAGAGAGATTCTTGATTCGTAAGGGGGTCAGGGGTTATGGGGAGAAGGCAGCGGTTAGGAGGAGAGATAGATCAGCCATAATTGAGTGGCGGAGTGGACAATGGGCCGAATAGCCTAATTCTCCTCCTATCATTTGGATAGCAGTAACAGGATCATTCCGAGTCAGCATGGATTTACGAAGGGGAAATCATGCTTCACAAATCTACTGGAATTTTTTGAGGATGTAACTAGGAAAATTGACAGGGGAGAGTCAGTGGATGTGGTGTACCTCGACTTTCAGAAAGCCTTCGACAAGGTCCCACATAGGAGATTAGTGGGCAAAATTAAGGCACATGGTATTGGGGGTAGGGTACTGACATGGATAGAAAATTGGTTGACAGACAGAAAGCAAAGAGTGGGGATAAATGGGTCCCTTTCGGAATGGCAGGCAGTGACCAATGGGGTACCGCAAGGTTCGGTGCTGGGACCCCAGCTATTTACGATATACATTAATGACTTAGACGAAGGGATTAAAAGTACCATTAGCAAATTTGCAGATGATACTAAGCTGGGGGGTAGTGTGAATTGTGAGGAAGATGCAATAAGGCTGCAGGGTGACTTGGACAGGTTGTGTGAGTGGGCGGATACATGGCAGATGCAGTTTAATGTAGATAAGTGTGAGGTTATTCACTTTGGAAGTAAGAATAGAAAGGCAGATTATTATCTGAATGGTGTCAAGTTAGGAGGAGGGGGAGTTCAACGAGATCTGGGTGTCCTAGTGCATCAGTCAATGAAAGGAAGCATGCAGGTACAGCAGGCAGTGAAGAAAGCCAATGGAATGTTGGCCTTCGTAACAAGAGGAGTTGAGTATAGGAGCAAAGAGGTCCTTCTACAGTTGTACCGGGCCCTGGTGAGACCGCACCTGGAGTACTGTGTGCAGTTTTGGTCTCCAAATTTGAGGAAGGATATTCTTGCTATGGAGGGCGTGCAGCGTAGGTTCACTAGGTTAATTCCCGGAATGGCGGGACTGTCGTATGTTGAAAGGCTGGAGCGATTGGGCTTGTATACACTGGAATTTAGAAGGATGAGGGGGGATCTTATTGAAACATATAAGATAATTAGGGGATTGGACACATTAGAGGCAGGAAACATGTTCCCAATGTTGGGGGAGTCCAGAACAAGGGGCCACAGTTTAAGAATAAGGGGTAGGCCATTTAGAACGGAGATGAGGAAGAACTTTTTCAGTCAGAGAGTGGTGAAGGTGTGGAATTCTCTGCCTCAGAAGGCAGTGGAGGCCAGTTCGTTGGATGCTTTCAAAAGAGAGCTGGATAGAGCTCTTAAGGATAGCGGAGTGAGGGGGTATGGGGAGAAGGCAGGAACGGGGTACTGATTGAGAGTGATCAGCCATGATCGCATTGAATGGCGGTGCTGGCTCGAAGGGCTGAATGGCCTACTCCTGCACCTATTGTCTATTGTCTATTGTCTATCACTTATGAACTTACTCAAGTTTTTGGAGTGGATCATAAAATGATAGACTGTGCATGACCTGCTCGCCCTGCCAGCTTCCAGCACTTGCTGAATCTTCATCATAATCCCAGAAAGACAATACAGAGGGTTAGATGTAGAAGACAAAAGATAGAAAATAAGGAAATATTATAAATGTGATTGTTGACCTCACTAGAATGGTTGGCTGCAATCAGCTGTGCAAGTCTTTTTGCCAATCTCCTGTTTAAATCCAAATCAAGCTGCTCCCTATTTTTTTATCAGAATCGCCATTATTTGATAGGACAAATATTGTTAATTTCAGTGCATGAACTGACTGAGACAACATTCTACTAATATTATTGTCTAAGAAAGAGTTAATTTTGTGTTTGAAAGATTTTTTCAACAGTCAAATATAATTCAATGATCTCAATATGTCACAATTCAGGCAGTAGATGCTTTTATAACAGAAGACAGTAAAAGTCAGATCCACCTCAACAGACAAAGAAGAGATGGTAAGCCATTAATGATATTATGATGTTATGATATCTTGTAACATCCCTTTAAAATGAAGGGACATTCTGAAAGAATTTCCTAAACTTTGATTAGTACAGGCATCAGGGGTTATGGGGAGAAAGCAGGGGAATGGGGTTAGGTGGGAGAGATAGATCAGGCAAGATTGAATGGCGGAGTAGACTTGATGGGCCGAATGACCAAATTCTGTTCCTATCACTTATAACAATAGACAATAGGGACAGGAGTAGGCCATTCGGCCCTTCGAGCCAGCACCGCCATTCACCGTGATCATGGCTTGGTTCTTGGTGATCATGTACAATCAGTACCCCATTCCTGCCTTCTCCCCATATCCCCTGACTCTGCTATCATTAAAAGCTCGATCTAACTCTCTCTTGAAAGAATCCAGAGAATTGGCCTTATTAGCTATCTCCAATGACTGAGATTTGTTTAAATATATCCTGTTGACTTTTGAAATAAAGTCATTCTAATTTTCTTTGTGAGATAAGAGGAAAGTAAAATAACTTTGGGATTAACTCGTGTCTGAAATTCACTGTGTCAAGGAGAATATCACAATTATTTATTGTCAGTCTTTCTAAAAATCCGTGAAGTTGAACTGTTTAGTTATCACTGCTCCACACTTATTCAGAGTGAGTGAATGGCCCAATTAATTAACTTATAGTTGCAGTCCCTGCTCTCCAATTGTACAAATCTTGATTTTGGAGATGAGATATAACAATTCCTCCAATGAGTTCATGTTATAGGAGCAGAATTAGGCCATTCAGCCCAATCATGGCTGATCTATCTTTTCCCTCTCAACCCCATTCTCATGCCTTCTCCCCCATAACCCTTGACACCCTTACTAATCAAGAAATCAATGTACAGAAGTTCAGTTATTTTCTCTCAGCTAGTGTCTTAGCAACAAAACAAGTCTCCACTTTCTTTGTTCCAAAAGGCCACGTTCTGTCATGAGAGATAGATATCTCTCTTTCACATTCTTTACAACACCTGCTGTGCTGGGAATTGGCACATTACCTCAAAACCTATGCATTCTGACAAAGCTTATTGTATACTTTTGACTCCTTAAATGACAATCAAGCCTTTCATCGTATTGTCCTTTGTGCGTATGTTTTGACCCAGGCTCCAAATTGCCATGAAGTGCTATAAGACTGTAACAATCCTGTGACATCTGGTAAAGAAAGATTATCTTTAAAAGAGCATTCTAGTTCATTGCTTATTTGCACGGCAGAGCCTTGTTGTTCAGTTATACAAATAGTTTAAATTTCATGAGGCAAAACTGTACTATGCCTTGGTAGACGCTTTTAAGTTATAATATGCAAATAAACCGTACATGCTAGTTTTTGTCTGGATATTCCACTTCAAACAAAAACACCAGAGTAGTTTGTTTCCAAGTTCCATGGACGTTCTCAGGGTTGCTTTTCACAAGTATTAATATTATCATTTATCGTTTTCTCCTTGAGCTAACCTTTTCCTTTGTTAAATATACAGTCAATCAGCAAGCTGAATGCAACATCGACGTTGAAGTAAGCTTTAACAAGATTAGTCTTAACATCCTGCAAATGAAGCTAGCTAATTTGACCTATCCAATTATACTGATGATTGGAAATGGTACTATCAATATTACCAATATCACTCCTACAACGTGTAAGTATGGATAAAATACATCATCAATCGTATGCATATATTATAAATATATTACACTTCATGTAAAAATTAATGTATCGTCAACTGTGATGTTATTGGGAAATTCTACAACATAGAACATCCCAATGGCGGCAGGATAGCACAGTGGCACAGTGGGAGAAATTGCTGCCTTACAGCATCAGATATCTGGGTTCAGTCACTGAAAGGAAGCATGCAGGTACAGCAGGCAGTGAAGAAAGCCAATGGAATGTTGGCCTTCATAACGGGAGGAGTTGAGTATAGGAGCAAAGAGGTCCTTCTGCAGTTGTACAGGGCCCTAGTGAGACTGCACCTGGAGTACTGTGTGCAGTTTTGGTCTCCAAATTTGAGGAAGGATATTCTTGCTATTGCAGCATAGGCTTACTAGGTTAATTCCCGGAATGGCGGGACTGTCGTATGTTGAAAGACTGGAGCGGCTAGGCTTGTACACACTGGAATTTAGGATGAGAGGGGATCTTATCGAAACATATAAGATTATTAAGGGGTTGGACACGTTAGAGGCAGGAAACATGTTCCCAATGTTGGGGGAGTCCAGAACCAGGGGCCACAGTTTAAGAATAAGGGGTAGGCCATTTAGAATGGAGATGAGAAAAAACATTTTCAGTCAGAGAGTTGTAAATCTGTGGAATTCACTGCCTCAGAAGGCAGTGGAGGCCAAGTCTCTGAATGCATTCAAGAGAGAACTAGATAGAGCTCTTAAGGATAGCAGAGTCAGGGGGTATGGGGAGAAGGCAGGAACGGGGTACTGATTGAGAATGATCAGCCATGATCACATTGAATGGTGGTGCTGGCTCGAAGGGCCAAATGGCCTACTCCTATTGTCTATTGTCTATTTTCTATTGGCCTGACTACAGTTGCTGTCTGTATGGAGATGGTAAGTTCTCCGTCACGCATGTTAAATGCCACTATTGTATCTGCCTCCAACCACCACCGCTGGCAGCATGCTCCAGGCACTCGCCACTCTCTTGCTCCACACATCTCCTTTAAACTTTGCCCCTGTCGCCTTAAAACTATGTCGTCTAATTTTTGGTTTTCTTACAATCCTGCAAAAAAGGTTTTGGCTGTCCATCCTATTTATGCCAATATCTACCCTCTCTAGGTGTTACTGTGGCAAAAAGAAAACTGAAACAAATGCTAACGGGGTCCAGGATTTAGCACAAACCTTTTGTACTAATTGCAGGGAAACAAACTTTTCCCAGTTTGTCATGGCTGTGATTAAGTGGACTACCTGGGAACCTTGTGCCCAGTTTCATTGTAAGGGTAGTGTTCCAGGGCTGGGATAGTGGCAGATAGCAGCATGCCACAGGGAATAACATAGAAACATAGAAAATAGGTGTGCACTGTAAGGAGTTTGTACGTTCTCCCCGTGACCTGTGTGGGTTTTCTCCGAGATCTTCGGTTTCCTCCCACACTCCAAAGACGTACAGGTATGTAGGTTAATTGGCTGGGTAAATGTAAAAATTGTCCCTAGTGGGTGTAGGATAGTGTTAATGTACGGGGATCACTGGGCGGCACGGACTTGGAGGGCCGAAAAGGCCTGTTTCCGGCTGTATATATATGATGATATGATGATATGAGGTGCAGGAGTAGGCCATTCGGCCCTTCGAGCCTGCACCGCCATTCAATATGATTATGGCTGATCATCCAGCTCAGTAACCTGTACCTGCCTTCTCTCCATACCCCCCTGATCCCTTTAGCCACAAGGGCCACATCTAACTCCCTCTTAAATATAGCCAATGAACTGGCCTCAACTACCTTCTGTGGCAGAGAATTCCACAGTCTCACCACTCTCTGTGTGAAGAAATGTTTTCTCATCTCGGTCCTAAAAGACTTCCCCCTTATCCTTAAGCTGTGACCCCTGGTTCTGGACTTCCCCAACCTCGGGAACAATCTTCCCGCATCTAGCCTCTCCAATCCCTTAAGAATTTTATATGTTTCTATAAGATCCCCCCTCAGTCTTCTAGATTCCAGCGAGTATAAGCCTAGTCTATCCAGTCTTTCTTCATATGAAAGTCCTGCCATCCCAGGGATCAATCTGGAGAACCTTCTCTGTACTCCCTCTAAGGCTAGAATGTCTTTCCTCAGATTAGGAGACCAAAACTGTACACAATACTCCAGGTGCGGTCTCACCAAGGCCCTGTACAACTGCAGCAGAACCTCCCTGCTCCTATACTCAAATCCTCTTGCTATGAATGCTAACATACCATTCGCTTTCTTCACTGCCTGCTGCACCTGCATGCTTGCTTTCAATGACTGGTGCACCATGAAACCCAGGTCACGTTGCATCTCCCCTTTTCCTAATTGGCCACCATTCAGGTAATACTCTGCTTTCCTGTTCTTGCCGCCAAAGTGGATAACCTCACATTTATCCACATTATATTGCATCTGCCATGCATTTGCCCACTCGCCTAATCTATCCAAGTCACTCTGCAGCCTCCTAGCATCCTCCTCGCAGCTAACACTGCCACCCAGCTTCATGTCATCCGCAAGCTTAGAGATGTTGCATTCAATTCCCTCGTCCAAATCATTAATATATATTGTAAATAACTGGGGTCCCAGCACTGAGCCTTGCGGTACCCCACTAGTCACTGCCTGCCATTCCAAAAAGGACTAGTTTATTCCTACTCTTTGCTTCCTGTCCACCAACCAATTCTCTATCCACCTCAACACTGAACCCCCAATACTGTGTGCTTTAAGTTTGTACACCAATCTCCTATGTGGGACCTTGTCGAAGGCCTTCTGAAAGTCCAGATATAACACATCGACTGGTTCTCCCTTATCCATTCTACTAGTTACATCCTCGAAAAATTCTATAAGATTCGTCAGACATGATTTGCCTTTCATAAATCCATGCTGACTTTGTCCGATGATTTCACCACTTTCCAAATGTGATGCTATCACATCTTTAATAACTGACTCTAGCATTTTCCCCACTACCGATGTTAGGCTAACTGATCTATAATTCCCCGTTTTCTCTCTCCCTCCCTTTTTAAAAAGTGGTGTTACATTAGCTACCCTCCAGTCCTCAGGAACTACTCCAGAATCTAAAGAGTTTTGAAAAATTATCACTAATGCATCCATCTGGGGCTACTTACTTCCTTAAGCACTCTGGGATGCAGCCTATCTGGCCCTGGGGATTTATCTGCCTTTAATCCATTTAATTTACCTAACACCACTTCCCGACTAACCTGGATTTCCCTCAGTTCCTCCATCTCATTAGCCCCCGGTCCCCTGCTATTTCCGGCAGATTGTTTATGTCTTCCTTAGTGAAGACAGAACCAAAGTAGTTGTTCAATTGGTCTGCCATCTCCTTGTTCCCTATGATCAATTCACCTGTTTCCGACTGCAAGGGACCTACATTTGTCTTAACTAATCTTTTTCTCTTTAGATATCTATAAATGCTTTTGCAGTCAGTTTTTATGTTCCCTGCCAGTTTTCTCTCATAATCTATTTTCCCTTTCCCAATTAAGCCCTTTGTCCTCCTCTGCTGGACTCTGAATTTCTCCCAGTCCTCTGGTATGCTACTTTTTCTGGCTAATTTATATGCTTCATCTATTGTTTTAATACTATCCTTGATTTCCCTTGTTAGTCACGGATGCACTACCTTTCCTGGTTTGTTCTTTTGCCAAACTGGGATGAACAATTGTTGCAGTTCATCCATGCGATCTTTAAATGCCTTCCATTGCATGTCCACCGTCAACCCTTTAAGTATCAATTGCCAGTCTATCTTGGACAATTCTCGTCTCATACCCTCAAAAAAGGAAACATGGAAATGTACAGCATATTTGGTCCATTCTGCTCATGTTGGCCAGAAAAGTTTCACCACGTTCAGAGTAATGGAGAGTTAACTTATTTCAACCATGAAATGGTACTGCTAACCCTGTTATACAGAAGCAGGCAGGCTCTGTACTCTGCTTTGCTTCCAAAATTCAGTCAATGGCACTGAATATCATGTAGAGTTTTACTTGCTATTTCAACTACATAGTGCAACGAGACTACTGGCCAGAGATTAATTTCTGGGCAATAATCTTTTGGTACATTTTCAAAGTTTTTTTATGAAAGAATATATAAATCTTTCTACTTAGTTCAAAAGGAATCATAAGTATTTATTAGGCAATGATGTGAGAAATGTTTCCGGAAAAAACCCTGCAGATGCTGGTTTAAATCAAAGGTAGACACAAAATGCTGGAGTAACTCAGCAGGCCAGGCAGCATCTTGGAAGAGAAGGAATGGGTGACGTTTTGGGTTGAGACCCTTCTTCAGACTGATGTCAGGGGAGAGGGTGGGTCAAAGATAGGATTAGTAGGAGACAGGAAGATAGTGGGAGAACTGGGAAGGGGGAGGGGAAGAGAGGGACAGAGGAACTATCTGAAGTTAGAGAAGTCAATGTTCATACCACTGGGGTGTAAACTGCTCAAGCAAAATATGAGATGCTGTTCCTCCAATTTGCAGTGGGCCTCACTATGACAATGGAGGAGGCCCATGACAGAAAGGTCAGACTGGGAGTGGGAGGGGGAGTTGAAGTGCTGAGCCACCGGGAGATCCGGTTGGTTAAGGTGGACTAAGCGAAGGTGTTAAGTGAAACGATCGCCGAGCCTGCATTTAGTCTCGCCGATGTAGAGAAGTTGACATCTGGAATAGCGGATACAATAGATGAGGTTGGAGGAGGCGCAGGTGAACCTCTGCTTCACCTGGAAAGACTGTTTGGGTCGGATAGAGTTGAGGGGGGAGGTAAAGGGACAGGTGTTGCATCTCCTGCGGTTGCAGGGGAAAGTGCCCGGGGATGGGGTGGTTTGGGTGAAAAGCACCAGGGAGTGGACCAGGGAGTTACGGAGGGAACGGTCTCTGCGGAAAGCAGAAAGGGGTGGAGATGGGAAGATGTGGCCAGTAGTGGGATCCCGTTGGAGGTGACGGAAATGTTGGAGGATAATTTGTTGTATATGACAGCTGATGGGGTAGAAGGTGAGGACAAGGGGGACTCTTGTTATGAATGTGGAGAGGGGGAGCAAGAGCGGAGCTGCGGGATATAGAGGAGACTGTAGAGATAGCCTCGTCTATAATGGAAGAGGGGAACCCCCATTTCCTAAAGAATGAGGACATCTCTGATGCCGTAGTATGAAACACCTCATCGTGGGCGCAGATGCGGCATAGACGGAGGAATTGGGAGTAGGGGATAGAGTTTTTACAGAAAACAAGGTGGGAAGAAGTGTAGTCAAGATAGCTATGGGAGCCAGTAGGTTTGTAGTAGATGTCTGTCTCAATAACTTCCGGTTTCCAGGCCCCCACTCCCTCATCTTTACCATAGATGTCCAATCACTCTCCACCTCCATCCCCCACAAGGATGGTTTGAAGCCCTCCGTTTCTTCCTCGACCGCAGAACCAGCCAATCTCCATCTATTAATACTCTCCTCTGCCTAGCAGAGCTGGTTCTTACCCTCAACAACATCTCTCCTTTGACTCCTCCCACTTCCTCCAAATCCGAGGCGTAGCTATGGGCATGCGCATGGGCCCTAGCTACGCCTGCCTCTTTGTCGGGTACGTCGAACAATCCCTATACCAGACGTACACCGGCCCCATCCCTGAACTCTACCTCCGCTACATTGGTGCTACCTCTTGTACCCATGCAGAACTCACTGACTTCATAAATTTCACCGCTAATTTCCATCTTGCTCTTAAATATACTTGGACCATCTCCGACATTTCCCTACCATTTCTGGATCTCACCATCTCCATCACAGAAGACAGGCTAATGATCGACATCTACTACAAACCTACTGACTCTGCTCAAAACCTTCACTCAGTCTGCTTTAACCAACCTGATCTCCCGGTGGCTCAGCACTTCAATCCCCCTCCCACTCCTAGTCTGACCTTTCTGTCATGGGCCTCCTCCATTGTCATAGTGAGGCCCAGCACAAATTGGAGGAACAGCATCTCATATTTTGCTTGGGCAGTTTACACACCAGCGGTATGAATATTGACTTCTCCAACTTCAGATAGCTCTTCTGTCTCTCTCTTTCCCCACCCCCTTCCCAGTTCTCCCACTAACTTCCTGTCTCCTACTACATCCTATCTTTGTCCCGCCCCCTCCCCTGACATCATTCTGAAGAAGGATCTCGTCCAGAAACGTCACCCATTCCTTCTCTCCCGAGATGCTGCCTGACCTGCTGAGAAATGGTAGGGAACTCCAGCATTTTATGCCTACCTGAGAAATGTTTTCGATATTGTGGCTACATTCCCAAATGACAGGGGAGCACAACTCTACCTGAGCCCTTTGCTAGTCATTTGTAATTTGTTTGATGTTTTACTCACTTTTGTTTTCTTTCTTTGTCCAGCCTGTCGATTAGTGAACAATGAAACTCAATGCACATGTATTGGTGAATTTAAATGGAACTCAACATTTTGTAGAAAATACCAGCCTTGCAGTGCAAATACTACATCAATACAGACTTGTGACTGCATCAGGGGTTATCCAACAGAGGGAGTATTCTGCGATGACTCACCCATAAGGACAACACCCGCACCTACAACAAGGGCAACGCCCACCACTACTAAACCACCAACGACCACCACTACTAAACCACCAACGACCACCACTACTAAACCACCAACGACCACCACTACTACACCACCGACAACCACCACTACTATACCACCAACGACCATCATTACTATACCACCAAGGACCACGCCATCAGGCCAAGGTATATCTCTCTCAACAATGAGAAATGTCTGAACTGTTTGTGATAGAGAAACATTATTTACATGAACTAATAGAAATTATGTTGTTATGTGTAACAATCTAAATTAGAAACATAGAAAATAGGTGCAGGAGTAGGCCGTTCGGCCCTTCGAGCCAGCACCACCATTCAATATGATCATGACTAATCATCCCAAATCAGTACCCCCTTCCTGCTTTCTCCCCATATTCCGTTAGTCCTCAGAGCTATTTCTAAGATTGTACAAATGCAGGATGTAATAACAACTAGACTGGATTGGTACTGAGTAATAGTTCATTTCAGTATTAATAATCTGACCTTGATATCTTTGTGACGAATAATCCTCACCTACTCAATAATTGTGAAGTGTAGCTCTTGCGGGATTCTGCTTTATACCTTCATTAACTTTATTCATAACCATCCCGAAAATGTATGTTCATTTGATTCAATTGATGCTTTGGCTTTACTGAATAATGAAAGGCCTTGATAGAGTGAATGTGGAGCGGATGTTTCCACTAGTACCTAGGACCGGAGGGCACAGCCTCAAAATAAAAGGATGTACCTTGAGAAAGGAGAGGAGGAAGAATTTCTTTAGCCAGAGGGTGGTGAATCTATAAAATTCATTACCACAGATGGCTATGGAGTCTAAGTCTTTGTGTATTTTTAAAGCAGAGATTGACATGTTCCTGATTAGTAAGGGTACCAAAGGTTACGGGGAGAAGGGAGAAGATTGAGTTAAGAGGGAAAGTTAGATCAGTCATGATTGAATAGTGGAATACTCAATGGGCCGAATGGCCTAATTTGCTCCCATGACTTATGAACTATAAAATCAGGAAGGCTGATTAATAGGCTTTATGCAGATACTTTGCTCTTGGAAGAAAAGTAGACCAATATGGGATCAGTTATACTTTTACCTGTAAAGGTTAAATATTTTTAGAGATACAGCGCGGAAACAGGCCCTTCGGCCCACCGAGTCCGTGCCGCCCAGCGATCCCTGCACATTAACACTCTGCTACACACACTAGGGACAATTTTTACATTTACCCAGTCAATTAACCTACATACCTGTACGTCTTTGGAGTGTGGGAGGAAACCGAAGATCTCGGAGAAAACCCACGCAGGTCACGGGGAGAACGTACAAACTCCGTACAGACGGCGCCCATAGTCAGGATCGAACCTGAGTCTCCGGCGCTGCATTCGCTGTAAGGCAGCAACTCTACCGCTGCGCCACCGTGCCGCCCTGATGCTGTGTTAAACTGTTGAGGCACCACCTTACAAAGATTATTTGGGTTAGGCTGGTGTTAGTGGACAAATGAGACACACTGGAATCAGAAATGATGTAGAAATGACAAGTCCCTCTGACATTAGTTTTCCAAAAATAAGGCTGAGATTACGAGGGCACAGGAACAAAGGATTGTTATTTGAATCTAAAAGCAAACCATTAATCTGCTTTGTTCCAATTCATTAGCACTTGGGTACTGCACTCCCAGTGTTCAATGACAGGACACAGAATGGAGTGGGATTCTAAGTGCCAACAGAATGCCGTACATACACACTTGCATATATTGTAAGGCAGGAAATTTGAACACACTTACATTTTATGGAATTTATGGTAGAGAAAGAACGCAAGAAATAGAAGCAGGATCAAGCAATACTGCCCTTCAAAGCTGCGATGGAGACAGAGAGATCGAGAAAGGGGAGAGAGGCGACGGAAATAGATGCCAGATAATAAAAGATATTGGAATATTGCTGAAAAATAGCACTGAGATTTTTCACCCTACATTGGCGAGACCAAGTATAGACTAGGCGACCGTTTTGCCAGACAAGATTTCGCAGTTGAGACACTCTCTCTGTCCCTCCCCATCCTAATCTTCCTGCTAGTTTTACTGTTTATATCCCCTCATTATCACCTCCTCCACAGCCAACAATGGGCCATTGTGGGCTCTTTAGTTATCGGTGCTGACTCTGACCTTTTCATATGTCTAATTTCCCTTTCCCCAGACTCTCAGTCTGGGGAAGGGTCGTGACCCAAAACGTGACCTATTCCTTTTCTCCAGAGATGCTGCCTCATCCACTGAATGACTCCAGCATTTTGTATCTACATTTTGCCAGACACTTGCGCTCTGTCTACCAGGGTTTGCTAGATCTCACCATTGTAGCTCCCTTTCCCATTTCCATACTGACTTATCTGTCCTTGGACTCCTCCACTGCCAGTGAAGCCACTGTAGGCATCCCATATTCCGCTTGAGTAGCCTACAATCCAATGGTATGACGAATGAATTCTTCAATTATAAGTAACACCCCCAACCCCCATTTCCACTCTCACAATATCCACCTATCACTTCCCTGAAAAGGACACCCTGTGCTGTTGTAACTCAGCGGGTCAGGCAGCACCTCTGGAAAACATGGATAGGTAACGTTTCAGGTCAGGACTCTTCTTCTGACTTATCACTTGCCAGAATTTGTCGTAACTTTCTCCGCCCTACTTCATCTGTCTGTTCTCTTCACAGATGCTGACAGACTCATTAAGTTCATCCAACTTTGCTCATGTTATTCACTTGCATGCAGAAATGTACTAAACTTATGGAATCAAAGAAGCACAGAGAGAGGCCATTTACCCTTTTTGTACCAGAGCAACTCACTGGCTACACTACCTGGCTTCTTCTCTGTAGCTTTGCAAATTTTCCTCATTATATATTTATTAAATTTTCCCTTGACTCAGGAGCCTGCCTCCACCACATCCGAGACCTGTGTTTCAGATTCCAACTATATACCATGTAAAAACAAGTTTTCCCTCGTGTCACGCTTAATTATTTTAAATTTATTTTGTACTTGTGATCTCTAGTCCTCCTCTCTCCAACAACGAGAACAACCTGTCACTTTGTCACTCTGTCCAGACTGCCCCATCATTTAATACACTGCCATCAAATCTTGCCTCAGCCTTTTCTCTCTGAAAGAAAACAGTCCCATCCTCTTGCATCCATTATTGTAATCATAGTCCCTCATCCCACAAACATTTCACAAATATGTTTTTTCTGATGCTTCTCTAATTTCGTTGCATCTTTACTATAATGTGGTGATCAGAACGGTTCAGGATGAATTTCCTTCTTTTATACTCTTTGCCTCTATTGACGAAACCCAAATTATGCACATCTTATTAACGCCTTAGTCAACCTGACCTGCCACTTTCAAAGTCGTGTACCACAGGTCGGGTCCCTCCGCTCCTGCAACCCTTTTAGAACGCTATTTATTCCATATTACCTTTCCGCATTCTTTCCACCAAAATTCATCGTCTGATATTTCTCCACACTAAATTTCATCTGCCATGCAGTTCACAACATTGCTCAGTTTTATTTAATTTACAAATTTAGAAATGGTGGTTTGCACTCCCATGTTGAGGTCGTTAATATAGATTAAAAAAATGCAAACCACAATTCCAATCTAAAAACTCAACCGCTTATTGCGATCCCTGTTGTCTGTTACTTAACTTTGTATCCATATTATAAGTGTCCCTTTTGTACCATGTCCTTCAGTTATGTTGATAAGCCCATTGGGAAGCTCCTTATCAAAAGCCTCTGGAAATGCATTTAAGTTATCATCAACAACATTACCCCTCTCAACTTTATCAGTTAGTTCATTAAAAAATGTTATCAGATTGCTTAAATTTGACTTGACTTCAATAAATCCAAGGTTGTTTACCTTCATTAATTCATATTCTCTAGGTGATCATTTATTTTGTCTCTGATCAATGTTAATAAGAGTTTTCCCTCCACTAAGTTACTGGTCTTATCCCGACTGGATATTGTTTACTCCAGAGAGTAACATTCATTACTGCATAGTCTCCAAAGGATAATGGTCAGTCCATTACCAAGGACCATGATTTCCTCCAGTCGTTCTGTCAGAATCCTAGGATACATCCCACCAGGGGTTACTTTATTTTCAGTCAACATTTCAAAGAACAAAATAAAGGAGAGCGACTGGAGGAGTTCAATGGGTCAGGCACCATCTTTGGAAGAAAATGGACAATCAATACACTTATTGGGGGATTCTAAATTATAACTCAGTATTAAATACTTTGGTAACAAAGAATTACACATCATTTATATTTGAAATAATAAAAAGGTAATTATGTGTATCTTTTACAGAAATTGTGAAGTTGGCAATCGTAATTACAGAACTGAACTTCACAGAAGAACTGAAAGATTCTTCCTCAGAATTGTATCGAAACCGGTCAACTGATTTCAGTGAATTGGTATGTAACTGAACAAATAACATTGCAAACTTAAACAGTATTTTGTAAAGTTTTGTGGTGCTGATGCAAAGTTTTGCTCTTTAGGTTTGTAGCAAAATAATTTCTGTTGAAGGGCTAGACTTACATCCTAAAGCAAAACAGAACATAGAAAATAGGTGCAGGAGGAGGCCATTTGGCTCTTCGAGCCAGCACCACCATTCATTGTGATCACAGCTGATCATCCACAATCAGTAACCTGTGTCTGCCTTCTCCCCATACCCCTTGATTCTACTAGCCCCCTAGAGCTCTATCTAACTCTCTTTTAAATTCATCCAGTGAATTGACCTCCACTGCCTTCTGAGGCAGAGAATTCCACAAATTCACAACTCTGGGTGAAAAAAATTCTTCTCACCTCAGTTTTAAATGGCCTCCCCTTTATTCTTAGACTGTGGCCCCTGGTTCTGGACTCCCCCAACATTGGGAACATTTTTCCTGCATCTAGCTCGTCCAGTCCTTTTATAATTTTATACGTCTCCATAAGATCCCGTCTCATCCTTCTTAACTCCAGTGAATACAAGCCCAGTCTTTCCAATCTTTCCTCATATGACAGTCCTGCCATCCCGGGAATTAACCTTGTGAACCTACGCTGCACTGCTTCAATAGCAAGGATGTCCTTCCTCAAATGAGGAAACCTAAATTGCACACAATACTCCAGATGTGGTCTCACCAGGGTCCTATACAACTACAGAAAGACCTCTTTACTCCTATACTCAAATCCTCTCGTTCTGAAGGCCAACATGCCATCAGCTTTCTTCACTGTCTGCTGTACCTGCACACTTACTTTCAGTGACCGGTGTACAAGGACACCCAGGTCTCGTTACACTTCCCCTTTACCTAGTCTGACACCATTGAGATAATAATCTGCCTCCTTGTTTTTGCCGCCAAAGTGGATAACCTCACATTTATCTACATTATACTGTATCTGCCCACTCACTCAACCTGTCCAAGTCACCCTGCAACCTCCTAACATCCTCTTCACAGTTCACACTGTTGTACTTCGTGGTCCGGTACTTGTTGTACCTTTGTTGTGACTCTGGAAGGACCACGAGTACACATGTTTAAGATGTTATCATGGTGGAGCTTAACTCCAGGCTGTTTATTCCAAGGCCGCCTGGATCCAGAGTGACCGCCTAATCACACCCATCACTTATATACACAGCCATACAAAGTAGTTCTTGGATACACAAAGTAGTCCCAGCAATATCACAACATTGGGTGGCACGGTAGCGCAGCGGTAGAGTTGCTGCTTTACAGCGAATGCAGCGCCGGAGACTCAGGTTCGATCCTGACTACGGGTGCTGCACTGTAAAGAGTTTGTACGTTCTCCCCGTGACCTGCGTGGGTTTTCTCCGAGATCTTCGGTTTCCTCCCACACTCCAAAGACGTACAGGTATGTAGGTTAATTGGCTGGGTAAATGTAAAAATTGTCCCTAGTGGGTGTAGGATAGTATTAATGTGCGGGGATCACTGGGCGGCACGGACTTGGAGGGCCGAAAAGGCCTGTTTGCGGCTGTATATATATGATATGATATGAAATGATATCCCCCTTGTCTTATATATTACAACATCTCCCTTGTCTTATATAAAATTGTTTTCTTTACCATTCGAGGGCTAAAATATATTTAACAAACAAAACCAAAACACCATTGCTTTTTGCAAACAAAACCAATAACACAACTAAACACAATTAAACACAATTGCTTTTTTTCGCCACCATGGTGGTCACTCCTCTGCGGAATTTCACTCATCGCCGGGTGGTCACTCATCTCCGGGTGGTCACTCATCTCCGGGTGGTCACTCACTCCGTGTGGTCACTCCACAGATATATACATTTATACAAAAGCATCAAATATAATACATTAAGCTTTCACTACACAGATCACTACACAGGTCATTAAACACAAAATATTCATTTTGTTCCATATCTTCCCCTCAAGAAGACGTGCTGTGTAGATCAAACGTAGTGTAGGCTCTAGATGCTCCACCATCATGATTTGCCTGCCACTGCTGGCCTCCCACTGCTGGGCTGGCACTGCTGAGTTGGCACTGCTGGGCTCCCACTGCTGGGCTCCCACTGCTGGGCTCCCACTGCTGGGCTCCCACTGCTGGGCTCCCACTGCTGGGCTGGCACTGCTGGGCTGGCACTGCTGGGCTCCCACTGCTGGGCTCCCACTGCTGGGCTGGCACTGCTGGGCTCCCACTGCTGGGCTGACACTGCTGTAATCGCGGTGCGATCGCGCCTCCGCTGCAGCTGTCGCTTAACTTTTCGAACGCGCTTCCGCTGGCCCCGCCCACAGGTGCTCCCCGGCTCCGCCCACAGGTGCTCCCGGCAGCTGCCGCGCAATTCCAACGCACTGCCGCTGCCTCGGGCCCAGGGCCGTCCCGACTCTACGGTCGACGCGCCTGGGTGAGTATTTAGTGCCTCGGCCTTACCGGCCGCCGCACCTCCGCGGGTGGTCGGTCCCTCCGGTCGCCGACCCCCTCCGGTCGCCGCACACCTCCGTGGGTGTCGGTCTCCTCCAGGGCTCTCCCGGTCGCCGCACACCTCCGTGGGTGTCAGCCTAACCCCGGTCGCCGCACACCTCCGTGGGTGTCGGTCTTACCGGTCGCCGCACACCTCCGTGGGTGTCGGTCTTCCCCGGTCACCGCACACCTCCGTGGGTGTCGGGTCTCCCGGTCTTTCCGGTCACCGCACACCTCCGTGGGTGTCGGGACTCCCGGTCGCTGCACACCTCCGTGGGTGTCAGCCTCCCCCGGGGCTCTCCCGGTCGCCGCACACCTCCATGGGTGTCGGTCTTCCCGGTCACCGCACACCTCCGTGGGTGTCGGGACTCCCGGTCGCCGCACACCTCCGTGGGTGTCAGCCTCCCCCGGTCGCCGCACACCTCCATGGGTGTCGGTCTTCCCCGGTCACCGCACACCTCCGTGGGTGTCGGGTCTCCTGGTCTCCTCCGGTTGCCGCACACCTCCATGGGTGTCGGTCTTCCCCGGTCACCGCACATCTCCGTGTGTGTCGGGTCTCCCGGCTTTCCCCGGTCACCGCACATCTCCGTGTGTGTCGGGTCTCCCGGTCTTCCCCGGTCACCGCACATCTCCGTGTGTGTCGGATCTCCCGGCCTTCCCCGGTCACCGCACATCTCCGTGTGTGTCGGGTCTCCTGGTCTTCCCCGGTCACCGCACATCTCCGTGTGTGTCGGGTCTCCTGGTCTTCCCCGGTCACCGCACATCTCCGTGTGTGTCGGGTCTCCCGGCCTTCCCCGGTCACCGCACATCTCCGTGTGTGTCGGGTCTCCCGGTCTCTCCCCCGCGAAGCAGTCGCAGGCTTCTAATCTCGGGCCTACACAGGTGCTGGGGCGCGACGTGGGCCTACACGCACCTCCCCCAGCAGCTTGCAGCGTCACGTCGGCAACTCGGCGCCGACTACTGAGCAGGTAACTATACCAACTCACACTGGCCCTGTCGGGATGCACTCCAAACGTCCCGTACTGAGCTGGAAACTTTTCTTTTGTTTTGTTTCCCTTCAGGGCTCTTTTTTTTTTTTTTTTCCTTTTTTTTTTTAACCTTTTCTGCTCGGGCATGCTTCATTCCCTCCCTAGGCGAAACACCAAGCCGCTGCCACCATGTTGTTCTTCGTGGTCCGGTACCTGTTGTACCTTTGTTGTGACTCTGGACGGACCACGAGTGCACATGTTTAAGATGTTATCATGGTGCAGCTTGTACTCCAGGCTGTTTATTCCAAGGCCGCCTGGATCCAGAGTGACCGCCTAATCACACCCATCACATATACACAGCCATACAAAGTAGTTCTTGGATACACAAAGTAGTCCCAGCAATATCACAACACACACTGCCACCCAACTTTGTGTTATCTGCAAACTTGCTAGTGTTACTTCTAATTTCATCATCCAAATCATTAATATATGTTGTAAATAGTTGCGGCCCCAGCACCGAGCCTTGCGGCACTCCACTCGCCACTGCCTGCCATTCTGAAAAGGACCTGTTTATTCCAACTCTTTACTTCCTGTCTGCCAACCAATTCTCTCTACATGTCAATACCCTACCCCAATACCATGTGCTCTAATTTTGCTCATCAAGCTCCCATGTGGGACCTTATCAGAGGCTTTCTGAAAATCTAGATACACTACATCCACTGGCTCTCCTTCATCCATTTTACTTGTCACATCCTCAAAAAATTCCAGAATCAAGCAGGATTTCCCCTTTATAAATCCATGCTGACTTGGACCAATCCTTTTACTGCTATCCAAATGCGCCGTTGTTACCTCTTTAATAATTGAGTTTCCATATGGTCGTCCTAAAGCAGAATACTGAAATTACGAGGTCTTAAATAAAAGCAGAAAATCACCAAAATACTTAGAAAACTAGTCATCAGTCTGAAGAAGGGTCTCGACCCGAAACGTCACCCATTCCTTCTCTCCTGAGATGCTGCCTGACCTGCTGAGTTACTCCAGCATTTTGTGAAATAAATACCTTCGATTTGCACCAGCTTCTGCAGTTATTTTCTTAGAAAACCAGAAGAGTGTGTGTGTGTGTGAAGAGTGAAACTGAATCAATGTTTCTAACTTCATTGTTTCTGCTTAACCTGCTGTATATTTATCTTATTTCTAGTTTGTTTTTCCTATGATTGACCAATTTTGAATGTTGAAATTGTAACAGGAAGTAATTAACAGGGATACTTCTGATGCAAGAGACTTTTTTGTAATGTATAAATACAACAATATTACACTTTTAACTTGAATGAATTTGAATTTTATCTTTAAAATGAACCTGACTTACCACATGGCATAATTGCATTGTCCTTTTTGCTGCTTAGGTGTTGGTGATATCTGGCACTGATATGTGTTCTCTTCGATTCTGTCATGAGTGTGTTCAATTTGAGCCACACCTAAGACCATGCTTCACTCTGAATATAAGTCTTGTCATGGCTGAACGTGTCATGGTAGAAAATCTATTCTATAATGTTTGTTTCTGTGGTTGCAATCTCAGTTATTCAATGTATTATTTTATTGGCATTAATTCATTGTGAGAGCTATACTGATGTTATTTCAAACATCTGTGTTTAATTGCCTGCTTGTTTTTCTCTTAAGTCTAGGCGATAATTCAGCAACCAGAGTTTGTTTCTTCAAAAGCAAACTCTACCTGCCCATTATCTTACTCTCAGAATTTGTATTTGTGAGACCAAGTGATGTCCTTAACTCAAAAATTAACTTAAAATGTATGAATCATTGGATCTTTTACACTTTTTCCTCAAGAGCCATTTAAAGTGCAACAGGGTGAAGGTTCAGAAGTAGTAGGAGGATGAAGGGTGATAAAATCAAAACAGGAAAGGACTGGGTAGATGCACAGAGTCTCTTGCCCAGAGAAGGGGAATCGAGAACCTGAGGGAATAGGTAGAAGGTGAAGAGGAAACTGAGGGGTAACGTTTTCACACAAAACGTGGTGGGTGTATGGAACAAGCTGCCGGGGAAGGTAGTTGAGGCAGAGACTATCACAACATTTAAGAAACAATTAGACAGGTACATGGATAGGACAGGTTTAGTGGGATATGGACCAACTGCAGGCAAGTGAGTCTTAGACAATAGGTGCAGGAGTAGGCCATTCGGCCCTTCGAGCCAGCACCACCATTCAATGTGATCATGGCTTATCATTCTCAATCAGTACCCTGTTCCTGCCTTCTTCCCATACCCCCTGACTCCGCTATCCTTAAGAGCTCTATCTAGCTCTCTCTTGAATCCATTCAGAGAATTGGCCTCCACTGCCTTCTGAGGCAGAGAATTCCACAGATTTACAATTCTCTGACTGAAAATGTTTTTCCTCATCTCCATTCTAAATGGGGTACCCCTTATTCTTAAACTGTGGCCCCTGATTCTGGACTCCCCCAACATTGGGAACATGTTTCCTGCCTCCAACGTGTCCAACCCCTTAATAATCTTATATGTTTCAATAAGATCCCCTCTCATCCTTCTAAATTCCAGTGTATACAAGCCTAGTCGCTCCAGTCTTTCAACATATGACAGTCCCGCCATTCCGCGAATTAACCTAGTAAACCTACGCTGCACACCCTCAATAGCAAGAATATCCTTCCTCAAATTTGGAGACCAAACTGCACACAGTACTCCGTGCAGTCTCACTAGGGCCCTGTACAGCTGCAGAAGGACCTCTTTGCTCCTATACTCAACTCCTCTTGTCATGGCCAAAATTCCATTGGCTTTCTTCACTGCCTGCTGTACCTGCATGCTTCCTTTCAGTGACTGATGCACTAGGACACCCAGATCTCGTTGTACGTCCCCTTCTCCTAACTACCTTCCTATTCTTACCACCAAAGTGGATAACCTCACACTTATCCACATTAAACTGCATCTGCCATGTATCCGCCCACTCACACAAGCTGTCCAAGTCACTCTGCAAGCTCATAGCATCTTCCTCACAGTTCACACTGCTACCCAGCTTTGTATCATCTTGAAATTTACTAATGTTACTTTTAGTCCATTCATCCGTCATTAATGTATATTGTAAATAGCTGCGATCCCAGCACCGAGCCTTGCGGTACCCCACTAGCCACTGCCTGCCATTCTGAAAGGGACCCATTTATCCCCACTCTATGCTTTCTGTCTGCCAATCAATTTTCTATCCATGTCAGTACCCTACCCCCAATACCATGTGCTCTAATTTTGCCCACTAATCTCCTATGTGGGACCTTGTCGAAGGCTTTCTGGAAGTCAAGGTACACTACATCCACCGGCTCTCCCTTGTCAATGGTCCTAGTTACATCCTCAAAAAATTCCAAAAGATTAGTCAAGCATGATTTCCCCTTTGTAAATCCATGCTGACTCGGAACGATCCTGTTACTGCGATCCAAATGCTCCGCAATTTCGTCTTTTATAATTGACTCCAGCATCTTCCCCACCACTGATATCAGACTAACTGGTCTATAATTTACTGTTTTCCTTTCTTAAAAAGTGGGATAACATTAGCTTGAGTCTTGTGCAGATGGGACATGTTGGTCGCTGTGAGCCTGTTTTCACACTATGACTCTCTTACTCTAGTAGAAATGTACTGCTATGCATTAAAGACAATGTGCAGGACAGCTTTGGAATAATAATCCTAAATATTATTTTCAATGACAAATAAGAACACAAATAAATGTGTGAGTTGCATAATGTGCTCAGATTTTGTGGTTAAAATAACAGCAGGTCTAATGCCGCTTCTATGCTGATACAGCAATTTTAAGTAAGGTTCAGATTCATTGTTAAACTGAGGCTGCAATCAAAGATGAACTGCTCAGGTAACTTTACAAAATCACTGTCTCAATATCTGCCTCAACGGTGAAATACATTGAAAGGTATAACCTCTGAAACTAAAGTGAATTAAATTGAGTGCTGACAGTATAATCCCTGAAGCCCCATGGAACTGCAGATGCTGGCTTATATTTTTAAAAAGGCATAAAATACCAGAGTAACTCAGCAGTTCAAAAAGCATTTCTCGAGAACACGGATATGTGACGCTTTGGGTGAAGACCCCTTACGCTGCCTAACTAACTGAGTTGCTCCAACACATTGCGTCTTTCTTTCTGTGTAATTCTTGTCCATTTCAAATTAAGTGACTGCTCAAGCTGGGACTGAAAATTAACCTTGAGGAGGAGCTTAGTTGTGGGCGTAGTACATTCAGGTTTAATTGTTGGAGTGTTACATCATGTAAATGACAACACATTGTATATTTACTTTTTTTTAACCTTTCTTTTCTGTCTCTTGTCATCTCAATCTATGTATGCTCCCCAATCTTTATTTCCCTTTCTGAGCCAATTTGATGTTAAATTCACTCCATCTAGCTTGCGTTCTCCCCTCAATTATTGGACTTATTGTTTACAATCTAGTCTTTTACTCAGACTTTCAAAGCACCATTTCTTTCATTGCTTGCATTTTAGCAAATTGCCTGAAAATACTAAAATGTAAATATTAAATATTTTTGGGAATATCTAACAATAAACACCTTAGCGGCATTAGAAATTAAGGCAATTTAAAATATTAACATGGATATATTTCATTTTTATACATCTGCTTAGGTAGAAGTAAAAATGAGACTCTCTACTATGAGACTATTTTAAAAAAATACCCTGGTCATGTCATGTTTGTAATCTCTTTTTAACCTTTTCTGCAGCTTAATGAAGCCTACAAAACATTGCCGGATGCCGTGGTAGAAGTTTTAGGATTTAGGTAAGTGAACTATTTTGAGGATAGATATTCATTTTATTTTTGGGATCCAGTGGCAAAATCTGGAGAATCTGGTGGGAACTGCAGAAACACAGGAACAACGCAGTATTGGTGGATTTCAATCTGCAATGTTTACATGGGGCTAGTTTTCATCCCTATCATCTTTTTACCTTATCGTAAACATCTACATTGTGTTTTAAAAAGGAAACAGGGATACTATGAGCACATTTACATATGAGTGAGAGTAAGGGACCCAGCAAGAGCAGCTCGGCCACCCAACCTGGGTAGTTCTGTCTGGATTCTACACTCTTAGACTATAGGAGCAGATTTATGCCATGCACCCATCAAGTCTGCTCCGCCATTCAATTGCAGGATCTTTTTTTCCCTCTCAACTCCATTCTCCTGCCTTCTCCGCGTAACCTTTAACACCCTTCCTAATCAAGAACCTATTTTCAAGATCTCCACTTTGAAAATACATATGTTTTGGCCTCCATAGCCTTCAGTGGCAATGAATTCCACAGATTCACCACCCTCTGGCGAAAGCAATTACTCCTCCTCTCCATTCTAATGGAGATTCTTCATTGTGTGCAGTCCACGTGCAAATTCAGGCCAGTTTCTACATGTGTATACGCCTCCCTCTCATATTTCAGGGCTGAAATTGAAGATTTGACACCAGCAACCAGGGTCGAAAACAAATGAATTTTGGCACTTTAGTTTAGAGATACAGCATCAAAACAGGCCTCCCCCCCCCCCCCCCCCCTCCCACCATGTCCATGCTGGCCATCAGTCAGCCATTCACACAAGTTCTGTGTTATCTCACTTTCTCACCATTCCTTACACACTAGAGGCAATTTATAACAGGCAATTAACCAACAAACCTGCATGTCTTTGAGCTGTGGAAGGAAACCAGAGCATCCATTTCATGCAATATGAAATAGAGTAGACTGACAGCACCATAGGGCTCAGCGGTAGGGTTGCTGCCTTACAGCGAATGCAGCGCCGGCGACTCAGGTTCGATCCTGACTACGGGTGCTGTCTGTACGGACTTTGTACGTTCTCCCCGTGACCTGGGTGGGTTTTCTCCGAGATCGGTTTCCTCCCACACTCCAAAGACGTGCAGGTATGTAGGTTAATTGGCTGGGCAAATGTAAAAATTGTCCCTAGTGTGTGTAGGATAGTGTTAATGTGCGGGGATCGCTGGGCGGCACGGATCCGATGGGCCGAAGGGCCTGTTTCCGTGCTGTATCTCTAAATCTAAAATTGAAACCTTACTCCGACCAATCAATCCTGTTGAAATACAGGGCACGATGTTTCAGAGTGAACTCTCTCTGTATTCATTGTTTTGGAAAGGAAAAACTCTGGTTTATTTGAGTATTTTCATGGCCCAAGGCACAATGCAGATACCACCATGGCCACAAGGTGGCCCCAAAGCACTGCTTCAAGGAGGCAGCTACTAGCATGGAAGGCCCACACAACCCCTGTCTCTTGTTGTTACCATCAAGAGAAGGTCTAGAACCTGAGAACTGTACATCCAGGTTCAAGAACAGCTTCTTCCCATCAACCCATCAGGCTCTTGAACACCCCTGCGCAATCCTAACCATACCGCACCTCAAGCCTACTGAACCACGATAGTATGGCGAGTCTGGAGGCTTGTACTTTGTTAAAGAAGTTTATTGCGGTAGCAATATTCAATCACAAAGGATAACAACCGAGATTACAGACAACCATTAACTCAAACTGTTTACATCGAAGTTCTCTTCCTACTGACTGGTTTTGGGCGCCAAAACCACCACGTGACCTTGCTGGCCAATCCGAGGGTTCAACTCTCAGGACCAATCCCTATGGTCGCTACATGACCCCCCCCCCCCAGAACCCGAGGTACGGAATCTAGCAGGGAGCCGGATTTCGCGACCGGAACGAGTAAGGAGAGGGGCTGCAGGAACCACAGGAGCAGGAGGTCCCGGATCAGGGGGAATTGCAGGAGGACGGCCCCGTCGAGGCGGTTGACCGACCAGGACAGGGCGGTCCTGATCCAAGTGTGCAGGTTTGAGCCTGGACACAGAGACGAGCTCACTCCTGCCCCCAACATCCAAGGTGAAGGTGACCGTCCCTTTACGCAACACGCGGAACGGTCCTTCATAGACCCTCTGTAACGGGGAACGATGGGCATCGCTACGCAGAAACACAAATTCACAGTCCTTCAAGGCAGGCGGTTCATGCACCATGGAACACCCGTGACGTGAAGTAGGAACCGGAGCCAGGGACCCCACTCGCGCCCGGAGGGATGCTAAAACCGACGGAACCGAGGTCTGCTGACCAGAGGACTCCGGAAGGAAATCCCCGGGCACTCTGAGTGGCGAGCCATATACCAGTTCCGCGGACGAAGTTCCGAGATCCTGCTTAGGAGCAGTACGGATGCCCAAAAGGACCCAGGGGAGCTGGTCTACCCAGTCAGGGCCGTCCAGCCGCGCACTGATGGCCGCCTTAAGTTGCCGGTGAAACCGCTCCACGAGCCCATTAGCCTGTTGGTGGTACGCCGTGGTCTGCTGCAACCGGGAACCGTACAGCTCCGCTAGCGTAGCCCAAAGGGTAGAGGTGAACTGGGACCCCCGGTCGGTGGTAATGACGGACGGAACACCGAAACGGGCCACCCAATGGAGGGCCAGGGCCCGGGCACAAGAGGCGGCGGAGGTGTCGGACAACGGGAAGGCCTCTGGCCAACGGGTAAATGGGTCAACCACCGTGAGCAGGTGAGTGTAGCCCCTGGAGGAAGGTAAAGGCCCAACTAAATCAACATAAATATGGAAAAAACGGACCGCAGGGACCGCAAACTCCTGCACCGGAGGTTGGACATGCCGGTGAACTTTAGCGGTCTGGCAGGGAACACAGGACCGGGCCCAAGCGGCTACTTGCTTCCGCAGGCCATGCCACACAAACCTAGCTGCTACTAAGGCAGAGGTGGAGCGGATGGACGGGTGCGCCAGCCCATGAATGGCATCAAACACCTGGCGCTGAAGGGCGGCCGGCACCACCGGCCTAGGGCGGGGAAGGGAAACATCACACCAGACTTTTGTACCCGCAGGCCCGCAAGCCATTTGGGCCAACTTCAACCCCGAAGTGGTGGACTGGTATGCTGAGGCAGTGTCTGCCAGACACTGTGCCTCCGCAAGCTCCTGGAATTCTACCTCGCATTCCACCGCTGAAATTGGGGAAATGGCTGGCCTGGACAGGGCATCAGCAACGGCATTAAGCTTACCCGCGACGTGGCGGACATCGGTGGTAAACTCTGAGATGGCAGTCAGGTGCCGCTGCTGGCGGGCCGACCATGGGTCGGACACTTTCGAAAAAGCAAAAGTCAATGGTTTGTGGTCAGTAAAGGCCACAAATGGGTGGCCTTCTAGAAAATACCTAAAGTGGCGGACAGCTAAATAGAGAGCCAGAAACTCTCAGTCAAAGGCGCTGTATTTCAGCTCAGACAGATTAAGCTGTCGGATGAAAAACGCCAAGGGCTGCCAACTGCCATCTACATGCTGTTCCAAAACCCCTCCCACTGCCACGTCCGACGCATCGACCGTCAGGGCCGTGGGGGCGGAGGTGCTTGGGTGGACGAGCATGGTGGCGTCTGCCAGAGCCACTTTAGCTGCCTCAAAGGCCGTCTCAGCGGCCGCGGACCACTCCAACTCGACAGGTTTGCCTGCGAGACACTGGAAGAGCGGACGCATGATCCGTGCCGCTGCCGGCACGAACCTGTGATAGAAATTCACCATCCCCACGAACTCCTACAACCCCTTTACTGTGGTGGGTCGCGGGAAGGCACGAACCGCCTCCACTTTGTCAGGCAAAGGAGTGGCGCCGGCTGAGGTGATTCGGTGTCCAAAGAAATCAATAGAGGGGTGGCCAAATTGACACTTGGAGGGGTGTATGATGAGCCCGTGGTCTTGAAGCCGCTTGAACACCTTCCGCAAATGGACTAGGTGGTCTCGCACCGAGCGACTGGCGACCAGGATATCATCCAAATAAATGAAAACAAAAGACAAATCTCGACCCACACGGTCCATCAGCCGCTGGAACGCCTGTGCCGCGTTTTTCAAACCGAAAGGCATACGCAACCATTCGAACAACCCGAACGGAGTGATCATAGCAGTCTTCGGCACGCCTTCCGGATGCACAGGAATCTGGTGGTAGCCCCACACCAAGTCAATTTTGGAGAATACCGTGGCACCTTCCAGCCTAGACAAGAAGTCCTGGATGTGTGGTATGGGATAGCGGTCTGCCGTGGTGACGGCGTTAAGACGCAGGTAATCTCCACATGGCCTCCACCCCCCAGATGCTTCGGAGACCATATGCAACGGAGAGGCCCACGGGCTGTCGGACCGACGGACAATGCTCATTTGTTCCATTTTCTGAAATTCTTCATGCGCTACCATCAGTTTGTCCGGCGGCAACCTCCGGGGCCGAGCGAAAACGGGGGGCCCCTCAGTGGAAATGTAATGGACAACGCCGTGCTTTGCAGAAGGGGCGTCGAAACGCTGAACGAGCAGCTCCGGAAACTCAGCCAGGACCGCAGAATACGGGTCGGAGGCCGCGACGACGGCCTGGACAGTTGGGCTGGGCGGGGTGGCAGGCGGTGGAGCAGCGGGCTCATCGCTGCTGGCGGAGGGTCGAAGGCCTTTACCTCGGACATCGGGAACTAGCGAAAAGGCCCAGAGGAAATCTGCGCCCAGGATCGCCTGACCGACTTCCGCGACGATAAACGACCATTTGTACGTGCGGGTGCCTAAAGACAGAGACATTGCCCGTGTACCATACGTGCGGATGGGGCTACCGTTAACCGCGATGAGGGTAGGCCCTCTCTTACCCGATCGGGCTTCGAGGTCGGTCGGCGGTACGATGCTGACTATGGCTCCCGTGTCGACCAAGAACTCTGTGTCTATGACACGATCTCTGACGTAGAGGCGTCGGTTCTGGCCAATCGCAACTGCCTCTATGTACGATCGGCCGAGGCATTTCCCGAGAAAGTGCAAGGTGAGCGGCAGTTGCGGGCTTCTCCACCCCATCACAGATGATAATAACACCAGCCGCGCTTGTGCGGATCTTTTTGGCGGGGTTTCGGAGAAATGGCGGGAGTCGCGGCGCCATTTTGGTGCCGCTGCGGGCTGCCCGATGGAGCCGAGACCCTGTTGATCGAACTGTGTTTTTTAAATTTCAACGCCATGAGCGCATCAGCTTTCTCCGCGTATGCCATGGGGTCCTTAAAGGAACAATCCATGAGCATAAGCCTAACATCTTCTGGAAGTTGCTCTCGGAATGCCTGCTCGAACATGAGGCAATCCTTGTGCTCACCTGCCAGCGCCAATATTTATGCCATGAGGGCGGACGGCAGCCGATCCCCGAGATCTGGTAGGTGCATAAGCCTCTCAGCTCGATCTTGCCTACTGAATCCGAAGGTTCATAGCAGAAGTACCTTCAGCGCCTCGTACTTGCCGTCTGCAGGAGGGGAGGTGATGAACTGCATCACCCGCGCAGACGTCTCCGGCGGTAGGGCGCTGACCAGGTAATAATACTTCGTCTCATCCACCGAGATGTTTCTCAGGTGGAACTGGGCTTCCGCATGGGCAAACCAAAGGTGTGGCTGATGTGCCCAAAACGGAGGAAGATGAACGCTGACCGCGTTTAGCTGCGGTACGCCGGGTGTTAGAACCGAAGCAAAGGCGTCTTGTCCCTGCATGGTAGATGATCGGCTAGATCACGTCGGGGTCACCAATCTGGCGAGTCTGGAGGCTTGTACTTTGTTAAAGAAGTTTATTGCGGTAGCAATATTCAATCACAAAGGATAACAACCGAGATTACAGACAACCATTAACTCAAACTGTTCACATCGAAGTTCTCTTCCCACTGACTGGTTTTGGGCGCCAAAACTACCACGTGACCTTACTGACCAATCCGAGGGTTCAACTCTCAGGACCAATCCCTATGGTCGCTACAATAGACTTTTCACTGCTATGATTGCACCATTAACTTTGATTTTTGCATTATGATCTAGTCACTTAGAATTACTGATAATTTATAGTATATTTATTGTGGTTATTGATGCGTCTAATGTGCATAAAGCTGCAATAAGTAAGAATTTCATTGTTCCGGTTCATATCAGTTTCACATGACAAATAAACTCTCTTGAATCTTGAAGTGAAAGAAAAAGTCAAACAAGCACCCTTTGCAATTGTTTAGATTCTAATTGTTTTTTGGCTTCTTTTAATTCTCTCCTGGATGCCTGAAATTAACAAGGATCTTAGCACTCAACATTGTTGGGATAACAATGAATGTTAGTTGATATTTTCTCATGATTTGTGCACATAAACATGTAAACTGTAAATCCCTGTCACTTGTGTCACCAGGAGCTATGGGCTAGGTGCCACTAAACACTGGAAGAGTACATCTGGTCTGCCTCCAGTTTTACATTTTGCACCTTGTAAAAGACAAACCAGACTCGAATTTTGTCTAAGTTTCTCCAAACAAAGGCAGGAAAGTCTTGCTTAGTTGCACTAGCAATGGTCTGTTTGGCTGAATTACCTTGTGCCTGTTATAATCTTTTTTTTTGGCCTTTACTCCTTTAGTGAAGGGAGCCTTGTTGTATTATATCAAGTAACCTACGTCCCATCTGGAGGACAAGACATTAACTCTGTCCAGGGACAAGTGCAAGATTTGCTCTCTGTAACTTATGGTTCGGTGAACTTCCTCAGTAAGTAGCTTTTTGAATAATTTTTGATGGAGGGTATCTAAAGTTATAAATATGTATCTTATGACCTAACTGAACAGGACGTTGATATTTTCAGTGTTGGATAATAAATTACTACTGGAAATAATGTGATCGTGTGTGCATTGACATAACAGAATGCTACATTGTCTGAGTACTCTCAGTGAAATAATTACCCATTGCACAATCAAAAATGTAAGCACTTAGGATTCACATTGGGTGTCAAGAAATTGTGAATGCACAAATGGTAAAAAATAATACATTTTAGCATGTAAGAAAAAAGAACAGACCAGTCTAAACGTTCTGTTTTTTTTGTCTTTAGCTGGTTTACAGCAAGCATTCTTGGTTGATGTGAGCCTTAGTATTGCCTCGTTGTTGATAACTGGCAATGTTTTGCATACCTAGTTGTAGCAGAGTAGAGGTTAAATTGGTTCAGCCATTATCTTATTGAATGTGGAACAGGTGTGAAGGACAAAGTGACTCGCTTTTATTTTAATACTTATGACCAAGTGTGAGTCAGATTGAGTCAGATGCGGAAGTTCTTCTGGAGTAAGGAATGCTGAGGGGAGATGTGCCTTGATGTAGGTAATATTAAGGCAGGTTTGAATAAGGTAGCCAAAAACTAGAGGACATAGATTCAAGTCTTTTGGCACGTGTGATGGTACCTTCTCCCTCCCTTGGCCCACCTGAATCTCATCAAACTACTTATAAAGCTCAGGCAGTCCAGCCAGTGGAGAGGCTCCCTGCTAGCTGTGTTCCACTGTCACAGTTTAAGGAAGCCTGAGCCACTGGGGCGAACCAGAGACCACCAGCGCCACTGTGTGGTCATGATTGGGCTGCTGGGGAGAAACCATTGGCAGCCAGTGTTCCTTCTGAGGTTAAGATTGAGTGGTTGGGGCAAGCCTGAGACACCAGTGTCTCTTCCTGCCGAAGAGCTCTGCTCACACACAGAGGCAAAGGCTGAGCCACCAGAATAAGCCTGAGACCGTCAGCGGCTCCTCTCTGAGGCAAGGGCGAACTTCAGGGGGGAAGCCTGAGTTCACCAGCGCCTCTTTCTTTGAGAGCAGGACAGAGCTGCCAGGACAAGCCCGATATTGCCAGCCACATCTCACTAGTGCCCTGATGACAAGGGACAGTGCCCCCACCTGGTCCTGAACTTTCTTGTCACTATTTCTTTTTGAAGCACATCTCGTGCGTTCACCCTACTGGGAGTGTTGTTGAGGTCACTTCTGAACAGCATCGTCTCCGATGCCACACAGAGATAGATGGGTGACATGAGGAGACATTTTTTTTTACATAACAAATGATAACAAAGCAAGGATGTTTAATGATTTGAAGTTAAATTGAAAAGGATCTTCAGGAAAATAAATGCATTTGCCATGGATATAGAGCAGGAATGGGACTACCTAGATCACTCCTAATGGAACTGGCGTGGGCGTGATGGACCAAATGGGTTTCTTCTTTGCCATAATGGATCGATCTGCATTCTACTTTGGTATCTGGAATTTCTTGGCAAGAAATTATGTATGGCAGTTTTTGCTTCCTTGATAGAAACATAGAAAATAGGTGCAGGAGTCGGCCATTTAGCCTGAGCCAGCACCACCATTCAATATGATCATGGCTGATCATCCAGGATCAGTACCCCGTTCCTACTTTCTCCCCATGTTTGAAGCAGTATAGTTGGAGTATTCACACCAGACCTGGATGTTTCTGTCAGCGCCAATTTTCTCCATTCCTACATTCCTAATTTTCTGATGGACAGGAGGCAGCATGTGAGGCTGGGAAAGCACATCTCGGACCCGCAGACCCTCAGCATAGGAGCACCGCAAGGCTGCGTACTCTCCCCTCTCCTTTACTCTCTCTACACCAACGACTGCACCTCCACAGACTCCTCTGTCAAGTTCCTCAAGTTTGCGGATGACACTCCCTGATTGGACTGATCCAGGATGGGGAGGAATCTGCCTACAGAGGGGAAGTGACACAGCTGGCATCCTCGTGCCATCGCAACAACCTGGAGCTCAATGCTCTCAAGACAGTGGAACTAATTGCAATTCGAAGAGATCCCCCTCCCTTCCCCCCACTCACCATCAACAACACCAGAGTCACATCTGTGGAGTCATTTAAGTTCCTTGGAACCATCTCCAGGGACCTTAAATGGGAGGGCCACCATCGACTCCACAGTCAAAAAGGCCCAACAGAGGATGTACTTCCTTCGTCAACTGAAAAAACACAATCTGCCACAGGCAATGATGATACAATTCTATACTTCTATCATTGAGTTTGTCTGCACCTTCTGCATCATGGTCTGGTTTGGCTCAACCACCAAGCACGACATCCGGAGGCTGCAACGGATCATTTGCACAGCTGAGAAGGTTGTTGGCTGCAACCTTCCCCCCATTGACGAACTGTACACTGCAAGGGCCAGGAAGTGAGCGGGCAAGATCATCTCTGAACCCTCTCACCCTGGCCACAAACTCTTCGAAGCACTTCCCTCTGGAAGGCGACTCCGGACTGTCAAAGCAGCCACAGCCAGACATAAAAACAGCTTTTTTCCACGAGTGATAGTTCTACTCAATAACCAAAGTCTGTAGTCTCTTTTTTGCTCTGGTTTATTTTCACCCACATGTTTAGACCGTGATGTTGTATCCTTATTGTTTTGATGTGGTTATGCTTTATTCTTAATTGTTAACTGCATCTTTGTGTTGTCATTTGTGAGCGGAGCACCAAGGCACATTCCTTGTATATGCATACTTGGCCAATAAACTTATTCATTCATTCATTCAATCATTCAGTCATTGGTGGTAATGTCAAGTGCAGATGTCTGCTATATACTATACCTGGTGAGAGGAGTGTCTGCTTACAATGGCTGAAGCAGGCAGCCTGGCACATGTAGTCCCCAAAACACCCTATCAGTTGGAACATTGATTAAGCATGGAAAGGCAATTCTAGCTCTCGACCTGATTGCCAGACTGCTGCAGTGTTGACCGAGTGTTTTGTCTCAAGTGGAAACTCAATTCGTAGTTTATCACAAACTGCCAGACAGCTCAGTGTGGATATCATTAGGTAGTTAAAGATCAGAATATAAAAAAGGTATTTATTCACAAAATGCTGCAGTAACTCAGCAGGTCAGGCAGCATCTCAGGAGAGAAGGAATGGGTGACGTTTCGGGTCGAGACCCTTCTTCAGACTGACTTCTTTCAGAATATTAAAAATGTGGGCAAGATTAAGTCTCCGCAGAAGCCTATTCTGGTAATTCATAAATAATCAAATGTACTCATGGAGCAAAATATAACCTCACAAGCTTGGTGAAAATATATTATTTATCTTTTGGAATGTTCTATGATTTTTCTTTCAGCAAAAGATAAAATTCCATGCTATGATCCTGACTATGGTACTACAAGCTTTAATTCCACTGCACGAATCCCCTGCGAGGGAAAAGCAGGTGATATGAGAACAATGTGTGGATTGAATGGAAACTATGGAGATGTACATAATTTCTGTCTAATTCGAGAGATCAGTGAGCTTCTTGAGGTATGCACTATAAAGAATTTTATCATATGTAAAACATGACTGAATCAAAATTCTTCTTTGTAGTATTTTAACACTGAAACAAATCACCTTGTTAACTGCTGGAAACGGTGAAAGAAGGAGCAGAGGAACAGGGCTTTCATAAAGGCCACACAATTACCGAAGCCACACGATTAATGAGATGAGGTGACTTTCAGTTGGAGAGGCTGAAAGCAGTTGGCATCTTGTAAAGCCTGCTTCCAGTAGGTGTATAAAAGGAAGGCATATGCTCATGGAGCTGCCTTTTTGTGAGTGGCCATTTGGAGGGCAAGTGCCAGACGGAGAGTGAATGCCAGGCGGAAGATAAGTGAGGCTTCGGCATGGAGGGTGATGGGGGGATATAGTACAGACTGTTTTTTAATCTTTCATTCTTTGCCTAGTGCAATAAAGATGGCAGTTATGGCAATTGCATGCTCCTCCTACGTATTATGGCAAGTCAGGGAGACTCTGGATCATCCCGGAAACTGAGGAGGTCATAGATGGGGCACAGCCAGGAGGTCATGCCAATGGGTGACTGGTCAAGGGAGAGTAGCAGTCAGGTCTACGGCGTCAGGCCTGAATCTGAGGCACAGTGGGGAAAGATGAAGTCAGACAGTGGTAGAAGACTCTTCAATTTAGGGGGGGTAGACAGGAGCTTCTGTGACAGGAAATGAGACTCCAGGATGGTGTGTTGCCTCCCTGGTGCAAGGGTCCAGGACATCTCCATGCAGCTGGATGACATTCTCAAGGGGGAGGGGGAGTAGCCTGAAGTCATTGTGTATGTTGGCACAACTGACGTGGGTGGGAAAACGGATGAGGTCCTGCGAGAGTGAACACAGAGAATTAGGCTGAAAGGTTAAACAGTAGGACCTTGAGGGTAAATCTCTAGATTGCTCCCAATGCCACGTATTAGTGAGGGTCGGAACAGGAAGATAGGACAGTACAGTACAGAACTTTATTGTCATTCGGTACCGAGATACCGAACGAAATTACATTTCCAGCAGTCACAGAACACAACAAAAAAGAAAAGAACACAGGACACACGACCCCAACACAAACATCCATCATAGTGACTCCAAACACCCCCTCACTATGATGGAAGGCAACAAAACTTCCAATCTCTTCCCCCCACGTCCACGGACAGGCAGCTCGACCCCTACTGAGGCGACCGACACGCACAGCCCCCGCAAGGGGATGGAAGGCCCCGCGGCCGAGCCGCACCGGGCACTGAAACGTCCCGCGGCCGAGCCGCGCCGGCGATGTTAAGTCCAGCGGCCGAGCCGCGCCGGGCGATGGAAGGCCCCACGGCTGAGCCGCGCCCCGAGGAAGAGACCTAAAAAAAGAAAGGTTTCCCCCACCCCACCCCACCTCCCCACACATACACAGCCAAAAACAAAAACAAAAACCATCCCAACACCGACACACAAACAAAAAAAAGGAAAAAAGACAAACAGACTGCCAGCGAGCCGCAGCCGTTAGCCGCAGCCACACGTGACAGGTGGCTGAGGAGTTGGTGCAGGGGGCAAGGATTCAGATATTTGAACCCTCTGGAGCTCTTACTAGGACAGAGCTGACCTGCACAAGAGGGATTGTTTTTACCTGATTTGGAAAGGAGCCAATATCCTGGCAGGCTGGGTTGTTAGTGGTACCTGGGATGGTTTAAACTGGATTAGCAGGGGGTGGAATCCAATGCAGGAGTGAAGCAGGCGATAGGCTGGAAGTCGATGAAAGCAACTTCAGTCGACTAAATGGGCAGGAGCACAGCAGGGAGTGAAAAAGGACTGTCCGATTAAATTGCATTTATTTCAATCCATGAGGCCTGAACGGTAAGATAGATGAATCCAGGATGTGGAAAGGAACGTGCAACTGGGACATTTTAGTCAATATGGAAACCTGGCTAAGGGAGGGACAGCTTAACATTCCATGGTACAGATCTTGCAGACAAGATAGAGTGGAGGTGGAGGTAACAGTGGAGGTGGAGGTAACAGTGGAGGTGGAGGTAACAGTGGAGGTGGAGGTAACAGTGGAGGTGGAGATAACAGTGGAGGTGGAGGTAACAGTGGAGGTGGAGGTAACAGTGGAGGTGGAGGTAACAGTGGAGGTGGAGGTAACAGTGGAGGTGGAGGTAACAGTGGAGGGAGAGTTACGTTAAGGAGAACGTCACGACAATTGACCGAGATGGTTTTACTGATGGTTTGTCCAGTGTAGGTAGATGGATGGAGATGAAAAATAGACAATAGACAATAGGTGCAGGAGGAGGCCATTCGGCCCTTCGAGCCAGCACCACCATTCAATGTGATCATGGCTGACCATTCTCAATCAGTACCCCGTTCCTGCCTTCTCCCCATACTTCCTGACTCCGCTATCCTTAAGAGCTCTATCTAGCTCTCTCTTGAATGCATTCAGAGAATTGGCCTCCACTGCCCTCTGAGGCAGAGAATTCCACAGATTTACAACTCTCTGACTGAAAAAGTTTTTCCTCATCTCCGTTCTAAATGGCCCAGCCCTTATTCTCAAACTGTAGCCCCTGGTTCTGGACTTCCCCAACATTGGGAACATGTTTCCTGCCTCTAACGTGTCCGATCCCTTAATAATCTTATATGTTTTGATAAGATCCCCTCTCATCCTTCTAAATTCCAGTGTATACAAGTCTAGTCGTTCCAGTCTTTCAACATATGACAGTCCCGCCATTCCGGGAATTAACCTAGTAAACCTACGATGCACGCCCTCAATAGCAAGAATATCCTTCCTCCAATTTGGAGACCAAAACTGCACACAGTACTCCAGGTGCAGTCTCACTAGGTCCCTGTACAACTGCAGAAGGACCTCTTTGCTCCTATACTCAACTCCTCTTGTTTTAAAGGCCAACATTCCATTGGCTTTCTTCACTGCCTGCTGTACCTGCATGCTTCCTTTCAGTGACTGATGCACTAGGACACCCAGATCTCGTTGTACGTCCCCTTTTCCTAACTTGACACCATTCAGATAATAATCTGCCTTCCTATTCTTACCAGCAAAGTGGAGAACCTCACACATCCACATTAAACTGCATCTGCCATGCATCTGCCCACTCACACAACCTGTCCAAGTCACCCTGCAACCTCATAGCATCTTCCTCACAATTCACACTGCCACCCAGCTTTGTATCATCTGCTAATTTGCTAATGGTACTTTTAATCCCTTCATCCAAGTCATTAATGTATATTGTAAATAGCTGCGGTCCCAGCACCGAGCCTTGCAGTACCCCACTAGTCACTGCCTGGCATTCTGAAAGGGACCCATTTATCCCCACTCTTTGCTTTCTGTCTGTCAACCAATTTTCTATCCATGTCAGTACCCTACCCCCAATCCCATGTGCTCTAATTTTGCCCACTAATCTCCTATGTGGGACCTTGTCAAAGGCTTTCTGAAAGTCGAGGTACACCACAACCACTGTCAATTTTCCTAGTTACATCCTCAAAGAATTCCAGAAGATTAGTCAAGCATGATTTCCCCTTTGTAAATCCATGCTGACTCAGAACGATCCTGTTACTGCTATCCAAATGCTCTGCAATTTTGTTTTTTAATAATTGACTCCAGCATCTTCCCCACCACGGATGTCAGACTAACTGGTCTATAATTTCCTGTTTTCTCTCTCCCTCCTTTCTTAAAAAGAGGGACAACATTAGCTACCCTCCAATCCACAGGAACTGATCCTGAATCTATAGAACATTGGAAAATGATCACCAATGCGTCCACAATTTCTAGCGCCACCTCCTTAAGTACCCTGGGATGCAGACCATCAGGCCCTGGGGATTTATCAGCCTTCAGTCCCATCAGTCTACCCAAAACCATTTCCTGCCTAATGTGGATTTCCTTCAGTTCCTCTGTCACCCTAGGATCTCTTGCCACTAGAACATCTGGGAGATTGCTTGTATCTTCCTTAATGAAGACAGATCCAAAGTACCGGTTCAACTCGTCTGCCATTTCCTTGTTCCCCATAATAAATTCCCCTGCTTCTGTCTTCAAGGGACTCACATTTGCCTTGACTATATTTTTCCTCTTTACATACCTAAAAAAGCTTTTACTATCCTCCTTTATATTATTGGCTAGTTTACCCTTGTACATCATCTTTGCTCCCCGTATTGCCTTCTTAGTTATCTTCTGTTGCTCTTTAAAAGAGTCCCAATCCTCTGGCTTCCCACTCTCCTTTGCTGTTATACTTTTATTTTATTTTTATGCTGTCCTTGACTTCCCTTGTCAGCCACGGGTACCTCTTACTCCCCTTAGAATCTTTCCTCCTCTTTGGGATAAATTGATCCTGCAACCTGCATTATTCCCAGGAATACCTGCCATTGCTGTTCCACCGTCTTCCCTGCTCGGGCCTCCTTCCAGTCAAATTTGGCCAGCTCGTGCCTCATGCCTCTGTAATCCTCTTTGCTATACTGTAATACTGACACTTCCGATTTTCCCTTCTACCTCTCAATTTGTAGAGTAAAACTTATCATGTTGTGATCACTGCCTCCTAATGGCTCTTTTACCTCGAGTCCCCTTATCAGATCAGGTTCATTACACAACACTAAATCCAGTATTGCCTTCTCCCTGGTAGGCTCCAGTACAAGCTGTTCTAAGAATCCATTAGGGTCTTCTTACCCTTACAATTCCTCATTTCTATACATACTGATTCTACATTTCCTGATTCTATGTCACCCCTTGCAAGGGAGTGAATATAATTCCTTACCGACAGAGCGACCCCACCCCCTCTGCCCACCTGTCTGTCTCTTCTATATGTTGTGTACCCCTGAATATTCAGTTCCTAGCCCTGGTCCTCTTGTAGCCATGTCTCTGTGATTCCCACAACATCATACTTGTCAATGTCTAACTGAGCCTCAAGCTCATCCACTTTATTTTTTACACTTCGCGCATTTAAATACTACACTTTAACTTCGGTATTGACCTCCCCACTCACACCGGTCACAATTGGCCCTGACCTTACTCTCTTATCCCATCTAGATAAAAAGAGCATGATCACCTTGCTGGCAGTGTGCTACAGGCCCACAATTACGCGATGGGAATTAGAAGAGCAAATATGCCAGGAAGCGGCTGCAACACTAATAGAACAGTAATGGGGTTATCTTAGTGCCGATTTTAACTTTTCCCTATATAGAGTCATGGTCTTGGACAGGGTGGAATTTGTAAAATGTGTTTAGGGAAGTTTTCTTATTCAACATGTAAACGGCCCTTCAAGGTTGAAGGCCGATGCTTGATTTGGTTTCCAGTAAATTGGGAAGGGCAAGTGACTGAAATGTTGGTGGTGATCAATGGCCACAGTACTATGAGCATTAAAATAGTTATGGATAAGGACAGCAAAAGGCCACAAGGACAGATTGCTCTGGAAGGTTAGATCGCATGGGATCCAAGGAGAAATAGCTGAATGGATTGCAAATTAGCTCCATGGAAGGAAGCAGAGGGCAATGGTGGAAGGTTGCATTTCTGACTGGAGGCCTGTGACTAGTGGTATGCCTCAGGGTTCGGTGCTGGGCCTGTTACTGTTTGTCATCTACATCAATGATTTGGATGAGAACATACAGGGCAAGATTAGCAAGTTTGTTGATGATACAAAAGTTAGTGGTTTTGCAGATAGTGAAGATGGTTGTGAATGATTGCAGCAGGACTGGATCCATTGGCCAGGTGGGCAGAGGAATAGTTGATGGAATTTAATACAGAGAAGTATGAGGTGGTGCATTTTGGGACATCGAACAAGTGCAGGACCAACACAGTAAATTGTAGGCCTCTGTGTAGTGTTGTAGAGTACAACTTGCTACAAAGCGTTTCTGTTTTGCAGAAAGTCATGAGTCTTTGTAGCAAGTTGCTCGCCTTAAGAGTGAGTGTGGATTCACTGTTGATTTAAAAAAAGATATTGGAGCATCAGAGCATGGGTGGCAGTGCGGTAGAGTTGCTGCCTTACGGTTCTCCGCGTGGGTTTTCTCAGAGATCTTCGGTTTCCTCCCGCACTCCAAAGACGTAAAAATTTGTAGGTTAATTGGCTTGGTACAAGTGTAAATTGTCCCCAGTGTGTTTGGATAGTGTTAATATGCAGAGATCTCTGGTTGGCACAGACTCGATGGGCGGAAGGGCCTGTTTCTGTGCAGTATCTCAAACTAAACTAAACCAAGATCACATCACTCCAAAGGCATACAGGTTTGTAGGTTAATTAACTTGGTATAAATGTAAATTGTCCTTAGTGGGTGTAGGATGGTGTTGATCCACGAAAGCGGGGATCGCTGGTCGGCGCGGACCCGGTGGGCCGAAGGGCCTGTTTTGGCGCTGCATCTCTAAACTAAACTAAACTTAACTGAACATCCCTCACAGTCAGTGTTCTTTGGAACAACTTTGATTTCCTTTGTAAGTCAGCAACTCTACATTCCGCCAATTGACAATAGCCTTTAAAAGTGAGTTGCTTTTCCCAGGATCCTGCCTATCCATTGGAATTGGTTTGATGGGAATGGAGGGAAGGGATGGTGGTTGGGGACTGGGCAGCAAATAGATTGGGACTCATCAGTGAGCCGCACAAGGAACATTTACCATCTTATCTTTCCCAGTCCAGCAACTTTTTATATCCTATTTCTGCGTTTGTTTCTCAGTTGACCTTCATTGAAGTGGCAGCGAACTTTTCCAGTCTTCTTCAGGAATTATCTGATGTCTCAAATGATGAAAACATCGCTGAACCTGGAAATGTAGAAGCTGTTGTAACCATATTGACCACATTTTCAGAAACCAATATATCTGTCGATGAAAAGGATTTGACGGTAAGAATATGCATCTGTCAGGGAAAGCTCTGAGTTTTCCACACCATGTCGTCTTCATATAGAATGGTTTAGCAATGAACGGCAAGTGCACAGTCTGCTTAAGAATCTCTGGAATTCTCAACTCTGGAGATTTGTGGAGAGTAGTTCATTGGGGGAGTTTAAAGATGAAGTGGATAAACTTTTGAGAGAACAGGGAATTGGGGGCTATCGGGAATTGGCACGGGAAAGAAGAGGAAGACTTTGGCAGATCAGCCACGCTCGTATTGAATGGCAGGGCAGGTTTGAGAGGCTGAAGTGACCAACTCCTGCTCCCAGCATCTTGTGTCCTTCTGCATAAGATGTTCTGTTTCCATATATGGTTGAAGTAGGTTCTTTGCATCTGGGATTGTCTTTGCCTCCTATCCTACCAGCTCTGCAAGACTAATAATTTCTGCAATGTTTCCTCTTGTTATGGGGTGCCACCTGCAATGTCTACCTTAAATCAGTGAAAATGTTATGCCTTGGATTGAGAATTGGCTCCAGTCAATAACCAGCATAGTATAAATCACTAGGTCTGTTGGTAGGGAATGGTATTGGATGCTGTGGCTAACACTTGTGCTTTGATTGTAATTTTTATAGTCATGGTGAGTAACAAGGTTTAGAATTAAATTTGATGTGAAATGGTCTCTGGGATGGGAAAATAGGTTAAACAGTTGCTTTGGTTAAATAGAAAGCAATGCATATTTATAGGCCCAACATAGAATGAAGCTTTTATTAAAGTGATGCAATACAGGAAACAGGTGGGAAAAAAAAGATGATCTATATTTATGTCACTTAAGTGTCATGGTCAACCCATTGGGAAAATAAACAGGATATTGAGTGGTATTTCTAGAACCATTTAATACTTGTCAAGGATTACAGATTTTGAATAGACTGCTTCTGGGGCACATTCCCTTACATGGCTGAGGGTATAATAGCTCTGGGTAAGTTCAGAAAAGCGCAACAAGAATAATGCAGAGGCTGTTCTTTTCCCGGAGCGTCCTAAGCAGCTGGAATGTGTTGCTGGCCTGGGTTGTGTCACTGCAAGCTTCCTTAGGGAAATTGTGGAAGTTTGTGGTTGAGGCAAGGATCACATGGTGCAAACAAATATGGGGATTTGCAATAAGTGAACACAAAGCAAACATAACTTTCAGGAGTGGTCTTTTTTCTGACTTTAATTTTCGTTACTGACCACAGCTTTTTTTAGTGTCTCTTAAAGATTCTGTGACTGTTTGGAGGGTGGAGTGTGGTGGCTTGCTGTAAAGTTCTCGTTAATTTGCTTCAGACATTGCGTGCGGACAGGCTTTGTGGATAAACAGAACAATTCTAGATTGCTTTATGTTTTAGTATTTATCTTTGTGTATCTTCTTTAAAAAATATATTTGACTAGTTGTGGATTGCATTTGATTGCGTAATTAATAAAGTTCTCCATTGTGTTTTTCAGAATTTTTTGCAAATTGTAAGCGCCGTGATTTCTATGGCCTCAGTAAACACATGGAGTGTTCTCAATAACACAAATAACCCAAATAACACGAACCCCAGCTCTCTATTATTACAGGCAGTGGAGACATTTACTAGTCGGCTCAATCTGACAAATAGCACTATAGAAATTAATCAAACTAATCTTCAGCTCACCGCTATTAAACTTGTTCGAAGTGAAAATCACTCTTCCATTAATGTAACCTTTGAGAATTTTAACATTACAGACTATAATAATTTAAGTGCTACTATCTTCATTTCTGGTAACGAATTTAAAGCTGATGAAGATAATGTTGTTGTCATACTTACATATCCAACATGGATTGATATTTTACGTAATTCTACAGTCTTTGGCGGATTATTTCAAATTAATGGTCTAGTTATGACAATAACATTAAACCGTAACAGACCAATTACAATAAATATGACGTTCACACCAAGGAACTCTGAACTTGATTTTGACACTGCTAAATGCGCATTTTGGGATTTTGCTGGAGAAGGCGCATGGAATGATTCAGGCTGTAATACTAGTCATGACGGAGACATCATCGCTTGCTCCTGTGAGCATTTAACATCGTTTTCAATTTTAATGTCCCCTTTAAGTAAAGACAACAAAGCTTTGGAAGTTATAACCCAAATTGGAATTGCCATTTCACTCGCCAGCTTACTAATCACCATTATTATTGAAGCAGTAGTATGGAAACAAGTGACCAAGAACAAAACATCACACACTCGCCATGTTGCAATTCTGAATATTGCGATAAACCTGCTGATAGCAGACGTATGGTTCATTGTGGCTTCCTCTGTACAGCCCAAAACAGGAGCTTGTGTGGCTGCAACGTTCTTCATTCATTTTTTCTATCTTGCCTTATTTTTTTGGATGTTGGCACTTGGCCTTCTACTTGTATATCGCTTGGTTTTCATTTTCCATGATTTCAGTAAGTCAACTATGATGGGAATCTCATTCAGTGTTGGCTATCTATGTCCACTAATTATCTCGGTCATCACCATCGGAGCTACGCATCCAAGACACGGTTATATACGAGATGATGCCTGTTGGCTCGGCTGGAGGGATAAATATCCGATACTTGCTTTTGTTATACCTGCTCTGACTATCATTGCAAGCAATGTTGTTGTTCTGTTTGTGGTCATATTTAAGCTCTTACGACCAACAATTGGAAATAGGCACAGGGGCCAAAGCGAGGAGAGAGAAACATTTAAACAAATTGTGAGGAGCATTGTGGTGCTAACTCCAATTCTTGGACTCACATGGGGATTTGGAATACCAACGTTTCAAGAGAACTCGCATATTGCTTTTGATTATATATTTACAATCCTCAATGCTTTTCAAGTAAGTGTTATAAATGATTTCTAACCTTAAATGTACAATTGCATAGTTATAAATATAAAGTATAATCTGGGTAAAACAATGAAGATGAACTAAGCGTGTTTGACAGGTTGAAAACAGAATCATACAGTGTGAAAACAGGCCCTTCGGCCAAATTTGCCCACACCGGTCAACACGTTGCATCTACACTAGTCCCTCCTGCCTGTGTTTAGCCCATATCCCTCTAAACCTGTCCTATCCATTGTCCTACATGTCCTAAGTTGATAATTCCTTCAGTCTGCAGAATGTGAACCATAAGGGAGTAATGAAGACGATAGGCAATAGACAATAGGTGCAGGAGTAGGCCATTCGGCCCTTCGAGCCAGCACCACCATTCAATGCGATCATGGCTAATCATTCTCAATCAGTACCCCATTCCTGCCTTCTCATCATACCCCCTGACTCCGCTATCCTTAAGAGCTCTATCTAGCTCTCTCTTGAATGCATTCAGAGAATTGGCCACTTCCTTCTGAAGCAGTGCATTCCACAGATTTACAACTCTGATTGAAAAAGTTTTTCCTCATCTCCGTTCTAAATGGCCTACCCCTTATTCTTAAACTGTGGCCCCTGGTTCTGGACTCCCCCAACATTGGGAACATGTTTCCTGCCACTAACGTGTCCAACCCCTTAATAATCATATGTTTCGATCAGAACCCCTCTCATCCTTCTAAATTCCAGTGTATACAAGCCTAGCCGCTCCAGTCTTTGAACATTTGACAGACCCGCCATTCCGGGAATTAACCTAGTAAACCTACGCTGCACGCCTTCAATAGCAAGAATATCCTTCCTCAAATTTGGAAACCAAAACTGCACGCAGTACTCCAGGTGCAGTCTCACTAGGGCCCTATAAAACTGCAGAAGGACCTCTTTGCTCCTATACTCAACTCCTCTTGTTATAAAGGCCAACATTCCATTGGCTTTCTTCACTGCCTGCTGTACCTGCATGCTTCCTTTCAGTGACTGATGCACTGGGACACCCAGATCTCGTTGTACGTCCTCTTTTCCTAACTTGACACCATTTAGATAATAATCTGCCTTCTTATTCTTACCACCTAAGTGGATAACCTCACCCTTATCCACATTAAACTGCATCTGCCATGCATCCGCCCACTCACACAAGCTGTCCAAGTCACCCTGCAACCGCATAGCATCTTCCTTACAGCTCACACTACCACCCAGCTTTGTATCATCTGCAAATTTGCTAATGGTACTTTTAATCCCTTCATCCAAGTCAATAATGTAAATTGTAAATAGCTGCGGTCCCAGCACCGAGCCTTGCGGTACCCCACTAGTCACTGCCTGCCATTCTGAAAGGAACCCATTTATCCCCACTCTTTGCTTTCTGTCTGCCAACCAATTTTCTATCCATGTCAGTACCCTATCCCCAATACCACGTGCTCTAATTTTGCCCACTAATCTCCTATGTGGGACCTTGTCGAAGGCTTTCTGAAAGTCGAGGTACACCACATCCACCGGCTCTCTCCTGTCAATTTTCCTAGTTACATCCTCAAAAAATTCCAGAAGATTAGTCAAGCATGATTTACCCTTCGTAAATCCATGCTGACTCGGAACGATCCTGTTACTGCTATCCAAATGTTCCGTAATTTCGTCTTTTATAATTGACTCCAGCATCTTCCCCACTGGTCTATAATTTCCCGTTTTCTCTCTCCCTCCTATCTTAAAAAGTGGGATAACATTAGCTACCCTCCAAAACACAGGAACTGATCCTGAATCTATAGAACATTGGAAAATGATCACCAATGCGTCCACGATTTCTAGAACCACCTCCTTAAGCACCCTGGGATGCAGACCATCAGGTCCTGGGGATTTATCAGCCTTCAGTCCTATCAGTCTACCCAACACCATTTCCAGCCTAATGTGAATCTCCTTCAGTTCCTCCGTCACCCTAGGACCTCTGGCCACTAGAACATCTCGGAGATTGTTTGTATCTTCCTTAGTGAAGACAGATCCAAAGTACTGGTTCAACTCGTCTGCCATTTCCTTGATCCCCATAATAAATTCCCCTGCTTCTGTCTTCAAGGGACCCACATTTGCCTTGACTATTTTTTTTCCTCTTCACTTACTTAAAAAAACTTTTACAATCCTCCTTTATATTATTGGCCAGCTTACCCTCGTACCTCATCTTTTCTCCCCTTATTGCCTTTTTAGTTAACTTCTGTTGCTCTTTAAAATATTCCCTATCTTCTTGCCTCCCACTCTTCCTTGCTATGAAATACTTCTCTTTTATTTTTATGCAGTCCTTGACTTCCCTTGTCAGCCACGGGTGCCTGTTACTCCCCTTAGAATCTTTCCTCTTTGGGATAAATTGATCCTGCAACTTCTGCATTATTCCCAGGAATACCTCCATTGATGTTCCACCATCTTCCTTGCTAGGGCCTCCTTCCAGTCAAATCTGGCCAGCTCCTGCCTCATGCCTCTGTAATCCCCTTTGCTATACTGTAATACTGAAACTTCCGATTTTCCCTTCTCCCTCTCAATTTGTAGAGTAAAACTTATCGTATTGTGATCACTGCACCCTAATGGCTCTTTTACCTTGAGTTCCCTTTATCAGATCAGGTTCATTGCACAACACTAAATCCAGAATTGCCTTCTCCCTGGTAGGCTCCAGTACAAGCTGTTCTAAGAATCCATCTCGGAGGCACTCCACAAACTCCCTTTCCTGGGGTCCAGTACCAACCTGATTTTCCCAGTCTACCTGCATGTTGAAATCTCCCATAACCACCGTAGCATTACATTTGCGACTTGCCAATTTTAGCTCCTGATTCAACTTGCACCCTATGTCGAGGCTACTGTTTGGGGACCTGTAGATTACTCCCATTAGGGTCTTTTTACCCTTACAATTCCTCATTTCTTTCCATACTGATTCTACATCTCCTGATTCTATGTCACCCCTTGCAAGGGAGTGAATATCATTCCTTACCAACAGAGCGACCCCACCCCCTCTGCCCACCTGTCTGTCTTTTCTATACGTTGTGACCACTACATCTATGAGCCCAACAGAGCCGGCTTTGTGGGAAGATTAATTTTCTTGTAGACACAAGGAACTGCAGGTGATGGCTTATAAAGATCAACCCTGTGTTGGAGCAAATAAGTGGATCAGGCAGCATCTCTGGTGAACATGGATAGGCAATGTTTTGGGTTGGGACCCTTCTTCAGACATCGTTCAGAATTAGTTTACTTGACAGCCCATGCTTCATAATGTCAATGAAAGGACACTATTAAAAAGTTAACACTAGTTGTTTTTCTACAGATACTGCTTCCCGTGTAATCCCAGCACTTAATGGTTTTTTTTTAAATTTCAGGTTTCCTGCTCCTGCAGTATTGTTTTGATTTTCATGTCACTGTTTCATGTGTGATTTCTTCAAATTGCACTTTCAATATTTACAGGGCATCTCAATGTGCTTGCTGGGGAGCAAGGATATATATTTAAAGTGTAACCACAATTTTAATCAAAGTGTCACAGATTCAGAGATAGAGGGAGAGAGAGTCATTCAGCACAGAAACAGGCTCTTCAGTCCAACTCATCCATGTCAAACATGATGCCCCTTCTAAGCTAGTCTCATTTGGCCCATATCCCTCTTAACCTTTCCTATCCGAGTGCCAGTCCAAGTGCCTTTTAAACTTTGTTATTGTACCTGCATCAACTAGCTCCTCCGTCAACTCATTCCATATACCCATCAGATAATCTATTATATTACTAAAACTCTCATCTTGTAATGCTGGTATGTATATGTATATTTCCTGGTTTTATTGGGAGAAAAACATTTGGACTAGAAAATGTAGGACATTTAATGGTGATGTCTTGAGGATAGTCCACATTACAGTCAAGAAGGTGCTGGCCATAAAATATAAAAGTAGATAAATAACCCAGACCTGTGGGAAGATAGACAAAAAATTGCAAGAGCTCTGATTGAGATCTCTGAAGAAGGGTCTCGCCACGAAACGTCACCCATTTCTTCTATCCAGAGATGCTGCCTGTCCCGCTGAGTTACTCCAGCATTTTGTGTCTATCTTATATTAATTATCGTTGGTGATGACAGGAGGATGGCTAATGTTGTGTCTCTATTTAAGAAAAACTTAGGAACTATAGGCCTGTAAGCTTAATATCTGTGGTAAGAAAATTACTGGACAGGATTCTGAGATAAGATGTACAATTTTTGTGACTCTGATAACAGCTTTGAAGATTGCCGCTTGTAAAAAAACCCTAATTTTTAAAACCTACTTCAACCCAATTGATCAATTTGTCAGCTCAGCATTTAATGGAATGTTACAAAACGATTGAAAGTTTTAAAAGTTGTTAACTGCTTAAAAATATTTTCCAGGGATTCTTCATTTTGATCTTTGGAACATGCATGGATAACAAGGTGAGATACATCTGTTGTTTTTTTTAACCAGTTTTTCTGTAATATGTCTTTTTTCAACTTACCTAATATAATACTTTGTTCTGCCGCAAACACAGGTGCGAGAAGCTTTACTGAAGAAGTTCTCTTTGAGTAGATTGTCTTCCCGAACAAGGGTAAGGCTGAAAGAATAAAAACAACCGATTGTTCATGTTATGAAACAGAAAGATGTGTCAGGGATTTGGTGAAAAGTAGTTGAAAACTAGGTCAGAAAATGGATTTTGCACTAGTTTCTAATTGAAGGTAGAGACTATTAGAAGGCGGCACAGTGACGCAGTTGGTGGAGCTGCCTAACAGTGCTGCAGTCCCAGGTTTGATCCTGACCTTGGGTGCGGTCTGTGTGCAGTTTGCATGCTCTCCCTGCGAAAACGTGGGTTTCCTCCGGGTTCTCTGGTTTCCTCCCACATCCAAAAGATGTGGGTTGTAGGTTATTTTGTTTACAGAGTACCATCTTTACATATTCTGTTGTGCTATTGCAACTAAGAATTTCATTGTTCTGTCTGGGACATATGACAATAAAACACTTTTGACTCGACTATGTTAATTGGCCTCTTTAAAAATTGCCCATATTGTGTAGGGGAATGAGAAAACGGGATAACTGTACTAGTGTGAATGGGCGATCGATAGTTGGTGTGTACTCTATGGGATGACAGGCCTGCTTCCATGCTGTATCTTTAAACAAAACTAAATTAAACTAAACTAATTAGAGAAATGGAGAGAAATGACGTTTCCTGGAAGTGGGCTCAAGCAGCAAAAAGCTTCTGTGCTACAGGGGATACAGAGGAGAGGTAGTCAGTAGACACTCCATTGGCGTTAGAGAGGGATTTAAGATTTGAAAAATTTGGGAGTTTTCAGTCCATGATACATAGAGGAGGTGCCAGCATGGGCTACCCACCCAACTTCACCTGCCCCAACAACAATCTTTCAGCAAATTAAAATTGTGTGCGACGTTGTGTTGCAAAGTCTCCTCTCCTGAAACTTGTTAATGTCCTCACTCCTGTCCTGATTTATGGAGTAATACAGGTTCAAGGATTGTGGAAGGAGAAAGTGAGAAACAACATTGAATCTCTGGTGCATATGTGTCCGTGTGAAGTTGAATCAGGTACTGAATAGCTCACAGGACACACGGTCATTAAAACAGCTGTTAAAAAAATAATGTAATATCAGTCGGTGTTTAAGTTTGCATGCACATCACTATATTTAGATTTTCAGAATATATATTTGATTTTCCACTTCATTTCTTTTCATTGTGCAGATTTTTAAACAATTACACAAAATCATGAAATAATCATTATTGAAGTAGGACAGTTTGTGGCCAGTGCCCGTCATTGCAAAGTGTGTCAGGGGTGGGATAAGTTCCAGGGTGAGGAAGTTATAACTGTAACTAACTATAACTGTAAGATCACATCTGGAGTATTGTATGCAATGCTGGTTCCGCATGTATGGAAGGTGATACTTGTTTCTGAAGCAGCAAATATTTTCCAGTTTGATTGCCAACATGGGGGGGGGGGGGGTCATCATGAATGGAAATAAAGAAAGAAAGTAGCCTAGTCCACAAGAAGGAGTGATGACCTCAGAGTTCAAGGAGATGTTATTCCCCTTTCCCCACCCATCTTAAACCCCAGGACAAGTGTCATCGAAACAAAACTATTCCTGATGGCTTTCCTCTGGAGCACAGGCCTGTACTCCCAGTTGGGGACAGGGTGTAGAGGGTGCTAATCTTGTGTAAATCTAAATTGCATTATGTTCATTTGCTGAGAAAGTTCAGAAGGTCTCTTGGAGAAGGAATTAGAAGTAAGATAGGTTGCTTCATGTATTAACACCATACCCTTTACTTTATCAGTCTGTCCAGACTTCTTCCGCTGGAAGGTTTCGCTCCAAGGCTGGTATTGTAATTCCTGGGAGAAAAAGTAAGTATAAATATAAAACTGATCACAGCTGGGTTGAAAATTTGATTTTGTTATAGAAAGCTGTCACTTACTGGAGAAGGAATTTGTCTTGTTGAAGTCTAAGTCTGTGATTAAATTGGCATCTCAGGCCTGATTTTAGTCTGTTCGCAGAGTTCTGCAAGAAAACAGCATTTCAAAATATTTTTTATGCCTTCCTATGATGGAAAAGGTATAGGGTAATTTTAACAGTTGAGACACATGAATACGTTTCTTAAAGAGAAGCCATCAGACAATCACACTACCAAATGGAGGGGATGGTGTGAAGGCGGGTGGGATGAGATTGTGTGTGTGGGTGATGGATAGATGTACCTTCTGTTCAGGGTGAGAGATGGTGAACGTGTAGTGGGTGCGGGTAGACGGTGGGAGGAAATGGGTGCAGGGAACTGCATCTCTGCCCATTCTCGCTTCACAAATGAAACTCCTCAGATTTGTTGTCAAGGCCTCCCTGAATTCAAACCCGCTGCTGCAGAGCAGGAAAGCACTCATGAATTCTTTGATTGCATTGCCAACCTTAATCCAGTTACAACTACTGCTAGATCCTGTTGAGATCAGCCATGAGAGGAGGCAGATTTGGGAAGGTTAATGAGGCTTCTGCCTGCTTTAAGTATCCAGAATCAAATCGAACCATGTTGAGTGTGAAGTGATCAGCTTGTTTTGACCCACCTGCTTCCCGACTTGATGCGTGTTCAGCATGAAGTTAAGAAGGACCATTTGTCAGATTCCCAGGACTGTCAGAACGTATTGTGCATCCACATCAAAATAAATCTGTGCCTCAGCACAGGGTTCTATGCTCTTACCTGAGACCCAGGCTGGGCCACAGAGTGCACATGCTCGGAGTCCTCCTTGACCCGATGGACATTTCAAACCCCCCTGCATATTTTCTCCATCCTATCTCTCATCTGAAAACCTTACCTTGGTTTTCTCTCGTCACTACTCTCAGCCCAGTCTGCTGACCCCAATGGTTTGTTTGCACAGAAGGTTGCTGCTGTATGTTACAGCTGATGCTCAACTCAATGCTGCAATAAAGAAAGCAGATGACTCAGTAAAATGGTGTGCATTAATATGGCATTGGTACTCGATCTAAGCCATTAACTTTTCTCCTGCTCTGATCTTTCAGAGAGCTACAACGTTAGCGGCCAGGTAGCTTCGGGCAGCAAGGACAAATTCCAAAGCTATTCTACTCTGCAATAACTGCTGCCACTCGGAAGATAAAACTGATCCATCGGCTGGAGGAAGAAAGTTGGTTGCCGCTTTGACAAAAGCATTTCAGCAATGAATTAAGAAGAAATGATTACTTATGACAAAAGTTACACAACTATAGAGAACGTTGGACATATTGTTACAATTTTTAAAATATGTTACAAATGTTTCATTGTGTAGTGAGGCAATAATTAATATCACAAAGAAACAAAGGGGCAGCATGGTGGAGGAATGGTAGAGTTGCTGCCTTAGAGCACCAAAGACTCGGGTTCGATCCTAACTATAGGTGCTTATCTGTAGGGAGTTTGTACATTCTCCCCGTGACCTGCATGGGTTTTCTCCCACACTCCAAAGATGTACAGGTTTGTAGGTTAATTAGCATGATATAATTGTATATTGTCCCTAGTTTGTGTAAGACAGTATAAGTGTGTGGGAATTGCTCGTCGGTGCGGACTCGGTGGGCAGAAGGGCCTGTTTCTGCACTGTATCTCTAAACTGAACTAAACTAATACTAAAGAACATAAATTACCGTTGATATTTAGCAATTGACGACTGTATTGTGTGGATTGTTATATAATTCTGCTATTCATGAAATTATTCACTCACATGGATTTGTCTAAATAAATTTGATTATGTAGATAGTATTCAGTTTATTTTAAGATAGCTATTTTTGTGTCCTGTTCTATCTGACCAATTGTATGTCATTTCCCAATCTCAGGTATATTCTCCTTTTCCTGGAATAGATCTGCTGAATTTCTTGGGTTCTGACGATCTGAAGTTTGATTCTTTTCTCATTGGAAATATGCAGAACTTTGCAGAAAGATTCTCGGAACCAGTGGGATGGTTTGACTTCCATTAATACGTCAGTTATTAAATAAAACACAAGTCAGCGTGAAACAAGAGGCACGAATATATCATTGATAGTTGATTGCAATATGGCTAGTAATAGATATGCATGGAAAGGGAAAGGGAAATAAATATATCTTTTGGGTAGGGAGGGAGAAATAAACTTGCCATGGTTTCTGCTTTTGACTGCCGTCCCAAAGCATGCTGGAAAAGTTGTTTGTTGAGATGCTCGGTAATGACAGGAGCAGTGTTTGCTGTGTTACCCCTCCTTATGATTGAATTGCCTGCTGCCATTCATAGACTAGGTTCACAAATTGGATGTCACTTGGGGGAGATTCAGAGGACTACTTTCCTTGGGATTATGCTGCATTTTGAATCAGCACAGACCTGAGCCAAAATTTAAAAAGTTGTCCATTCATCCTCTGTAACATGAATTGTCTGCTCCTTAGAAAGCTGGTTTGATTACTTCCCGATTCTTACCAATGCAACCATTTAAATTAGTCATGAAAAGTGTGTTTCTTTCACATGTACTTTAAGGATAGATTTTTTAATATAGATTCCATTTTATAAGGATGTTGCCAGGACTCGAGGGCCAGAGGTTATTGGGAGAAGTTAGGCAGGCTAGGTCTTTATTCCTTGGAGCACAGGAAGATGAGGAGTGAACTTATAGAGGTGAACTTATAAGATCATGAGGGGAAAATGTGCATTTTACCCAGAGAAGGGGAATCAAGTACCAGAGGACATTGGTTTAAGGGGAAAGATTTAATAGGAACCCGAGGGGCAACTTTTTCACACAGAGGGTGGTGGGTATATGAAACTCGTTGTCATTAGAGGTAGTTAAGGGAGATACTGTCACAGTAAATGTCTTTAAAAGACATTTGGACAGCTACATGGATAGGAAAGATTTGGAAGGATATGGGTCAAATATCAGGCAAGTGGACTAGCTTAGATGGGGCATTTTGGTTCGCGTGAGCAAGGTGGGCCAAAGAGCCTGTTTCCATGCTGAATGACTTTTCACACAGACAATGTAAAGCTGCTTGAGGTGGACACACTGAGAATTCGGAAAAGGAAATTAATGAACCTCCCGGGCTGCTCTAGCATCAAGAGAGAAATTAATTAAATCTATGCAATAAATCAGAACATTTTAGATGCTCTCTGACAATGAAATGCTAAATTGTCATAACCTTTAGTACAATTCACTCCAAAGTAGCACACATTTTTAACTTGTTTGTTTTAAATTATTATCATTTATAGACTATACTGTTTCCAGACTTTCTTGTGCCCCACCCTGCAGTAAGTTCTATGAATTAATGTGTTCATTCCAGAGCAATAATCACCTGAATGGCAGATCAATCACTGTTGGTAGGTAGGTTACATCATGGATTTCCCAATTTTCTGGCTGTTATTGTTAAATGCCATTTGAATCAATGAAGGTATAATAGTCAAATTCTGTTGAGCCTTGTTACTAATAGTGATTCCTTGATGCATTTTTCTTGCCCCTGGAGAAGCCTGTGAGGCTCATTGATCTTGCCTCCCGAATTCTCAGCATGCCCTCCTCAAGAAGCTGCAGATTGTCTGTGTGAATCTACAAAAAAAAATCTATCCCTAAAGTAAATTTCACTTCAGGACACCATTTATAGGAGACACAAGAAATTGTGGATGCTGGGATCTTGAGTAAAAAACAAACTGCTGGTGGTACTCAATGTGTTCATCTATGGAGCATCTGTGGAGGGAAATGGACAGATGATGTTTCAGTATACGAAAATAACTGCAGATGCTGGTACAAATCGATTTATTCACAAAATGCTGGAGTAACTCAGCAGGTCAGGCAGCATCTCGGGAGAGAAGGAATGGGTGACGTTTCGGGTCGAGACCCTTCTTTAGGTCAGGACCCTTTTCAGAATATTCAGTCTAAGGAAGGGTCCTCACCCGAAATATTATCTGTCTATTGCTGCATCACCTGCTGAGTTCCTCCAGCATTTGGTTTTTTGATGTAGGTAAGCATATCTTGGGATGCTGTGTAGTTTGATCAGCTGTGGTTCTGTGATTTCCTAATTGTTGCATCTAGGAACATAGAAATTGGCATTCATAGATCCAAATGTTTTAGTTCTGCTTTTATTTTGTTCTCTCCTTCACTGCGATATAATTATTCATTGGCCTTTTGAACGTTCTGAACAATCTTGTTGACATGCCGAAGATACATTACCCCACAGAAGAGATTGACCATTTTACATGGAAAAACTGCCAAACTGGTTGGTGACTCAAGAAACTGCAGATGCTGAAATCTTGAGCAATTGAATCAGACAGCATCTTTGGAGTGAATGGACAGACAATGTTTCAGGTCTGGGCCCTTCCTCAGACTGCATGGGTGACTGACGACTTGGTATTTATGTCAGAATTGTGTTGGTTCATTGAATTCTGAAAACTAAGAGCACCACCAGATAAAAAATGTCTTCATTGTTATTGTAACTACATTGAATAATATGATTCTGTTAAAATACTGTAAGTACGTTTTTTTAAACTTTGGAGATAATTGATTGGGTTGAGGATAATACTGTGTAAAAAAAAAACACTTTCTGGTGTTAGAAGCATATTTTTCCATATTTCAATTTGCTTTTAATAGTTCAAGCCTTAAAATATGCACATCAGTAAATTATCTTTATCGAATAAGGTCTTTTTTTAATCAACATTGAGTTATGAATGGAATGTAAATTTGTAAATTGCTCTTCAACAATCGTCAAAAAGGCCACTGTCAAAGAGCTCCATTTCTCTTCATGCTTTGTTATTAACATAATAACATTTTTCTATGTATATGTTATGATATTTGTGAATGTAGTTTACAAAAACCTGTAATGGGTGTGATGTAAATTAAGTAAATGAGCGATGTGAATAAAACCAATCTAAAATTAATACAATAAATACAATGACAAAGTTAATGCGTACAATTTGTTCTTCTACACTCTACGTAGATTTGTATTTGTTCTCAATATAATGATCTCTAATTTCTATAATTATATAATGACGGCAAAGTTTTAAATTATAGTAGTCAAGAAATAAATTACAGTTTACCAAGATTTGAATAAGAATAGGATTGGAAATGACAGATCACTTTTAAAATCTAAACGTGTTTTGTACATCAATTGGGTTAGTGTTTGAGTGTTACCCATTGAGTGGAAATTGGAGTCTTTGAATAGCTAAACAAAATATTCATTGGAATAAATTTGAAATTAAATTGATTTAAAAAAAAAATTTACTACTATGAAGGTTAAGGTAGAAATGTGTCAGTAGCAAAAATCATACCTGCTTTTGTTAGGAAGAAAAGGAAAATAATATTTCCAGGTGAGTTGGTTTTCATGAATATTGACATGATTATCATTGGATGAATGAAGATGAAAGGTTTTAAGCATGGAATTGTCTACAGATTTGGTGATTAAAATGAGGATTATAATATCATTTAAAATGTAATTTAAAAAATACTGCATGTAGAGATGATAATTCCAAATGTAGAGCTTGAACCAGCACAGGCTTATCGCACCAGAAACATGTATTTAAGCTTTAACTGTAATTCCAGGATTCAGTGGTTTTACAATTGATGAAATTTGAATATACAGATGCTCCCCGACTTACGATGCTTTGACTTACGATATTTCAAATTTGCGATGGTGCAAACAGTAGCGACCCGCAGTGAGCCACAGCTCGCTTCTGGCCACGTCATCAGGTGTATTAAATACATTTCGACTTACGATATTTTCGGTTTTGGATGGGTTTCTTGGAACCTAACCCAACGTAAGTTGAGGAGCACCTGCAACATTTCCTTATTCATAAATTTTACAATGTAAAATTATAACCTCAATAATGATTATTGTATTAACAGTTTATGCATTTGATTAAATAATAATGTCGTTGGGCAGCTCAGTGGCACAGCCGTAGAGATGTTGCCTTACAGCGCCAGAGAACTGGGTTCGATCCTGACTATGGGTGCTGTCTATATGGAGTTTGTACTTTCTCCCCGTGACCTCTGGGTTTTTTGGGGGATCTCCAGTTTCCTCCCACACTCCAAAGATGTACAGGTTTGTAGGTCAATTAGTTTGGTATAATTGTAAATTGATCATGGTGTGGGTAGATTCGTGTTAATGTACAGGGATCATTGGTCAATGTGGACTTGGTGGTCCAAAAGGCCTGTTTCCACCCTGTATCTCTAGACTAAACTAAACTAAAGTTGCAAGTGAGTTGATGGTCATGGGTTAATGACTCCATTACACTGATGAATAGAGACATTTTGCATGTGTGAATTTACTGTTTATGCAGTAATATCATGAGAGAGAGAGAGAGAGTGAGAGAAAGAACGAGAGAACAAGGACAAGCTGGCAAGTTCCAGTTTGCCGAGTTCTTCCAGCAGGTATCAGCATCTGCAGTCTCTTGTGTCTTCACCAAAGAGTAGAACTGGTTTTCATTTCCATCCTATATATGCCTATATTAACATGAATATAGACACATAGTGCTGGAGTAACTCAGTGGGTCAGGCTGCATCTCTGGAGAAAATGGATGGGTGATGTTTCTGGTTGGGACCCTTCTTCAGGCTCGGCCCGAAACGTCACCAATCCCTTTTTTTCCAGAGATGCTGCCTGACCTGCTGAATTACTCCAGAACTTTGTGTCTATCTTTGGTGTAAACCAGCATCTGTTCTTTGTTTCTAAATTTTAACTTAAAATGAAATTCAAATATCATGCCTTTAATGTCAAAGTGTCAGAATGATTTATTTGTATTCATTTTATTGGGAGCTGGAAACAGCAACAATATATTTCCATAGCAGAATGGTGTATGATTTGGCAGGTTGCTTGCACATGGTGGTGTTTCCATGCACATATAACCCATGTCATATTGGCAGTGTACAAAATCGAGAGGAATAGAGTCTTATTCGGAGTAGGGGAATCAAGAACCAGAGGACATAGGTTTATGGTGAGGGGGGGAAAGATTTAATAGGAACCTGAGGGGCAACTTTCACACAGAGGGTGGTGGGTGAATGGAATAAGTTACCGTAGGAGGTAGTTGAGGCAGGGACTATCAAAACATTTGGACGGGTACATGCATAGGACAGGTTTAGACGGATGAGGGCCAAATGCAGGCAGATGGGACTAGTGTAGATGGGACATATTGGTAGGTTTAGGCAAATTGGACTGAAGAGCCTGTTTCCACACTGTCTGACTCGATGACTCTAGGTGGCACTTTTGGGAGTGGTACCACTGCATCCTTTTGTCGATAGTATATATTACACTCATACTATGCCAACAGTGAAGGGAATGAATGTTTAGGATGGTAAATGGAGCCAGTGAGAATGTAATGCGCAGACTTGGTTCTCCCTACATGAGAAATGTTACACTTTTGATTTCAGAAGTGCAATGGCGTTCACTAGATTAATCCATGTGATGGCAAAATGATGGATGACAAGAGATTAAGCAAACTATGTATGTAGTCTCCAGTATTAACTAAATAGGGAGGTGGTCTCAAAAAATATTTAAGTGGCACAGTTGCATTGCCAGTAGAGTTACTGCCTTACAGCGCCAGGGACCCGGGTTGGATCCTGACTACGAGTGCTCACTGTGTGGAGTTTGTACATTCTCCCTGTGACTGTGGGTTTTCTCTGGGTGCTCCGGTTTCCTCTCACACTCCAAAGGCATACAGGTTTGTCGGTTAATTGGCTTTGGTAAATTGTAAATTGCCCCTAGTGTGTAGGATAATGCTAGTGTAAGGGGTAATCGCTGGTCGCCATGGACTCGGAGGGCCGAAGGGCCCGTTTCCACACTGTATCTCGAAGGTCTTCCTACAGGACGTGACAGCCTGAATGCAAATATCAATGGCTGGGTAAAAAATGGTGCTGAAGTAAAGGGTCACCAATGATTTATTTTGAATAGTAAAACGGATATTAAGGGCCAAATCACCCAGTTCTGCTGCTTCATCTTATGTTCTGATATTCTTATGAAGTGCTGATCTAGCAAGTTGCTTTGTCATGGCATTAAGCTTCCCATATTGTTGGAGCTGTACTCATCCAAACAAACAGTGTTCTATCACTCTACTAACAAGTGCTTTGTGGATAGGAAGAGAACTGCAGATGCTGGTTAAAATCGAACGTAGACACAAAATGCTGGAGTAACTCAGCGGGTCAGGCAGCATCTAGGGAGAGAAGGAATGGGTGACGTTTTGGGTCGAGACCCTTCTTCAGACTGATGTCAGAGGACAAAGATAGAATGTAATTGGAGACAAGAGGACTAGTGGGAGAACTGAGAAGGGGGAGGGGATAGAGAGGGAAAGCAGGGACTATCTGAAATTAGAGGTCAATATTCATACCACTGGGGTGTAAACTACCCAAGTGAAATATGAGGTGCTGTTCCTTCAATTTGCACTGGGCCTCACTCTGACAATGGAGGAGGCCCAGGACAGAAAGGTCAGATTTGGAATGTGAGGGGGAGTTGAAGTGCTAAGCCACCAGGAGATCAGGTAAGTTAAGATGGACTGAGCGGAGGAAACGATCGCCGAGCCTGCGCTTGGTCTCGACGTTTTGGGTTGAGACCCTTCTTCAGACTGATGTCCCACCCCCTCCCCTGACATCAGTCTGAAGAAGGGTCTCAACCTGAAACGTCTCTCCCGAGATGCTGCCTGACCTGCAGAGTTACTCCAGCATTTTGTTTCTACCTTTGTGCTTTGCGGATAATGGATAGATTGCTGGGAGATCAATTATTCTTCACAACATATCTCAGGTGTCAGAGGTTATGGGGGGAAGGCAGGAAAACGGGGTTAGGAGGGAGAGATGGATCGGCCATGATTGAATGGCGGAACAGACTTGATGAGCCAAATGGCCTAATTCTACTCCTATCACTTATGACCTTATCTATGCCCTGTTGTCGTCAGGGTATGTGTTTGGCTGGATCAGCTGTGTTTCTCATCTCCAGAACATTGATGGTTAGGAATGAATTTACAAAGTGACAGATAACAGTAACAAATGTTCATTGTCACTATGCCTGAGGATGTCTGCAGGATGGTGAGTCTGTGGAATTAATTGTACAGAATGCTGTGGAGGCCAAATATCCAAATTTGATATTTTTAAGGTGGAGATTGACAGATTGTTGATTTGTCAGAGGTTATGGGAAGAAGGCAGGAGAATGGGGTTGAGAGAGAAAGATAGATCAGCCATTCTTGAATGGCAGAGTAGACATGATGGTCTGAATGGCCTAATTCTGCTCCTCGAACTTATGAAGTTATAAACTTACAAGCTGCTGGAAGGCATCAGAATCAGTATCAGAATGTAAGAAATAGGAGCAGTAATAGGTCAATAAACAATCTGCTGGAGGAGCAGCATGAGGGTGGGGGGATGGGAGGGAAGGAGAGACAATAGACAATAGGTGCAGGAGGAGGCCATTCGGCCCTTCGAGCCAACACCGCCATTCAATGTGATTATGGCTGATCATTCTCAATCAGTACCCCGTTCCTGCCTTCTCCCCATACCCCCTGACTCCGCTATCCTTAAGAGCTCAATCCAGCTCTCTCTTGAATGCATTCAGGATTGATCGGGAAGAAACCGGAGCACCCGGGGAAAACCCACACGGTCACAGGGAGAACGTACAAACTCCATACAGACAGCACCCGTAGTCAGGATCGAACCCAGATCTCTGGTGCTGTAAAGCAGCAACTGTACCACTGTACCAATGGAGATTTTATTTTTTGGGGGTTTAGGTCTTTTTCCACCCATGTTCTTTCCATTCCATTGTTCCCTGGGATGTGGCTGTGGACGTTCCTGGTCAGTACAGGCAGTGATGTACCTACCTGCTGGAAACCAACATCTGTGCATCCTGGGCCTCTGTAGGAGCTCACAATGAGGAACTCAAACAGAAATCGATCCAGAAGAGGCTGTGAGGTTTTGGTCAGAATGTTTAATGGAAGGGTAAGAAGCAATTGGTATGGTTGGATGCTTCAGATTTGTGGAAAATATTTAGAACATCAGGACTTCAGCATTAACAATCAGGTACTAATGTTATTTTATGAATTAATTACCGTTGCTGGAATTTCATGGATAACAACTAAAATGAACGTAGGTAAAATATATACATGATTCTTACTGTAGATTTTTGTTCCGGCAAATCCAATGTTTGCTACTAAAGTTGTTTTCACTGTGAGAAATAAATTCAATAAGATGATGAATGTTTGTACCTGTGTTTTAGTAAGACATTTATAACAATGATTAACCTGCAGCATAAATATACCATATTACAGAAATGAGTTGCCTCTCTATTACACTTCCTATACTATAGGTGTTGTCACTAGTAACCATTCCAGATATTAACTTTTGTCCATTAGGTGCCTGCATAACAACAGCCACTCAACTCAAAAGTAACTAATTATGTGAAGCACTTTGATAAGGTATAATATAAATTAAAGTGTAATATGTACCTTCTCAATTGTAAATTGATATCAGATTTATAACAATCAAATCTGCTTTGCAATCGTTTTAATTGTTTCAATTTTATGAAAGTTACTCATAATACTATAGATTTTCAATACACAACAAATTAATAGCAGAAAAAGCTAAGGCAGGTAATAAAAGCTGCATTTTTGTCAATGTTCACTTACATTATTGTTGATTATACAACTCAATTTACTCCACTAAAGTGTAAAATTCATAATTCATGTTCTCGGTTCTAATAAACAAGTAAACATGTTTAAAAATAAATAGATTATTTTGTTTATTCATTTGGGGATCATCGGCAAATCCAGTTTGGAGTAGACATAAAATGCTGGAGTAACTATTGTGAAGAAGGGTCTCAACCTGAAACGACACCTATGCCTTCTCTCCAGAGATGCTGCCTATCTTGCTGAGTCACTCCAACATTTTGGGTCGATCTTTGGGTTTAAACTAGCATCTGGAGTTCCTTCCTACCCAGTTTGGAGTAGTGTAGGCTAGAAACTGCAGTGCATTTTATAACTGGTACATGTTATTGAAAGTGACTTCCATCTCTTTGCTGATGATTGAAGTATACTGATTGGGCCATGATTAGCTGGATTGGAGTTCCCTTGCATTTTGTGAATAGGATTTAATCAGAGAATTTTCCACATATCTGGGTAGATAGTGTTATATTGCACTGGAGCACTTTATCTAGAGTATGCATCAGCTGCATCTCAGATAGAGTGTTTCAGTAATACAGCTACATGTTGACTGGTCCTGTATCATTTGCTGTACCTAGTAAACCCAGGGGCTTCTTAGTCTTACATTGAGTGAATCAAGTTGGATCAAGACCAAAGTACTGTGAAAAAAAATTGTGTTCTATCCAGACAAAGAAAATGGTTACAATCAAGCCATACACAGTGCACAGATAAAGGATAAAAGTTCATATGAAAATGTATGTATTGAAAAAAGTCTTATTAAATGAATAGTCTTGAAGAAACAGATCAAAGTTATAATGAATATAATAAAAATGATAGATTGAACTAGATGAAAACATGTTTCATGTTGAATTGTGATGGCTTTACACTTATATTGTGTGAAAATATCAAGTATATTAAGGAAGGACTTCTGGCATATTGCATTTGCTGCATTTCATTTTTTGCTTGTTGCTTCCTCTTCAGCCAAACGCAATAAGTCTTTATTAAATGCCATATTAACTTGTTTCAGAAAAAAAGAACATAGATTTACAGCTAAACTTCCTATATTTCGACAAAGCCATGCACAGTGGAACACCAGTCCTTCACCTCTTTTGATCAACTGTATCAGCATACTGTTTCCTGGCTGCTCTATCAGTTTCTGTACTGCTGAATGTTCTTTATTACTTCCTCTGTGTCATGGTAGAATTCACTCGTATCTTACTGTTTGCACATTTATCTCTCGCGGATTAGCTTTCCAATCCGGCACACTGGGTGGGATCATTGATCCAGTTGAATCACTGAATTACTGCTCTCAGTCATTGTTCCCGGTCACTGCACTGAAGAGTATCCAAAAAGCAACAGTGGGAGTAACAATCGCGATGCAACTCTGGTGCAGAATTCTTCGGATTTGCGACACTTGCGTAATTTGCATGGTGTTTACTTTTCGAACAATCTTCTGGGTTTGTCAAGAAAATAAATGAAATGGTTCACAAAATACAGATAAATTATTTTGGCAGTTAAATCATTCCAGGAAACATCGTCCATTATCGTAAGTTTTTATTTGGTTTTTTTTTCATTTCTCTTTTGATGATTAAATTATAAATACAAGATGATTTATATCTCTGAGTCACTTTATCCTTGACTTGTTTATACTTTGTTCAAAAACATTCCTAATTTCCCGAAGATTTCCTCAGATATGCAAATACTACATTTTTGGCTTTGGAAAGAAGTGTATATGTTGGAGGACGTTTATTTCTCCATTTTCTCAATGTTAGAACCACATTAAGTTTTCCGAGGTCCTTCAACTCTGGCACCGGGACTACTGCCTATTTTAATCATTCCACCACTGGTAAGTGTGCTTTCAGCTGCCATGACCTTGAGCTCTTGAACCCCCCCCCCCTACCCACCCTTCCACTCTTCCACCCCTTAAATCGCTTCACTTTCTATTTCTCTCTGCTCCTTTAAGACACCCCTCACAACCCCATCACTTTGCTCAAGCTTCTAGTTATCTTCCCTAATAATTCTTCATGAGGCTACTTTAAATTCTGTTTGCTGACATTCTTGTGAAGTGCTCCCGGGTGTTTTGTTGCGTTAGATGCAGTATATTGATACAAGATGATTTTGTTTCCATCAACTCTATAAATAGAGCACAGTATCAATAAATTACCATAACAGTTTCCTTAATCACCTGGAAATTGTGTTTTTTGTTTTTTTGACTGATGGAAATGTACAGGATGGAAACAGCAAGTAGTGTAGGAAAAGTCTTCATCAGTTTGAAGAAGGGTCTGGACCCGAAACGTCACCCATGCCCTCTCTCCTAGATGCAGCCTGACCTGCTGAATTACTCCAACATTTTGTGATACAGGATGGAAACAGGCCCTCAGCCCACCTGACCATCAATCACCCATTCACACTAGTTACAATATACAAAGCAATATAATACATCTTTATTGTCATTGTACAAGTACAACGAGATGTAATCCCATTTCGATGTAATCCCATTTTTGCATTCACTCCCGAGAAACAAAGGGACAATTCATCTGGGCCAAGGAATTACTAATTCAGTTAAATTCAGATCAGTGTAAGATGTGGCATTTTGCGATGCCAAATCAGGATAGGACCTTCATAGCAAATGGAAGGCCCCAGGAAATGCGTTAGAACAGCGGGATCCAGGCGTATGTGTACATAGTTCCCTGAAAGAGATGAGTTAGGTGTACAGTGTGGTGAAGAAGCCTTTAGCATGTTGGCAGTGATCAATCAGGGACCTGAGTATAGAAGTTGAGACATAATATTACAGTTGTACAAGAACATTGGTTGGTGATCATACAGAGGTATATAAAATGATGAGGGGAATAGAAAGGATGAATACACAGACTCTTTTCCCCAGGATATGGGATCAAGAACTAGAGGGCATAGGTTTAAGGTAAGAAGGGAAAGATATAATAGAAATCTGGGGATCAGTTTTTTTTCACACAGACGGTGGTGGGTACATGGAAAAAGCTGCCAAATGAAGTAGTTGAAGGAGATGCAATAATAATAATTAATAGACATTTGTACAAGTACATGGATATGAAAGGTTTAGAGGAATATGCGGCAAATGTGGACCAATGGGACTAGCATAGGTGAGATGTCTTAGTTGGCATGGACAAGTTAGGCGGAAGAGCCTGTTCCCATTCTGTATGATTCATGACAATACCAGTTGCCCTTTTACATCTGCATTATCTCCACTTTTGATAAATCCATGACCTAAATGGATATTAATTTTAATTTCATAATTTCCTTCAGATTATTTCATATGTATTTCTTCATTTTTGTTGCCCCAATGAATTGCTTTGATATGGAAATATTATGTGCACTAAAGTTTCTCTCCACTGACATCCATGTTGATATTTTGGTTCGCACATTCGTTGCTCAACAGTCAATATTGATATTGAAACATAAGGCACATAGCCTTTAATCAACAAATTGAGTGGAGATGCTTTGTACCCAGTACCTTGTAAGCAGAATCAAAAAGTAAAAACAATTTTAATTTGAATGAATATATTTGACAATGCGACAGCCATTCTTCAGTCTGAAAAAGGGTCTCGACCTGAAACATCACCCATTCCTTCTCTCCTGTGATGCTGCCTGTCCCACTGAGTTATTCCAGCATTTTGTGTCTAGCCAATTATTCATGTTGGAATTGTTTTATAGAGTTCATTGTTACAACCAAAAATGATGCCAAATAATATTCAGGCAGCTCAGAGTGTGCACAGTGCTGCTTTGCTCCTATATCACTCAAACAAGACAGTTCATCCTCAAACTACCAGTTGCACTTAACAAGTTGTACTTGTACCATGTAATTTATTAAAGTCTGTTTACTGCTGAGGAAGATTGGAGTGGAAAGGCTTTCTGTCTGCTACTGGATATCGTGATAACAAATCTTAATTGCAACACTTATATACCTCAGAAGAAACCTGATATCTTTACTGCTTTTTTTTTGGAATATATATCCCGTGGGTAAGGGAAGAGCACGTAAGCTATAGTCCCTCATGCAGTGTCTACTAACAGGTCTGGGATGCTGACTGATGTCCCCGGTGAATGGTAACATCTGAGTCCCACTGTAGCTGTGACTGCATCTAAGATAGCAATTAGTTGTTGATGAAACTCCTGTATGTTTCTATATAAACAGCATATGAAAAAATCCTCCAGAAGGTAATTTATGTTTAATTGCGGTGTGTAGTAGAAGCATGGAGGCTCTGGTGAGGGTTCTGTTTTGATATAGTGGAACCAATGGTGAAATCCTTCCAGTTTGACATTGTATAGAGTAGCTGTATTAGCAATTATCTCATAGCAACTGAAAATTGCATTCACTGAATTTCAAGATGAAGAAAAGAAAACAAAATATTATGTGACACATGAAACTGTTTAATGTTTATACTGTTTTTGGTTGAACCTAAATTCTGATTTTATTTCAGCTACCTTTCCCAAGTTAACTGCTTGGTTCCAGGGAACAATTTAAAGTGATGTCTTCTATCCTGCTTTGTTGAATTACTCCTGTTCAAAAATGACTTCTTTTTTTTAAAAGTATGTACTATCTCATTGTTTTTATTATGGTTTTTTTTGCAGAAGGTAATCGCATAGCTGTTTCAGAAAATCAAAAGGAGGAAGATGTGATGCAAATCAGAGGGGTTCCATTTCCAGGTATTGGGAGCTTTGTTTATTTAGTGAATAGTAAATCAATGTTATCTCTCATCTTCCTAAGCTTTATCAGTTTTAAGCATAATTTGACAATTACAATTATTGCCACATATCAAATGTGATAATCAAAATTAGTCACAGAAACTGGAGGAAATGTTTTAATTGAAGTGTATTAAAAGCAGAGTGGCATCTTACAGTTTTATTTCAATTTTGATGCAACCATTGATGTTAATTATATTTAATATGGGCATTTCTCAATGGAGTGTTTGAAATATTCATTTCAGAAATGACCACTGGGGTACCCATCATGATTATTTTGCTAAATGTAAACATCATTGCAGTTAAGTGATAAATTGCATATCTTTGCCCATGTTAAATTCTTGGGTAGTACTTTTAATTTTAATGGATGCAAGCATGTTATGTTCCTCTTCTGTCAGAAGCCATTGACAGTGCACGGTAGATTTAGTGTAGAATAATGTGTCATCCCAAGTTCGGCTGCTCTCCTGAAGATTGCCACATGATGTTTGCCCCCATGTCTGACCTTGATATATGTATGCTTCGCATAAAAATGGCTGGTTTGTGATGAGGATTTGGACTAATACTGATCTTTCTTGCTGTGTCTGAGAGGCATTGAGACCCCTGAAATCAAAACATTTAAAAAAAAATTGAATTTAACTTTAACTTTAAATTTCAGAAATTTGTCATTTTAAATATAAGATTATTAAGGGGTTGGACACGTTAGAGGCAGGAAACATGTTCCCAATGTTGGGGGAGTCCAGAACCAGGGGCCACAGTTTAAGAATAAGGGGTAGGCCATTCAAGAGAGAGCTAGATAGAGCTCTTAAGGATAGCAGAGTCAGGGGGTATGGGGAGAAGGCAGGAACGGGGTACTGATTGAGAATGATCAGCCATGATCACATTGAATGGTGGTGCTGGCTCGAAGGGCCGAATGGCCTACTCCTGCATCTATTGTCTATTGTCTATTGTCTAAATACACTGCTTTACTATGATCATTAGAATACCAAATTTGGAATTAATGCAAATTATTTGGAACCCAAAATAAACTTGATTTAAAACCCAATTCACCATTAATTTATACCTTTGGTCAATCTCTTTTCCTTTTTTGAACTACTAAATATTTGGGTCATCTTTTCTGATAGCTGACCCATTCAAGAGGACATTGTCAGGTCACAGTTGCCACCTAACCCAGTGGGTCCATGTAGAAGCTGCCCAATTTTTAGACCATTGATTTTAACGAGTTGAAATCGAGGAAGACTCCACGCTGCATTGAATTGCTACTCAGGTGACAAAGTTGGCAAATAATTCCAAAGTGTTGTATAGAACACATAGTGCTGGAGTAACTAGGTGGGTCAGGCGGTATACCCAGGAGGACATGGACAACATCAATGCTGAGGAAGGGTTCCGACCTGAGTGGTTGGATGTCCATGTACTCTAAGGATGTTGCCTGACCTGCTGAGTTACTCCATCATCTAAAGTTCCTGTGCACATTTATCAACCTGTTTTGAGTACCTAAAATTAAGATGTAATGTTAAATGCAATTTATAATGTGTATTATTTGCAGAAAACTTATTGAATTCTTCTCATCATACACCGATATTTATGATTACAAAATATGTTGCATATATTGAAATAGTCTGATATTGCCAGGACATGATGGCCTGACCTACAGGGCAAGGTTAGGTGGGCTAGGACTTTATTCCTTGGAGCACAGGAGGCAGAGGGGGGTTAATATAGAGATGCACAAAGTCATGCGGGGAATAGATATTGTGAATGCACACAGTCTTTAGGGGAATCAAGAACAAGAGGACACAGATTGGAGGTAAGAGAGGAAAAATTTAATGGTAACCTGAGGGGCAACTGTTTAGAGGTATAGTGTGGAAATAGGCCCTTCAACCCACTGATTCTATGCCTACCATTGGTCACCCGTACAACCATACCCATTCTATGTTATCCCACTTTTGCATCCTGCACACTAGGGGCAATTTACAGAAGCCAATTAACCTACAAATCTGCATATATTTAAAATGTGGGTGAAAACAGGAGCACTCAGAGAAAACCCACGTGGTCATGAGGAGAACGTACAAATTCTGCACCTGTAGTCAGGATCAAACCCGTGTCTGGTGCTGTGAGGCAGCAGCTCTATTGCTGTGCCACTGTGCTGCTTCTGTGGGTGGTAGGTATCTGGAATAAGCTGTCAAAGAAAGTATCTGCTACATGTACTCTAACAGCATTTAAAAAACATTTGGCCAGGTACATAGGTTAGGAAAGGTTTAGAAGGTCAAACATGGGCAAATGGGACCAGCAGATGGGGCATCTTGGTCGGCATGGACAAGTCGAACAGTTTCAGTGCTGTATGATTTTATGACTCTATGACCTCAATCTCCCTTTCCAAATATTATCCAAACTCTCGCATTTACATTCAGAGTTAAAAGTTTGAAATCTGCAATATTTCTGCATAGAAATCTCAAAAATAAGTTCCATATTGAAAGTTATCTGACAATTTTTCTGCTTGCAGTTGGATGTAGATGGATGTTAAAGAAAGGAGTCAGCAAAGAATAGGAATCGATAAAAAAACAGTGAAGAACGGAAGGATTGAATCATTTCTCGAGCACCACCAACAATACACAGACTGAGACTTCAGCAAGTAGAACTAATATGAATGCAAGTCTGGGAACCGATGAATATTGCTATATACTTGTGGATGGATCGTGTCCGAGAGCAATCCGGTCCCATGGTGTCCGGGTCTCAATGTATGCGTTTGGTGTATTGACAGTTCTGGTTACAATGTTTGGAAACTTGTTAGTGATCGTTTCAATCTCCCATTTCAAGCAACTCCATACGCCCACAAATTATCTGGTTCTTTCTTTGGCAATAGCTGATTTTCTGCTGGGATGTATGGTGATGCCGTACAGCTTGATCAGATCTATTGAAAACTGTTGGTATTTAGGAGACTTGTTTTGCAAACTCCAAGCAAGCTTTGACTTCATGCTGTGCGCTGCATCAATATTCAACCTCTGCTTTATTTCTGTTGACCGTTACTACGCGGTGTGTGACCCGCTGAAGTACAAGATCAGAATGAATCTACACATCGTCCTCATGATGATTCTCCTCAGTTGGATTCTCTCTGCATTTGTGGGTTTTGGCATGATATGTTTAGAATTAAACTTGATAGAAATTCGATACTATTATGAGAATAAAATATACTGTTATGGGGGCTGTACACTAGTGATGGGGAAAATATGTACGGTGATCTATTCACTTGTTTCCTTTTTCTTCCCGGGATTTATTATGCTTTGCATTTATATGAAAATATATTTTGTAGCCACAAAACAAGCCCGAGCCATAAATGACATTACAAGACAGATCCAGTCTGTCAAAGAAAACAAAAACGTAGCTTCCCAGACAAGTGAAAGGAAAGCTGCGAAAACATTGGGGATAGTGATGGGGGTGTTCCTGATGTGCTGGACTCCCTACTTCACCAGTAACTTCATAGATCCTTTCATTGGTCATAAGACACCCCCGCTTATGTTTGACACCTTTTTTTGGTTAGGGTACTTAAATTCTGCATTCAATCCTGTGATCTATGCATTTTTTTATTCTTGGTTCAGAAAAGCCCTGAAAATTATTCTAACTTTTAAAATATTCGCAACCGATTCCTCCAGGATAAATCTCTTCTAATTCCCCTTTATTGAAGAGGAAATGGCATTTATGGAGCTATAGAGATGCTGCCAATAGTGTATCCCTCCTGTTTTGACTCTTACAAATGCCATCATTTTATTATTTTAGCCTTTTTCAATTATATCAGCAAAATCTGCAAAATCAGTTAAGAACACTGTAAGTGTTGTGTTGTTATTTCCCACAAGCTATTCAAGAATTTTTAAATCACTTAGAGTGAATGCAGAGTTGCATGATCTTGTGCATATACATTCATTTTCTTCCATGATGTGTGCTGGGTGTTTAGTTGCAGCACTGTGTTACTTTCAAGGTCTGCTCCTGTGCAGTTGATTGCTCAGTTAGTAGTTGTAGAAAGGTATAGCATGGAGACTGGTCCTGCAGCCCACTGAATCCATGCCAACTATCAATCACTCAATTTTCCATTAACCCTATACCGGCTTATTTTATTCTCACTGCATTCCCACCAACTCCCCCCCCCAGATTCCATCATTCATCTCGACACCATAGGCAATTTACATTGGCAAATTTAACCTACCAACACAAAGATAGACATAAAATTCAGTCTGAAGAATGGTCTTAACTAAAACGCCACCCATTCCTTCTCTCCAGAGATGCTGCCTGTCCCGGTGAGTTATTCCAGCATTCGGTGTAAACCAGCACCTGCACTTTCTTTCTATACCTAACCTACCAACCCACATGTTTTTGGGATGTAGAAGGAAACTGGGAGAATATTTAAACTTTGCACGAACAACACATTGAAGTGGTTGGTGCTGTCAGCCTGTTTCCATGCTGTATAACTCTGTGATTCTGTTTACTAGACAGCAAAGTGGAGTTTTTGGCTGAGCAGTAAAAAATATTGCAACTGAAAAATCATTTTGTTGCTGTATAAGAACACCATGACTATAACTCAAAATGATCCCATGGTTGGATTTCAATTATTTGTACAGTAACAACAATAAATGACCATATTCTCAAAAGCTAACTGTTGAAAGTTTTTTTTTGAATTTTCCAAATCAATTTGCTCCTTTGGCACAATTTTAGATGCTATTTCACCTATGCATCTTTACCTCAACAGGAGAAGACTGCTTTGGCTCATCGCATGGCTTTTGCCCGTCTGTGAATTCAGCAGTTCAGGTCCCAATCTATACAGTGGTCAAAACTTTAATAAAGCTGGTGTACTAATATATTAGAAGGCAAAGTACGATGGTGTACAATTATTATATTTCCGTGTTGATTTACCATAAATAATCACATGCTTGCTCGTGTATCAGACGATGTTCTGCCATCGCTTTGCCACAGCCAGTGCCACATCTGTGCCTCTGTGGAGATCGTCCGCAGTGCGTGCCTCTCCGCCGCAAGTCAGTAGGTGGTCCATTGTCTGTACCTCTCAACAGTTGCATTTGTCAGAGTCCAAGAAGACCCATTTCTTCAGGTTGAGTCTGCAACATCCCACTCCAGTGTGGAGGCGGTTTAGGGCTTTCCAGTTAGCATAAGGCAGTCTGGTGTCCTGGTGCCATCTGTTGTTTGGTTTTGGTACCTGGCACGGTTGGCTCTAGTTCCATGAAGCTGTTCCGACTCGTCAAGCGTTTCTTGGCATGTTGGTGATTGTGCAAGGGGTGATGGGGGTCCGTGTCCGCATTGAAGTATTCTACTGCAGCTGCCCGATCACGTCTTTGAGATGGCTCGTCAATGCCAGCCAGCTCGTACAGATGTTCAACCTTTGTCGGCTTCAGGCATCCCTTGATTTTCCTGCAGGCAGTGTTCAAAGCAGAGTCCACCTCGTGTGCATGTTTAGAGCGGCTCCAGACGGGGCTTGCATATTCGGCCACTGAGAAACAGAGCGCCAGGGCTGCAGTGCGGATTGTTGTTGGATTGTTGTCCAAATGTGCTGTTCGCCAGTTTTCCGATGACATTGTTCCGGGTGATGACCTTTACCTTGGTTTTCTCAACATGTTGGCAATATGATAACGTGCAATCGAGGACCACACCTAGGTATTTGGGGGTTTTGCAGTGTTCCAACAGGACATCATTCCATCGCACCTGCAGTTGATGTTTCAAATCCCGGTTCCGGAGGTGGAAAGCTTTGTTTTTACGTTTTTGTTGGGTTTGGAAGCAGGGAATTCTGTTGGTGGTAGGCTGTCATATTCTGCAGAGCAGCCTCTAGTATGGTCTCAATCTGGCTGAAGTCTGAGGATTGCGTTGCGATCATAACTGATAAGGCATGGTGGGCGTGCAGCGTAGGTTCACTAGGTTAATTCCCGGAATGGCGGGACGGTCGTATGTTGAAAGGCTGGAGCGATTGGGCTTGTATACACTGGAATTTAGAAGGATGAGGGGGGATCTTATTGAAACATATAAGATAATTAGGGGATTGGACACATTAGAGGCAGATAACATGTTCCCAATGTTGGGGGAGTCCAGAACAAGGGGCCACAGTTTAAGAATAAGGGGTAGGCCATTTAGAACGGAGATGAGGAAGAACTTTTTCAGTCAGAGGGTGGTGAAGGTGTGGAATTCTCTGCCTCAGAAGGCAGTGGAGGCCAGTTCGTTGGATGCTTTCAAGAGAGAGCTGGATAGAGCTCTTAAGGATAGCGGAGTTAGGGGGTATGGGGAGTAGGCAGGAACGGGGTACTGATTGAGAGTGATCAGCCATGATCGCATTGAATGGTGGTGCTGGCTCGAAGGGCTGAATGGCCTACTCCTGCACCTATTGTCTATTGTCTATTGTCTATTTACAGTATTGGTGACAGCAGTCAATTCATAGAAACACACCACTGTCTCATAAGATTGTTTATATCTCTGATATTAAAGCAACACTAAAAAGCAACAGTTCTCAGATAATATGCGTAGGAAAGAACTGCAGATGCTGGTTTAAATCGAAGATAGACACAAAATGCTAGAGTAACGCAGCGGGACAGGCAGCATCACTGGAGAGAAGGAATGGGTGACGTTTCGGGTTGAGATACAACATTAATTTTCATTGTTCTAGTTAATGGCAGGTTCCACTGTACCTCACTTTGTGAATTATTAATTCTTAAGTGTGATCACATTTTGAGGATTACACAGGCAAGAAGACTGAATCACTGAAATTATTCTAGTTCCTTGATTTAATTTTCATCTGTTACATATTGATTTTAAATTGTTTACAATTTTACTCATAAAGTGGTCATGTAATACGGCCATGATATCTGTCAAGCATATTACATTTATCTATTATTAAAGTTCACATTCTAATGTCAGCTGCATCATATATCTTGCTTAATTATCTTCATGCCCTTTACAATATCTAAATTAAACCTGGCTTAGACTGAACTCTCTAAAATGGAAGTTGCAGAGACCATATGCTGTTTGCTCACTGATGGAAGATAACTGTGTGTTAGTTCTGAGAAGTACGACATTCCACTGCTCAAACACTCACCCATGAAGGATCAAGATCCAATTGAACCCACTAATCGTCCAGTTATGGGCTAAGACTGATGTGAATGTGGTAGTTGTTAATATGTAACCACTCCCTTGTTTGCCCAAAGCACACACTACCCTCTGAATTAATCTCCTGATTCACACAGAATGAAGGGCTTATCAAAGGGGACTGATTACATTGCAGACTGAAAATAATGCAAAAGCAATCACCTGGTGGTGCAGCAATCAATCTTACATGTGGGCAAATTGATTTCTTTGTTGTTTTTTCTATGGTTCCCTCAATGCCTCTTCTGTTTGGTTTTGATGCTCTCCGTAGCTTTTTTTCCCCAACCTATTTGCATCTTTTGTTTCTATCTTGCTGCTGCTTGTTGCTGCTTGGCCTATCCACCGATATTGCTCTCCTTGTTTGTTTCCAAATGATTTTTGGCAAGTAAAGGGGTGAATACAAAATGGCAAGGAAGTTTCGCAAATTAGAAATAATAATGTAAGAGTAAAATGTAAGAATTAAGTGTAAAGGTAGAAGAGGAACCAGAAAGATGAGAATGGATGGGAATGGCTTAATGTTAAGTATAAGGATTCATTTAAATATTTTATCTAAAATTGTAGCATGTCTGGATAGAAGGAATGTGATGTTTGGGTCGAGAAGGGTCTCGATCCGAAACGTCACCCATTCCTTCTATCCAGAGATGCTGCCTGACCCGCTGATTTACTCCAGCATTTTGTATCTATCTTTGGTGTAAACCAGCGCCTGCAAGCCCTTCCTACACATATCTAAAATTGTATTTCGGTGTTTAGCATATTATTGATAAATGAATATGAATATGCATATTTCTATTTTATACTTTGAAACCATATAGAATGCTTTTAAGCATTTAATATGAAGAAATGTAATTTACACTGACTGCTGTTAATATCAGTGGGAAGATTGATTCATTGATTGATTGAAATATACACCATGGAAACAAGCCCTTCAGCTCACTAAGTTCAGCTCATTGAGCACCAATTCACACCAGTTCTGTTATCCCACTTTTGCATCCAATGCCGACACACTGGAGAAATTTGCAGAGGCCAATTAACCTACAAACCCACACGTCTTTGTGATATGGGAGGAAAACGCAGCACCCAGAGGAAACCCATGCGGTCACAGGTGAAACGTGCAAACTCCACACAGACAGCTCAAAAGGTTAGGATTGAATCCAGGCCTCTACACTCATGTTGCAGAGAAAACAATCTGAATCTAACCTCTCCCTGTAACTAAAACCCTCTAATCCTGGCAGCATTCTGGCAAACCCCCTTTCCACCCTCTCCTAAGCCTCCACATCTCTTCGGCAGTGGGGCAACCAGAACTGCATGCAAAACTCCAAATTCAGCCTAACCAAAGTCCTAGAGAACCTGCATCATGCTTTCCTGATTCTTACTCAACAAACCATCTCCATTCTAGGACTACGTCTAGGTCATTTATATATATGTGTAAATTGTGTATAATTTGCTTTTGTGTGCTTGTCTGAGTTTACGTGCCTGTGCTGCTGTTGTAGGCATGATTTTCATTGTACCTGTACCTCACTGTACAACACTGCATATGATAGTAAACCTATCTTCACTTATTAGGACTTATCTTGTAAAATAATCCAGTCCCACAATCTATATTCAAATATCTCACATATTAAAGTATTTAACTTTTTTTTTCTTTCATTGTGATATATGCATTCAAGTTTAAGGACAGAAGGTTGTCACAAATATCAAAAAAATTATTGGAGATTATATAATAATCACTTGCCTATTTTATTGAAAAAGGAAGTGATATTAAAGATGGTTTAACAGAAGATACTATCAGATCTTTAAGAGAAAATAAAAAAGTGAACCCAATTAAAAAGCCTTCCTACATGTTTCAGGCAAGTAATAAGTGCATACATAGATGGCCACCATGACCCCAAAATAGAGACGCAAGGGGCTGCAGATGCTGGTTTACGAAACAAAAACACAAGGTGCTGGAGTAACTCAGTGCCTGTATCCAGAGCCGTTTTTACAGCATTATGGGCCCCCGGGCAAAGCAGTGTACTGGGGCCCCTACCGTTACTCTCCCCCACCCCCCTTTCCCTACCAGCCCCCCCTGTCGTGCCGGCGAAAAGCACTTACCGAAAAGCACTTAGCGATGGACTTAGGGTGCTACATTGTTGCGAAAAGCACTTACAGATCGCTGTGAGAAGCACTTAAGGACCGAAAATGTTGCGAAAAAAGCACTTATTGAACCTACATTTTTAAAGTAGTATTTATTTATTGCAAGTCACTTAACATACTCAGATCAGCATGGGGCCCCTATGCTCGTGGGGCCCCGGGCAAGTGCCCATCAGGCCCATGCATTAAGACGGCCCTGCCTGTATCTCTGGAGGCTGCATCTCTGTATCTCAGCGCCAGGCAGTATCTCTGGAGAATGTTCGTTCGTGGATAGGTGACAATTAGGGCCGGGACCCTTCGTACTGATTGTGGAAAGTGGTTGAAAGTGGAAAAGTGGCGGAGGCGGGACAAAGCCTGGCAAGTGATCGATGTGAACCTGTGGATGTGTGTTGGGGAATGACAGATGTAGCGACCAACTGCTGACATCACCCATTCTGAATTACTTGTCTCTCTTCTCAAGAGAGCCACTGTTGTCTAACATTTCCGTCTTTCCCTTATGCAAACAGTGGCAAGGATTTGCCAGCAGATATGCTGCTATCATTGTCCCACTGCCATCACCCTCTGTGCTCTGAAGCTGTTGGCTTTAGGAAGCTGGAGTCAGAGCAGTGATGGCACAGTGGCGCCAGAGACCCGGGTTTGATCCTGACCTTGGGTGCTGTTAGCGTGGAGATTGCATGTTCTCCCTGTGACCTGGGGTGGGGGGGGGGGGGGGGAGAGAGGAGGAGGGGAGAGGAGGGGAGAGGAGGGGGAGGTTGGCTTCTTCTTGATACTTTTGAAGTATTGTTATGTGCGCATTGCAGGAGAATAAATGACCTGACTAACCCAGGCAAACAAAGCATTTGTTACTTGTGTACTGTGCATTTTGAGATAAACAGATTTCACACCTGCCTGGCTGCAAAGGTCACTGGGATAAACACTCAAGTCTAAAGATATTTTCTCGCCCCTCATAAAGCCATTCAAGTCCGGGAGAGATTTCCAGATCCGGTTGTGGAACTTTGTATCATTCTTGCATAAGTGCTATCGTCTTAGGAAACTCTAACCTTCGTGTTCAGGTATTTTTAGACATATCCAAACATAATTATGTGCTCCAGTAAATATGAACAGTATAACCGACGGTGTTAACTGATTTCCAGAGGTGTTAATGAGCTTCACTGAAGTGACACCTCTGATCCATTTTTCTTTACAAATGCAATTGCAAAGAGCTACCCATTGCTCCTGTGCACACAATTCACATTTCAAAACTAACAGCCACATATAGAAGTTGGGAAACTCTAGTTTAGTTACTTTAGTTTAGAGAAACAGGCCCTTCAGGCCCATCGAGTCCGCACCGTCAAGCGATCCCCTTACACTCACTCTATCTGACACATTAGAGATAATTTACAATCTTCTCCGAAGCCAATTAACCTACAAACCTGTATGTCTTTGAAGTGTGGGAGGAAACCAGAGCACCCGGGGAAAATCCATATCCATATCATGGGGAGAACGTACAAACTCTCCCCATAGTCCGGATCGAAACCTTGCCTCTGGTTCTCGATTCCTCTACTCTGGACAAGAGACTCTATGCATCTACTCAATCTATTCCTCTCCTGATTTTTGTACACCTCTATAAGATCACCCCTCATCCTCCAAGAAATAGAGACCTAGCGTGCTCAACCTCTCCCTATAGCTCAGGCCCCCTGAGTCCTGGTAAGGCAGCAACTCTACCTCTACCTTGGGGATTTGAGTATAGGAGCAGGGAGTTTCTGCTGCAGTTGTACAGGGCATTGGTGAGACCACACCTGGAGTATTGCGTACAGTTTTGGTCTCCTAATCTGAGGAAAGACATTCTTGCCATAGAGGGAGTACAGAGAAGGTTCACCAGATTGATTCCTGGGATGGCAGGACTTTCATATGAAGAAAGACTGGATAGACTCGGCTTGTACTCACTGGAATTTAGAAGATTGAGGGGGGATCTTATAGAAACTTACAAAATTCTTAAGGGGTGGACAGGCTAGATGCAGGAAGATTGTTCCCGATGTTGGGGAAGTCCAGAACAAGGGGTCACAGTTTAAGGATAAGGGGGAAGTCTTTTAGGACCGAGATGAGAAAGTTTTTTTTCACACAGAGAGTGGTGAATCTGTGGAATTCTCTGCCACAGAAGGTAGTTGAGGCCAGTTCATTGGCTATATTTAAGAGGGAGTTAGATGTGGCCCTTGTGGCTAAAGGGATCAGGGGGTATGGAGAGAAGGCAGGTACGGGATACTGAGTTGGATGATCAGCCATGATCATATTGAATGGCGGTGCAGGCTCGAAGGGCCGAATGGCCTACTCCTGCACCTATTTTCTATGTCTATGTTTCTATGCCCTCTCTAAGTTACGCATTTTCTGACAGACCAGCAATGCAATAGATCTCCAACCTTGCTGCCTGATCTCTTGAGTTTCTCCAGCATGTTGCGTTAATTTTTGTATTCTACAGATGCTGCCTGGCTCACTGAGTTCCTCTTGTGATTTGGGTAATTTTCTGTAAACCAGCATCCACAGTTCCTTCTTTCTCCATCAAAGCAAATGATCTTTTCAAACTAATATCAACTAAAATGCAAAGAAACTGTGAGAACCTGGAAAGTTTGGGGCCCAAATTGCTTTGCAGGCATGATAATACACTGATCCAGAATGCTTGCCCCAGATATGAGATTCTTTCAATGCCTGTCAAAAGTCTGTGGCACAGGACATTGGTTCTGTAAATTGGTCCTTCCAGTTTAGATATAAAGATGAATCTTGTCCATTTTCACTTTATGGAAGATGGCAGACCTCACACGGCATAAGAGAGAAATCACAGAAATGTCATCTTTTCAATCAATAATCATGCAGTTTCCAGAGCCCTCAAACAAAAAACCTTCAAAATAACATTGAAGTATGTTCCTGAGCAAATTATGAATTTCTCAAAAATATGCAGATGGCTTGTAACATGGTTATCCTTTCGTAGAGTCATAGTCATAGAGTCATAGTTAAAGAGTTATACAGTGTTGAAACAAGTCCTTCGGTCCAACTTGCTCCCACCGACCAACATGTCTCATCTCCACTGGTCCCACCTGCCTGTGTTTGGCACATATCCCTCTAAACCTATCATATCCATATAGCTGTCTCAGTGTGACTTATTTCAATCTACTGACACCACCCGTGGAATGTTTAGTGTAGTTTAGAGATACAGTGCAGAAACGGGCCCTTCGGCCCACCATCCGCACCGACCAGCGATCCCTGCACATTAACACTTTCCTACACACGCTAGGGACAATTTTCACATACGCCAAGCCAATTAAGCTACAAACATATATACGTCTTTGGAGTGTGGGAGGAAACCGAAGATCTCGGAGAAAACCCACGTGGTCACGGGGAGAATGTACAAACTCCGTAAAGATAGCACCCGTAGTCGTGATCGAACTCGGGTCTCCGGCGCTGTAGGCGCTGTAAGCGCTTTAAGGCAGCAACTCTACCGCTGCTCCACCGTGGCTACCCCAAATGTCTGGGATTTTTACTCGTACTAAGGTACTTAACAAGAGCCAAGAGTTAAGAGTATGTAATTGTCAAATGTAGTGAAATGGAACAATTAAATTCTTACTTGCAGCAGCACAACAGGTTTGTAAACACAATACTCAATCGATTCAACAGTACTCAACAATGTTATTGTTGATAAGACACACAGTACGTTGTAGGAAGTTTAAATGTACTTAAACTGCTCTACTCAATAATCACTAGATTTCCACAGAATTGCAGGGATAGAGAAAAAACTGGGAAAAAAATGTAATGTTCAACTATCCGAAATCTGTTGTCATTAGGACTAAAGGCCATCATTACACTAAGGCAAAACACAGTGCATGTTTGCATGAATTTTTAAGCTAGTTTAGAACATACAACATCGAACATAGACAAACACAGCACAGGAATAAGTCCTTCAGTCCACAATGTCTGTGCCAAGATAAACTAATGATACCTACCTGCATGTGATCCATATCCCTCCATTCTTTGCATATCAATGTGACAATCTAAAAGCCTCTTAAATGGCACTATTCTATTTTCCCTCACTACCACTCCTGGCAGCAGGTTCATGGCTCTCACTTCACTCAGTGTAACAAATCTGATCCGCATATCTCATTTAAACTTTGCCCGTCTCATCTTAAAGTTATGCCCTCTACATCTATACACTAAAACTCTCGTTTGTTTGTTTGTTTGTTTGTTCCTGAACTACAGCCAAAATGGTACACGATAGCGCGACAATTTTAGGCCCACCTAACCCAATGTCGTCCCTTTGGTGCTAATGGAAGAAGTTTCATTGAAATCGATGTTATATTTTTAAAGTTATTCAAACTTTAAAGTTTAAATCTATCTCCTAGGGAGGGAGGGGGGAGGAGGGAGGATAAGGGGGGTTGAGGGGGATGGAGTGGGGGAGAGGGGAGGGGGAAGGGGGAGGGTAGAAGGGAGGGGTGATGAGGGAAGGGAGTGAGGGGGGGAGGGGAGGAGAGGGTGCTGCACCAATGCAGGCGAGGTTTGAGCCAACGGGTCCACTTGGTCTAGTAGAACATAGAACAGTAGAGCACAAGAACAAGCCCTGGTCCACAATGCCTGTACTAAACATGATGTCAAGATCATCTCTTAGCTACCTGCACATAATCTCTATCCCTCCATTCCCTGCATATCCAGATGCCCATCCAACAGAATATTAAATGCCATCATCATATCTGCCTCAACTAAAACCCTCGGCAGTGCGTTCCAGGCAGTCACCACCCTCTGCGTAAAAAACTTGCCCCACACATTCCCTTTAATCTTTGCCGCTTACCTTAATGTTGTGCCCTTTAGTCTTTGACATTTCCACCCTGGGAAAATGATTCTGACTGTCTACCCTATCTAAGGTATTTATTCACAAAATGCTGGAGTAACTCAGCAGGTCAGGCAGCATCTAAGGAGAGAAGGAATGGGTGACGTTTCGGGTCGAGACCCTTCTTCAGACTGATGTCAAAGGGGCGGGACAAAGGAAGGATATAGGTAGAGACAGGAAGATAGAGGGAGAACTGGGACGGGGGAGGGGAAGAGAGGGACAGAGGAACTATCTAAAATTGGAGAAGTCAGTGTTCATACCACCAGGCTGCAAGCTGCCCAAGCGAAATATGAGGTGCTGTTCCTCCAATTTCCGGTATCTATGTTTCTCATAATTTTATATAACTCTATCAGGTCTCCCCTCAAACTCTGGCATTCTAGGGAAGACAATCCAAGTTTGTCCAATTTCTCATTGTACAAATACCCCCTAATCCAGGTTTTTTTATGAGCTTGATGTTTAGAAGTTTTTACTGCTCCAGAAATGTGGTTAAATCTTGTCATCGCCTCTGTTAATCTGCAAGCTTTCCAGAGCGAAATATTCACCATGATTTCCTACACCAGAATTGGTACGGTTGGTAAGGATTATAATTCACCCTGGCAGCTCACCATGTTAATATAAATGAGTCACAAAAATGGCACAAAATACCCACTGATTCCTTTGACTACATAAATTCCCATTGCCCTTCTGTTTGATACAGAAATCGATCTTCTGTAATACTTAAAGTAAAGAAACATTTCACTTACTAAGAAACAAGGTCATATTTATAGTCTATTTTGGCAGTAACATGTTTTATGAGAGTAAAATCTTTCCTGATAATGAATTTCTTAATTTTTGTAATGTGCCTTTGCTATGGTATTACTAAAATTGCTTCCTTTTATTTTACATCTTTATATATTACAATGGTGCATAGAGAAATTTGTGGGAAATTATAATTCATCAAAATTAAAGATTACTCATTTTAAATTGTTAATGATTAATCCCCTTTCAAAAGCAATACATTTATGGTAACATCTGTTGCTTCAAATATATCAGGATTGCTTCATCACTTGGTATACACACGTTTTAATAAGTCTCACCTGCTCATTTTCACAAAAGGCAAAAGCATAGTTACGAGATCAAAACAATGACAGGTTAATAATTATCTTGCATTCATTTAGTAAATGAAATAACCTATTTTATTGGAGTCCTTTTTTTTCCCAAAAGATTAGCTTTGGGTGTAAAATTCAGCAGGATTCTCGAATGATTCCTTTGGTTCACTGGTTTTGCACTATATAAATTAATGGAGTTTCTCATTAATCACAATGTTAATCTTGCTACATTGAAATAACTCTTTTTCTTAAACTGGAACACGTGGAATGCTTATTAAATTCATTCTTGTAATTTACAGGGTTGTATATAAATGAAATATTGTGAGGTCCAACAAGGGTGGTGTGGATGGATTATACAGGAAAGGAGGTAAAGTGGCACATGCTGTTCAATTTTCCTTTATAGATCATTGCCTACTGACTAATTTGAAATGTTCACCCTTACAGCTATTTGCTTAAGATCAAGCTTGGACAATGCCTGGGTGGGAATAAAAGGCAAACAGAAAATGTCAGCTAGGGGCGACACAGTGGCGCAGAGGTAGAGTTGCTGCCTTGCAGCGCTTACAGTGCCAGAGACCTGTGTTCAATCCTGACTACGGATGCGGTCTGTACAGTTTGTATTTTCTCCTCATGACCTTGTGGGTTTTCTCCGAGATCATTCTTTTCCCACACTCCAAAGACATACAGGTTTGTATGTTAATTGCCTTGGGTATAAATGTAAAATTGTTGCTAGTGTGTATAGGATAGTGTTAATGTGCAGTGACCGCTGGTCAGTGCGGACTTGGTGAGCTGAAGGGCCTGTTTCCGCGCTGTATCTCTCAAACTAAAACTCCAGCCGCTCTCCGTGTAAAATGTTTGCATTTAAAATGCTGCATTTGTATAATGAGAGGTTGGGTATCTGGTGGAGTATCTTGTACTGAACTGTATACAGAAATGAATTTCACTGTACCATTATAATTTTTTTGGCATTAATCAGCATTTATTGTGCATCTCTAATTACACTTGAAAGGAGGTGATAGCCTGCATTCTTGAACCACTGTGGTCTTTTTGATGAATGTTATCTTTCTATGTTGTTGGTTGGGTGGGTCCAGGAGTTGCTGCAGTTTTTCCTCCAGTTCTCCTACCAACCTATCCTGAAAAAATCTGTGCTTCTTCATTATCACGGGGTCTAAATGTTCAAACTCTTTACCCAATGCCTCTACAAGATTACTTTCATCAGTGGGACTGCAAGATTTGCTCACCACACAATTGGGGATAAGTAATAACCGTGCAATTGGTGGCAAACACCTCATTTAATAAATAGTTCCCCTCTCTAGCACTGAATATTAATTGTCACAAATGTGGAGACATTTGTATCCATGCTTTCTGATCAAAAATCAAATGAAGAGGTTTAAAGTAATTAGTGCAAAGGCTAAAGGTGAGATGTAGAAATATTTTACTCAGAGGGTTATACAGGTCTGGGACTCACTACTTCAGCTTTGCAATGTCGGCAGTTTTTCATTACACTGGAGCAGTTTTGAAGTCTTTCAAACCCCACAAGAACTATTCTTGACATAATTTGCAATGAAGCCATAGATGGTCCTGTTAATGTTTCAATCCGAATAAAGCCTGTCTTAGTTATAACTTTTGTGTCATTGTGACTGCAATAATAAACCTCAATGTCACCGAACGTGAAAAAGAATTATAGAGGCTTAATTAATGTACGTTTTTATCTTTCTCAGTGTTCTATCAGCTTATTCTCACCCTGATATATTTTCAACAATATATATTTTAAAATAATTTTGCTAGTTGCTGATCCATTGTGGATTATCTTTCTATCAACATTTCTTTCATGACATTTCTTATCATATTTGTATTTGCACATAAAGGAATTTCTCTCCAGCATTATTCATTTGCTAATATTCTATACTAATAGAGCATGATTCTGAATACTTTTGTCCAAACTGTTCTTGATCTTCTTAATTAAAATGAAATGAAGACCTAATTTCTTTGATCTTCCCTCATGCCTTAAATCTTGTGATTCTAGTATCATCTAAGTAACCTTGACATTCTTTCTGAACAAGGGAATTCAAAACTGAACATATTCAATTTCACTACATAATGGGAATCTGGGCAGAGATCCCATCTCCAAGCTCATCTACTGTTTACAATGACACAAACATTACTGGAAATGTTTATGTTATTATTTGGAACTCAATCTGCTACATTGAAAATAGGAATTTAAGTAAGGAATTTAGGTTTGGAGGGATATGGGAAAAACGCAGGCAGGTTGGAGCTGGAACAACTGTTTGAATCTTTGAGTCATACAGCATAGAAACAGGCTCTTCGGCTCAACCTGCCCACACAGGCTGAAGAGCCTGTTTCTATGCTGTATGACTCTATGACTTTATGAATCTAAGTAATAAAATTGAAAATCAGGATTTCAACATTCAAATTTGAAAATATTAAATTTTACTGATGCAAATAATATTTCAGAAGAGATTCAAACAGTTTGTGTTCCTGAAATGGAAACACACTTCCCCTCTTCTTTAGTTTAATAAACTGGGAATTAACTTTTGAATCTCCACGAGGTTGTAGTTTATGTTCCAGAGTGGGACAAATATTTAACTCTTCCGGATGAGGAGTTCAAAATGGAACTACGGACTCTGTTGCTTAAGTGGGTGGAAGAAAAGTGATACATTTTATTACCTTTGATCTTGCCCGTATAATTGCTATTTATGGAATAAATTCATTTTAATGATCTACTGATATTTCAAAATATATGTTTTAATAAAATGTAAAGTAATATAGTTGTATGGAGTGGTTGCTAAATTTGACTTAGTTGAACATACATTTGAAAATAAATTTTAACTTCGGTTTTTGCTGTTGGAATATAGAAATTAGCGTCAGAACCACCATTCCCTTAACAACCCATTCACTGATATTGTTTGCCATTAGCTTTATGTTTAATTGGCATTTTAGCTGTAAAGGACATTATCGAGCAATCATTTGTACAGAGTAATTCGCAACAGAGGGATTGATGACTATAATGCTGTTGGTAAATATTTGAGAATGGCTTACAATGTGTTATTCATAAATAGAAAGAGATGTTCTCTATTGACCAGTACTGGGTGATTGCTGCTTGAGAGAGCTTTAATTGCGTGCTTGGCTTTAAATCACAATCTCTCAACTGCTATGATCATGAAGGTAGAATGGATTTGTTTGGAGAGAGATATGAATATCCTACATCACTTCTGATCTTTGAAGAGGCAAGCAGTGTGACTGCAGGAGACAGTGAGGCAATAAGTAGCTGTGGTAAGTGTTCCGTTTTGTTTACGACTTCTGAATTTAGACAAGTTTTGTGTTATTCATTCTATCTGTTCTTATGCAAATGCGCAGAACAATTATTTTATTAATTGAAAGCTTCATAACTTTTCTTTGACATGTAAAATAATCTGTGTTAGTGAAATTGTAAAGTTAAAATGTGCACAGTGTAAAAGCTGTTTGTGTCAGCTGAATATTGACAGTGAATCTCAGTTACATCTCCAGGTGTAATCGTATGATGATATGCAGGATTGGTGCTGCATTTATCAATGGATTGATACAAATTTACGTTAGCAGAAATGTTAACATTAAAAATTTTAAGTTAATAAAAATGTGAGTGCATTGATGTTGCAATTTCAAGTCACTGACAGATAATATGAGATGAGAAAACATTTCTTCACACAGAGAGTGGTGAGTCTGTGGAATTCTCTGCCACAGAAGGTAGTTGAGGCCAGTTCATTGGCTATATTTAAGAGGGAGTTAGATGTGGCCCTTTTTGCTAAAGGGATCAGGGGGTATGGAGAGAAGGCAGGTACAGGCTACTGAGCTGAATGATCAGCCATGATCATATTGAATGGCGGTGCAGGCCCGAAGGGCCAAATGGCCTACTCCTGCACCTATTTTCTATGTTTCTATGTTTCTAATATAAACCTGTCTTTCAGTCAAAATGAAGCAAGAGGTAAAAGGTAGCATGAGTGGAATATGCATGGAGTTTTCATTTGAATACCGTAGGCAATGAATCTGCGCTGCACGTACCCTGAACCATTTTATTAGCTGCAGTTTCAGCATTGTATGACCACCTCATCGTCCGACATATATGCCATTTCTGTAAATCAGCCAACATTAAAAAGATTAAATGGAAAAATTGACAGATTTCTCCATGAAACTATTCCCTACTCATCCACTGCCATTTGCTTGCTGTTGACATTCACTTCATTCCTCCCATTTTCACATGCAACTTCTCAGCTTCAGGCAGAGCCTTCTCTCTGCTGAACCTATTGGTATTGGCACAGTGGAAAAACCTTACTTTGTGTACTATGCAGACAAATCAGATCATATATGTGTATGAGCTACAATGTGAATTCATCCTTCCTATATGAGAGGTGCATTCAAGAGTTTGATAACAGGGAAGGTGTTTCTGAATCTGGTGTAAAATGCTTTCAAGCTTTCGCATCATCTGCCCAACGGAAGAATTGAGAAAAGAGAATAACCGGGTTGTGAATAAAGCTCGAATTTGTCAGCTGCTTTCCCAAGACAGCAGAGAGTCAACAGAGGCTGTGTTCACAACTCTGCAATGCTTTGCAGTGTTGGGCAGAGCAGTTGCCATACCAAGCTGTGGTACATCGGTAGAAATTGGTAAGAGTCATTAGAGAGTTGCTGAATTTCCTTGGTCTTCTGAAGAAGCAGCAACATTGGTGTGCTTTATTGGCTGTTATAGAAGTATGTAGATCCACTGAGGCCAGCACGCAAAGTGGAGCCATGATGATGGCCACAACTTACTTCATCACTGTGCAGCTATTGATTTCAGCCAGACCCTCACTATCATTTTCCCTGACCATTATTTGCTAAAGAGAGTCATAGAGTCATTCAACGTGGAAACAAGCCTATTGTTTTAGTCCCATTTGCCAATATCCCTTTAAACGTTTTCTATCCATGTACCTATCCAAATGTCTTTTAAACATTGTTATTGTATCTGCCTAAATTACTTCATTTGGCAGCTCATTTCATATACACAGCACTGTCTGTGTGAAAAAGTTGTCCCTCAGATTCCTATAAATTCTTTCTCCTTTTACTGTAAACCTATGTCCTCTCGTTCTTGGTTCCCCAATTTTGGAAAACACATTGTGTGCATTCACCCGATCTATTCCCCTCATGCTTTTATCCACCTCTATAAGGTCAACCCTCAGCCTTCCGTGCTCTAAGGAATAAAGTTCTAGACAGTCCAACCTCTCCCTAGAACTCGAGTCCTTCGAGTCCTTTAATCCAAAAAAGAGTGAGGTGTTCCACTTTTGGAGGTCAAATGTAAGGGGAAAATATACAGTTAATGGCACAACCCTTAACGGGGTTGATGTACAGATGGATCTTGGGTTCCAAGTCCATAACTCCCTGAAAGTGGCAACACAAATAGATAGAGTAGTAAATAAGGGACATGGTAAGCTTGCTTTCATGGGACAGGGCATTGAGTATAAGAGTCAGGAAGTCATGATGCAGCTTTATAGAACTTTGATAAGGCTGCATTTGGAGTATTGTGTGCAGTTCTGGTTGCCTCATTACTGAAAGAATGTGGAGGCTTTGGAATGGGTGCAGAGGAGGTTTACCAGAATGATGCCAGGATTAAGGGGTATTAACCACAGGGAGAGGTTGGACAGACTGGGATTGTTTTATCTGAGGTTTCAGGGAGACCTGATAAAATATATGACATTATGACAAGCTATCAGAATCTTTTTCCCAGGATAGAAAAAACAAATACTAGAGGCATAGCTTTAAGTTGAGAGGGGCAAAGTTTAAAGGAGATGTACGAGGCTAGATTATTACACAGAGGATGGTGAGTACCTGGATCACACTGCCAGAGGTTGTGGCAGATACAAAAGTGGTATTTAAGAGACTTTTGAATAGGCATATGGATATGCAGTGAATGGAGGTATCTGGATTCTGTGCAGATCGATGAGGCATAATGTTCAGCATTGAGATTGCAGGCCGATGGGCCTGTTCTTGTGCAGTTCTCTTCTATGTTATATGTTCTAACATCATATATCTTTTCTGCACTCTTTCTAGCTTAATTGCATCTTTCTTATGGCGAGGTGACCATAACTGAATACAATGCATAAAGTGTGGCCTCAACAATGTCTTTATAAAATAACATCTCAATTTCTACACCTAATGCCCTTACTCATGAAGGTCAACCCTTTTCATTACTCTGCCTATCTGTCATGCCACTTTCAGGGAACGATGTACTTACATCCTTAAGTCCTTCTGTTCTGCACCACTCACCAAAACCCAAATGTTCACTGTGAAAGTCCTACCCTCAGGCATAATTCTGGGAAACCTTTCTGGACTCTCTTATCATTCTGGTAATGGGGTGACCAGAACTGCACCAAATGTGGGCTAACCACAGTCTTATAGAGCTGCATCATGATTTCCTCACTCTGATCAAAATAACCTGAGAAATGAAGACAAGCATCCCATACTCTTTCTTCACCACTCTATCTACATGTGTTGCCACTTTCAGGAAGCTATGCACTGGATTCCACAATTCCTCTGAACATCAATTCCTGTTAAGGGTCTTGCCGACAACTGTATACCTTCCCTTTATATTTGAGCTCCAAAGGTGCAACATCTCATACTTGCTTGATTAAATTTAATTTCTCTGCCCAATTCTGAGTTGCTCTATATCGGGTTGTCTACTCTGACAATGTTTCTCACTGTTCGCAACTCCAGCAATCTTGGTGGTGTCTGCAAACTAACTAACTAATCCATTTGCACTTGTGTCTAAGTATATTATATACATCGATTTTTATACATCGATCAATACAGGTGTCAGATGTTATGGGGAGAAGGCAGGAGAAAGGGGTTAGGAGGGAGAGATAGATCAGCCATGATTGAATGGCAGAGTGGACTTGATAGGTTGAATGGCCTAATTCTACTCCTATCCCTTATCACAAATAACAGAGTTCTCAGCACTGATCCCTGCAGGACACCACTTGTCACAGACCTCCAGTCAGAATAAGAAGGTATCACAAAATGCTGGAGTAACTCAGCAGGTCAGGCAGCATCTCTGGAGAGAAGGGATGGGTGACGTTTCGGGTCGAGACCCTTCTTCAGACTGGTCAGGGGAGGTGGGACAAAGGAAGGATATAGGTGGAGACAGGAAGAAAGTGGGAGAACTGGGAAGGGGAGAGGAAGAGAGGAACAGAGGAACTATCTAAAGTTAGAGAAGTCAATGTTCATACCGCTGGGCTGTAAGCTGCCCAAGCGAAACATGAGGTGCTGTTCCTCCAGTTTGCGGTGAGCCTCACTATGACACTGGAGGAGGCCCATGACAGAAAGGTCAGACTGGGAATGGGAGGGGGAGTTGAAGTGCTCAGTCACTGGGAGATCAGGTTGGTTAAGGCGGACTGAGCAAATGTGTTGAGCGAAACGATTGCCGAGCCTGCGTTTGGTCTCGCCGATGTAGAGAAGTTGACATCTGGAACAACGGATACAATAGATGAGGTTGGAGGATGTGCACGTGAACCTCTGTCTCACCTGGAAAGACTGTTTGGTTCCTTAGATGGAGTCGAGGGGGGAGTTAAAGGGACAGGTGTTGTATCTCCTGCGGTTGCAGAGGAAAGTGCCTGGGGAGGGGGTGGTTTGGGTAGGAAGGGACGAATGGACCAGGGAGTTACGGAGGGAACGGTCTCCGTGGAAGGCAGAAAGGGGAGGGATGGTAAGATATGGCCAGTAGTGGGATCCCGTTGGAGGTGACGGAAATGTTGGAGGATAATTTGTTGGATACACTGGCTGATGGGGTGGAAGGTGAGGACAAGGGGGATTCTGTCCTTGTTATGAATGGGGGGAGGGGGAGTAAGAGCGGAGCTGAGGGATATCGAGGAGGCCCTGGTGAGAGCCTCATCTATAATGGACGAGGGGTAGCCCTAACCCTAATGCAGATGATACATACATTGATGAACTTGTGGGTAGCATGGAAGGTTGTCAAAGGGTACAGCAGGATGTAAATGGCAATAGACAATAGGTGCAGGAGTAGGCTATTTGGCCCTTAGAGCCAGCACCACCATTCACTGTGATCATGGCTGATTATCCACAATCAGAACCCCGTTCCTGCCTTCTCCCCATATCCCTTGACTCCGCTATCTTTAAGAGCTCTATCTAACTCTCTCTTGAAAGCATCCAGAGAATTGGCCTCCACTGCCTTCTGAGGCAGAGAATTCCACAGATTCACAACTCTCTGGGTGAAAAAGTTTTTCCTCATCTCCATTCTAAATGGCACACCCCTTATTCTTAAACTGTGGCCCCTGGTTCTGGACTCCCCCAACATCGGAGATGGATGTTAATCCGGACAAGTGTGATGTGGTTTTTTGGGAAGTCAAATGCAAGTGGAAAGTATGCAATAAATATCAGGACCTTTAGGAGCATTGATGTACAAAGAGATCTTGAGGTGCAAGTCTATAGATCCCTGAAAGTGTCATCAGATGTGGATAGGGTGATAAAGAAGGCATAAAGCATGCTTGCCTTCATCAGTTGGGGTACTGAGTATAAATGTTGGGAAATCATGCTGCAGCTGTATAAAACTCTGGTTAGGCCACATTAGGAGTATTTTGTCCATTTCTGGTTGACACAGTATAGGAAGGACTAAGAGGCTTCAGATAGGATGCAGAAGAGGGTCCAGGAAGTTGTTTGATTTAAATAGTGTTAGCCATAAAGAGAGGTTAGGCGAGCTTGTATTGTTTTGTCAGGCTGAGGGGCGACGTGATGGAAGTAAATTGTATTATAAGAGGCTTAGATAGGGTAGATAGTCAGTCTTTTTTCCACAGCAGAAATGTCAAAGAATAGAGGGCATGGTTTAAGGTGAGAGGGAAATGTCTAAAGAAGATTTGCAACATAAGTTCTTTACAGAGAGATGCATGGAACATGCTAAAGGGTGGAATCAGTGTCAGTTGTCACTAGTGAACTGAGTTAATCGGAGACTGAATCTGGTGGATGTAAAAGTCTTTATCCATCACAAAAAACAGAGATTCTCTCAGGCACCCTCTCAGTGGAATGTGCCCAAAGTCCAATGGTTTTATACTCATAACAACAAAGTTAACAGCAGATGCTTCAATACAATGTCAATAACTACAATGACATTGCTTACTTCACTATTTTAAGTCTGACAAATGGTTCTATTGAATTGTACATTTATAATGGGAGCACATTGTAACCAAGAAGACCCTCCAAATGTTCAAACATCTTTATGGACAAAGTCATTCACACTGATGGTCAAAAAACATCTGAGGACAGAGAACCCATACTCCCAAAATTAGTGTTGTGAGGGCTGACTCTGACTACACAAATATCTCAATTATCGACAGATTGAACAAATATGCCGATGAAATATACAATAGGTGCAGGAGGAGGCCATTCGGCCCTTCGAGCCAGCACCGCCATTCAATGTGATCATGGCTGATCATTCTCAATCAGTACCCCGTTCCTGCCTTCTCCCCATACCCCCTGACTCCGCTATCCTTAAGAGCTCTATCTAGCTCTCTCTTGAATGCATTCAGAGAATTGGCCTCCACTGCCTTCTGAGGCAGAGAATTCCACAGATTCACAACTCTCTGACTGAAAAAGTTTTTCCTCATCTCAGTTCTAAATGGCCTACCACTTATTCTTAAACTGTGGCCCCTTGTTCTGGACTCCCCCAACATTGGGAACATGTTTCCTGCCTCTAACGTGTCCAACCCCTTAATGATCTTATACGTTTCGATAAGATCTCCACTCATCCTTCTAAATTCCAGTGTATACAAGCCTAGTCGCTCCAGTCTTTCAACATATGAAGTCCCGCCATTCTGGGAATTAACCTAGTAAACCTACGCTGCACGCCCTCAATAGCAAGAATATTCTTCCTCAAATTTGGAGACCAAAACTGCACACAGTACTCCAGGTGCAGTCTCACTAGGGCCCTGTACAACTGCAGAAGGACCTCTTTGCTCCTATACTCAACTCCTCTTGTTATGAAGGCCAACATTCCATTGGCTTTCTTCACTGCCTGCTGTACCTGCATGCTTCCTTTCAGTGACTGATGCACTAGGACACCCAGATCTCGTTGTACGTCCCCTTTTCCTAACTTGACACCATTCAGATAATATTCTGCCTTCCTATTCTTACCACCAAAGTGGATAACCTCACACTTATCCACATTAAACTGCATCTGCCATGCATCCGCCCACTCACACAACCTGTCCAAGTCACCCTGCAACCTCACAGCATCTTCCTCACAGTTCACACTACCACCCAGCTTTGTATCATCTGCAAATTTGCTAATGGTACTTTTAATCCCTTCATCCAAGTCATTAATGTATATTGTAAATAGCTGCGGTCCCAGCACCGAGCATTGCGGTACCCCACTAGTTACTGCCTGCCATTCTGAAAGGGACCCATTTATCCCCACTCTTTGCTTTCTGTCTGTCAACCAATTTTCTATCCATGTCAGTACCCTACCCCCAATACCATGTGCTCTAATTTTGCCCACTAATCTCCTATGTGGAACCTTGTCAAAGGCTTTCTGAAAGTCAAGGTACACCACAACCACCGGCTCTCCCCTGTCAATTTTCCTAGTTACACCCTCAAAGAATTCCAGAAGATTAGTCAAGCATGATTTCCCCTTCGTAAATCCATGCTGACTCGGAACGATCCTGCTACTACTATCCAAATGATCCGCAATTTCGTCTTTTATAATTGACTCCAGCATCTTCCCCACCATTGATGTCAGACTAACTGGTCTATAATTTCCCGTTTTCTCTCTCCCTCCTTTCTTAAAAAGTGGGACTACATTAGTTACCCTCCAATCCACAGGAACTGATCCTGAATCTATAGAACATTGGAAATTGATCACCAATGCGTCCACAATTTCTAGCGCCACCTCCTTAAGTACCCTGGGATGCAGACCATCAGGCCCTGGGGATTGCTGGTCTGAACGTGCTTGATGTGCCATGACAAAATAAGTCTGGTCTGGAAGCTTCCTTAATCTATATCACACTGGTGTAAATAATTTAAATTGAGGATATTTGATAGAGACCATTTAGCATATCCCATTTTCATTTATTTGGCTGATGCGTACGGGGACATATGGCAGTCATGTGGCAGTATTACTGATTGGGTTGGATTATCGATTGGGTTGGAGAATGTGGCCGGCGAGACTTTGACATGTGTCTGAACAAAAAGGGTTCTGGTTATGGCATAACTGTGGTAAAAGTGTCTTGTTCGAAGGACACTATTGGAGTTAGCTTTCTCTACCCTCTCTTTGCCATCATGCCTTTTCCAGAGGATTGCATCTTTTCTAATGCAGGCATCTTCCAATACATGAGGATTAGTTTGTTTCCCACTGGTATGTCGCCAGGCGTTTCTCATAGTGTGAGTGTAAGTTTTCCTTGCATAGATTTCAGAATTGGGATATGGACACATATACCTTTTCTTGTTAGATTGAGCCAGAGGATCACCATACATTCTCTTATTCCACATGGGAGGGGTTAGCTGAGAAAACATGTCACCTCAATCTTGATGGCAAATCTGCTGCACAATATTGGTGTTCCTTTTCAGGTGTGTCCATTTAGAATCAGGTTTTCTTCCATGTCTCACACAGTGACATTCAAGTCAGAGCCCCAGAACTCCTGGCCATGTTAGGGAAACAGCATTTAGGTGAGAGGCTGTGGGGATTGTCCATGAGGGTCCACCTATTGCAGATTATGATCATTACATTACCAATGGAAGTTGCCTATGTGTTCCAAACTTTATATCTCAACCTTCTCTCTTGCAGTCTGCTAATCCCCTCATTATTTCCTTCCCAGCTCTGAGTGCCTCTCTGTCTTCTTTCCTCTTACATTCTGCACTCTATCTCCTCCCTTCAACCGTTCTTTTTTCCAGCCCCATGATAGGTCCAACCTGTAATTTTCCTTACTATCTAACCCTGAGGAAAACCACAGGAAAATAATGAAACCTCGGGAATGCAGGGACTGCACAGAATAAGCCTTGGGTCGAAGTCAGATGGGCAGTCACGGGATTACCAGAGAAGTCGAGGAGGTTTCAGACAGCACAACCCAGGCTGTGGAGGGAACACTCGACCAAGCAGCCTCAGGCACCAGTTGACAGTCAACTAAAACCTTTCCCGAGGTATCAGTCAGCTCTTCCTTTGGCACAGGTGACCAATTCTGCCCCAGAACACTGACGTGACCAAACTGGGAAAATTATGTTTAGTTTTGATCTCCTCATTAAAAGAGGGATGTACTGGCAATATAGACAAAGTTCACGAGGATGTCTCCTTGGATTAATTGCTTTTCTTACAAAGAAAGTAGATGGTGAATGAAATGCGATCTTTTTGAAATGTAAGAGTCTGAGGCAGTATGACAAGCTGAATGCTGATATGATGCCTTCCCTGAGGAGTGAATCCAGAACTGGGGGCATTCATTTAGAATAAAGGGTAACATAGTGATGAGCATCTTCCTCCCGCACAGGATGGTAAATCTTTGGAATTCTTTATCCCTGTGGAAATAATTGAAAATGTTCAACAAAATTTATTGCATGTGAATGGTGTGATATGTTAGACCGTGCAGAGAGTTAAAAGCTAATCGCAATCCCATGGCTATTGAGCAACGTAATGTCAGACCTGGAAAGCAGGGGAAAGTTCCTTCCTTAAAGATCATTGATGTACCAATGGACTGTTTTCAACAATAAGTCCATCACCACCATCTTGATTTTTAACTTTTTAAATGTCAGCTTTATTTACTTAAGTTACTTGGCTTTCATTATTAGGATTTGCACTTATATCTCTAGATATCGAAATGCAGACTTCTGGATTGCCAGTCCTGTAAAATTACAATACCTCAATGTCCTAATTGGTAACCACTTTTATGGGACATGGGATATCAGTGGCAATCCAACGGAATCGCACTCCAATATGTGTGTCAGGCTCTTCAGAAATGCTGAAAGAAGGAGAGAAGAGAATCAATGTCACTTGCGAGATAAAGCCATTGATGCCATTGTTAAAGCAGAGCAAGATGGCTGTTTTGATTCCAGTGTGCTAAGTAGGCAATGAGTATTTGAGAGAAAACTAAATGATTGACCAGCAGCATGTTGTTACAACAGATTAAATCTTGTTGGCAGTATTTGGGATCACTGGCTTTCAGCTGCTGAAACTTTTGATAATCTTAGACTTTAGCATGTGAGCTGCCAAATGCTTAAATCCCAGACTTACTGAGTTACAGGTGGTGCTTCATCCCTGGAGTCCAGTTTGTTGGGATCTCCCAGTAGTATTTGGTGTGGTCACTTATCTGATCCAAACCAGTTGGAGGACTGAAGGAGGTCTGAAGAAAGGTCTCGACCCAAAATGTCACCCATTCCTTCTCTCCAGAGATGCTGCTTGTCCCGCTGAGTTACTCCAGCATTTTGTGTCTATCTTGGAGGACTATTGAATTCAGTAGAGAATTTAAGTCTGTGGATTATGTGGCAAACAGTCTTGAACCACACAGCACAGCTCTAACCACAACACCACCTCAGTACCGAAATACTATGGACTATGGGTAAGGTTATACTACGTACTTCAGCTTGCCCTGTTGTGATCTGGTTACCTAGTATAATGGATAATTTATTGCACTATTGTTTATTGTATATTTGTTGTGGTATTGCACTAACGTGCCAGTAAATCTGCAACAAATAAGAACTTTGTTGTTTCAAACCAGTGGGTATGACGATGAGACACTCTTGACTTCATTTTACTATTTTTATTGCCATGTGTTTTAATTTTCTTTTTAAATCGCTCGGAAATTGAGAAGTTTTAAAGATCGCCAAGATTGTTGAAACACTTGTCAACGAAAGGGAAGGTGAAGGTGGAGCTTTGCCTTTTGTCAAAGCCTATCAGGAGTTCCTGGGGCAGAGCTTTGGCATTTCTACATCTGAGACCTGGCAGCCTGACAAGGTGTGGAACATCAGCAAGGTTAGCTCTCTTGCATGTTATTTTGAAAAATGGGCCTTGTGAGAAATACTAATCTTTTAACTATGTATGGATGTGTGGTGGAGGTGGAAAAGCAGCTGGTTGACCTCAGGGCCATCCGGGAATGCGAGAGTTTTCTGGACAGGACCTACCGTGAGGCTGTCACACCAAGGGTCCAGGTCGAGCGAAGGTGGGAGACCGTTTCAAAGGGGAGTAAACATGGACTACAGGAGACCCTGGTGGCTGTGCCTATTGCAAACAGGTACACCCCTCTTGGGAGCTGTCGGGGCAGAAGACGCTTCCAGTCCGAGCGGCGGACAGTGGCTCTAATCCAGGCAAGGAGACCCGACTGGGGAGACCAAAGTCGGGAAGAGCCATAGTAGAGGGTGACTCCATTGTCCGAGGTACGGACAGTAGATTCTGTGGCCGTAGGTGGGACTTGAGGATGGTCTGTTGCCTCCCTGGTGCCAGGGTTCAAGACATAATCACGTGGCAGCGCCTAACGGCAGCGGCTGACTAGCAGTCTGTCCGTCTTTTTTTTGTTGTGTGTCGGTGTTGGGATGGTTTTTATATATATTTTTTTGGTTGTGTATGTGTGGGAGGGGGTGGTGGTGTGGGTGTGGGTGTGGGTGTGGGTGTGGGGGAACTTTTCTCTTCCTCACGGCGCGGGGTGCGGCTCGGCTGCGGGGCCTAACATCGCCCGCTGCGGCTCGGCCGCTGGACTTTACATCCCGGTGCGGCTTGGCCGCTGGACTTTACATCACCCGGTGCGGCTTGGCCGCTGGACTTTACATCCCGGTGCGGCTTGGCCGCTGGACTTTACATCCCGGTGCGGCTTGGCCGCTGGACTTTACATCCCGGTGCGGCTTGGCCGCTGGACTTAACAGTGCCCGGTGCAGCTCGGCTGCGGGGCTTAACATCGCCCGGTGCAGCTCGACTGCGGGGCTTAACATCGCCCGGTGCAGCTCGGCTGCGGGGCTTAACATCGCCCGGTGCAGCTCGACTGCGGGGCTTTTCATCGCTGGTGCGGCTCGACTGCGGACTTGACATCGCCCGGTGCGGCTCGACCACGGGACTTAGCTGCGCAAGGCTTGGTCGCGGGCCTTTCATCGCCCGGTTCGGCCGCGGGACGTTTCAGCGCCCGGTGCGGGGACTGTGCGGGTCGGTCGGGGACGAGCTGTCTGTCCGAGGGCGTGGGGAAGAGAGTGGAAGTTTTGTTGCCTCCATCACAGTGAGGGGGTGTTTGGAGTCTCTGTGATGGACGTTTGTGTTGGGGTTATGTGTCTTGTGTTCTTTTTTTTTTCTATGACTGCTATGTAGTTTCGTTCGGTACTTCGGTACCGAACGACAAATAAAGCTCTGTTATACCTGTTATACCTGTTATCCTAGCGAGGGAAGGTGATCAACCGGATGTATTTGTGCACATGGGCACGAACGACGTCGGGAGGAAGAGGAAGGAGGTACTACAACGTGAATTAGAGAGTCGGGAAGAAGACTGAGAAGTAGGACGTCGAGGGTGGTTATCTCTGGATTGCTACCTGTACCTCGTGCTGGTGAGGGCAGGAACAGAGAGATCGGGGATATGAATCTATGGCTGTGGGATTCGTGCAGGGAGCAAGGATTTAGATTTCTAGACCACTGGGAACTCTTCTGGGGTAGGGGTGACCTGTACAAAAGGGACGGGTTACACCTTAACAGCAGGGGGACCAACATTCTGGCAGGCAGGTTTGCTAGTGCTACACGTGTGGGTTTAAACTAAGTAGTGGTGGGGAGGGGTTGACAAATTGGGAATATGAAGATGGAGTTAAAGGGGAAGCGAATACAGGAGAAATTGCAAAGGGCTCTAGAATAAATGGGAAGGAAAGTTCTAGATGGGATAAGAGAGTAAGGTCAGGGCCAATGTGAGAGGGGAGGTGAATACCGAAGTTAAAGTGTTGTATTTAAATGCGTGAAGTATAAAAAATAAAGTGGATGAGCTTGAGGCTCAGTTAGACATTGGCAAGTATGACATTGTGGGAATTACAGAAACATGGCTACGAGGACCAAGGCTGGGAACTGAATATTCAGGGGTATACAACCTATCGAAAAGACAGACAGGTGGGCAGAGGGGGTGGGGTTGCTCTGTTGGTAAGGAATGATATTCACTCCCTTGCAAGGGGTGACATAGAATCAGGAGATGTAGAATCAGTATGGATAGAAATGAGAAATTGTACGGGTAAAAAGACCCTAATGGGAGTTATCTACAGGCCCCCAAACAGTAGCCTCGATATAGAGTGTAAGTTGAATCAAGAGCTAAAATTGGCATGTCGCAAATGTAATGCTACGGAGGTTATGGGAGATTTCAACATGCAGGTAGACAGGGAAAATCAGGTTGGTACTGAACCCCAGGAAAGGGAGTTTGTGGAGTGCCTCCGAGATGGATTCTTAGAACAGCTTGTACTGGAGACTACCAGGGAGAAGGCAATTCTGGATTTAGTGTTGAGTAATGAACCTGATTTGATAAGGGAACTCAAGGTAAAAGAGCCATTAGGAGGCAGTGATCATAATATGATAAGTTTTACTCTACAAATTGAGAGGGAGAAGGGGAAATTGGAAGTGTCAGTATTACAATATAGCAAAAGGGATTACAGAGGCATGAGGCAGGAGCTGGCCAGATTTGACTGGAAGGAGACCCTAGCAGGGAAGATGATGGAACAACAATGGCAGGTATTACTGGGAATAATGCAGAAGTTGCAGGATCAATTCATCCAGTGAGGAGCCAGCGCTGCCGTCGCAGCTGCGGCTTGCCTGCAGTCCGTCTGTCTTTTGTGTTTTTTGTTGTTTTTGTCTCAATTGTAGTGTTAATATGATGTAGTGTTGTATGTTATGTTTTGGGGGGGGGGGGGTGGGAGGTGGGAGGGAACGGGAACTGTAACTGTAACATTCTCTCTCCAGAACGGAGACGCGACCTTTGTTCTGTATCGTGTCTCCGTTCCCGTTGCGGCCTACCACCGGCCATGCACCTGGGACCACCTGGGTCTCTGGTTCGCAGAGCCCGCGGTCCGGACTCACCACCTGCGGCACTGGCTGCCTGCGAATGCTGCGGGAACGGCTGCGACTCGTCTCCGGAGGCTCCGGCGCGGGCCGCGTGGACGTCGGAAGCCCGCAGGCCCCTGGATGGGGGCCGACATCGGGAGCTCCGGCAGCGGCAGAGGCAATGTGTCCGCCCACCCCGAATCGCGGGGCTTGGGTCGGCCCGCCACGGACCTTTCACCATCCGGCGCGGCCTGAAATAGGCCGCGGGATTTTTTTTCACCGCCCAGCGGGGGCTTCAATATCGGGAGCCCCGACCGCCCCGACGTGGCAACTCCAACAGCCTGACCGCGGGACAAGACGGCAGGGAAGAGAAAAAGACATTCTGGCCTTCCATCACAGTGAGGAGGGACTGGAGGAGACTCACTGTGATGGATGTTTCTTTTTGTTTGGTGTTAGTTGTGATTGTATGTGTTATTGCATTTTTATTGATTAATCTTATTGGTCTTATTGTTCAACTGCGGGTAATGTTTCATTTTACTACACATTTATGTGTATGTAACAAATAAACGACTATTGACTATTGACTATTGACTATTGACTATTGACAAAGAGGAGGAAAGATTCTAAGGGGAGTAAGAGGCATCCGTGGCTGACAAGGGAAGTCAAGGACAGCATAAAAATAAAAGAGAATAAGTATAACATAACAAAGAAGAGCAGGAAGCCAGAGGATTGGGACTCTTTTAAAGAGCAACAGAAGATAACTAAAAAGGCAATACGAGGAGAAAAGATGAGGTACGAAGGTAAGCTGGCCAATAATACAAAGGAGGATAGGATAAGCTTCTTTAGGTACGTGAAGAGGAAAAAAATAGTTAAGGCAAATGTGGGTCCCTTGAAGACAGAAGCTGGGGAATTTATTACGGGGAACAAGGAAATGGCAGACGAGTTGAACCGGTACTTTGGATCTGTCTTCACTAAGGAAGATACAAACAATCTCCCAGATGTTCTAGTGGCCAGAGATCCTAGGGTGACAGAGGAACTGAAGGAAATTCACATTAGGCAGGAAATGGTGTTGGGTGGACTGATGGGACTGAAGGCTGATAAATCGGAGCAAAGAGGTCCTTCTGCAGTTAGGAGCAAAGAGGTCCTTCTGCAGTTAGGAGCAAAGATGGCGGGACTGTCATATGTTGAAAGGCTGGAGCGACTAGGCTTGTATACACTGGAATTTAGAAGAATGAGAGGAGATCTTATCGAAACGTATGATTATTAAGGGGTTGGACACGTTAGAGGCAGGAAACATGTTCCCAATGTTGGGGGAGTCCAGAACAAGAGGCCACAGTTTAAGAATAAGGGGTAGGCCATTTAGAACGGAGATGAGGAAAAACTTTTTCAGTCAGAGAGTTGTGAATCTGTGGAATTCTCTGCCTCAGAAGGCAGTGGAGGCCAATTCTCTGAATGCATTCAAGAGAGAGCTGGATAGAGCTCTTAAGGATAGCGGAGTCAGGCGGTATGGGGAGAAGGCAGGAACGGGAAACTGATTGCGAATGATCAGCCATGATCACATTGAATGGTGGTGCTGGCTCGAAGGGCCAAATGGCCTCCTCCTGCACCTATTGTCTATTGTCTATTGTCTAATCTCCAGGGCCTGATGGTCTGCATCCCAGTGTACTTAAGGAGGTGGCTCTAGAAATCATGGACGCATTGGTGAACATTTTCCAATGTTCTATAGATTCAGGATCAGTTCCTGTGGATTGGAGGGCAGCTAATGTTATCCCACTTTTTAAGAAAGGAGGGAGAGAGAAAACAGGAAATTATAGAGCAGTTAGTCTGACATCAGTGGTGGGGAAGATGCTGGAGTCAATTATAAAAGACGAAATTGCGGAGCATTTGGATAGCAGTAACAGGATCGTTCTGATTCAGTATGGATTTACGAAGGGTAAATCATGCTTGACTAATCTTCTGGAATTTTTTGAGGATGTAACTAGGAAAATGGACAGGTGAGAGCCGGTGGATGTAGTCTACCTTACTTTCAGAAAGCCTTGGACAAGGTCCCACATAAGAGATTAGTGGGCAAAATTAAAGCACATGGTATTGGGGGTAGGGTACTGACATGGATAGAAAATTGGTTGGCAGACAGAAAGCAAAGAGTGGGGATAAATGGGTCCCTTTCAGAATGGTAGGCAGTGACTAGTGGGGTACCGCAAGGCTCGGTGCTGGGACCGCAGCTATTTACAATATACATTAATGACTTGGATGAAGGGATTAATAGTAACATTAGCAAATTTGCAGATGACACAAAGCTGGGGGGGCAGTATGAACTGTGAGGAAGATGCTATGAGGTTGCAGGGTGACTTGGACAGGCTGTGTGAGTGGGCGGATGCATGGTAGATGCAGTTTAATGTGGATAAGTGTGAGGTTATCCACTTTGGAGGTAAGAATAGGAAGGCAGATTATTATCTGAATGGTGTCAAGTTAGGAAAATGGAACGTACAACGAGATCTGGGTGTCCTAGTGCATCAGTCACTGAAAGGAAGCATGCAGGTACAGCATGCAGTGAAGAAAGCCAATGGAATGTTAGCCTTCATAACAAGAGGAGTTGAGTATAGGAGCAAAGAGGTCCTTCTACAGTTGTACAGGGCCCTAGTGAGACCGCACCTGGAGTACTGTGTGCAGTTTTGGCCTCCAAATTTGAAATTTGAGGAAGGATATTCTTGCTATTGAGGGCGTAGGTTTACTAGGTTAATTCCTAGGACTGTCGTATGTTGGAAGACTAGAGCAACTAGGCTTATATACACTGGAATTTAGGATGAGAGGGGATCTTATTGAAACATATAAGATTATTAAGGGGTTGGACACGTTAGAGGCAGGAAACATGTTCCCAATGTTGGAAGAGTCCAGAACCAGGGGCCACAGTTTAAAATAAAGGGTAGGCCATTTAGAACAGAGATGAAGAAAAACTTTTTCAGTCAGAGAGTTGTAAATCTGTGGAATTCTCTGCCTCAGAAGGCAGTGGAGGCCAGTTCTCTGAATGCTTTCAAGAGAGAGCTAGATAGAGCTCTTAAGGATAGCGGAGTCAGGGGGTATGGGGAGTAGGCAGGAATGAGGTACTGATTGAGAATGATCAGCCATGATCATATTGAATGGTGGTGCTGGCTCGAAGGGCCGAATGGCCTACTTCTGCGCCTATTGTCTGTTGTCTATTGTCTATGTGATTGGGGTTTTTTCCTGACGTACTAATTATTAATGAGTCCAACCTTTATGATTTTCTGTCATTTTAGTTTAAGTATAAATAAAGGGACATGGGACAAGGCATCAGTTGATGAGCTGCTGCTTCAGCAGCAACAAAATGGGCCCAATCCTAGTGTGGAGTTTGCATGTTCGTCATGGTTTCATCCAAGGTGCTCCAAAGACATGTAGGTTGGATAGATTGATTGGCCACTGTCAATTGCCCCACAACATATAATTGGATTGGTGTAGGATTGATGGATTATTGGAACCTGGTGTGTGATGGGTAGTGTGCACTCGGTGGACTGAATGACTTGTTTTCTTTGCTGTATAACAACATGGATGACTTATTATCAATTCAACCACAATAATATTACTAATTCTTGCAAAACAGAAATAGATCAGTATCAAATCTATAAAGTCCGTTTTCTCTCTGCATATAATGCCTATCCAACTGTATATTTCCAACATTTTCTATTATTATTTTATTAAGGTTGATCATAGTCTATGTTTAGAGAAAAAAATAATTAATTTAAATTAATACTAGCTTGATATATTTCATCATGCATAGTGTAGTTGACTTTTGAATTCATGATGAAATATGTCAAGCTAGTATCAATTTAAATAAAGATGGCGACTTCTACTTGCCCAAGATGGCGTGAGGAGGGAGGCTACTGGGAGTTGGGGTCCACCATATCATGGGGATGAATTCAGAGACAGAGGCGAGGGTACGGGTGAGTTCGCTGAACGCCATGACTATTGTATTGCGCATCACACGTCACTATGCTGCAAGGTGTAAACTTGAGCGTGTTATTTCAAAATTACAACCGTGTTAATTAGACCTTAGTATTAATTAACTAAGCACATTATTCTATAAATGTATAAACTAAACCTGCATAAAATGTGAGATGGCCGCGAGTCATCTGTCCTGCTTATTCAATATATCTCATATTTATAATATAGTTGTAATTGCACGCTGAATACTGATACATCTCATTAATTGTTTCACAGATTATTGATACCAAACGTCGGGATACAATGAGATTTAATAATTCCAGATAGATATTGTAGATCCCTCAAGCTGAAATGATTTGTACAAAGTTTTTGTACATACAGGTAAGACGACCCAATGTTTTAAAATATTAATATTAAAAAACATTTTAGAATATTAAATCAGAATGTGACGACTTGGATAATATTTAGGCAAATACTATTTTCTACTATGACTGTTTTTTTATGAAACACACCAAAAAAGAGTCTTGTATCTGGAAGTAACATTGCCAGCTCCACATTCAATAGTACCCAGCTTCCAAAAAATTTAAATAAAAACAAAGGTTATTTAATGTTAATACTTTGGTACAGAGCTCTTGATACTGAAACCTTTTCATGCAATGTAGAGAGCAGTCACTCAGGTTCACAAAACCTATGTCATAATGTCATAATTATTCTGATGCTTGAAATAAAATCAAATGGATTTTGAAAAAAAGTAAAAACTTTTGTAAATCATTAATGTTTCCATTAAATCAGATTTTATTCAATTCTCAAAAGATTGTTTAATTGTTATAAGGAAATTTGTGCAGATTTGAAGACACAAGGAGCTCTAGATGCTGGAATCCTGAGCAAAACACAGTGTCAGAGGAACTCAGTGGGTCACAATGTTTGAGGTCTGGGCTCTTCTTCAAACTGAAAAATCAGCTTGAAGAAGGGTCCTGACCCAAAGCATCCTCTGTCCATGCCCTCCACAGATGCTGCCAGACCCATTGAGTTTCTCCAAAGCACTTAGTGCTTTGTGTAAATTTAGCCTTTTTGAGTAAATTGTGGGATTGAACAAAGTCTAAGCTTTTTGTTTTGTCTACCTTCCAGTTCATGTTGATGAAATGAAGAGCAGAAGCAGTGAAGTCCCACACTTCCACAGAGATTCAGGATTAGATTGAATGATCAAGTTTGACAAGCCTTTAAAGGAAGGAAATGGACACAAGCATCTTTGAGGGAACGGAAACTGTTGATTACTGTTATGGATTTGTAAATGGATCCTGTCCTAAAGCAGACCGATCAAGCAGCCTGCGGGTTCTGTTGTACATATTTATGACGCTAATAATTCTATTTACCATCATTGGTAACCTGTTACTTATCATTTCAGTTTTCCATTTCAAGCACCTTCAAACACCCACCAATTATCTCATTCTTTCCTTGGCTACTACTGACTTTCTATTGGGATGTTTGGTTATGCCTTACAGCATGGTGAGGTCAGTGGAAACGTGTTGGTATTTAGGAATGCCATTCTGTAAGATTCACACCAGCTTTGATATTATGCTCAGCACAGCTTCAATATTACATCTTTGTTTCATTTCTGTTGACCGTTACTATGCAGTATGTGATCCATTGAGGTACAAGTTAAGAATAACATTTTTCTCAGTGCAGATAATGATCTTCATTAGCTGGGGTGTTTCTGCTGTCTTTGCTTTTGCCTTGATCTATTTAAAACTAAATCTGAAAGGAATTGAAGCATTTTACTACATTGATATTGCTTGCGATGGGCGTTGCACACTTGTATTCAGTGAAATATCAGGGGTGATTGCATCAATAATTTCTTTCTACACCCCAGCAGTTGCCATGCTCTGCATTTATTGTAAGCTTTATTTTGTGGCGATGAAACAAGTGAAAAGTATAAACAGAATAACTATTCAAATTCAAGACATCAGAGTAAATAGAAGCCGTTTTTGCGGAAAGTATGATCAAAAAGCTGCCAAAACTCTAGGAATTGTGGTGGGAACATTCCTGATCTGTTGGTCTCCATTTTTTGTTTGCAACACAATGGATGCATTTATCAATCATTCTATTCCACCTGTTTTGCTTGATGCCCTTGTTTGGTTTGGCTACTTGAATTCTACATTTAATCCTGTTATCTATGGCTTCTTTTTTTCCTGGTTTAGAAAAGCTATAACAATTATTTACACATGCAAAATATTTCAGCCTGCGTCCTCCAGAATAAACCTATACTGAAAGTAAAATATAAAATAAGCGAAAAAAATTGCAAATGTAAATAATAACCAATTAGCTTATTTCTTTTATTAATTAACATTAGTAACATTTTTATAAATTTGCAAATGTCATGACTATAAATGTACTGATCAGAGGAGAGAATCTTACTTCTAGGTTACTGGTTGGATTCATCCACAGAACAAACATCCAGAGGCCTTCCCAATTCTTCATTCCACAAAAGCCTGAAAATTCCAGCCCAAGTTTTGAACAGCTAGCGATAGTTTCTTTAAAAACCGTTGCGTAGACCACCCCCCACTCAGTTTTACTGTATCACCTTGAAATCTTTTTGGATTTTTCTGGATTCTGTGTGCAATATGTGATTCAGAATTATATACTTTAGTAAGACTTTTGTCCTCACATACATGGATGCCTGCCCACTCTTTTTCCTGAAAATATGGTGTTAGGCAGGATTAGAACAGGGATTTTGTGGGACTGATGGGCAAAAGAGAATGAAGGGAGTTGTGTAAAACCATGACACAGCTCCGTATTCCCCCTTCACCCTCCTGGCCAACTGAGTTAAACTCTTCACCAAGAATGAGGATTTTGATGGATACAGAATTGGTGCATGATAGGAAGCAGAGGGTGGTGATGGAAGATTGTTTATCGAACAACGGTTTGCAACGAGTGGCGTGCCATGGGGGCCAATTGCTGTTAATCATTTATATCAAAACGCAACAGCTTATTTTTTCTATTTGCAACAAATGGAATTTAATTCTGACAAATATGAGGTGTTGTGTTTTGGGTGGTCAAATCAGGGCAGGAACTTCACAGTGCATGATAGAGTCCTGGGGAGTGTTGCTGAGCAGAGGGAACTTGGAACATGGAGTCTACAAGTACATAGTTCCTAGAAAATGGCATTGCAGATGGATAGGGTGGAAGATGGCTTTGGCCTTCATCAGTTAGGATATTGAGTATAGAAGCTGGGACGATATTACATTTGTACAAGATATTGGTGATGCAATGCTTGGAGTATAATGTTCAGCTTTGGTCACTCTTTTATAGGAATGATGCCATTAAATTAGAAAAAGTGCAGTGAAAATTTACGATAATGTTGCCAGGACTCAAGGGCCTGAGCTATAGGGAGAGATTGGATAAGCTGGAACATTTATTCCTTGGAGCGCAGGAGAATAAGGGTGAACTAATAGAGGTGTATAAGATCATGAGGGAAAAATGCACAGATTCTTTTACCCAGAGTAGGGAAATCAAGAACCAGAGGTCATAGGTTTAAGGTGAGAGGGAAAAGATTTATTAGGAGCTTGAGGGGCTCACAGAGGATGGTTACATTGGATAAGCTGCCAGAAGTAGTTGAGGCAAGTACAATAACAACACTTAAAATACATTTAGACAGGTACAAGGAGAGGAAAGATTTGGAGGGATATGGACCAAACATGGGGAAATTGGAACAAGCATAGATGGAGCATCATAGATGTGTTGGGCTGAATGGCCTGTGTCTGTATTGTATGACTCTGACTCAAATTGATATGTAATATGCAATCTGTAATGATACTGATACTCAAGATACCATGATACTCATAATGTAATTGTCAGAGCACTAATCCTAAAAAGAATTATACCTCTTGGTTATTCATTCATGTAAATATCATTGCATGCAGATGAATTGCCCTCAAGAGGAAATTGTACCAGACATCTGACCATAAAATTAAATAATCAGGATGTATGTTATTTTCAATAGTTTTATTATGTGCTAACATAAAAAATAAAATTGAAAACAATAGAAATCAGACATGGAGAAATAGAATTGAATCACAATATACTATGAGATTAGAACATTCCATTATTTTGGTCAAATATAAACTCACTTTAATTTTTATTTACTTTGAATTTGTAATTCTTGATATATCTTTCTTATTGTTGTTATGGAGTACACAATGGAGTACTTCATGTTGTTATGGAGTACTTATTGCTGTTATGGAGTACACCATGGAGTACTTCATGGAGGACACCATGAAGCCTCCAGCAAATTGCAGAGAATCCACGTTAAATGTGGAAATTCAAAAATTGCTCTTAAGTCATTGCTCCATCAAGTTTTACAACACTCTCCAAACAAACTACAGAAATCAGAGAGACTACGGGTGCTGCACTGTAAGGAGTTTGTACGTTCTCCCCGTGACCTGCGTGGGTTTTCTCCGAGATCTTCGGTTTCCTCCCACACTCCAAAGACGTACAGGTATGTAGGTTAATTGGCTGGGTAAATGTAAAAATTGTCCCTAGTGGGTGTAGGATAGTGTTAATGTACGGGGATCGCTGGGCGACACGGACTTGGTGGGCCGAAAAGGCCTGTTTCCGGCTGTATATATATGATATGATATGATAATGACAAGAGCATAAGCGTTTAAGAACAACATTCCTTGGGAATGTAGTTTAGTTTAATTTAAAGATACAGCGCGGAAACAGGCCCTTCGGCCCACCGAGTCCATGCCGACCAGCGATTCCTGCACACTAGCACTATCCTACACACACTAGGGACAATTTACAATTTTACCAAGCCAATTAACCTACAAATCTGTATGTCTTTGGCATGTGGGAGGAAACAGGAGCACCCAGATAAAACCCAGAGAGCACCGAGAGTCAGGATCGAACCCAGGTCTCTGGCACTGTAAGAAACAATGTAATGGTTTGTTTCATGTATAGGGGTTTCTAATGGTGCACCAAGTAACAGTTCTTATTTTTGTAGACAAAATGGTGCCAATATGCGCAATTATTAAACACACATGTTACGTGGTCAGAAAACTAAATAATGATGTTTACCAGTTTAGAGATGCTGGTACGCCACACCGGTGGTTACCGTTATAAAAGATTACTGTCAAAACATAATCATGGACTGGCAGCATCTCCGAAAAAATAAAGAAACAATATATCGCTAATAAGGTATTCAAATATTTCACAATGAAATGGATTTAAATTGTTAACTTTCATCATTTTCAAAATACTTTATAATTCACCAACAATCTTAATCTCATTTGTATTCCAATCTTCACCTTACTTGACATAAAATGTTTAAAGCTTTGTTAAAAAATGCTTTTGCTAATGAAGTCACTGGTGTTGGACACTATTGATTCCGTTGAACTATTGCCTGCAGCCAAATAGCTTGATAAAGAGGAAATTCCACACCATGGTAATCACCGGATCTCTCTATTAAGGGGCATCTCTCTCCAAGATCAGTGACATCGGTCCACTGGTTGCACCAAACTCCCAAGTGATAGTTTTAAGATAATTATGAATAAGAATAAGTCGTGACTTTGGGGGAAGGCAGATTACAGGTTTCTTAAGAAGGAGCCAAGGAGAGAACATTGGGAGCAGTTGTTATTGTTGGGGATGAAATGTGGGAGTCATTTAAAGGCCAGTTGATCAGAGTTCAGGACTGACACGTTCCAGTAAGGAGGAAAAAAGATTGTGAGTTTAGTAAAAAAAACAGAAGCAGATGTAGGGTTTAGAAAGATGAAAACAGACTGGGTCTTTGAGGAATACAAAGCAAGCAGGAAGGAACTCAAGTGATCAATTCGAAGGACTAAAAGGACTTCATGGCCATGAAGTGTAATTGGCAAGTTCGATAAAAGAACATCCCAATGGTTTTTAAACATACATTAAAAGCAAAAGGGTAAGCAGGGTGTAGGAAGGACTGCTCAAGGCCAAGAGAGAGAATTTATGCTTGGAGTAGCAGGATGTAGGCGAGATACTACATGGAAATTTTGCATCTGTATTCAGTAAGGACATGGAGGACAGTGAGGGGAAGAGTAATATACTGGGGCAGTTTGAGATCAAGAAGGAGGTGGACTTGGCGCTCATGAAGAACATTGAGGTGGATAAATCCCCAGGGCCTGATTGGATCTATCCCAAGTTATTGAGAGAGGCAAGAGAGGTGATTGCATGGACTTTGACGAAGATCTTTGTATCTTCGCCAGCCACAGGTGACTTCCAGGAGGGTTGGAGAGTAGACAATTTTGTTCCTTTGTTTAAAAAGGGAAGTAGAGATAATCCAGGGAATTATAGACTGGTGAGCCTCATGTTAATGGTATAGAGGTTACTGCAGAGGTTGTGCTGGAAGGCTATGACTCTGTGACCAGTGGAGTGCCGCTGAGATGTGTGCGAGGATGTTTGTTGGTTTGTTTGTTGAGGAAAAATTATACAGTGGAATATTGATAAACTACAGAAATGGACTGAAAAATGGCAGATGGAGTTTAATAAAAATTTTAAAGTATGAGGTATTGCACTTTATGTGGTCAAATGTAATGGGAAAATATATAGTTAACTAGACCAAGTGGACCCGTTGGGCCCAAACCTTTCCTGCATTGGTGCAGCACCCTCCCCCTCCCCCTCCCCCTCCCCCTCCCCCTCCCCCTCCCCCTCCCCCTCCCCCTCCCCCTCCCCCTCCCCCTCCCCCTCCCCCTCCCCCTCCCCCTCCCCCTCCCCCCTTCTCCTCCCCCTCCCCCCTTCTCCTCCCCCCTCCCCTCCCTTCTCCTCTCCCCTTCCCCTCCCCCCCTCCCCCCCTTCCCCTCCCCCTCTCTCCCCCCTACATTCCCCTCAACCCCCCTTTTTCCCCCCTTCACTCCCCCTCCACCCCCTCCCTCCCTTTCAGTTGATGCAGAAGGGGTTTACCAAAAGGTTGCCTGGAATAGAAGCTATTACGTATAAAGAGAGTTCAAATGAACTTGGATTGTTTTCACTGAAATTTAGTTTTAGTTTTTTAGTGGTACAAAGTGGAAACAGGTCTTTCGGCCCATTGAGCTCAGGCTGACCATCGGTCACTTGTTCACACTAGTTCCATGTTATCCCACTTGTGCACCCATTCCTTCTCTCCCGAGATGCTGCCTGACCTGCTGAGTTACTCCAGCATTTTGTGAATAAATCGATTTGTACCAGCATCTGCAGTTAACATCGATTCATTCACTGAAGCATACATTATATATGCTGGCATGAATATCAGTGAAATAATATGTTTTCATTGCTTTTTTCAAAATGTAATTTTCCTATCAATAGGTTATTTTCTTAGCAAGCTTCCAATATGCATGTCCATAGCTGAATTACACCCAAAATTTGAACACATGGAAGGATAGAATGTAGCCAGCTTGTTCTTCTAATAATTTAGAAAACTGATTAACAATAAGAGTATGTAGCCAACATTTTCTTAGATATTCAAGCTGATTTAAAGTATCAGTCTGTTATTAAACCAGTGATCATTAGTGCATTGTTGTTATAAGTATATGTAAACCCGCTCTGCCCTCTTGTGGTTTTGGTATGCATGCAGATTTAAATTTGTGAACAGAGATCACAATGTGCAGAAACAATCATGAATTATACATAAAGCTCATATTTTTGAGCAAATTATTCCAGCCGTCAGTCTCTGGATAATGTACTATGTTTATAATCACACAATAGACAATAGACAATAGGTGCAGGAGTAGGCCATTCGGCCCTTCGAGCCAGCACCGCCATTCAATGTGATCATGGCTGATCATTCTCAATCAGTACTCCGTTCCTGCTTTCTCCCCATACCCCCTGACTCCGCTATCCTTAAGAGCTCTATCTAGCTCTCTCTTGAATGTATTCAGAGAATTGGCCTCCACTGCCCTCTGAGGCAGAGAATTCCACAGATTCACAACTCTCTGACTAAAAAAGTTTTTCCTCATCACAGTAGGTAAATTAAATTTACACTAAATGTATTTGCATTTATCTGCAACCCTAGATGCAATTTGATACTGTTATGGTACCATTAGGAAATTACTGTATTCTGCTCTCATAAGGGTTTACTCAAGAAGGGAAAATTCAAACAAAGGAACATAATAGATATATAGTAGACACAAAATGCTGGAGTAACTCAACGGTCAGGCAGCATCTCTAGAGAGAAGGAATGGGTGACGTCACCCATTCCTTCTCTCCAGAGATGCTGCCTGACCCGCTAAGTTACTCCAGCATTTTGTGTCTACCTTCGATTTAAACCAGCATCTGCAGTTCTTTCCTACACATTATAGATATTTTGATGAGTATCTATTTGCATGCTTGCTTTCCTCGGTCAGTGGATTGAGTGGACATTGTGTCCTCATGTCACAACTGTACAAGTCGATAGTATATCTGTGGTTAAAAGTCGGTACCGGCCTGGCCAGTGAATTTAAGCTGCCATTTACTGGCATTTCACCTCTGGCAGTCACAGATCTGCCTAACATATTTTCTTTCAACTAGTTTCAACAGTTTATTTTGATAGGAAATTTAAAATGCCTTTGGAAAAAAAATCACAAATTACGGCATCTGTTCATTTGAATGGAGATTGTGATTGGCATATCTTCACAGCAAATTTTAGCATGAGATTGGCACTCATTTGCCAAATGACTAAACTTGGGATACTTTCAACAAATGGCACATTTTGTTTTGGAATGGTTGCTGTCTTCACCTTCTTTAAGAATGTTGTGAATGTTGTTATTTAACAAAACCCTTTAAACATGTATAAGGTCAGTCTCCCTCAGTTATTAAATAAACATTTCCATCATCACCTGATTTGAATAGGAGAAAATAACCCATAAAATATTAACTGCAATAATCATAATCACTTGAAATGACTGGCTCAGTTCTGCTTAAAATGCTGAATGTAATCAATCAAATTGAGAATGCAAAATATCTTTGAAGAATTAATTGAAAATTATTTTTATTTCCCTCCTTTGGTGGATTTTAAAACCCCTGGCTAGAGAAACAATATCCTTCATTTTTAAGACAGAAAATGCTGGAAGCACTCAACACGTCCGGCTGCAACTCATGGGCAGATTGAATTGGTAATGATGTTTTCTTTCCACAAATGCTGCCTCGTCTACTGAGCTTTTCCAGCATTTTCTGTTATTTCTGATTTCTGAATCGTGCATTTGTCACCATAATGGGTGTCTGTATGCGCTATTTTTGCTAGAGAGATCAAGCCATCCAATTTTCAGATTTGGTTCATTTTATTTCACTGAAGACATAGGCTGAGGAAAATAATTATTTTATCTAATAGCGCTTGCTAGAAATGTGGCAACCTGCCTGATCTAGCTGCAGGATTTACTCCAATCCATATATGAATAGTGGCCTTTATATTATACAGTTTCAGTGCTTCTGGTTTTGTAAATGTGCTTAGTTATACATCTGATTCGAGTCAGGACACTCTTTGAAAAATACAGGTTCCAACCCAACTGGCAAAGTCGTGGATAGTTAGGGACATCTGCAAATAATTGAATCATGCAGTCATCTTATAGGTATAAAAAAAGAAAGGGAATGGATGAAGGAAGACGTTGGATGCTAGGACTCAGTTAATATTATAGAACAGTAAAAATACAATATAGGAATAGGCCCTTCAGTTGACAATATCCATGCTGAATATGATGTTAAGCTAAACTAATCTCCTCTGCTTGCACGTGATTCATATCCCTCCATTTCCTGCATATCCATGTGCCTATCTAAAAGCCTCTTAAACACTACTATCATATCTGCCTCCACCACCACCCCTGGCACCATGTTCCATGCATCTACTACAGGCATGTATGCTTCAGTGAATGAATCGATGTTAACTGCAGATGCTGGTACAAATCGATTTATTCACAAAATGCTGGAGTAACTCAGCAGGTCAGGCAGCATCTCGGGAGAGAAGGAATGGGTGACGTTTCGGGTCGAGACCCTTCTTCAGACTGAAGAAGGGTATCGACCCGAAACGTCACCCATTCCTTCTCTCCCGAGATGCTGCCTGACCTGCTGAGTTACTCCAGCATTTTGTGAATAAATGAATCGATGTTAACTTGAAATTTAGTCTCCAACTGTCTAGCAACAGGAATCAGCCAATGGCAGAAATGACTCGATGGGCCGAATAGTATAATTCTACTTCTATAACTTGTGAACGTGTGTATGTATGCAAATGTTATCTTCATGCTGTAGCTCAATGAATGATGCTGGGGTGCATTTGACACCAGCCTTGACAGGGGAATACTAGCACGATGACAATGCCAGATCTGTGCTGGGTATGGCAACATAACAGTTAATGCCACATGATAAGCGCATTATAATCAGCAGAACACTTCTATCCTCTTATGTTTCAGTCTTATCACCTCATTCTTTTAATAACCAGTGGATATACGCTTCGCCTGTCCAACCTTTATATCACAACAATCTATTCAAGATGTTAGTCTTGTAAAACACAAAGTATTGGAGTAACTCAGCAGGCAACAGGCAAAGGACAAGATAATGGTACATTTTGGATTATGACCTTTCTTCAGTCTCCAGTAAACCTTATTGCAATTGCTCCCATCCCATTTACGTCCTTCCTTAAATAATCTTCCAGAACTTGTCTCACAAATGCCCTTTATAACCAAAGCACAACCTCCCTACTTTTGCATTTGATTGCCCTAGTAATAAACTATAATATTTTATTAGTTTTCTGAATTGCATGCCTACATATTAAATTTGTGATTCATGTACTTGAACACAGCTCTTCAACTGAGTTAGAGTTGTGCAACCTTCAGCCATTTGGATAATACGCTTTTTTTTTGGTTTTGTGCCAAAATGGACAATATCACATTTTCCCATCATATGCCTGGGCTTTCCCCACTCTCCATCACTTTTTAGTCTTCTTTATTTCTTTATCGCAGCTGGCTTTCTTACCTTTCTCTGTATCATCAGGAAATATTGCAGTTATATCTTTAGTGGTTTCATCCAATCATTTATATAAATTGAAAGACATTGAGGTACAGCACTGATACCAGTGATAACATACTCATCACATGCAGGCAACCAGTAACAGACCCATGCATGCCTGCTCCTTTTTTCCCATTAGCCAAGCATTTTTTCTATCCATGTACAGTTACCAATGACACCATGAATTTTTATTTTTTCCAAATTACTTTGAATTTAAATGCTTCCTGGAAATCTAAGAATGTACATCTTCTCTATCCACAGCACATGAAACATCTTCAAAGAACTCAAACAAATTGTTCAAACATGATTTCTCTTACACAAATACTTGTTGACTTCTCCCAGGATACCTTCATTTTTATATAAATGCCCAGCTATAATTTATTTATTAATAATTCCCCCTATTTTCTGTATGAGAGATGCCAGCTATGATCTTAAATCTCCTGTGTTCTATCTCCTTTACTTTAAAAAAAAGATTTTACGGAACCTTCCTTGAACCCAGAGAATTTGGGAAATTCAGAACCTTATAGCAACTGATTTTAAGACTCTAATGTGAATTCCTTCAGGATCCAGGGACTAGTCATCAAAGTTTCAACAATTGCTGAAAAAAGTTAGAGGAACTCACAGGTCAGGCAACATCTTTGGAGAACATGAACAGGCGAGGTATCAGGTTGATGGTTGTTTCAGAACCAATCATTTCCTCCAAAAATGCAGCCTGACAAACTTACTCCAGCACTTTATGTCTTTTTTGCTAAATCAGCATCTGCAGTTCCTCGTGTCTACATTTCAACAATTGCCGTTGCATTCTAACCAGTCATTTCATCTTCAATTGTTTACCAAACCTTGGATTATAAATGGATGCTGCCTTCAGCAATAGTGTTAGACTAGTCTTTAGACAGAGGGTGGTGAATCTGTGAAATTCTTTGCCAAAAAAGGCTGTGGAGGCCAAGTCCGTGGATATTTTTAATGCAGAGATAGATAGATTCTTGATTAGTACAGCTGTCAGAGGTTTTGGGGAGAAGGCAGGAGAATAGGGTTAGGAGGGAGAGATAGATCAGCTATGATTCAATGGCGAAGTAGACTTGATGGGCCGAATGGCCTAATTCTACTCCTATCACTTATGACCTCATTTATGACTACAATGAAGATATTCATTGCAATAAATCAGCAACTTTTCTGATTTCAGAAGAGGGATGCTGAAAATACTTTTATATGACAGCCCCTCCAGAGCTGTCCAAATGCAAATTGCTTTAAGTGCTGAAAAATTCTATTGCCTCTCAACCTTTATGAACACAAGTTTGATGCTGACCTTGGGTACTGTGTGCAAGTTTGCACATTCTCTGTGTGTCTACGTGGGTTTCGGTTGGTTGCTCCATTTTCCTCTCACAACCAAAAGTTATGCTAGCAGGTTATTTGCTTACTCTTAACTACCCTTTAGTATAGGTTAATGGCAACAAGGATTTTTTAAAAAAGCGGTTGATAGGCATCTGTGAGAGAGAATAAGTTGCAGGGATACAGGGAAATAAAGATCAGGGATGAGAGCTGGATTGCTCCTGATGGGCTAAATAGATCCTGGTGTGGACACAAGGAACTCTTTGTGTGTTCTAATACTAATTGAGCCAACAATTTTTCTTAAAGATAAGTTAGCATCTTTGTCTGTAACTTCTCTAACAATTGTATTGCAGAGTCCCCACAGCATTTCTAAAATAACCTTTATTCATCTGCAGAACACAGATTCCCAACAGAACAGCCTGCTAAGTCTAACACAACACATGTTCCTATAATTGTGACTGCCCATCAGTTTTATGACTGGAATGCTCATGAGAATTTATCACTAATCTAAATGAGAATCAAGTGTGAATGTGCTGATGAGACCCAATGGCTTTGCGCCATGGATAATTTAGTATACTAATTGGGCAAGGTGTTTACATACTTCGTTTGGATGCCTGCTCAACGTGATTTGTTCAAATAATAAGTATTTGTAAGTATTAGTGTCGGTAACTGACAGAATATGTTACGTGTTGTGCTGGATTTTGCTGATAGCTGACCAGCAGGTCCATGGTAATTGCCAACCTGCCCCAGAGCATATATCAACAAATTTGGTTTCCACACTGAATGAAATTAAAGCTTTACAAGCTGATCAATAGAATAGTCCTTTACTTCTGTCTCTATTTTCCAATTTGAAAGAAAATCCTGGTTAAATCCACCACAGAATCCTGAATGATTCTCCCTATAGTTGTTTCCAAACATGCAGAGACCATTCCCTCCGTCACTCCCTGGTCCACTCTTCCCTTCCCACCCAAACCATCCTCTCCCCAGGCACTTTCCCCTGCAACCTCAGGTGATGCAATACCTGTCCCTTTACTTCCCCCCTCGACTCCATCCAAGGACCCAAACAGTCTTTCCAGGTGAGACAGAGGTTCACCTGCACCTCCTCCAACCTCATCTATTGTATCCGCTATTCCAGATGTCAACTTCTCTACATCGGCGAAACCAAACGCAGGCTCGGCGATTGTTTCACTCAACACCTTCGCTCAGTCCGCCTTAACCAACCTGATCTCCCAGTGGCTGAGCACTTCAACTCCACCTCCCACACCCAGTCTGACCTTCCTGTCATGGGCTTCCTCCAGTGTCATAGTGAGGCCCACCACAAATTGGAGGAACAGCACCCCATATTTCGCTTGGGCAGCTTACAGCCCAACGGTATGAACATTGACTTCTCTAACTTTAGATAGTTCCCCTGTCCCTCTCTTCCCCTCCCCCTTCCCAGTTCTCCCAGTCTTCCTGTCTCCACCTTATCCTTTCTTTGTCCCGCCCCCCTGACATCAGTCTGAAGAAGGGTCTCAACCCGAAACATCACCCATACCTTCTCTCCAGAGATGCCTCCTGACCTGCTGAGTTACTCCAGCATTTTGTGCTACCTTCGATTTGTACCAGCATCTGCAGTTATTTCCCTACACACTTATTCTTGTACTGTATCTGTACACTGTGGATGGCTCGATTGTAAACATGTATTGTCTTTCTGCTGACTGGTTAGCACACAACAAAAGCTTTTCACTGTACCCCAGAACATCGTAAATGAAATTAAATGAAACTAAACTAACTAGGGTAAAGTGTGCGGGCAAGGAGCAGGTAGTATAAGAAAATAACTGCAGATGCTGGTACAAATCAAAGGTATTTATTCACAAAATGCTGGAGTAACTCAGCAGGTCAGGTAGCATCTCAGGAGAGAAGGAATGGGTGATGTTTTGGGTCGAGACCCTTCTTCAGACTGATGTCAGGGGGGCGGGACAAAGGAAGGATATAGGTGGAGACAGGAAGATAGAGGGAGATCTGGGAAGGGGGAGGGGAAGAGAGGGACAGAGGGACTATCTAAAGTTGGAGAAGTCAATGTTCATACCACTGGGCTGCAAGTTGCCCAGACGAAGCAGCAGGGATGAGTGAATCAAGAATTGTGGAGAAAGTCGCCTCTAGGGAAAGTGTAAACATGGTTTACCCGTTGCTGTTGTGGATGGAGCATTTACTCTCCCCGCGCACACCGCTCCTCGGGACACAATTAATGCCCTTCATGAAGATGGGAGATGCAGCAACATTCTGCCTCTATAACTGGATATCAAGGACATTTAAAAGTAAAATTCCATTGCAAATTAAAATTCTGTCATGAATATATTAAATCAGTTAAGGGTAAATTAATTAAAACCATATCTGCAAAGGGAAATAAGGAAATATAAACTGTTGTATTTTTAATATGAATTGACCACATAATGAAAATGAACAGGTTGGCTACTTGTAGATCAGTCTTCGTTGGCTTAAAGCTAAAGGGCCCAATGCAAAGTGCATCTGGTTGCTGAGCTGCAGTCAGTCGAGAACTACAGGTGAATGCAATGTTGAGTCCAGCAGCAGAACCGGACTTCATATGCACTGACATTTCTTCTCCAGTGTGTTCCTATTTCAATTTGCACTGTCTAAATACAGAGGTAAAGATGCTCAAGGTCAACACATGGGTATTGAAACTCATCCAGCACAACATTGGCAGAACGTTTAAAATTGGGCTACAATATGCCATAACATGCCACTGTAAAATGCCCCTAATGCTTACGTAAGTATATAAAATATGTGTTTAAAATCATGAGAGGAATAAATGCATATAAAATCATGAGGAATAAATTGGGTAGATGCACAGAATCTCTTGCCCAGAGTGGGGGAATCGAGGACCAAAGGACATAGATTCAAGGTGAAGAGGAAAAGATTTAAGAGGAATTTCAGGGGTAACTTTTTAACACAAGGGTGGTAGGTTTATGGAACAAGCTGCCAGAGGATGTAGTTGAGGCTAAGCCTATCCCAACATTTGAGAAACAGTTAGACAGGTACATATATAGGACTAGTTTGGAGGTAAATGGACCGAACACAGGCAGGTGGGACTAGTGCAGCTGGGGCATGTTGGCCGGTGTGGGCAAGTTGGGCCAAAGGGCTATTTCTACACTGTATCGCTCTATGACTCTATGATTCTATAGGCAGTAGAATTTTAGGGGGAAGGGGGTGATGGAGTTGATGATGATATGGAGATAATTAAATGGGTTAACACAGGATGAGATTAATAAATGGGTTAACACAGGATAAGTTTAAAAGTAATGGTTGATGTTTGATGTGGACTCAGTGGATGAAGAACCTATTTCTGTGCAGTTTGTCTCCATGACCATATGATTTTCCTGGATATTTTACAGTATTATTAAGAATAGAATTACATTTATCATAAAATCACTAAGAGGATGTTGAAGCAGTAAATACTCAAACAAATCTAGCTCAAGCACTTACAGAATTCTGCTAAGTATATTATTTCATTGCAGCTAAATAAAGAGTACATCTGATGCATATGTTTAAGAATGTGTAATTAAAAGCTTCTTAAAGTAATTTAAATGAATTTAAGATTAATGTGTTAACACTCCTTTGTGGTAATTGCCTAATTAACCAAAAATAATTGACAGCATAAATAATGAACTAAATGAACATATAATCTGTTTTGGTAATGATTATTTGGCAATAAATTTATTCTGGACTCCAAATCTGCTTTCTTTCAAATAGGCACTTCTGTGCAGATGGGAGAATGGTTTAATCTTATATTGAAAAGTGGCAACCTTGAGTAGCAATATATTTTGTCAGTAAAGGACTGAAACATCAATCTAAATTACACACTTAATTTTAAGTAATCTGAACTAACTGAGAGGGAAGAATATCCTCACTGTGTTAAAGATAACACACGAAAATGGTTAAAGTACAATAACATATCACTTCATCATAATTGTATATAATTATTTATCAATATTATTTTCTATTTTGTGACTTGTTTGATGATATCACTAAAATGTTGAATCAATCTCAAAATACTCTTTAATATATTGAGAAGGTTACTTGGGACTTCAATGCATCATAAAAATATCTGATTAATTATGCTCTATCATTAAGACTGTCACATGCTCGGCCGTTAAGACTGTCAAATATATTAATCTCCTTAAAGTTTATTCAATTTACTCACCCATGGTACTGACACTGTTGAACTGGCTCACAATAGGTGAGGAGGAATGGGAAAAGCAATACTATTGTGAACACTGGAATAAAAATTAAACATATTATCAGGTTATATTCTATGGATACTGCAAACAACTCTCAAGGGCAATACTAATAAGGATAACATCAATAAAGGTATTGATTGTTTCATTGTTTGCATTTGTACAGTAAACTTACATTTATCCAGTATTTATGCATATAGAATCTTCATGCAACTGGATTTTTTTCTAATAATATTAAAGAAGTTCATAATTTATTTTCAAATTGCTAAATAATTGTAAAAACAAATGCTAATGTCATTTGTTTGATTCTTTTTGCTATATTTTACATTACTGCTGTTTAGCTTTAAAATATAGAATTGCAGTGTCATATAGTTTGACAATTTATTTAAACGTTTCTACATAGAATACTCCTGCAATTTACAGATGTACTGTAATTTATTTACAATTCTCATGTGCTGAATGGCTGAATGTATTGAATTTAGTTATGAATTTTAATTCTTCAAATTTTTCAAATTCTTCTTGTCTATCTTTCCTACAGGTAAAATATTCTGTGCATAAATATTTTTTCTATCTACATTAACAAATCGTGAAAATAAAATATATGATTTACTGGCTGTAAAACTATTTGTTGTTCCTTTGAGTAGCTAACCTGACTCCCCTTCCACATTTTGAATAAAGATTCTAAATCAGTTAAACCAATTTTTAGAGGAATCTGAAAATCTAATCTGCAGAAAAAGTGATAATCTGATTTGTTCAGGAAACCTTCTTTGCATCTAATGATGTATTGCAATTGTATGGAAAGAATAAGCATATACAATTTTTTTAAAATGGTACATGTATATTTAGGTTTTTGAGATAACAAAGCATATTTTCTAACACTGAAACTGTTTGTCATTATTATAAATTTTTCAAAAATATTAAATAACCGCAATTAAAGTATTTAAATGATCGCAATCAAAATTTCTAAAAGCTATTTATGCACTATGTCAATATGTTTAAAGAAACATGCAGCTTTCATCTTAAAGAGAAAGAATTTAATGTGATTAAGCAAACAACTATTTTCTGTTCACAATTATACAGGAAGATTGAACCATTGGCATCTCCATGCACGAGTGACAAAAATATTAAGATTCCCACCTGTCTGCGAATGTGAAAGTCCCAACCTTTTTGTCAGCTGCTCAGCAGGAAATTTGCACCTATGCTCTGATGCAGGACCCCTCATGGAGTCCAGCGGCAGAGAGCAAAGATGTGGCATGTGCCCATCGCTTGAGATGAGAGATCAGCTGAGCATGTGTGCAGTTAACGCTGGAATAAGCTTCTTTGCACTCAACTGAAGAGGAATGGGTTTGAGAGACTAAGGTCAATGCTAGCCACTTTACATCATTAATAATTTTAGATCGTTGTTTTAACTTGCTTACAATATTTTTTAACTTAAAAAATATATATTTTAAATATTTTAATACTTTTAAAGTTAAATATTTTAGTTTTTAAAGTTTATGAACATCATAAATGCTAATAAACTCCATTGATTGAAGAGAGATAAGATAGGCAGGGTTTGTTTTCATCAGAGAGAAGATTGTGGGATGACCTGACTGAGATAAACAAAATTATAATGGTCATAGATATGGTAGATAATGTGAAACGTTATACTTTAGCAGGGGGCTCTGTAACAAAAGGGTGTGGTTTTACGATAAGAGGTAGGAGATTTTGAGGAAGGAATTTTGCTCCCAGGGTGTATTTGGAATCAGGAAAGCATTGTTGAAGGCAGGTACCTTCTCAGCATTTAGATTGGACTTGAATTTTCACGGCATTGGGAGTGTTGGAAAATGAGATTTGTATAGATAAGTACTTGATGGGCCAAATGGCCTAATGACTCCATGACATATTTATGTGCTGAAAGCTCTGAAATCCCTTAGGTCCTCACTGCTAAGAATGGAGTCAACTTTGTCCAACAAGTCGGCTTCAAATGCTGTCTTTGTGTTTTAGATAAGTGATGAGCACAGGGGACTGCTGCATTGAGAAGTTCAGTGTCCTGCACATTTGGGATGTGGAAGGAAAGTCATGTGATTACAGAGATCAAGCAAACTTAACACACAGCAACAGAGGTCAGGACAATGACGTACTGACCAGAAATGTCACCTGTCAGACACTAGGGGGAGCATTGTAACAATTTTACTGCAAGTCAAAACAGAAAGAAATCTGCCAATGTTCTTATTCCTGGAATATCTATTGTACAAAACACAGCAATATGTGAAGTTAAACGTCAAATTATCACACATTATATACATGATTAAAATGAATGTTGGCATTCTCTTTTGTAACATTTAACGACATAATTTATAACACCCAATCAATATTGATATTTTGAGAAATTGTGCATTGTGTGATATCAGATATTCATGAAAATGGGTTGGATCATCTGACTATTTCCCTTTTCTTAGGCTCTCTGGCCTCCATCTCAGATATTCCCATTGTTTGCTATCTGCCCACCCAATCCGAGGCCTGAGATTCCATTGTCCTGCACAAATCAAACCTTAAATCAAAATAATGTACTACAGTGCAAAAAGGTTTGTGTATTGAAGAACAGTTACTAAGATAATATTTCCACAGATATGATTTAATTGTTTTAATAGATTTATTAAAGTAGATTATAGTAGATTTATGTACTGTTTCTGTAGTTTAGGTTATTTTTACCTCCAATTTTTTAAATTCCATTAACCTTTAGCAAATTATTAATATCGATAGGCGATCTTTGATTTCCACAATTTAATCTATCTTGTCCATAACACAAATGTAATTATTTGAAATTGATTCTGTGTTGTTTCCCTTATTCATAAATCATTTTACTTATATAATCTCAATCATTCAAAAAAGTCTGTAATTAAACGTTTTTTTGGCCCTGCATTTTAACTCCATGTTGAAGACAGCATAGACAGACACAAAAGGCTGGAATAACTCACATAATTGTGAGTCAGGCAGCATCTCTGGAGAAAAGGAATAGGTGACGTTTTGGGTCGAGACCCTTCTTCAGACAACCTGTACAGTTTGCGAAGGTACCATGAATCTCTCAAAATATTTCAGTACCATTTAAATATTTGCATGATTGTGTTTTTTTTAAATTGGTCATCTGCTTTCAAAGTGAGTGGCTTCAAAATGTTTGTTCAATATTTTCAATTTTAAGTATTTTCTTCATAAAGCAGGAGGATAGTGAGCATCTATGATAGTAAAATTTTGAGAGAAATGAAAGCTGCAGGATAGACATCTGTTTTAATGGTAGTTTTAAGTATTCCCAGCTTCAGAATTAATGCCCTGAGAGGAATGAAACCAATGCAGGTATTTTGTGTGCATCCTTTATAAGGTTCACTATCCTTTTATCAGGATATCTGGCTCCAACCATTATTAATTTATCAAATTGTGTCTTGGTTGTGAATTGTATTGGTATAGATCTCCACTATGTCAGTGGCTTTAGATACACACTGTATACAATGACCTTGGTTTATTTATTGCAGTAAAATTTTCTTAATATGTAATGTAGAAACATAAAATATTAATGGGAGAATGGTGTGCATCTCAAGAGGAATAGAATTTAAAATGGGGTACAGTAGTTTAATTGCTCATTTCTTGGTCAAGTGAATTTGAATATTGGGGTTATTCACTTTGCTGTCAGTGTTTAATGAGTTAAATCATATCAGCAGGTTAGATAGATTTTGACTGTATTATTTTGTTTATAGACGACTGAGGAATCAACCTAATGGAAGTTCTTATAATAATCAAGAAATCTAATACAATGGTTAATACTTTACAATACTTGGAATTAAATTAACAAGGAATGTGAAATCAGTTTCAATTTCACAATAGTATAACAAACTGATATATCTTTTTTAATTTTGTGATTGTATAAAATGGGGGGGGTGGGGTGGATTGGCTGGTAGACTGATTGGTTCTGTTGAGGGCAATGGAAATGAAAATTAGGAGCCGTCTATTTCATATTTTCACTAATATCTTTCTCCCTGACAAAAGTTTAGATGTTCAAAAAACAGGTGGTGCAAAATTAAAAACATTACATCATAATATTAAGTTAGAAACTTATTTTTGTAATGCTTTACAATTTTGTTTTAATTGTCTTAATAGCAGATATAACAGCAAACAAGTAAATTTATATAGGGGTATTACTAACAAAATTATATCCTTTGTGTTTGCATCTTGAATTTTTGTGAACTGGTTTACGCCTAAGCGTAAACTCTTTGTCTTCTCAAAATCTTTGTCTTTCTTTGAAAGTAAACTCCCGTGCTTTCAAATATACTGAAATAATTAAAGATTATTTTTGCAGAAATCGCAAATAATCATGTGAAGAAAGGATTCTTGATGAAGTTTACTCCAATCAATCATTACCCGAATAAATAACTTTGATTCAAGGAAGTTGATTATCAATGTAAAAAAGAATGAATTTAACATATCTTGAGAATTCAGATGTGCAATACTGTTTTCAATATGTTAACACATCCTGTCCCAGAGTCACTAGGCCAATAGCAATCAAAGCAACACTGTACCTTATTATTAGCTTATCAATAATTATTTCAATTTTTGGGAATCTGGTGGTGATTGCTTCGGTTTTACATTTCAAACAACTACAGACACCCACTAATTATCTTGTATTATCTTTAGCAGTTGTTGATTTTCTGGTAGCATCTATTGTATTGCCTTACAGTATGATTAGATCCATTGAAACATGTTGGTATTTTGGACATGTGTTTTGCAAAATTCATTCAGTTCTTGAAATTGTATTAACAATAGTTTCAATTTATAATGTATGTTTTATTGCTATTGATCGTTACTATGCTATTTGTGACCCCTTACTCTATTCCATAAAAATAACTGTGCCTACGACATTTATCATTCTTGGTTTGATCTGGCTATTTGCTATCTATTATGGTTTTAATGTGGTTTTTTCGGACTTCAGTAAAAAGATAGTGGCTGATTATATACCTACTATGGCCTGTGAAGGCAGCTGCATTGCATATGCTAAATTTGAGGGACATATGGATTCTTTGATTGTATTTTTTATTCCTATTTTGATCATTCTGGGTGTATACATTAAGATATTTTTTGTGGTAAAATGTGAACGTGGCAGAAAAATTGGAAACACGCCAAACAATGACACGGGCGAAATAAATAATGGAACCTTGCGTAATAAGGAACAAATAGCTGTTAAAAATCAAAGTGCAATAATGGGAATTTTTACATTCTCCTGGCTGCCTTTCTATGTAAATAGCATTCTTAATCCATATTTTGACAGTTTAATCCCAACACATTTAGATGAAGTAATTACATGGTTTGGATTCTTTAATTCTACTTTGAACCCAATGCTTTATGCTTATTTGTATCCATGGTATCGTCGAGTACTAAAACTTACACTTTTTTGTCAGATATTTACCTTGGATTCAGCTACAATAGATTTATTTTCAGAGTAATTAAAGATATTTGTTTTGGAGCTGCACACAGAAAATAAACATCTCAATTGAGTGCTTCAAACTCAATGATCCCCTTTCAATGAGCCTTAACACTGTTGGGAATACTCTCACCTGTCAGGCAAAAGATAGATGTAAAACTTTGATGAAGAGCAGGAGATTTACTCCAAAGTGCTTAATTTCTTCAACGGTTTCACAAAATCAGATGATTTCTTCATTGTCACATTGTTATTTATGGGAACTTTCGTTTTTAGAGATAGAGCATGGAAGCAGACGCTTTGGCCCACCGTCCATGCAGATCATCGATCACATGTTCACACTAGTTCTGTTATCCTGCGTTTGCATTCATTCCTTACACACTAGGGACAATTTACAGCAATAAATTAACTTACAAACCCACACATCTCTAGGATGTGGGAGGAAACCGGAGCATCTGAAAGAAACCTACATGGTCACAGGGAGAATGTACAAACTCCACACAAACAGCACCCAATGTCAGGATCGAATCCGGTCTCTTTTGCTGTGAGACAGCAACTCTACTGCTGAGCCACTGTGTCGCCCTTTCATTCATATAAATTGACTACAACATGTCTTACATTTCAACACCACTTAAAAAAAAAATTCAATTATTATGAAGTGCTATGGGTCATCCTGACCCTGGAAATGTGTTATATAAACAGTTTTTCCCTTCTTTTTAACCATGACCGATAAGATAAATCATTCTAACAGGTAGACAGGCATTTTTGAAATATACATCTTTGACATTAAGATTAAGAATAAGATTGGAAGATGGGATTGTAAAAGACAACAGCTCAAAATTCTCTTGCGTAACTCAGATAAAACAAACTACTGAGCTGGGAAGAATGTAATTTTCTTTACTTTTTATTCTACAAGATGGTAAAGCGTACTGTTGAAATTAAAATGAGTCTGCTCAAAATGTGTGTGCTTTTTAACTTTGAAATGAAGTCAAGCCTCCCTTCTGCATATTTAATCCATATTTAATGACACTGAAGAAGCACTCGTGCGAAAATAGCCAAAATATTTCAGATTACAATGTGGTATCAGCAAAACACAGTGAATTTACCCATCGTACAAATAACTGTAAATCCCATGTTGTAAAGGGTACTGTAAATCCTACAAAACTAAGATGGTGGGACAATCATTAGACCAAAGAAGGCCTTAAAGTTGACTCATATATGTTAGATTACCCTTGTTCCTTTTAATGTTAATTGCATCCTGCTTCCCTGGCTTGTTGGTGGAATGGATCACGAAAGCACAAGCTTATCCGAAATCATCATCATTGGTCCAAAAACGCTCACCAAATCCACCCAAAACTTCATCCTCAATATTGATGATCTTCCAGTATCCACCTCCCCTCACATCCGGAATCTTGGAATCATCTTTGATCAAACCCTCTCCTTCGACAAACACATCAAACACATCACCAAGACAGCCTTCTTCCACCTCAAAAACATCGCCCGTCTCCGTCCATCCCTCTCCTCCACAGCTGCAGAAACCCTCATCCACGCCTTCATCACCTCCCGTCTGGACTACTGCAACAGCCTCCTCTATGGCTCACCCTCAAAAATCATCAGTAAACTTCAATACATTCAAAACTCCGCTGCCCATCTACTCACCCACTCCCCGATCCGTGACCATATCACCCCCGTCCTTTACAAGCTCCACTGGCTCCCCATCCCCCAGAGAATCCAGTACAAAATCCTCCTCATGACCTACAAAGCCCTCCATAACCTGGCCCCATCCTACCTGACTGACCTCCTCCACAGACACACTCCCACCTGCACCCTCCGCTCTGCTGCTGCCAACCTCCTGTCCCCCCCCCATCCGGACCAAACTCAGATCCTGGGGGGACAGGGCTTTCTCCATCGCTGCTCCCACCCTCTGGAACTCACTAGCCCAAACCGTCAGAGACTCCTCCTCACTCACCACATTCAAAACATCACTGAAGTCTCACCTGTTCAGCACTGCCTTCAACCACTGACCGTCACCTCACCTTCTGTCTCCTTTTTCTGTTCGTTTACTTATTTATCTATTTATTTTCTTCTCTATGTTCTAGTAATCCCTGTAAAGCGTCTTTGAGTGTTTGAAAAGCGCTATATAAATGTAATGCATTATTATTATTATTATTATTTAACCCTGGAACAAATTTCCAATGCCAAATCTCCTCGACTCTAAAAATTATTTACTCTCATCTCCACCACACTGTTGACTCATGCACCAAACCAAAGTTTGCCACTTACATGTATTTAATTATCACAGCTCTCTCTCTTTGGTATTTCTCATATCTATGAACTCTATAAATATACTTCCCCAAAAAGTAGTAGTCTACTTCCTGCAAAATACTTTGTTTTACCAGTTTTACCATCATGGATTTATACTGCTTCCTTGTGTATCATTGCGCATTGTGTATCAAATCCTTATCGTGATCCTGAAGCATTTCAATTCTATTGCCTCCATTATCTTTGCAACATCCTTCAGGCACAGATTTCCCATTATGATTGAAGCCAAATTCCACTCATAATTCCCCACTGTTTGACTCAAGTGAGGGATTTAGTTGTCTTGCACTGTGCACAGGGAATCATTGTGCTGGAGAAGAAATCGGAGGACTGTTACTGTAAGTGTTCACTTCCTATTCTTGCGAGCATATGGTTCCATTTTGACAGGCAGAAGGCTGCAGTGGTTAAATTAATATTTTAAAACCGTTTATTTAATGTGGGTTCAGTGGAATATTTTTTAACATACTGATCATTTGATAGAACAGTACAACTTTTCAAAGTGTTAGTGGTTCACAAGTTATAAGAGTAGAATTAGGCCATTCGGCCCATCGAGTCTACATCATTCAATCATGGCTTATCTGCCTCCTAATCCCATTTTCTTGCCTTCTCCCCATAACTCTTGACACTCATTCTAATCAAGAATTTGTTTATCTCTGCTTTAAAAATATTCACTGACGGCCTCCACAGCCTTCTGTGGCAATGAGTTCCACAGATTAAGTACCCTCTGACTAAAGAAGTTCCTCCTCCTTTCTAAAAGAGCGCCCTGCGTTCGATGTGATTTGATGGCGACATGATTAAAAAGCTTATGCACATTGACTTATATTCTTTTGGATTTTTTTTTTTTAAATTAAGCCTGTGATTTTTATGATTTTGACACCAAGCACACTCAATGGCTCTCATTTTTACAATGAGATGTTTCTACTTGAAAACATAAACCAAATTCTCTTTTTTTATTTTAATTGAAGTTCTAATGACATCTAGTACCTCAAAGTGCAAATAACATTTCAGACAATAGACAATAGGTGCAGGAGTAGGCCATTCGGCCCTTCGAGCTAGCACCGCCATTCAATGTGATCATGGATGATCATTCACAATCAGTACCCCGTTCCTGCCCTCTCCTCATACCCCCTGATGCTGCTATCATTAAGAGCTTTATCTAGCTCTCTCTTGAAAACATCCAGAGAATTGGCCTCCACTGCCTTCTGAGGCAGAGAATTCCACAAATTTACAACTCTCTGAGTGAAAAGGTTTTTCCTCATCTCGCACTCTCACAGACAGACTAGTTTGCCTATGGCTCTATCTACACAATCCTATAATGCTGCTGTCTTTAAGTATAACTTCCTTGACCTGAATATTAGTGTATTTTTGATCCACTCAAATCCCCAGATCTGCTTTCTTTGCTGTTATAAACGGTGACTTTTATGCCCTAGTCCCATGCTTGGCTGCCTCTGCAAGCTGTTGTCCTGATAGACTTTTGGCGCCTCGTACAATAAGAGGTACTTTTCTCCTGCACACTTTTGATTCTTCGAATCTATTTCAGATTTAAATTTAATTTACATATCAACAATACTTCCTCTTGCAGGGAAGATTTGCAATGTTGCCAGGACGTGAGGGCCTGAGCAGGCTAGGACTTTATTCTTTGATGTGCAGGAGGTGTGTAATATCATGAGGGGAAGAGATAGGGTGAATGGACTGAATCTTTTATCCAGAGTACAGGAATCAAAGAACCAGAGGACATAGGATTAATGTGAGAGTCATAGAGTCATACAGCCATACAGAGTAGAAACAGGGCCTTCGGCCCAACGTCCACACCGACCAACATGTCCCATCTACACTAGTCCCACCTGCCTGCGTTTGGTGCATGTCCCTCAAAATCTGTCCTATCCATGTATCTGTCTAATCTATATACTAAAACTTTAATTTGTTCACTTGATCCTGAACTACAGCCAAAACGGTACATGATAGCACGACAATTTTAGGCCCACGTTATTCACCGTCGTCCCGTGGCCGATGGAAGAAGTTTCATTGAAATTGTTGTTATATATTTAAAGTTATTCACATTTTAAAGTTTTAAAAAACGCGCATGCGCAGTTGGGGCTCCGTTGATCTGGTACGTACAGAAGATGACCGCCGCATCCGCGCGTGCACAGAACAAACGGGTCTGCACCTATGCAGTTGGGGCCCGTTGAGCAGGGCTCGGCTGCCTGTCTCGTGGGTGCTGGAGAGCCAGGCCTGATGCCAGGGGATGCAGCCAGAGCCTGGGCCTGGGCCTGGACATGACTGGGTAACTACGAGCCTGAGGTGGGCCAAGGGGAAAGGCGGCAGCAGCAGCAGGAGAGCCACCACCGTCTACCACTGAACATCCCCGCACTGGGACGGGACAGGACTTTATGTCCTCTGGTTCTCAATTCCCCTACTCTGGGCAAGAGACTCTGTCTACCCAATCTATTCCTCTCATGATTTCATACACTTCATAAGATCACCCCTCATCCTTCTGCGCTCCAAGGAATAGAATCCCATTCCAGAGGGGAAAGATTTAATGATAAACTGAGGGGCAACCTTTTCACACACTGGGTGGTGGGTATATGGAATGAGTTCCCAGAGGAGGTGGTTGAGGTAGTTGCCATAACAACTTTTAAAAGACATTTGGGCAGGTACATAGATAGGAAAGGTTTAGAGGGATAAGGGCCAAACGTGGGCCGGTGGAACTACCATAGATGGGGTATCCTAGTTGGCATGGGCAAGTTGAGCTGAAGGGCCTGTTTCGTGCTGTCTGACTCGATGGCTCTATGACTTACTTCTCTCTTACATTTCTACATCAAGTGCAACTGATTACATTTTCACTGAAATTCATTAATGTTACAGCAAATAGCCTTCATGAAAATGAAATCCTCTTCACCCTCCTCCAATTTTATTCTACGCCAAGCAAGCAGGTGATCCTATATTCCCAGCAAAGTAAAGGGCACATTTTACCTACTATCATTTAATGTGTGCTTACAGATTACCTTTGGTATTGCTAATAATAAGATTGAGTTAATGTCATTCCAAGGAGAGATAGAGTTAAGGGATTTAAGGAGTTAGTAAGCATATTATCTAAAAGGTGAGAGGCTGCAGAGCTCTGAGGTGCAGACAGATCTGGGTTACCGAGTGTATGACTCAGAAAAGATGCAGGTACAGATATGACAAGTAATTAGGAAAACTACCCAGATTACCTCTCCTCATAATGACATGGAAGAGGGCCATTTGGCTTGTCTGGTCCACGCTAGCTCCCAGCAGAACAATTACAATCAGCCATTTTCCTCCTCTCCTTATTTCCTCATACCCCTGCATCTTATTATCTTGCACACCTTTGATTCTCTTACCATTATCCTACACTAAAGAGTTTGCACGAACTCAGCACATTATTTGTTATTACTGCATGTTGGGCAGGGAGAGGACAGATTCATTTGGTGGTTTTGTCCTGCCAAGAAACTCCCAGGATCGATGAAGACAGCAGAAATGAAAATGATTCAGTTTCTGTTGGTGATTTAGGAGTTGTCCAAGCTTCACTGCTGTACAGTAATGTGCTCAAAATGCATGCTTTGCTGACAATTATCTTGGTCTTGATTGTGAGTTTTCTGTTCTTCCATGCCTGCTAGGTTAACCGCCTGAAGGTGGTTGCTGCCTTTCCTCTACGTGTAGGAAGGAACTGCAGATGTTGGTTTACATCGAAGTTAGACACAAAAATCTGGAGTAACTCAGTGGGTCAGGTAGCATCTCTGTAGAAAAAGGATTAGGTGACCAGTCTGAAGAAGGGGACCTGAAACGTCATTAGTGTACAGGAGTGCCCTTATAAGCAGTTTGCACCTTCATCTTGGCTTTCAAACTTGCTAATAATACAAAACTAATACATACTTTTAAAAAGGGATAAGGGGGGTTGAGGGGGATGTAGTGGGGGGGAGGGGAAGGGATGGAGGTGAAGGAGGGAGGGGGAGGGGAGGGGGAGGAGAGAGGGGGAGGGGGGGAGGGGAGCGGGGAGGGGGAGGGGGAGGAGAGGGTGCTGCACCAATGCAGGACCACTTGGTCTAGTCTCCATTAAACTTTCCCCCTCTCACCTTATAGCTATGCCCTCCAGTGTCAGACATTTCCACCCTGCAAAAAATGTTCTGTCTACTTTATCTATGCCTCTCACAATTTTATATACTTTTATGATTTGATACGATACGATAAAACTTTATTCATCCCCGGAGGAAAATTGGTCGGCCAACAGTCACAACACACAGGGTATACAAAACCTTGAAATTAATAGTGAAAACAAAAAGAAAAAGACAAGCGACTGTTGGCTAGCTGCTGTGTGCACAGCGCCTTCACCGGAACAAATGAACAAAACAAACACAGACTTATCCCCTGGGCAGAGGATTCTAAACTAGAGTGTGTGTCCCCTTCCACACACTGGATTCCCCTTTGCTCTCCCACCGTCCCTCACAGTGGTCCCCCCATGCCGAGTCCTCCATTGTATTCCCCTCCTTCCCTCACGCTCATCGACCACGAGGCCCCACCGCCACCGAGGCCCCCGTTGCCGCCGATGCCCCCTTGCTGCTGGCTCCTGCAGCCGCTGAGGCCCCCATTGCCGCCGAGGCACCCACTTACCGCTGCCAATTATCCCGCGGCCGCTGCTGAGGCTCCCATCGCCGCCACCGCTGGGGCTCCTTCGGCCCAGACAGGCCTCGCCACCTGGCTTCACTGCAGTCCCCTGGGAGGCCTGTGGGGCAAGTCGGGCCTACTGTGGCGCGTTCCGGTCTTCGGTCGTCTGCGGTCTGCGGTCGTCTTCTGGTCGGCGGGGGTGCGGTTGTTCAGCGGGTGGATCGGGCCCACAAAACATTCCTGGACACTCCTGCGGCTCTTCAGGACACCCCTCATGTCTCCTCTCAACCTTGCTTTATCATGTCTCCCCTCAACCTCTGACATTCAAGATAAAACAACCCAAGTTTATCCAACCTCTCCTTGTAGCTGAAACCCTCTAATCCAGGCAGCATTCTGGCATTTAAACAATTAATAAAGCATGCCAATTGTGTGACACTACCAGAAAACTCAGGTGATGATCAGCCTGAATTTGGTGGACAAAAAGGCCTGTTTCCATACTGTATCTGTAAACTAAACTAAACTCACATTTTACTTCCTCTAGATGTTTTTGATCATGCAGGTTACAAGCTGCACAACAAAAAGCTCATTTAAAAATTCATAGGGGGTTAAACCAAACTGAGTTTGATAATTTACCTATGATTTTGAAAATAAATTAAACCAATTACAAATGATTAATCTTACTCAGAACCTCTTCAGCAGTTTCATTATGGATGTTTAGTGGCATTTAATCAAATGGTGGAAATGTTAGCAGCATGTGAGAAGAATTGTTATCGCACCTGCGATATAAGACGGTGACCATAATGTTCTGCTTTTGGTCACAGAGCAGATGTTCATTCAGGAAGTGAAGTTTCTGCAATGTGGAATATTTCAGGGTTTTCAAATGGTGCCCTCAATGTAACCCAAGTGCAGTCAGTGGATACCCACACCAGACAAACTCATCAAATCCATACACATGTCCTGAACGTGTTGTTGCTCTAGCTCTAGCTCAAGTGAGAAAGATGAATTTGGTTCCTCTGGAGTTGAAAGATTCTAAGAATTCCTCAATTCAGTAAGTACATTTCGGTTTATTGCAAAATATTGTGGATGTCCCTTACAATAACTTGAAAAGAATTGGGGACATTATGGCCTATTATGGCATAATAAAGGTATGCTCACCTTATCGTGTATTTCAGTTTTTTAAAGATATTCCTGGGCAGGATGGGCAGAAGGACTTCTGCTAACACCACAAGAATACTTTAGGCACATCTTGTCTTGGGCTTTCTGACTGAAAAAAACCCCCTTCTTCATTTACCATACCATATCTAAGTCTCTCATTAATGACATGATTTAGTGTCAGGCATTTAAATAAACATATCACGTGTTCATTTACTGCATTATTGACAGTATGCCAGTTGTGCTATTTTCCATTAAAGTCCCAACCTTGCTCAACCTGAAATCACTCTGGATTATTTTTATGTTTGAGCAGTTCAACTGGTTTAATAGCCTTAATTTTATGTTACTGGGTTTCACCCTTTGGACATTTCTAAATTTAATCTCTCTACCATTGATGATCTTGCTTTCAGTTGCCAGGAACCTAAGCTTTGGGATTCCATTCAATGTCCATTTCTCTACATTCTTCATCTCTTTTAAAGTTAAAGCCATTTAGTTTAGTTTAGACATACAGCATGGAAACAGATCCTTCGGCTCACCGAGTCCACGCTGATCACCAGTTCATACTAGTTATCCCACTGCAAGGTCAGGACAATTTACGGAGGACAATTAACCTACAAATCCGCACACTTTTGACATATAGGAGGAAACCGGAGCATCTGGAGGGCATCCACACAGTCGCAGGAAGAATGTGCAAACTCCACACAGACAGCACCCAAGGTCAGGATCAACCCTGGGTCTCTGGCCTCTGGCGCTGTGAGGCAGCAGCTCTACTACTGCACCACTGTGCCTAATGCCATTTGACTAAAATCAGGCAATATTAGTGTAAAATATGGCAACATTTTTAGTGCAATTTATGTTTTGTGCAATTTATATTTCCATAATATTTTCTATTTGTCCAAAGGATGGAAAAATCATCACAAAAAGTTTCTGCTAATTGCTTTCTTCCTCAACCATTAAAAATGTAGGTTTTAACCTTTGGGTACTAATTTGTGGATTTTTAAAAAATTGTGCTGACTATTGTAATTTAATCTACCTGCCTAATAAATTCTAAAATAATCACTTTTAGTTCCGGATTTTTACAGAATAACCCCAATCAAAAGTCGCTTGAACTTCATAAACCTCCTAAATCAGTTAAAGCTCGTTAACCACTTGTCCTAACATCTTAATGCCACTGTTAAATTTTGTATTTCAAGAATGCCGTAATGCACTTAGGGATGTTTCACTACCTAGAGTGCTTTATAAAAATGCAAGTTGTTTTTGTGGGGTGGTGTAATCCAGTTGCTGGAACCCAAATAATCATAAAATCAGACATGAGGAAATTATTTTTAATCTCACAATGGCAGTTAGGAAATTGAACAGATTTCGGAGTATGGGGAAGTAGAAGGTTGTTATGTTTTGCTTTATCTATGCATTTGAGCTGACAGCTGTTTCCTACGTGTGTTTACTGTGGGTGCAGAGATACTACAGTTGGGATGCTGCAGCTCCACAAATATATATTGAAACATAGTTCTTGTGTATTATGAAAATTACATGTTCTTGCCTTTCAAAGTGAAGAGTAAACTTCTAATGCAAAACTTTTGCATGTAATTTTGAACAATTCAAAAACATTTCATGTTGCATCTATTAATAATTAGATCAACCTGCTAAAATCATTCAAGGAAGTGAATGAAGTTTTGATGCTTAATGTAAAATATCTAAAAGCAAATAAAAGCTGTTATCAGGTAACTGAACCATCCTACCAACAACTGGAGAGCAGTCCTAAGCTGCTCCTGTATCTATCTTATTGGACACCTTCAGACCATCTTTGATTGGACTTTATTGGACTTTATCTTGCACTAAACGTTATTCACGTTATTGCCTCGACACATGACAATAAACTAAAATCAATAAATGTGAATTCTGGAATGAGAAAATGCTGGAAATGCAATATTCCTTATTACAGTTCTTTTCTTATCTCTCTCCCCATCCTCATTCACCTACTTCCTCAAAATGGAGTCAATGTAAAGTTTTCATTTTTTTAAATAGTTTCTCAGTATTGACTCAGCCACATCACAAAGAGTTACAAAATCATAAGTATATCACATGTTGCGCTGAATCAACAGCATTAGGTTACACAATCTACAATGCTGAAACACTTGCAAGGATATATCACAAACTAAAGACGTTGATGACTGGAATGTGTTTCACAACAAAAAAAGTGTTAAGCCCCAACCACTGTTTAGAATCTATTGCTTGCGTTAAATAAACCAACCACATACTAGTTTATTTTTGGAATCTGCACCAGTTTTTGATTGACTTTATGTTTACATTAAACCACAGCTTTCCAAATAGCACCAGGCCTTTAATTATTTCAGAACCAAAGAACAAAATTGCCCACAAGGTTAAATTGGACATATCAACCCCATTTATAAATCCCAACTGTCTAAACCAAGCCAAAATAATTATTTTGAATAACAGCATTGCATATCTGATGTCTTCCATTATCTATCCACATTTACAACCAGCCTGCATCTCAGTGACCTGCTGACATATGCTGGTAGGTGACTGGGTCACCTTTCCATGGCTGCAGTGACTTTATGGCTGACAGATTTTGCGCAAGAGCCGGCATTTATCAACTGTAATTGTAGTTTTCCCTCTGATGCAATGCCAATTGTCACCCTTTTCCCTCCTCACTGACCTGAGGAAATAGAACTTCAGCTCTGACTATCCCCGTCACCGCCACAAATTGATCCGTCTGGTATCTCTGTCGACTTGTTGAAACAATTTTAAGATATTATATGTTACCAAGTAACAGTCTGAAATTCAATAGTTATAATGGGATTTCAGATGAGAGTATACAAGTTCCAAGAAAGTACAAATTCTAAGATATATGAATATATCTGCAAACTTATAAATTCAGAACAGAAGTAGGCCAAATGGCTTGAGATTACACTGCCATATAAAGTTATTGCTTACCTGACTGTAATCTTGGTTCCACATTCCTGCCTCTCCCATGTGACTTTCAAACTCTTGCTTATCAAGGATCTATCTACCATTGCCTTAGAAATTTTGAAACTCTTCACTTCTGATCTGATTGGTAGCATGCAAAACAAAGTATTTCACTGTATCTTGGTACACTGACATTAATAAACCTAAACCTTCCACTGCCATTTAAGGGACAGTTCCAAAGATTTGCAATCCTTTACGAAAACAAAGAATTGACTGGTGAGTTTCAGAGGAGCATGGGAACTGGGTCCCAGTACGTTTCAGTGTAGTGCAGGAACTGGGGTCAGTGACATTCAGAGAGATGTGGGAACTAGGGCCCAACTGAACCTAGGCGAGAGTGGGAACCAGGGCCATGGTGAGTTTCAAATAATCTTATTGAACTGGAAAGGGTGCAAAGAAGGTTTACAAGGATATTCTGGGTCTGGAGGGTTTAAGCTAATAGGGGAGTTTGGGTAGTCTTGGACTTTTTCACCTAGTCCTAGAGCGTAGGAGGCTGAGGTGTGACCATATAAAGATTTATAAAATCACAAGGGCACACATAAATTGAATAGCCACAGTCATTTCCCCTGGGTACTAGAATCTAAAACTAACAGATATAGGTTTAAGGTGAGAAGGAAAAGATTTTAAAAGGTCCTGAAGTGCAAAGTTCTCCACACAGAAAGTGGTGTGCATCAGGTATGTGCGTCAGGAACGGAAGCTGGGGAGGTGAGTACAATTGCAACATTTAAGACACACTTGGACACATACATGTTTAAAGAGGGTTTGAAGGGATATGTGCCAGGCGTAAGCCAGGGATGAGCACACTTCAGTAACAAAGTTGTCATTGATCAGTTGGATGTGGAAACATCACTTCTGATCCAAAATGCCAAACCATTGGGATTTTTGTGTAAGAAGGAAATACAGATGCTGATTTACACTGAAGAAAGACGCAAAATGCTGGTGTAACTCAACAGGTCAGGCAGCATCTCTGGAGAAAAAAAAAATGACATTTTGGGTTGAGATCCTTCATAAGATTGAGAGTCAGGGTGAGGGATTTTGGAGGTAGAGAAGGCACAGAACAAAGCAGAGCCCGCATTGATGACTCAGGAACAGTTGGAGCCCACAATGGTGCATTGTTGGCTTGGGACGAGGTGATAATGATGGAATACAAATGGTAAAATTAGCAAGAGGAATAGGGTGGGGGAGGGATGGAGAGAGACGGAATGCAAGGGTTACTTGAAGTTAGAGAAATCAATATTTATGCCGCTGTGTTGTAAGCTGCCCAAGCGAAATGAGGTGCTGTTCCTCCAATTTGCGTGTGACGTCGTTGACAGTGGAGGAGGCCCAGGCCAGAAAGTCGGTATGGGAGTGGGAAGGGGAGTTAAAATGTTTAGCAACTGGAAGATCGCGGAGGACAAGGTGGACTGACCGTAGGTGTTCAGCGAAACATTCGCCCAGTCTGCACTTGGTCTTGCCGATATATGTGTTCACAACGAGAACACCAGATACAGTAGATGAGGTTTGAGGAGGTGCGCATGAACCTTTGCCTCACCTGAAAGGACCGTTGGGGTTCCTGGTTGGAGTAGAGAGAGGAGGTATAGGGACAGGTATTGCATCTCCTCTGGTTGCTGGAGAAAGTAAACGGGGAGGGCTGAGTTAACCAGGGATTTGCGGAGGGAACGATCTCTGGGGAAAGCTTGAAAGGGGTGGAGTTGGGAAGATATGGATAGAGGTGGGATCCCGTTGGAGGTGACAAAAATGTCGGAGGATTACGTGCCAAACCATTGGAATGCGATGGCTGATGGGGTGAAAGGTAAGGACTAGGGGGGGACCCTGGATATTTGAAAGGTCGGATATCGTGTTATTGGAGTTTTACTGTACTTCCTTTTGTAGCATCCTTACGTCTCCTTCACAACTTATTTTCCAATGTATCTTTGAATTATCAGTAATTTTATCAACCAGAGCTTTGGCCCCTGCATCCAAAACATTTCCATAGCTCCAGCATCATTTCTCAAGACTCCTCATTTATTATTCTTATTACCAGCCAAGAGAAAGACCTATTTATACATAGTGCAGAACAATTTACAAAAGTATTTATTTTCTAATAGCACACTAAGACATTCAACTAGACACAAAATGCTGGGGTAACTCTGCGGGTCAGGCAGCATCTCTGGAGAGAAAGAATGGGTGACGTTTCAGGTCGAGACCCTTCAGACTGATGTCAGGGGAGTGGGCGGGATAAAGATAGAACGTAGTCGCAGACAGTAATTTATTCAACTTCTTGGTATGTGGTCTGCAAGGCCACTCCATGCAAATGTAGATACAGTTTATCAATTTTCTTGATGGAAATATGCCGATGGTGTCTAAACTGTACAATCACAAGCGGCAACTGAACAAGTAGAATATGCAGAGATATAACTCCCGAGACTGCAGCTGCTAGAATCCATGGGGTACAAAGTACTCATTCTGAGCATTGAGCTAAGATGCACATTTATTGTACTATATTTATTTATGTATTGTATTTATTTCAGAAACAACATGTGATGGTTTATATACTTCCAATTATATTAAAACAAATTATGTTTGTTTAATTTAACTAAGATTATTTTGCCCACTAGACACAATTAATGAATTCTTAATGAGTTGTCATTTCCTTATATATTAAATCATAAATGTACAATGAAATTAAATAATTTATCACGTTGATTAATGTTCTTCCCATGACCTTTGCTGTGTTGATGTATATTTTCCTTTGTAGCATATTTATGTGGATATTCTTATAATAAACTTGCAGCTTTCTTCTTAGGACGAAAATCATGCATTTATCGACATATCAAAGATCTGCAAAATGTGGTACTTTCATTTCTCTCCATCCCATGTGCCTGCCGGCGTAAGTCTGCAACCACAATTGGGAGCATATCTGTAGTTGTACTTTCGGTTCTGTACTTTAAATAAAAACAAAAAGCACTGACACCACACTAACTTTCAACCACACTGATATTTAACCAAAAACCTGGAGTAATTCAGCAGGACAGGCAGCATCTCTGAAGAGAAGGAATGGGTGACGGAGACCCTTCTTTAGACCCGAACCGTCACCCATTCCTTCTCTCCAGAGATGCTGCCTGTCCCGCTGAGTAACCATCTGCAATTCCCTCCTACACATCTTGACATTTAACCACACTGACCTTCAACCAAATATACTAGAGGAGCAAGAGGAACCACTCCGTCAAAATCGCGTACACTGAAGTGTAGTACGCAAAGGAGCGGAACGTCTGCCATTTTAGTAAGCAAAACCCACCGTTCGTTATGCTTCTCGCAGTGTAATCAGTGTTTTGGGGGAACAGTAGGTGTGATGATAATAATAATAATAATTTTATTTGTCATATGTAGGTTGGGTCAACGATACAATGAAATGTATTTGACAAGACAACAGGTCACCTCAGTAGTAATATTCCAATGATAAATAAGATTAAAATGACATTAGTAAGGTAAAAAGACAATGTTATGGCGAGTCCGAAACTTGCTAGTTGTAGACGAAGTTTATTGCAGCCGCAATACACGAATACAGAGTCAAAACAACAAGTTACAGGACAACCAATATAAACTTACTGTCTTCCTTGAAGACTTCGCCGAACTGGCTAAAACGGGCGCCAAACGCGCACCTGACATCGCTGGCCAATCAGCGATGTCGTTTCCTGGACCAATCCCCATGGTCGCGTTCCCACGTGACCTCGCTGGCCAATCCGAGGGTTCGACGACCTGGACCATTCTCTATGGTCGCTACATGACCCCCCCCAGAACCCGAGGTGCGGAACCTAGCAGGGAGCCGGATTTCGCGACCATAACGAGTACGGAGAGGGACAGCCTGAACCACAGGAGCCGGAGGTTCCGGACTTGGTGGAACAGCCGGAACGGGAGGTTCTGGAGGAACTACCGGAACGGGGGGTCCTGGAGGAACTGCCGAAACGGGGGGTCCTAGGGGAACTGCCGAAACTGGGGGTCCCGGAGGAACTGTCGGAATGGGGGTTTGTGGACTGGGCGGAACTAACGGAGGTCGGCCTCTTCTAGGGGTTTGACCGACCAGGACTGGTTGATCCGGGTCCAAATGGGCAGGTTTGAGCCGGGACACCGAGACGAGTTCACTCTTGCCGCCCATGTCTAAGGTGAAAGTAGCCGTTCCCTTACGTAAAACCTGAAACTGCCCTTGATAGACCCTCTGCAACGGGGCGCGATGGGCATCTTTACGCAAAAAAACAAACTCGCAGTCCTTCAGGGAAGACGGTTCATGTACCATGGGACACCCATGACGTGAAGTCGGCACTGGAGCCAGGGAGCCCACCCGTTCCCGGAGAGCTGCTAACGCTGCTGGGACTGTAGGGAGCAGGGCTGAAGTGTCCGGAAACAGATCTCCAGGTACTCGAAGGGTCGAGCCATATACCAGCTCTGCGGACGACGCACCGAGATCTGGCTTAGGAGCCGTCCGGATGCCCAAAAGAACCCAAGGGAGTTGGTCTACCCAGTCCGGGCCTTCAAGCCTTGCACAGAGGGACGCCTTAAGTTGGCGGTGGAACCTTTCTACGAGACCATTTGCCTGGGGGTGATATGCAGTTGTGGGTTGTAATTTGGACCTGTACAGTTCCGCCAGCGCGGCCCAGAGGGACGAAGTGAACTGTGGTCCTCTGTCAGTTGTAATAACTGCCGGGACCCCGAAACGAGCTACCCAATGAAGGGCCAAAGTCCTAGCACAAGACGCTGACGAGATATCAAACAATGGGAAAGCCTCTGGCCACCGGGTGAACCGATCCACCACCGTGAGGAGGTGGGTGTAGCCCCGGGAGGAAGGCAAAGGCCCGACCAAATCCACGTGGATGTGGAAAAAACGAAAAGCCGGGACTTCGAAATCCTGTACGGGGGGCTGGACGTGGCGCTGGACCTTAGCGGTCTGACAGGGCACGCAGGAACGTGCCCACCCCGCTACCTGTTTCCGCAGGCCATGCCAGACAAACCTCGCTGCCACCAAGGCAGAGGTGGAGCGGATGGACGGGTGCGCCAGCCCATGAATGGCATCGAAAACCCGGCGCTGAAGGGAGGGCGGTACTACCGGCCTGGGGCGAGGAAGAGAAACATCGCACCAGACTTTCGTGCCCTCCGACCCACAAGCTACCTGGGCCAACTTCAATCCCGAAGTGGTGGACTGGTACGTCAAAACGGTATCCGCCAGGAGCTGTGCCTCCGCGAGCTCCTGGGGATCCACTTCGCAGTCCACCGCCGAAATAGGGGGAAAAGCAGGTCTAGACAGGGCGTCAGCAACGGCATTCAGCTTACCCGCGATATGACGGACATCTGTGGTAAATTCTGAGATAGCAGTCAGGTGCCGCTGCTGGCGGGCCGACCATGGGTCAGACAATTTCAAAAAAGCAAATGTTAATGGCTTGTGGTCCGTAAATGCCACAAATGGGCGGCCCTCGAGGAAATACCTGAAATGACGGACAGCTAAATGGAGAGCTAGAAGCTCTCGGTCAAATGCGCTATATTTCAGCTCGGCCGAATTTAGTTGCCGGCTGAAAAACGCTAAAGGCTGCCAACGGCCACCAACCTGCTGCTCCAGAACCCCACCCACCGCCACGTCAGAGGCGTCAACCGTCAGGGCCGTGGGGGCGGAGGGGCTCGGATGGACCAACATGGTGGCGTCTGCCAAGGCTGCCTTAGCTGCCGTAAAAGCCGACTCTGCAGTCGGGGACCACAACAACTCTACCGGATTACCTGCAAGGCATTGGAAAAGCGGGCGCAGGACTCGCGCCGCTGCCGGAACGAATCTATGGTAGAAATTAACCATGCCAACGAACTCCTGCAGCCCTTTTACTGTGGTGGGCCTGGGGAAAGCCCGGATAGCCTCCACCTTCTCTGGCAAAGGGACAGCGCCGGCAGGGGTAATTCTGTGTCCTAGAAAATCGAGAGCAGGCAGGCCGAATTGACATTTGGAGGGTTGAATAATGAGCCCGTGGTCTTGGAGCCGCTGGAACACGGTCCGCAAATGGGCCTGGTGTTCTTGCACTGAGGGGCTGGCTACCAGGATGTCGTCTAAATAAATAAACACAAAGGGTAAACCCCTGCCCACGCGGTCCATCAGTCGCTGGAAAGCCTGTGCCGCGTTCTTTAAACCGAAAGGCATACGCAACCATTCAAACAACCCGAACGGAGTAATAGTTGCAGTTTTTTGTATGTCCTCCGGTCGCACCGGAATCTGATGGTATCCTCGCACCAAATCGATTTTGGAAAACACCACCGCTCCTTCCAGTCCAGATGAAAAGTCCTGTAGGTGCGGTATGGGGTAGCGATCAGCCGTGGTGACAGCATTGAGACGCCGATAATCGCCACATGGCCTCCACCCCCCAGATGCCTTGGAGACCATGTGTAACGGCGAGGCCCACGGGCTGTCAGACTGACGAACAATTCCCATTTCCTCCATCTTCCTGAACTCCGCCCGTGCCACCACCAGTTTGTCTGGCGGTAGTCTCCTGGCCCGAGCGAAAACGGGAGGGCCTTCGGTGCGGATGTGATGGACCACACCGTGCTTAGCTGAAGGTGCGTCAAAACGTTGGACGAGCAGCTCTGGGAACTCTGCCAGAATCGCAGCATACGAGTCGGGGGCCGCGACGACGGCCTGGACAGTAGGGCTGGGCGAGGAGGCGATTGCCGGAGCGACGTGCTCGTCTTCAGCAGCGGGTCGGAGGTCGTTACCGCGGACATCAGGAACCAGTGAAAAAGCCCAGAGAAAATCTGCGCCCAGGATCGCTTGTTTGACGTCGGCTATGATGAATGGCCATTCGTACGTGCGGAGGCCTAACGCAAGGGACATCTTCCGTGTGCCGAAAGTGCGAATTGGGCTGCCATTAACCGCGATGAGGGTGGGACCTGTCTTACCCGATCTGGTTTCGAGGTCGGTCGGCGGCACTATGCTGACGATGGCTCCGGTGTCTACCAAAAATTCTGTGTCCGTGAATCGATCATGGACATAGAGGCGCCGGTTCTGGCCAATCGTAACTGCCCCTATGTACGATCGGCCGAGGCATTTCCCGCGAAGGTACAAGGCAAACGACAGTTGCGGGATTCGTTACCCCATCGTAGGTGATAATAGCACCAGCCGCGCTTGTGCGGATCTTTTTGGCGGGCTTTCGGAGAATTGGCGGGAGACGTGGCGCCATCTTGCCGTCGCTGTGGCGTGGTCACCAACGTCGAGACTTTGTTGATGGAATCACTTGCCTTGTTTTTTCCCGCTATGAGCGCGTCCGCTTTCGCTGCATATGCTTCGGGGTCCTTAAAAGAACAATCCGTAAGCAGCAGTCGGACATCCTCGGGAAGTTTCTCGCGGAATGCCTGTTCAAACATCGGGCAATCCGTATGCTCACCGGCTAGCACCATCATTTCGGCCATGCGGACGGAAGGCAGTTGGTCTCCAAGCTCCGGTAGGTGCAGAAGTTTTGCCGCACCACCATGCTTATTTAACCCGAAGGTTCGCAGTAATGCCTTCTTCATGGTTTCATATTTGTCTTCCGCAGGTGAATTTATGATAAACCGCATCATGCGCTTGGTTGTGTCCGGCGATAGAGCGCTGACGAGGTAGAAGTACTTTGTGGCATCGTCCGACACCTTCTTTATGTGGAATTGAGCCTCGGCGTGGATAAACCAAGCTTGCGGTGCGTACGTCCAAAATAACGGAAGATGAACGCCTGCCGCGCTTGACTCCGGTGTGCCCTGCTCGGTCATCGTCAACGAGGCGTCGGGTTCCTGCTCAGTTGGTGATCGTCCAGATCACGTCGGGGTCACCAATATGGCGAGTCCGAAACTTGCTAGTTGTAGACGAAGTTTATTGCAGCCGCAATACACGAATACAGAGTCAAAACAACAAGTTACAGGACAACCAATATAAACTTACTGTCTTCCTTGAAGACTTCGCCGAACTGGCTAAAACGGGCGCCAAACGCGCACCTGACATCGCTGGCCAATCAGCGATGTCGTTTCCTGGACCAATCCCCATGGTCGCGTTCCCACGTGACCTCGCTGGCCAATCCGAGGGTTCGACGACCTGGACCATTCTCTATGGTCGCTACAATGTTAAAATAATCAACATATATGATGTGAAATGTGATTATGAGTTCAGAAGCCTGATGGCCTGATGGTAGAAACTGTTCTTAAGTCTGGTGGTACACGCAGCCATACTCCTGTATCGTCTGCCTGACGGTAACAAGGAGAACAGCCTGCGTGCTGGATGGCTGCTGTGGTCCTTGATGATGCTGCGTGTCTTCCGCAGGCACCGCCAGTAGAAAATGTCCTGAATGGCCAGGAGACAGTTAAAACTAACCATTAAAATGCAGAATATATCTCATCTATCAATTCACATATTTTAGTTATTTTTCTTTTTAAATGTTTCAACAAGTTTCAGCTTACTAAAATGGCGCCATGACACACTACGGTTTTTAGGGTCGAGTGGTCTATCTTGCTCCTCTAGTATCTTTGCTTTCAACCGCTGAGAAGCTCACGACGTCACGGTCTCTGCGCCTCACCCGCCCTGCGCCGCCGCCGAGCGCGCCTGCGCACTGGCGGCGGGGGAGGGTGTGTGGGAGGGGGTGGGGCGGAGAGGTCAGAGGCCGCTGCGTGAGCAGCAGAAGCCGCCCTTCCGCCCGCTTGCCCGCCTGGGGATCTGGTCACCGACCGACGCCCGTGCGACCGCCCGCACGCCTGGGGATCTGGTCACCGACCGACGCCTGCCCGCCTGGGGATCTGGTCACCGCTGCCGCCGCCGCCCGCTCGGTCAGGGTCGCCTGTCCGCCCGCCCGAGGTAAGCAGCAGCAGGAGCAGCAGCAGGAGCAGCAGCAGCAGCTCCCGACCGCCCCGCCCCGCCCCGCTCCGCTCTGCCCCTGTCAGCGACGGCTGAGTCGGCCTCGGCAAACTGTCGACCCAGACACAGCCCAGGCAGCGCCCGACCAGCTGCCCCGGTTGTTACACATCCCCACCCTTCCGCTGTCGGATCCTTGCCTTCCGTCCTTCTCTTTATCCTTTTCCCCAGTCCTGGCGTTGGGAGGTGTTGTTGTCCGATACAACAACCTCCAGGGAGAACGGGAAGAGCGTCAGTTTTTGCTTCTGTTTTTTTCCATTAGATGCCATTCGACAACTTGCTCACACTCTGTGTACTAACATATCAGTGTGCAGTCAATGCCTCTTGCTGCTCCAATGCCCAGAAGCGATTGTGGAAGCCAAGTCAATGGATTTTTTAAGGCGGAGATTGGCAGATTCTTGATGAGTGAGGGTGTCGGGGGTTATGCGGACAAAGCAGGAGAATAGGTCTGAGAGGGAAAGGTGGACCCGCTATGATTGAATGGCGGAGTAGACATGATGGCCAAATGGCCTGATTTTGCTCCTAGAGGCACTGTGGTCCAAAAATATGGGACAACAATCTGAGGGTGAACTATTGTTTCAGAGGTTTTGTTTGCAGGATGAGATCAGAGAGCACATCTGCTCACCCAAAGGATGTCAAAGAGCTTGTAACTGTATCGAGCAGGGTCCCCAGTCTCCAAGCGATATTTAATTTTCATCCAACGTCACTGAACAAATATAGAAACATAGGAAAATAGATGCAGGCTTAGGTCATTCGGCCCTTCGAGCCAGCACCACCGTTCAATATGATCGTGCCTGATCATCTAAAATCAGTACCCTGTTCCTGCTTTCTCCCATATTCCTTGATTCCTTTGGCCCTAAGACCTAAATCTAATTCTCTTGAAAACATCCAGTGAATTGGCCTCCACTGCCTTCTGTGGCAGAGAATTCCACAGATTCACAACTCTCTGGATGAAGCAGTTTTTCCTCATCTCAGTCCTAAATGGCCTCCCCCTTACTCTTAAACTGTGACCCCTGGTTCAGGACTCCCCCATCATCAGGAACATTTTTCCTGCATCTAGCCTGTCCAATCCTTTCAGAATTTTATGTTTCTATAAGATCCCCTCTCATCCTTCTAAATTCCAGTTAATACAAGCCCAGTCGACCCATTCTTTCATCATATGTCAGTCCTGCCATCCCAGGAATTAACCTGGCGAACCCACGCTGCAGTCCCTCAATAGCAATAATGTCCTTCCTCAAATTAGGAGACCAAAACTGCACACAATACTCTAGGTGTGGTCTCACCAGGGCCCTGTACAACTGCAGTAGGACCTCCTTGCTCCTAAACTCAAATCCTCTTGCAATTAAGGCCAATTAGCTTTCTTCACTGCCTGTTGTACCGGAATGCTTACTTTCAGTGACTGATGTACTAGTACACCCAGGTCTTGGTGCACGTCCCCTTTTCCTAATCTGACACCATTCAGATAATAATCTTCCTTCCTGTCCTTGCCATCAAAGTGGATAACCTCACATTTATTCACATTATACTGCATCTGCCATACATCTGCCCACTCACCCAACCTATCCAAGTCACCCTGTAGCCTCATAGCATCTGCATCGCAGCTCACACTGCCACCCAGCTTTGTGTCATCCGCAAACTTGGAGATGTCACATTTAATTTCCTTGTCTAAATTGTTAATATATATTGTAAATAATTTGGGTCCCAGCACCGAGCCTTGCGGCACCCCACTAGTCGCTGCCTGCCATTCTGAAAAGGACCCGTTAATTCCTACTCTTTGCTTCCTGCTAACCAGTTCTCTATCCATGTCAATATCCTACCCCCAATACCATGTATTCTAATTTTGCACACTAATCTCTTGTGTGGGACCTTGTCATAGGCTTTTTGAAAGTCCAGATACACCACATCCACTGGCTCTCCCTTATCCATCCTCAAAAAAATCCAGATTAGTCAAGCATGATTTCCCCTTTATAAATCCATGCAGACTTTGACTGATCCAGTCACTGCTTTCCAAATGCGCTGTTATAACATCTTTAACAATTGATTCAAGTGTCTTCCCCATTGCCGATGGAAGGCTAACTGGTCTAAAATTCCCCGTTTTCTCTCTCCCTCCTTTCTTAAAAAGTGGGGTTACATTGGCTACCTTCCAGTCCACAGGAATTGATCCAGAGTTGAGAGAACATTTGAAAATGATCACCAATGCATCCACGATTTCTAGGGCCACCTCCTTGAGCACTCTGGGATGCAGACCATCAGGCCCTGGGGATTTATCTGCCTTCTATCCCAACAGTTTACCTAACACCATTTTCTGACTAATGTGGATTCCCTTCAGTTCTTCCCTCCCGCTAGGTCCTCGGTCCCCTAGTATTTCTGGGAGATTGTTAATCATTAATTGTTTAGTTTATTATTGTCATGTGTACCGAGATACAGTGAAAAACCTTATTTTTATTAGCTTGATTACAGATGCTCTTGAAAAGAAAATTCTAACATTTTAATTAAATTTGGGATTCGTAAACTGATAGATCATTTGGACACAAAAATATAATTTGTTTAAGACATTCTCTGTGAAATTTTATCAGGCTGTGTATATTTCCAGAGATATCCATTATGTTGGTAGCTTGTGGAATGAGGCTGTTTTCATTTTCCAGGTCCTGTTTTCCCCTTTCTCCAAGAAAGTTAGGATTGAAGAAATTAAATGCCACAGATGACTATAATTTACCTATAATTTGGTATGTTTTATTGTAATTATGTTTTTGCAAATTGTACACATTTTGGAAGATGTGCAAGATCATGCAACACCATAAATACTTGTACCTACCCAGGTGTATTTTCTTTAAAAATCTGACTATGATGGCATTTCAGTTACACTAGCCCATTTTTACATTGTAAAGTCAGCATCCATTTTTAACTTCAATTTGCCTGTGTCAACTGGATGTTATTATAGTCAAGTCAAGTCAAGTCAATTTTATTTGTATAGCACATTTAAAAACAACCCACGTTGACCAAAGTGCTGTACATTTGATTAGGTTCCAATAGAAAAAAAAATGAAAACATACAGTAGTACGCAAACAGTTCACAGCGCCTCCTCAATGAGCCTCAAACGCTAGGGAGTAGAAATATGTTTTGAGCCTGGACTTAAAGGAGTCGATGGAGGGGGCAGTTCTGATCGGGAGAGGGATGCTGTTCCACAGTCTAGGAGCTGCAACCGCAAAAGCGCGGTCACCCCTGAGTTTAAGCCTAGACCGTGGGATAGTGAATATAGTCTATCTACGGGCTATTGGTCAAGAGTTTGGCACAAAGTTGTTGAAAGGCTAGAAAAAAGGACATGACATGATAAATGTTCACCGAGTGACCACCTGGAGATAATTTCATTAGATGAGTCATAATACTGACACAATCTTGCAACCTTTGGATAATAAGTACTCTGAGACAAACTAATTTGAAGCAATCTCCATAAATCTGACAAGACTGTTTTACAAATCAAGAGTCAAGGGTGTTTAATTGTCAAATGTACTGGCAATGGAATAATTCAATTCTTACTTGCTGCAGTTTAACAGGCCCAGTAATACAATAGCACACAAATAGATTATATTTTTTATCAATAATGTAATAAATTAATAACAGTAACAATACCAGGTAACCATAATAGTGGAAAACAAAGTCTGTAGTCCAACCAAAAACACTGGGAATAGAAGATCTTAGTTGGTGAGGTTGTGGATATTGTGAAGTATTCAAGAACCTGATGGTTGCTTTGAAGAAGCTGTTATTGAAGCTGGTTCATGGTTTTTAGGCACCTGTACCTTCTTCCCAATGGAAAGTAGGGAAGAGAGTGTGCCAGGGTGGTGTGGGCCTTTGATATTGGCTGCCTTTTTGAGGCAGCACCTACTAAAAATCCCTTTGATGGTGGGGTGGTCAGTACCAGTGTTGGATCAGGCGTTCTTTGTTGCTTCCCTCATTCTTAAGCATTCGAGTTGCCAAACCAGGCTGTTATGCAACCAGCCAATATGCTCTCTGCCCTGTGGAAGTTCGCCGTGCTGAGCGCAGGACAGATCTTCAGAGATATCCACGCCTCGGAACTTGAAGCTGTTGACAATCTTCACCTTGTATTCTTCATGCAATTCTTCTTAGGCCCCCTCGGTCATGGCTGACCATGGGTGGCTTCATGCAATGATGACCTATAAATAAGAGTTGATGCCGAAAAAGGGGGCTTAGAAATGTTAAATGTGAAAATATTTTCCCCAGATGCTGGGATGAAATTGACAAAACATTTGAATGGAAAATAAAATTGTGCTGAACCTTGAGTTGCTCAGTTGATGATGCAGGTCATTTGATTTTTGTTTGAACTGCATCTCCTTATGGTATATTCTCATTCCAGAAACTCCTTTATTCCCAATTTTGTAGCTGCTGTTTGTGTTTTACTAACAGCTGTCTATTTAATATATTGCTCTAAAAGAATAAATAAGAGCTTCCTCATTTTTAAATAACAAGGAACTGCAGATGCTGGTTTATACTAAAGAAAGATACAGAATGCTGGGGTAACTCAGCGGGTCAGACAACATCTCTGGAGAGCATGGATAGGTGACGTTTTGGGTCAGGACCTGTCTTCAGACCAATAATCGGGCCCTAACCTGAAATTTCACCTATTTGTGTTCTCCAGATATGCTGTCTAACCTGCTGAGTTACTCCAGCATTTTGTATCTTCCTCTTTTTGAAACCTGTTCTCAAACACTGCGTTATTTGAAGGAGAAACCTTGCAACATTGAAAAAAGACGCTAAAACAAATCAAGGCTTCTCGAGTTCACAGATTTTATTTAATTTTTTTTGTATTTTCACACAGCCACAATATTGAAAAATTGAGCTTGATTGATTTTGGGATTTTGCTCCAGCAAACCTTTAATTTTGCAGTTGGTGTGATAAACATTAGTGGCGTCTCAGTTAGCAAATATAATATTGACCCTTTCTATTAGAGCTGTTAGATGGTTTCCAATTATCTTTATTTTGTTCATTTAGTTCAGAGGGTCTAGAAAAAGAAAATTGTCCTAAAAGTAGATGGTATTGTCGGTAGTGAAAATGGTTGTCAAAATTGCAGAAATGTCTTGATTGGTTGGGCAGGTGCGTCGATGAATGGTTGATGGTATTTAATACAGAGATGTGTGAGGTGTTGCATTTTGGGAAGTCTAATATGGACAGGACCTACACGGTGAATGGTAGGGCTCCGGGGGAGTGTTGCAGAGCAGAGGGATCTAGGAGTGCAGGTACATAGTATGTTGAAAGTGGCACCACAGGTAGATTGGGTAGTCAAAATTGGACAAAATTTGACACATTGGACTTCATCGCTGACTACATCAGTGTATTGAGTATAGATGTTGGGAGTTATTTAAGATGCTATATAAGGTGAACCATATTTGGAATGTTTTAGAAACATAGAAACATAGAAAATAGGTACAGGAGTAGGCCATTCGGCCCTTCGAGCCTGCACCGCCATTCAATATGATCATGGCTGATCATCCAGCTCAGTAGCCTGTACCTGCCTTCTCTCCATACCCCCTGATCCCTTTAGTAAAAAGGGCCACATCTAACTCCCTCTTAAATATAGCCAATGAACTGGCCTCAACTACCTTCTGTGGCAGAGAATTCCACAGAATCACCACTCTGTGTGAAGAAATGTTTTCTCATCTATTGGCGTGTCACAAATGTAATGCTACGGTGGTTATGGGAGATTGCAACATGCAGGTAGACTGGGAAAATCAGGTTGGAAATGGACCCCAGGAAAGAGAGTTTGTAGAGTGCCTTCGAGATGGATTCTTAGAACAGCTTGTACTGGAGCCTACCAGGGAGAAGGCAATTCTGGATTTAGTGTTGTGTAATGATCCTGATCTGATAAGGGGACTAGAGGTAAAAGAGCCATTAGGAGGCAGTGATCACAACATGATAAGTTTTACTCTGCAAATGGAAAGGCAGAAGGGAAAATCGGAAGTGTCGGTATTACAGTATAGCAAAGGGGATTACAGAGGCATGAGGCAGGAGCTGGCCAAAATTGACTGGAAGGAGGCCCTAGCAGGGAAGACGGTAGAACAGCAATGGCAGGTATTCCTGGGAATAATGCAGAGGTTGCAGGATCAATTTATCCCAAAGAGGCGGAAAGACTCTAAGGGGAGTAAGAGACACCTGTGGCTGACGAGGGAAGTCAAGGACAGCATAAAAATTAAGGAGAGGAAGTATAACATAACAAAGAAGAGTGGGAAGACAGAGGATTGGGACTCTTTTAAAGAGCAACAAAAGTTAACTAAAAAGGCAATACGGGGAGAAAAGATGAGGTACGAGGGTAAACTAGCCAATAATATAAAGGAGGATAGCAAAAACAATTTAGGTACGTGAAGAGGAAAAAAATAGTCAAGGCAAATGTGGGTCCCTTGAAGACAGAAGCAGGGGAATTTATTATGGGGAACAAAGAAATGGCAGACGAGTTAAACCGTTACTTTGGATCTGTGTTTACTGAGGAGGATACACACAATCTCCCAAATGTTCTAGGGGCCGGAGAACCTAGGGTGATGGAGGAACTGAAGGAAATCCACATTAGGCAGGAAATGGTTTTGGGTAGACTGATGGGACTGAAGGCTGATAAATCCCCAGGGCCTGATGGTCTGCATCCCAGGGTACTTAGGGAGGTGGCTCTAGAAATAGTGGAAGCATTGGAGATTATTTTTCAATGTTCTATAGATTCAGGATCAGTTCCTGTGGATTGGAGGATAACAAATGTTATCCCACTTTTTAAGAAAGGTGGGAGAGAGAAAACGGGTAATTATAGACCAGTTAGTCTGACATCAGTGGTGGGGAAGATGCTGGAGTCAATTATAAAAGACGAAATTGCTGAGCATTTGGATAGCGGTAACAGGATCATTCCGAGTCAGCATAGATTTACGAAGGGGAAATCATGCTTGACAAATCTACTGGAATTTTTTGAGGATGTAACTAGGAAAATTGACAGGGGAGAGTCAGTGGATGTGGTGTACCTCGACTTTCAGAAAGCCTTCGACAAGGACCCACATAGGAGATTAGTGGGCAAAATTAGAGCACATGGTATTGGGGGTAGGGTACTGACATGGATAGAAAATTGGTTGACAGACAGAAAGCAAAGAGTGGGGATAAATGGGTCCCTTTCGGAATGGCAGGCAGTGACCAGTGGGGTACCGCAAGGTTCGGTGCTGGGACCCCAGCTATTTACGATATACATTAATGACTTAGATGAAGGGATTAAAAGTACCATTAGCAAATTTGCAGATGATACTAAGCTGGGGGGTAGTGTGAATTGTGAGGAAGATGCAATAAGGCTGCAGGGTGACTTGGACAGGTTGTGTGAGTGGGCGGATACATGGCAGATGCAGTTTAATGTAGATAAGTGTGAGGTTATTCACTTTGGAAGTAAGAATAGAAAGGCAGATTATTATCTGAATGGTGTCAAGTTAGGAAGAGGGGATGTTCAACGAGATCTGGGTGTCCTCGTGCATCAGTCACTGAAAGGAAGCATGCAGGTACAGCAGGCAGTGAAGAAAGCCAATGGAATGTTGGCCTTCGTAACATGAGGAGTTGAGTATAGGAGCAAAGAGGTCCTTCTACAGTTGTACCGGGCCCTGGTGAGACCGCACCTGGAGTACTGTGTGCAGTTTTGGTCTCCAAATTTGAGGAAGGATATTCTTGCTATTGAGGGCGTGCAGCGTAGGTTCACTAGGTTGATTCCCGGAATGGCGGGACTGTTGTATGTTGAAAGGCTGGAGCAATTATGCTTGTATACACTGGAATTTAGAAGGATGAGGGAGGATCTTATTGAAACATATAAGATAATTAGGGGATTGGACACATTAGAGGCAGGAAACATGTTCCCAATGTTGGGGGAGTCCAGAACAAGGGGCCACAGTTTAAAAATAAGGGGTAGGCCATTTAGAACGGAGATGAGGAAGAACTTTTTCAGTCAGAGAGTGGTGAAGGTGTGGAATTCTCTGCCTCAGAAGGTAGTAGAGGCCAGTTCGTTGGATGCTTTCAAAGAGAGCTGGATAGAGCTCTTAAGGATAGCGGAGTGAGGGGGTATGGGGAGAAGGCAGGAACGGGGTACTGATTGAGAGTGATCAGCCATGATCGCATTGAATGGCTGTGCTGGCTCGAAGGGCTGAATGGCCTACTCCTGCACCTATTGTCTATCTCGGTTCTAAAAGACTTCCCCCTTATCCTTAAGCTGTGACCCCTGGTTCTGGACTCCCCCAACATCGGGAACAATCTTCCCGCATCTAGCCTCTCCAACCCCTTAAGAATTTTATATGTTTCTATAAGATCCCCCCTCAGCCTTCCAAATTCCAGCGAGTACAAGCCCAGTCTATCCAGTCTTTCCTCATATGAAAGTCCCGCCATCCCAGGGATCAATCTGGTGAACCTTCTCTGTACTCCCTCTAAGGCAAGAATGTCTTTCCTCAGGTTAGGAGACCAAAACTGCACACAATACTCCAGGTGCGGTCTCACCAAGGCCCTGTACAATTGCAGCAGAACCTCCCTGCTCCTAAACTCAAATCCTCTTGCTATGAATGCCAACATACCATTCGCTTTCTTCACTGCCTGCTGCACCTGCATGCTTGCTTTCAATGACTGGTGCACCATGACACCCAGGTCACGTTGCATCTCCCCTTCTCCCAATAGTCTGGGAGAATTGGTAATACTCTGCTTTCCTGTTCTTGCCGCCAAAGTGGATAAACTCACATTTATCCACATTATATTGCATCTGCCATGCATTTGCCCACTCGCCTAATCTATCCAAGTCACTCTGCAGCCTCCTAGCATCCTCCTCGCAGCTAACACTGCCACCCAGCTTCGTGTCATTCGCAAACTTAGAGATGTTGCATTCAATTCCCTCGTCCAAATCATTAATATACACTGTAAATAACTGGGGTCCCAGTACTGAGCCTTGCGGTACCCCACTAGTCACTGCCTGCCATTCCGAAAAGGACCCGTTTATTCCTACTCTTTGCTTCCTGTCCGCCAACCAATTTTCTATCCACCTCAACACTGAACCCTCAATACCGTGTGCTTTAAGTTTGTACACCAATCTCCTATGTGGGACCTTGTCGAAGGCCTTCTGAAAGTCCAGATATAACACATCGACTGGTTCTCCCTTATCCACTCTACTAGTTACATCCTCGAAAAATTCTGTAAGATTCGTCAGACATGATTTGCCTTTGGTAAATCCATGCTGACTTTGTCCGATGATTTCACCACTTTCCAAATGTGATGCTATCACATCTTTAATAACTGACTCTAGCATTTTCCCCACTACCGATGTTAGGCTAACTGGTCTATAATTCCTCGTTTTCTCTCTCCCTCCCTTTTTAAAAAGTGGGGTTACATTAGCTACCCTCCAGTCCTCAGGAACTACTCCAGAATCTAAAGAGTTTTGAAAAATTATCACTAATGCATCCACTATTTCTGAGGCTACTTCCTTAAGCATTCTGGGATGCAGCCTATCTGGCCCTGGGGATTTATCTTTAATCCATTTAATTTACCTAACACCACTTCCCGACTAACCTGGATTTCCCTCAGTTCCTCCATCTCATTAGACCCCCGTTCCCCCGCTATTTCCGGCAGACGGTTTATGTCTTCCTTAGTGAAGACAGAACCAAAGTATTTGTTCAATTGGTCTGCCATCTCCTTGTTCCCTATGATCAATTCACCTGTTTCCAACTGCAAGGGACCTACATTTGTCTTAACTAATCTTTTTCTCTTGACATATCTATAAAAACTTTTGCAGTCAGTTTTTATGTTCCTTGCCAGTTTTCCCTCATAATCTATTTTCCCTTTCCTAATTAAGCCCTTTGTCCTCCTCTGCTGGACTCTGAATTTCTCCCAGTCCTCTGGTATGCTACTTTTTCTGGCTAATCTGTATGCTTCATCTTTTGTTTTAATACTATCCTTGATTTCCCTTGTTAGCCACGGATGCACTACCTTTCCTGGTTTGTTCTTTTGCCAAACTGGGATGAACACTTGTTGTAGTTCATCCATGCGACCTTTAAATGCCTTCCATTGCATGTCCACCGCAACCCTTTCAGCATCAATCGCCAGTCTATCTTGGACAATTCACGCCTCATACCCTCAAAGTTACCTTTCTTTAAGTTCAGAACACTTGTTTCTGTATTGACTTTGTCACTCTCCATCCTAATGAAGAACTCTACCATATTATGATCACTCTTGCCCAAGGGGCCTCGCACAACAAGACTGCTAACTAACCCTTCCTCATTACTCAATACCCAGTCTAGAATGGCCTGTTCTCTCGTTGGTTCCTCGACATGTTGGTTTAGAAAACCATCTCTCAAACATTCCAAGAAATCCTCTTCCTCAGCACCCCTGCCAGTTTGGTTCACCCAATCTATATGTAGATTGAAGTCACCCATTATAACTGCTGCACCTTTAGTACACGCATTTCTAATTTCCTGCTTGATGCCATCCCCAACCTCACTACTGCTGTTAGGTGGCCTGTACACAACTCCCACTAGCGTTTTCTGCCCCTTAGTGTTTCGTAGCTCTACCCATATCGATTCCACTTCCTCCAAGCTAATGTCCTTCCTTTCCACTGCTTTAATCTCCTCTCTAACCAGTAACGCTACCCACCTCCTTTTCCTTTCTGTCTATCCCGCCTGAATATAGAATATCCCTGGATGTTGAGCTCCCAGCCTTGGTCACCCTGGAGCCATGTCTCCGTAATCCCAACTATATCATAATCATTAATAACTATCTCCACATTTAATTCATCCACCTTATTACGTATACTCCTTGCATTGAGACACAAAGCCTTCAGGCTTGTTTTTACAACTCTCTTACCCCTTATACAATTATGTTGAAAAGTGGCCCTTTTTGATTTTTGCCCTGGATTTGTCTGCCTGCCACTTTTACTTTTCACCTTGCTACCTGTTGCTTCTACCCTCATTTTACACCCCTCTGTCTCGCTGCTCCTGCTCCCATCTCCCTGCCACATTACAATAGACAATAGGTGCAGGAGTAGGCCATTCAGCCCTTCGAGCCAGCACCGCCATTCAATGCGATCATGGCTGATCACTCTCAATCAGTACCCCGTTCCTGCCTTCTCCCCATACCCCCTCACTCCGCTATCCTTAAGAGCTCTATCCAGCTCTCTCTTGAAAGCATCCAACGAACTGGCCTCCACTGCCTTCTGAGGCAGAGAATTCCACACCTTCACCACCCTCTGACTGAAAAAGTTCTTCCTCATCTCCGTTCTAAATGGCCTACCCCTTATTCTTAAACTGTGGCCCCTTGTTCTGGACTCCCCCAACATTGTGAACATGTTATCTGCCTCTAATGTGTCCAATCCCCTAATTATCTTATATGTTTCAATAAGATCCCCCCCTCATCCTTCTAAATTCCAGTGTATACAAGCCCAATCGCTCCAGCCTTTCAACATACGACAGTCCCGCCATTCCGGGAATTAACCTAGTGAACCTACGCTGCACGCCCTCCATAGCAAGAATATCCTTCCTCAAATTTGGAGATCAAAACTGCACACAGTACTCCAGGTGCGGTCTCACCAGGGCCCGGTACAACTGTAGAAGGACCTCTTTGCTCCTATACTCAACTCCTCTTGTTACGAAGGCCAACATTCCATTGGCTTTCTTCACTGCCTGCTGTACCTGCATGCTTCCTTTCATTGACTGATGCACTAGGACACCCAGATCTCGTTGAACTCCCCCTCCTCCTAACTTGACACCATTCAGATAATAATCTGCCTTTCTATTCTTACTTCCAAAGTGAACAGAGTTTAAATCCTCCCCGGCAGCACTAGCAAACACTCCCCCTAGGACATTGGTTCCATTCCAGCTCAGGTGCAGACCGTCCTGTTTGTACTGGTCCCACCTCTCCCAGAACTGGTTCCAATGTCCTAAAAATTTGAATCCTTCCCCCTTGCACCATTTTTCAAGCCACGTATTCATCTGAAATATCCTCCTATTCATATCATATCATATCATATATATACAGCCGGAAACAGGCCTTATCGGCCCACCAAGTCCGTGCCGCCCAGCGATCCCCGTACACTAACACTATCCTACACCCACTAGGGACAATTTTTTAAAACATTTACCCAGCCAATTAACCTACATACCTGTACGTCTATTCCTACTCTGACTAGCACGTGAAACTGGTAGTAATCCAGAGATTATTACCTTTGAGGTCCTACTTTTAAGTTTATCTCCTAGCTCTCTAAATTCACCTTGTAGGACCTCATCCCGTTTTTTACCTAAATCGTTGGTGCCAATGTGCACCACGACAACTGGCTGCTCACCCTCCCCCTCCAGAATGTCCTGCAGCCGCTCAGAGATATCCCTGACCCTTGCACCAGGGAGGCAACATACCATCCTGGAGTCTCGTTTGCGGCCGCAGAAACGCCTATCTATTCTCCTTACAATGGAATCCCCTATCACTATAGCCCTTCCACTCTTTTTGTTCTGTTTTGGGCACCATGTTATTGGAAAGATGCTATCAATCTGGAAAGGGTGCAGAGAAGATTTACGAGGATGTTGCCAGGAATGTAGGGGAGAGGTGAGCTTTCTAGGACTCTATTCCTTGGAGCGCAGGAGAATGAGGGGTGATCTTCTAGAGGTATACAAAATCATGAGAGGAATAGATTGGGTAAACGCAGTCTCTCGCCCAGAGTTTAGGAATTGAGAACGAGAGGACTTAGGTTTAAATGAGGGTGGAAAGATTTAATTGGGACCTGAGGGGTAATGTTTTTACATAAAGGGTGGTGGGTGTATGGGACAAGCTGCTGGAGAAGGTAGTCGAGGCAGGTACTATAGCAACGTTTAAGAAACATTTAGACAGGTACATGGATAGGATAGGTTTACAGGGATATGGGCCAAACGCAGACAGTTGGGACTCCTGTAGATAGGTCATGTTGGTCGGTTTGGTAAGTTGGGCCTGTTTCTACGCAGTATGACTCTATGACAGGTATATGTCATCTGTTTATTACCTGTCAGTGGAAGCTGCATTTGCCCCACCTAAATCTAATTTAACAGAATGGTGTACACTTGCAGCACCATGTTGTTTTCAGTTTCCTCTTCCTGCTTTTTAAGATAAATCTGTTTTGTTCATATTTTATTTTCAAAATGCCATTATTTAAAAATGTCTGTCAATATTATTCTGATCAATTGATTAAATGTGTACATGATAGATTCAATCACTGCAGAAAACTAAAACAATTAGATGTCAATATTTAGAATTTGGGTCTTTAAGCTCAAGCTACTTTTGGCTTGTGCTTTTTTGTTTGCTAATGTCATTTAAGGGGATTGGATAGGGATACACTGTCTCTGAAAAATCCATCAATTCTACGCACATGATAAATAAGGAAACCAGTGTTGCATTCTCTCCAGACCAGTGTCCCCAAGATTGAGGCTTTATTTACAATCTGCTAAGTGTGATGGGCAGGTCACAGCATTCAAAAGTCAGAGACCAAGATTCTGAAATAGACTGTCAGAAAGTTGTTGAACACTTCCAGTCCTTTAGAAAACCCAGCAAAATGTGGAAAGAGCATCTTACTTTCCATACTACCCACTTTGGTCCATTTTCTGCTTCATCTATGTGAGTCTATAGATCCCACGTTGGTACATTAGCCAACTACAATTTTATGCGAGTGAGTGGAAATTAGTCATACTTGAAATTCAGGAAAAAGATAAAGCATTATCTGCCTACTTAAGATGATCTAAGAATTGACATCCCCAACATTTCACTCTGAACAATTAGCTGTTGTCCTCAACTGAAGCCACTTCAGGCCTAACATAAACCTTGATTTTTAATTTATTTCTTGTTCTGCAATACAACTTTTCCCCAGCTGAGAATTTAAGTTCCTACCGAATCCTTTGTGTGAATTATTTATTGAATGGTCATTATTGCAAAATGGAAAATCATAGATGCCGAAGAGCTTTTCCATAAAAATAATGTTATTTAACAAACTCCATTCTATTTATGTTTTTTTGATCAGATGAATATAACTGGTTTTAAAGATCTGTGTTTGATAGATGACTCCAGATGCACGCATTACCCTTCCTGGTAATGAACAAAATGTTGTTTAGCAAAATGTTAAAAATCTATTTTGGTTATTCTTCAAAAACAAACTAATGAGATTAGTTGATTAAAAGGTTGGATTGTGCGAGGTTTTAACTTGATATAGACCAAATGCCTGAACTGACTGGACGGTTGGTCAAACTATCTTTCCATACTGGAGTGATGTACCCTGAGGTGAAGCAGACTTCACGTGACAAATAGGCGCTGATATCATTTGAGAGTATATCTTTCATTGTTAAAGTTTTTAAACTGTCTTAAATGTCTTTGATAATTAGACTTTTAAAAGCAATTTAAATAGATATATTTTAAATTGGTCTCTTCAGCCACAACCTGGAGCAAGCAGCCAACTAGGATGCATCACCCATGGTCAGCCATGACCGAGGGGGGCCTAAGAAGAAGATTTTAAATTAATTTGAACAAATATCCTTCCAATACCAACATACTTTATTTAATCTTAATGTTTTTAATTTAAATATTGCCTCTGTTGCATTTTGTCATAAGTTTGGAATCAAATGCTGAAAAATCTGAAAATAGAACTGAAAATGTGGAATATCGGACATCTGTGGAAAGGTAAATAGAGGTAATGTTTCTGGCCATTGATCCGTCATTAAAACCGAAAATCTAAATGTACATGCGTGTTTTAAATTGAAGGGAAATGTGAGAAGTAGACAGAACAAAACAAATATCTGTTATCGGAAACCAACTTTAACAGATTTGATGGAGGGGCCTCTGCCCACTCTCCCCCCTGCTCCCCGACAGAATCTCCTTAATCCCCTTGGTCCACTTCCTCTGCCCTTTCTTTGTCGTACTTAACCATCAAGGCTGACCAGGTGGGGAAAGAGCTGAGCAAGCTCTGCCCAGGCAAAGCCACGGGTCCCGATGGTGTCAGCCCTACGGTACTCGAAACATGTGCCAGCTAGTTGTGCGGAATACTCCAGCATATCTTCACCCTGAGCCTGGAGAGGGTTCCTGTAATGTGGAAGACATCCTCCCTGGTTCCTGTGGATGTGCAGTTTACCAAGAAGTATAAGTACCCTGGAGTTTTTCTGGACAGTAAACTGGACTGGTCCAGGAACGCTGACAATAGACAATAGACAATAGACAATAGGTGCAGGAGTAGGCCATTCAGCCCTTCGAGCCAGCACCGCCATTCAATGCGATCATGGCTGATCACTCTCAATCAGTACCCCGTTCCTGCCTTCTCCCCATACCCCCTCACTCCGCTATCCTTAAGAGCTCTATCCAGCTCTCTCTTGAAAGCATCCAACGAACTGACCTCCACTGCCTTCTGAGGCAGAGAATTCCACACCTTCACCACTCTCTGACTGAAAAAGTTCTTCCTCATCTCCGTTCTAAACTGTTTAAGGGACAGAGCCGTCTGTACTTTCTGTACTTTCTGAGGAGGCTCCGTTCTTTCAACATCTGCAGTAAGACGCTGCAGATGTTCTATCAATCAGTGGTGGCCAGTGCCTTCTTCTGCGCTGCCGTGTGCTGGGGTAGCAGGACGAAGGCTGTGGACACCAACAGAATCAACAAGCTCATCAGGAAGGCTGGCTCCATCCTGGGAGTGGAGTTGGATTCATTGAAGGTGGTCTTGGAGGGGAAGATGCTCCTCAAACTGTGGAGCATCTTGGACAGTACAGCTCACCCCCTTCATGACACACGGGTCAAGTAATAGTGATAGACTTTTCCCCTCAAACTTAAATGCAAATATCTTAGGTCATCCATTTTACCAAACCAACAGTGACACAGATTTGATGCTGTTAAATTAGTCCTAAAATCAGATAATAAGAGCTTTATACTGCAAAAAGTTGTGAACACTGCCCAGTCCATCATCGGCTCTGACCTCTCCACCATCGAAGGGATCTATCGGAGTTGTTGCCTCAAAAACGCAGCCAGCATCATCAGAGACCCATACCATCCTGGCCACACACTCATTGCACCCCTGCCATCGGGAAGAAGGTACAGGAGCCTGAAAATGGTAACGTTGAGGTTCAGGAACAGCTTCCCTACAGTCATCAGGCTATTAAAAACTACAACCTCAAATAAGCTCTGAACCTCAATAGACATTATTATTATTATTGCACTACTATGGTTTGTTTTTGAGTATGTGTGTGTATGTATAGGTATGTGTGTATGTGTATATATATATATTATATGTATGGATTTGCATATAGGAGGGCAGGAGGAATACGTGGCTACGGTAGCGAGTCTGGGTCAAAACGTTGTCGTAGAGTAGGAGGGCAGGAGGAGGCGGGCAGAGGACAGCAGGAGGAACCAGTTCCAGGTGAGGCAGAGGTTCATCTGCACCTCCTCCAACCTCATCTATTGTATCCGCTGTTCCAGATGTCAACTCCTCTACATCGGCGAGACCAAACGCAGGCTTGGCGATCGTTTCGCTCAACATCTTCGCTCAGTCCGCCTTAACCAACCTGATCTCCCGGTGGCTAGGCACTTCAACTTCCCCTCCCACTCCCAGTCTGACCTTTCTGTCATGGGCCTCCTCCAGTGTCATAGTGAGGCCCATCGCAAATTGGAGGAACAGCACCTCATATTTCGCTTGGACAACTTACAGCCCAGCCGTATGAACATTGACTTCTCTAACTTTAGATAGCTCCTCTGACCCTCTCTTCCCCTCCACCTTCCCAGTTCTCCCACTGTCTTCTTGTCTCCACCTATATCCTCTCTTTGTCCCGCCCCCCTGACATCAGTCTCGACCCGAAACCAATTCCTTCTCTCCAGGGACGCTGAGTTGCTGCAGCATTTTGTGATACCTTGGATTTGCATATATATACATATGTGTGTACTTGTGGGTATGTGTATATATTCACACTGAACGTTTTTTTCTCTCGTTTATCATATTGTTTACAGTGTACTATGTTTACATATTCTGTTGTGCTGCAGGAAGTGAGAATTTCATTGTTCTATCTGGGACACATGACAATAAAACACTCTTGACACTTCCTGTTTTTGATCTTGTTTGTTTAACTGGGGGGGGGTCTGTCCCTTCTTTGTGAATGACTATCTTGCATCTGACCTTAGTTTTAAGTTCCTCACAGGTGGATACATCTTTTCTTCTCCACTCTTACTAATCCTTTCATATTTTTATATTTATTTCAGTATGTTTTTCAGAGGCCAAAAATAAGCAACACAAGAAAATTACATGACTTCCTGATGCTGGTCAACTTTGTGAAGATTAAATTTAAATTTTTGATCAGCAATGTTCCGTGACGGAAAGGAAGCCAGGTTCTTGACTGGTGAATCATCTCAAGATGCAGAGCAGCTTTCCCAAATAATAACTTCCAACATTCAGAAAATCGGATGGCATTGTAAGTTGAAGTATCTTTCTATTGACAACGTAAGCAAAAACAACATAACTTAAGGGCCTGTCTTACTTAGGCGATTTTTTAGGCTACTACAGGCGACTAGGTTGTCTCCACATGGTCGCTGGGGTGTCTGTCGCCTGTATGGTCGTGAGTAGTCTCCAAAGAGTCTTTCTGGTCGCCGCGGGATTTTCAGAATGTTGAAAGATTTTTGGCGACAGTGGGTTTGACACCAATGAGCGTAGCTTGATGTATCCTGACGTAGGTGCTGTCCTAGGTTGTCGCCAGGTGACGTAGGTTGTCGCCAGTGCTGACTTCGGTGAATTCCATTGGCGACTACCTACGTCAACCGGCGACAGGTACCGGCATCAAAGCTGGATGCCAAAATGACATGAATTGTCTTCAGTTTTCGCCGACAGGATCGTAGCTTGTAGCTTTTCGCGAATGGATGTAGGTTGACTTGTGGTCGTAGATGCGGTTGTAAGTGGACGTCCTACTCACGACGATTGGGTCGCCGGTTGTCGGTCGCTGGCCATAGCTTGACGTAGATTAGGTGGTAGGTTGTTGTAGCTTATCATAGACATTGTCGTAGGGCGGGTCCAGTCGCCGGTTTTTCGGCGACCTGCTACAACTATGACAGTCGTCTAAAAAATTGCCTAAGTGGGACAGGTCCTTTAGTTATGAAGTAATGGAAAACAATATTGTTGTTTATTGCAGATAAAGTTGGTCACAAGACTGCAAATCGAGACACTCCAGAACCCAGCAGTTGATCGGAGAGTCTTTATCTCCATTTCTGTCACCTACCTCTGTAATAGCTTCTCAATAGATTGCATACATTCTTCCTTATCTTTAACCTGTAGGTGAATTCAACATTCACTGTTTATATAAAGATATCTGTCCTTCTGCAGTCATCTTATTCCTTGCATTTAATATTGTGCATGGAATGCTTGTATAGTTTGTTTCTGGGTTCAAGCAGCACCAGTATGAAATTCTTACCAACAAACTCAGCATTGAAATTACCAGAGTGGCATAAATTTGCTGTACTTGACCATTAGTTGCACAATGAAAGTGGCTGAACATGTTGCATTCCTATTTCCTTATGACATAACCTTTCAGTCTATTGAGTTAATGCCATCCCACAGAACAATCAGAGCCCCCATGCCCCTGTTAATCTCCCATATAACATGGAACAGTACAACACAAGAACAGGCCCTTCAGCCCATAATGACTGTGCCGAACACGATGCCAAAACCAACTCTTATCTGTCTGCACATATTCCTGCATTCCCTGCATATCTATATGCCTATTAAAAGCTCTCTTGAATGTCACTATCGTATCGGCCTCAACGATCATTCCCACAGCACATCCCAGCACTTGCCACACTTTGTAAAAAAAACTTTCCCCGCACATCTCCTTTAAACTTTACCACTCTTACCTTTAAAGTTATGCCTTCTCTTATTTGATTTTGTCAATCTGGGAAAAATATTTTGACTGTCTATTCTATCTACGCCTCTCATAATTTTATATACTTCTATCAGGTCTTCTGCAACCTCGGGTGTTCCAGCGAAAACAATCCAAGTCTGTCCAACTACTCCCTGTAGCTAATGCCCCCTAATTTAGGCATCATTCTGGTAAACCACCTTTGCACCCTTTCCAAAGCCGCCACATATTTTCTGTGGCGACCAGAACTGCATGCAATATCCAAATGTGGCCCAACCAAAGTCCTACAAAACTGTATCATGACCTCTTGACTTTTATACTCAATGCCCTGATCTGTGAAAGCAAGCATACCATATGGAAAGCCGGCATACCATAACCTATCAATTCACATTACCATCAATTTACAATCCACATTACACCGGTGGGACATTATGGTAGACAATTAACCTAACAATCCACTCGTCCTTGAAATGTGAGTGGAGAACTATGCAGTTGCAGAGAGAATACACAAAATCCCTACTGATAGCATTGGAGGTCAGGATTGAACCTGGGTTGCTGGAGATGTGAGACTGCAGGAATACTAGCTATATTACTGTTGTGCCCACAGTGCCAATTCTTTCAGGAGTGCAAGAATGCGCTTTTATTGCTCATTATATAATTCTGATCATGAAAACACATATCTTGGAAAAGTGAGCTTTTTCCTTGATAAACTAGTATTGGGGATTTTTTTCTTTCATTTGTTATTTTGATAGTTTAATTTCAGCTATATTTAATTATTTGTATTGATACACATTCCAATTTTTTATTTTCTGCTTTATACTTAATTGTGCTCTAAAATGAGGATACTTACTCAATCTGTAGAATATTGTTGCGTGTGCATGCTTCTTCTTGTTAGAACAAGCAATACTAGAAAAGATGCTGGATTTAGAGGAAACGTACTGAGATGCCTGCATAAAATAAGTCGTTAAACAAGTGTCACTATGAATGTGATATGTTTGGTTTACATGTTGTATGTGTAAATATAAATCAGATCAATTCTACCTCATGTAAACTGTTACTTAGCTTTCATGGCTTTAATATGCTAAAAAATAATTTTGTATTAATTTGAGAACCTTTCATTTCAGCTGCAGAAATCCAAAGGATTTTAAACCAACTTGGAAAACCTCAGGATAACGTAGAACTTCGGCAACAACTGTGAGTATGATGCATGAATACTAATTCCTCATCAGAAGTGAGGATTTAAACTGTTTTGGTAATTTAAGGAAGGATAAAGCTTCAACGAGGACAGTCTACCCAAAACAATAAGATATAGAGGCTTTAGCCTGTTGTTGCAAGTAACACTTATTCTGTTTAGTACTAACCAGTGATCGCATACCAGCAAAATAAAAATCAAACTTTCCTTCTGATATTCAACAATCAAGAGCAGTGCCACTATAAACCTGTCTGTGCAATTAAGTTTTAGATCTAAGTATGCAAGCTAGGTGCAAGTTGTCTTGTGGTGCTGATCATTTGGTGTTTTTGCCTAATCATTTCTGGTGAACTGACAATGCCTAAATGTTCTCTTGTATTTTTTGTGATTAATTACAACAACGATAATTTGTATTAAATATTTCCTTCCAATGTTAGTCAGCAGAAGCAACAGTTCGTCAATCATCTGGCTAAAGAAACAGAGAAGCACATAAAGGAATTTGGATCATTAGCAGCTGTAAATGAACAGGTGAGGTTCTTTGATTTGATAACATAATCTGCCAGTGCCTTTGAATTCTGATTTATTCAAGAAGTTTTAAAATAAAAATTATTAGTAGAATATTTTATTAAAACATTAAAAAAGGCAACCTAACAGTCCAAAGACGATAGCCCTACACAAGATTGTAACCAATGCCAAATGTTAATTAGCATTGATTAAAACATTGTAACTGGGTAACTTCAAATTTAATACATCAAATTCCTTTTTAAAGTAATTTTACTTAAATGACAGAACAGCCTTTGTGCTTGGTTTATCTTTGCAATATTTTCTTGTGGCTATGACTATTGGCTTGATGAAATCTTGGATTAATCGCCATAGCTTGTGTACAATTTTATTTGCAAAAATTGATGTTTCTTTAAAATACACATTTTTGTCTTAGCGTCAAAGAAAGCTACAGAAAGATCGTTTAGTTGCTGAATTCACTACAGCATTGACTAATTTCCAAAGAATTCAAAGAGAGGTTGCTGTAAAGGAAAAAGAATTTGTCGCAAGAGTACGTGCTGGTTCACATCTGTCTGTAAGTATTCATCATGCATTGAAATTAAATAAGGAAAGGAATCTTAATTTCATTTGAATTTCTCTGTGGTCATTCAACACCTTGCTCTCAACTGTTTTTGTCATTATTTCAGAAACTAATAAACCAACTGCTTTGGTAAGTTTCAATGAGGTTCCTGCTTATTCTCCTAAATTACAGCGAGTACAGGCCCAGTGCAGCCAAATGCTCATCATAAGTTAACCCACTCATTTCTGTGGTCATTCTTGTAAACCTCCTCTGGACCCTCTCCAGGGCCAGCACATTCTTCCTCAGATATGGTGCCTAATATTGCTCACAATACTCCAAATGCCACCGGACCAGCATTACATCCCTGTTTTTGTATTCTAGCCTTCTTGAAATAAATGCTAGGATTTATTAAATCTTCCTATTAAATCTTTTCACTCTCACCTGAAACCTATGTTCTTGATTCCCTTACTATGGGTTAAAAAACTCTGTGCATCTATCCTATCTATTCTCCTCATATCTGCCTCATTAGTTTACTTGTGTAGGAAGGAATGGCAGATGCTGGTTTAAACCAAAGATAGACAAAAAAAGCTGGAGTAACTCAGCGGGTCAGCCAACATCTCTGGAGAAAAGGAATAGGTGACGTTTTGGGTTGAGCTCCTTCTTCAGACCCGAGGAAGGGTCTCGACCCGTTGAGTTACTCCAGCTGTTTGTTCTTTTATTAGTTTACGTGACAGGAAATGCTCAATTTTCAATAAGTATACAGTTTGACAAGCTTTTGCAATTCAATTCTATAAACTGGTGTAAGCTAATAATTGTGCTTCTACATTTGCATTTTTCTAAATGCCTTAACATTTCTTTCATGCTTCATATTGTCTTCATCAACTTTTTTTTAATGCTTGAATCCTTTTGCCTTGGGTTCTCTTACCAGGGCAACTGTCTTCACAACATCTATCCCAGAGAGCACAATCTGCTTAATCTTTCATAAGATAAACCATTTAGTCTAGGAATCAATCATGCAAACTTTCTCTTAACACTCTCTACAAACAAGGGACTGAGATTGCATGTGATACCCCACATGTAGTCTCACAAATGACCTATAAGATGGCAGTAAGATTAAACATGTTTATTCCATTTCCCTTGTAAGAAGAGGCATTCCATTCCATTTGCCTTCACAATTACCTGTTTTTTGTACAAAGACATCAGATCTCTCAGAGCAAGTACAAAAATGAGCCTTGCACCATTATATTCAAGCCTTTCATTTCTTCCATCTATTTTCTTTCTTTATTCCATTTGCCATTATTTCTATCCACCTAACCGCTCACACGCACACACACCTTGGCAGACTGTCTGCAATTTAATTTCCTGCCTATCTTTACATTGTCGGAAAACATCATCAATCTATTTTTATATAATTCCCTGAACATCATGAGATCCTGTTTGGCCTATTTGTGGGAGTTTGTCAAAACCAAAATCACTGCAACCACTGTTGTCCATCTACTGGTTACTTTGTCAAAGAGTGATAATTACTTTGTTGAATATTATTGGACTATATTGGTTTGATATGGGTATTATAAATACCGCTGTGACTATGAATTGCTGACCTTATTATTGTAAAGGGGGCCACTAGCTGTCATTTCGTCTTCTGGGTACCATGCCTGTTTCCAACGAAGATTTAAAAATCTCATTCAGAGCCCCAGCAATCTCTTCCCTTGCCTCACATAGCAGAGTGGGATAAATGTCATGTGGCGCTACGAGTTTATCCAAGTTGTGTACCTGACTTTGCCGAACATTTTACCTTGTCCTTCACTGAATCCTTGGGCTACAATGTCCACTCCTTTTGTGAATACCAGTTCAAAAGTATTCATTTACCTCTGGGCCTCACCTATGCCACCTGGCTCCAAGCACAGATCACCCCTATTGTCCTTAATATGCCCTGCTATTTTCCTGGTTATTTTTTTGCCCTTAAATGACATAAAATAGCTTCATATTTACCTCAAACTTGCCAGCCAGTGATATTTTGTGACTTCACTTTGTCCTCCTAAGCGCCTCCTTACACTTGTTACACACCTGATAGGCCTCCCCTGTCTAGTTCTTCATCTGTCAGATATTTCTTTCTAAGTAATGTTTTATATCAACCCGATCCAGAAATGGCAAGGACTCTGGAATGCTTAACAAACAACTTGTGCTTGTGTTGCTTGGAGAGGATAATTAGTATCAGCAAACCCATGTTTACTGCCGCGTGTGTGTCTGTTTTATTTTTATCATCAATGCTAACTATTTTAGATACAGGTACACCACTGATTTTCTGACACCCTTGGATCCAGAGCCTTGCCGGATTGTCTTTTGCCGGATCAACAGAGGTCACGCAATAATAATTCAGCAATACACCTCTGACCCACTAATTATACCCCCCCCCCCCCCCCCATGTCTCTAAAACACCATGAACTGCCAGAAACCTAAATAAAACAAATATTCAATGTAAATTAAGTTTACAATAAAACTTGTATTTCTTGCACGGGATCAGTTAATGAATTGACTTTGGATGTCCCGATGAGGGTCGGATTGGCAGCCGCCCGTGGGGCCAGAGGATATTTCTTGTGCACCCTTGTAACTTTGTCCGGATTAAAGGAGGTGCCGGACCATCAGTTGCCTGAAAATCGGTGGTGTTCCTGTATATATGAATAATGTGAAAGCATTTTAAAAAGGGCTGTTAGAGTGAGAACTGAAATTTTGAAAATCTAAACTGTAGGTGCCGGAGATCTGAAATTTTGGAAATCAAATCTGTAGGTGCTGGAAACCTGAAATAAAACAGAACATGTTGAAAACATCTAACAGGTCAAACATTATGTGTGGAAAATGAATTTTTAAGATTTGACCCAACTTCAAAACTTAAAATTTCACTTGGATGAATGTTAATAGATGATGAAGCAGCAGCATATTGACAATCATTTTAAAGATATTGATCATGTCTTTAGTTTACTTTTTAGATCCATTTGCATTGATTTAATATTTGTCTTTTCCTCTGTGTGACTTAAAATGTTGAGTATTGGTTAGTTTATACATTCCACTTCTGTAACCTAAGAGCGATGCCATGCCGTCTGGAGCTATGCTCCTGGTAGGGTCACCCATGGCGGTAAGGTCAAAGGGGAGGTCCCTGACAAAGGGTAATCCAACCAAGACCTCAACGATGGAACAGGCGGAGGGAGGATGATGGCTGACTTCAGTGGAGCGTCACAACGGCTGGGAAGGCGGATGAAGGCTGCAGCAGAAAAGGATCCCCGGTTGTCTTGGACTCCATGCCACTGGATCCTGACCCAGATCTGTCAAGGACCGTGTGGTGCTGTCTGTGCACCAGTCTTCCCACGTTAAACAAAGTCACGCACAGGCGTCCTCCCAAGAGGACAGTTATACTCGCTTCGAGTGACCACCAATGATAATGACTTCTGCACTGAAAGCAGCCAGAGACTTTCATTACTCAGCAGTTCAGTTGTACTGAAAGATTGCAGATAATTGTGGATCGCTGTCAACAAAACTTAACAGTTGATGGGTGGGAGATCCTCCACTTCCGGTGACATGATAGAGGACTGACTTTACCAGAGTGAGTGGTAGAGAGGGCATCAGCTCTGTGATCAGTAAGTGACTTCATCAATCCAGCCACCTTCCTACCTGAAAACAAATCTACTTCTAGTTGGTGGATTGAATGTTCTGGCCCATGTAGCCAAATAGGGTAGTTCTCAAATGACAGTTATTTTTGTATATTCTGGGAAACTTAACAACCTGTTTATTGTGTAAACAGCATTTAAGTCGTCTGTAAATAATGGACACTTTCACTTTCAGTATTGAGACATGACCAATCAGAATATTGAGATTGAACTATTGTGCCAAGGTATTAAATTTATTGCTTTCTAATTGGACTAATAACTGATCTGTCTCTTGAGCATTTTGATAACTATTTTTCTCCTCTGTTATTGAGATGAATGCATTTTCTGTTAGGTGTTAAAGGCTTTTCAAAAACAAGAGCCAAGTTGGAAAATGTTAATAGCTTCCCTAAGGAAAATGTTTATATCTTGTTTATAATTAACGACGGTTTGTTCGGTGTCAGATAAGTTCTCTTCCCCATGTTCACTGTGGGTCAACTTTGTAATTTCAAGTGAAAACCTCCAATTTGAATTCAAGAATTGAGAGAAATATGCATTTGCGGTGTGATGCACGATGTCAAATAGAAAGGTACCTTGCTTCCAGACTGAATTTCAATGAAAACTAAGCAGAAGAATGTTCATTTTACTTTGATTTCTCTGAGAAATGTTGAATTTCTGTACATTGATTGGATGGAAGGATGGTTTATATATTACTAGAATTTGGAAAATTGGCGTAACCTGAATAGTTTTGCTCCCAAAACTAAAACAGAAAATACTGGAAATATCCAGCAGGCCACTGACATTTCAACGTCAAACATGCCTGATCTGCCATACATGCACACCATTTTCAAATTACAACACCTACAGTTTTTTTCCTTTGATGTTACAGAATTTTGGGTTCTTATTAAACTTATAATGGGAACGTGGCAGTTCGATAGAAGCTGCAAATCATCAACTGGAGAAGGTTTGATGTGGCTGCCAGAAAAAAAACTGGCCTTGAAAGTGGATTGGAATGGTGGAATTGGAGGCTGTACAATCTTACTGAGTAGCTGGGCAAGCCATTAAGAGGCCATGTGGCTTCCAACTTCTAATTACCATACGTATTAGCCACAGCAGGAGGCCACTTGATTGATTTAATTATAACTTAAACTCGACATTCACTTGTAGGTGACCTTCAATTCCCCCGCCATCTTACTATATCATGAATCTATCCACCCCAGCATTATGAATATTCAAAGACTACTTTGATTGCTTTCCGGAAGAGAGTTCCAAAGAGAAACGCTCTTGAGAGAGAAAACTTTACCTCATCAGTCTTTAATGGATGACTCCTTACATTTAAACAATGTTCCTAGTTCTGGATTTTCTCACAATTAGAAACATCCTCTCCACAATAACCCTCTCAAGTTTCTTCAGGATCTGTAGGTTTCAGTCAAGCCCTCCTCATTAGAATCATAGACCCATACAACTCAGAAACAGGCCCTTCATTCCCAATGTCATACATCGTAGAAGCTGATATCGTCAATTTATTTCCCTGCAAAAGCTGAGAAAATTTGTACAGATTTTAAAGGAACAATCGGCATAAGTCAACTTTATAATAAGATGCATGACATAGTTGTGCATCCCACTATGTACCACTGTATATTTTGGTGCATATTTAATTTTTTCCCATCTTTTATTTATTTTTCAGACGGGTGTGCCTGACAGTCAAAAAGGAGGGATTCTGCTGTCTCTTGAAAGGTAAATATTATGTTTAGCTGCACCAGTTATGTATACAATAATACAACGCTTATTTTCTTGCAGTACACCATCCAATTGCATTGTTCTAATTCAATTGATGACCAATACCGACACCAAATAATGAAATTCTTTTGTTTCGTTGGCCAACTTATTTAGTTGGACTGAAAAATTCATAAGCAGCACAATAGACTACATATTTATAAGGGGTTTCATTTTGTACGGGGAGATTGAATAGCTAATCAGATATGACAATATATATTGATCAAAACTATTGAGATTATTTTAAATAGGAGTCACATTTCATACTATAACTTGTAAAGCATTATCTTATGTTTAATGTTTCCCTCACCTCTTAAAGTTGTATGGATTAACTTCTTAAATTAAATTCTGTGCTTTTCAAAACAAATTTATACTTTTGAAGCTGTTTATATTTATGTTTATGTATTTTGCACTTTATAAAAAGTTTAAAATAGTTCAATAATAAATTCAACTTTCTAGTTTGCTGAATTCTTCAACATGATGTAGCAGCTCAGATTATAATGTGCTCTCCAACTCCCTCCCCTCCTCCCTCCCTCCCTCCCTCCCTCCCTCCCTCCCCCCCCCCCCCCCCCCCCCCAGTATTGATGTTTGATGGCAGCAGCATCAGCAGAAATAGCTTAATATCAACTTTTCACTTTGGCTATTGACTGTAAAACTTGAATTTTATCATTTGTTTAGATTTGATCACCATCAATCAGACTTTGTTGTGGGTGATTTAGTTGAATATAGTTGAAGATCTGGAGGGAAGAACAGTAAATATTTCAGGTTGATGAACTGAAAAGGTTAGAAATAACAAGCTTTCAGATACAACATGAAGTGTTAAAGTCTGGTAGGGTAGAGAGTAGCATAATTAAATAACTTGAGTATTAATACTTGGTTTTAATGTTTTATAATGTAGTCCAAATCAGTTGCAAGATCAAGTAGAAGATGGGATTACAGAAGAAGACCTGGCGCTCATTAAAGAGAGGGAGAATGCTATTCAGCAACTGGAGGTATGTTGCTTGTAATAGATAATGCTTGATAAAGTGTTTAATTGTGATGTAACATTTTTATAATTGTATTTTCACAATTGTATTATTCACTAGATGACTTGATGGGTAGCACTTTTCTGGCACAAGATTTTTAATGCTGAGAATTATGTGATATTATGGATTGAAACCGTATTTAAAAGAAACTATTGCTGGAGTAACTCAGCAGGTCAGGTATTTTCCAGCACGTTCTTTTTTTTCCTATTGCATCTGCAGTTCCGTGTGTCTATATACACGTTACTTTCTGGTTTTCTTATATGCTAATACTACGACATTGATGTGTTGGTGAGGGTCTCAGTGGCCTCCAGACCAAAATACATTTAATTTTCATTGTGAGAGAAATCTATCACCTTTGAGGACTTGAATTTACATTTGCATTTATGTTACTGCTGAAATCACATAAATAGGTTGTAATTGGAACAGGTTTGGAAATACCAGGTCCCCACCTGTCCATTCCTTCTACAGATGCTGCCGACCCCGCTGAGTTATCCCAACACTTCGTATTTTGTTATAATATTTAATTCCTTGTTTTGATTGCCTCATAATCATTCCTTGAAAATGGCCATCAGATTATACTCGTGCATTTCAGCTTGTGCTATCGTTCATCTATTTTGCTGTAAATGTTATATGCTTTCATATAGTTTTTTAATTTTCTCTTTACTTTTATCTGCTATTTTGGCTTTATTTGCTATTTCAGTTATGCCTCATTTCTGTCTGTTCCTACCACATTGATTTTTCATTGTGCACAATGCATTCCTGCACTATTGCCGTATCCTTTTATCTTTAACTGTCTAAATTTCCCCTCTTAACCATACACCTTCCACCATTTAGTTTTAACCTTGTCTACAGCCCTAATTATTCAATTTGACAGAATACTGGTCCTAGACAATTCGAGTGAAAACCACTCTAATGGAACAGCTCCTCTTCCCCCAATATTTGTGCCATTGCCACAAGAGTTAAAATCCACTTCTCCCACACAAATCCTGATCCACATATTCAACTCTCTAATCTAATTGACCACAGACCAATTTACAAATAGCTTGGGTAGTAATTCAATGATTATTACGATGGTTCTATTTTAATTTAGATCTTGCCTGCTCAAACCCAACTGCTGTACTTCCTTTGTTGGTCCAATGTGTGCCATTGCAACTGGATCTGTCCCCACCCATATTTTTCCTCTTTAGACTTGAGGAAATGACCTTAATCCTGGTACTCGATGGGCATCACAGCCCACCAGCTTGTGACTTGAGTGAACAGTATCCATCCAGTACCCATTCCTGCAACAATATTTTCCCCTATCACTACTGTACTCCTTTTCAATCCACCAGCTTGTATGGCTCTATTTGCTATGTTGTAATGGTCAGTTTGCTCATTATCCTGGAGCCCTGTTCATATTTACATGGGTTGCAAGAAACATACAACCCATGTGAGGTTCGGCTGTTTCAATTCAACATTCTAGATCCCTATACTTGCCTCTTGACATGTTCTCTCATCCTGAATGTTGACAGAATTTATAGTACTTAGAGTTATAAAAATGTATAGTGCAGAAATAGGGCCTTTGACCCACTATGCCCATGCTTATCTTTTTGCCCATCTACATTGATCCCATTTGTCTATATTAATATATCCATCTAAATGCCCGTTAAACATAATAATTGTGTAGGAAAGAACTGCAGATCCTGGTTTAAATCGAAGATAAACACAAAATGCTTCAGTAACTCAGCGGGATAGGCAGCATCACTGGAGAGCATCTCTGAAGAAGGGTCTCGACCCGAAACGTCACCCATTCCTTCTCCCGCTGAGTTACTCCAGCATTTTATGTCTAACATAATAATTGTATCTGATCCCACTACCACTACTGGCGAAGCGTTCCAGGTATCAACCACTCTGTGTTTTAAAACAAATCTTACCCTTGAGATCCCTTTTAAAAATCATTCCCCTCGCCCTAAACCTATGCCCTCTTGTTTTTATATCCCAACCATGGAAAGAAGATCTGTGTATGTTTCTTATAATCTTGTATGTTTCTGTCAAGCCACCCATCAGTCTACTTCATTTCAGGAAAAAACAAATTGAGCCCACCCAATCTCTCTCTATAATAATCTGGTAAACTAGAAGTTTATTAATTTTAATAAGCTGCTATAAACATAATGCCACTTCTGTTCATTTCAGTGTGATATCCTGGATATTAATGAAATATTCAAAGACTTGGGAATGATGATTCATGAACAAGGAGACCTAGTCGGTAAGCATCTGGTATTCCAATTGTGTTTTGATTGTGTAGTCTTGTGTTCTTTTTTATATAGATGCAGCAATAAAAAAAATATAGAAAATAATGGTGGTAGTAACAGTATCTTCTGTAAATTTTGAGATGGCGTAAAATTATTTGTTAGTTTATATTATTTCTAGAACCTATTACTTTTTAACTCCCTTTTAAAATTTAACATTTTAACTTCCTTTCCCATACCCATACTGCCCTTTCTGTCCTGGGCCACCTGCAGTGCCAGAGTGAGGCCACATGCACATTGGAGGAACGGCACCTCATATTTTGCTTGGGAAGCTTACATAGAAACATAGAAAATAGGTGCAGGAGTAAGCCATTCGGCCCTTCGAGCCTGCACCGCCATTCAATATGATCATGGCTGATCATCCAACTCAGTATCTCGTACCTGGCTTCTCTCCATACCCTCTGATCCCTTTAGCCACAAGGGCCACATCTAACTCCCTCTTAAATATAGCCAATGAACTGGCCTCAACTACCTTCTGTGGCAGAGAATTCCACAGATTCACCACTCTCTGTGTGAACCTACAACCTAGTGGTATAAATTTTGAATTATTTAATTGTAAGTGACTTCTACGAACACTTCCCTCACCCTCCTGTCCTCCCCTTTTCCCCTTCCTCCACTCTCATAATTTAACCAGTTCCACAGCTTGCACAATGTATCCCTCGTGGGATCTCACCTTCCCTAGCCAACAATTGGCTTACCAAGGAACTACCCTGCCTGAGGTCATTTATTGCCAGCCCTGATATGTCCTGATCATTTCTCACCTCCAGTTCAGTTCTCCTCACCTCTTGTTGCAGTTGGCAGCACAGACATGCAGAGCCACAGTCTCCTCATCCTCTTGTGCCTTTTAGCAGCTAATTTAAAATGATATGAATAAAAACTACTTGTTGATGTTGCCCAATGTCATTGAACATGGAGCATGGAACTGGAACAGTGCCTTCTGCCCACAAAATCTGTGCTGAACATGATGCCAAGAACAACTCTTATCTGCCTACACATAATTCATATCACTCCATTCCCTGCTTATCCATGTGCCTATCCTCAAATATATTAAATGCCATAATTGTATCTGCCTTCACCACCATCCCCAGCAATGCGTCTAGGCACTCGCCGTCCTGTAAAATAAAACTTGCTCCACATATCTCCTTTAAACTTTACTCCTCTCACTTTAAAGCTATGCCTTCCAACATTTGATATGTCCATCCCGCGCAAAGGTCTTGTCATGACTTGTCAGCCAAAATTCTGCATTTATACTAAAGTTGAGTTTACAGTTAAATCTTAATAAAAAGTGTTTGAGTTTTATGTCTGAATCATGTGAAATGTAACAAATTGAACAATTCCTGTGGACAGGTTATTAGGGCTAGGTGTTTCAGAGATATGTTGATGGACTATGAAAAGAAATTTAAAGAAGTGAAAGTGAAAAGGTGAGCTCAGGTCAAAGCTGAGGCATTTGTGGATTTGTGCACTAGCTATTCAAGCCTGAGACTTGTGGAGGGCTGAGTCTTACCACCAGGGGGCTATAGTTGGAAAGCATGAAGTACTTTATTTTGTGTGAGCACATGGTGACGTAGGTTAAAGTTTATTTCAGCATCACAATATTTAAAGTTTTTGGAAGGAAGCAATTAAAATAATCAAGATAAAGAAGGGCAAACTTTAAAAAAGCCCGAGGAGTAAAGTGAAGAAAATTGAAAGATTCAGTGATATTATGAATGGCATGCATTTTGAAGTTGATCTTTCTCTAAATTAAAAATCTGGTATTAAAGTCCATAAATTATAGTGCAGTTATACGTGTAACTATATGCAATTTTTAAATATAGGAGTCATGAGTTCCAAATATATGTCTATAACTGTCAAATTCTAACAGGCATGGTGTGTAATGGAAAAATACAAGGTTATAAAGAACCAGCAAGCTGCCTGATGTGGGATATGACAACATACTGCTCCCTTTTTCCTGCTTACAACTAATTACCCAGAATCAGAAGTCATGGGCTTCAATTCAATGCTATTCAAAACATTTAGAAACGAAAAGGGAAGTGTCTGTTTAATATTAATCCCTCAATTATCTGATTATTTACTCTTTCTGTAGATAGCATTGAAGCCAATGTGGAAACTGCTGAAGTACACGTTCACGAAGCAAACCAGCAACTCAGTAGAGCAGCTGAATATCAAGTAAGGCCTTTTCTGAATAACAAATGGATTATGGCAAGAAAATTAGGCGTTTGAGAATGAAAATTTACACCTGGAAAGCATTCACTATTTTTGATCTAATTCTAAGCTAAATAAGCATGTTCTGCTGCGAAACTGTTGGCCTGCATTATGCTGTTTATTGTATAGTGCTTAATCTCTCCTATACATAGGATCCACAAACTGATAAATTTGTGTGTTTTTTTGGAACACAATCTGAACAAAGTAGTTAGGAGCACATTGAATTCCTTTGGCCTGCTCAGCCATTTAATAAGATGATAACCGATCCAATTGAACCACAACACCACAAGGAAAGCGTAGAGGTGTAGGAAAATTGTGGTGTTATGGTTCAATTGGATCGGCTATCAAGGAACAATTTACCACAACTGTTAAAATATTCAAGAAGTTCACTTCCATTGTCCATTGAAGGAAAAAAGTTCCATAGCCTCATAACTCTTCAAGGAAATACAAAATCACCTCAGCTTCATAAATTGGTAATCCCTTGATTTTAAGCATTGGCCCTAGTTCTGAATTTTCTTGTAAGAGGGAACATTTACACTATCAAGACCTTTCAGGATCTTGTATGTTGCGATCAGGTTACATCTTGCTCATTATATTCCAATGGATATAAACCTAGCTTGCAAAACCTTTTCTCATAACGCATTGCAAATCTTTACCCCTTCACTTAACCTATGAATAGTCTGTTTGCATATGTATGTCCTCTTCACAACTTAATTTCTGTTTTGATCACTTTCAATTTTATTAAAAGTAATTTACTTTTTTTACTTCCCATAGCGCAAATCCCGTAAGAAAATCTGCGTCTTAGTTATTGTATTGCTCATCCTTGCTGTGGTGGTGGGACTCATTATCTGGGCAACAGTGAAGAAATGAAGTCAGAAGATTAAGCAAAGTCATTGCACTCGAATGCCGGTTAGCATTAAACATAAAAAAATATTATTTACTGAAGGCAAATACTTTATTCAAATACATTTAGGAATTAAATATTCAATATGTGCTTTCTAACAATGTAATTGGAATTGTTTTGTGATTCAAACTGCCATGCTTCACTATTTCAGATGCCACTGTTTAAATGCTCAGGCCAAAACATGATTTGGATTTGTTTTGTTCTGCCAGGTTGCCATAACTAATTGCTAAGATCTGCTGGCTATTGTAGATTTATTTTAGTTTGATCTGAGTAACGGGCAAAAGTCATTCCATTAGGCATAAGAAGATGGACCAATGCCAAAATGGGCACTTCAATTTTCCATTAAAATTATGCCACTAATCTTTTATGTTTTGCTCATTGACAGCTTTGATTTCTTGGCTGTCCAAACGAATCATTAAATGAAGTAATAATGCACTTAGTCTTTATCAACTGTGTATCTACAGTCATCTTACTGAAAGTTAACTCGCAATTACCTAGTGTTTGCAATATTTGCACTGAATACAACCAGTCTGACTTTGTACCATATGCCCTTTGTATTGTGTATTAACTTAATGAACAATACAGAATAGACTATATTTGTATTCCAAGGGATGTATTAAACATTTTAATACACTCAAAATGACGCAACTTCTGTGCTTCTACATAGTTTTGCAATTTTGGATTTAAAATTAGACTGAATGGTATAAAAATCCAAATTCTGCTTAGATAAACCTTGTCAATATAATAGTGCTTTTTGCCGTCAACCAAGTTTAAACAATGTGGCATTTGAGGAATATTCGAATTCACAAACTTGAGCTCAATCAATGTCTGTTCTGCCACCTTCCACAGGACTTAAAAATTGAGACAATTTTGTTTTTACCATTCAAAGAGTAAAACAAAACAATGTCAAGTGACAAGTATTAGACTGGATAATCTTCAGCAAAGACGTGTGGAAAGAAAGGTGAATGAGATCCAATCAATGCAAGATTAATAAGGAAGTTAATCATTAACCATAAGACTTGGGCATAACCAGTGCATACAGGATCACTTCCGATTTCCCGGCACTCTTGGTCCTCTGTAGGTCCAGCCAGGATTTTCTGTTTGGCTGGACCTACAGAGGACATGTAATAATGATTTAACAATACACATCTGACCCATTAATTATATCCCACCCGTGATTCTAAAGCACCATGGACTGCTAGAAACTTAAATAAAACAAATATCAAATGTAAATTAAATTTTCAGCGACACCTGCATTTCTTGTACGGGCAGCCCAGGCGGCATTTGACAGGTTGATCTCGGAAGTCCAGATGAGGGTTAGATTTGTGGCTGCCCGCAGGCCGAGGCGTGGCTTTCCCATTGGAACTACCATACTGACCTCTGCCAACCTAAGATTTGTCGAATCTGCCGAAAATCTAATTGGACGTTCACATCTGCCATCCAACACAGGACTCTGAGAGGAGTTGAATGGTCCACCTAGGCCACTGGGAGGCTGAGATACCAGCCCACAAAGTTGGCCTCGGAAGTCAGCTATGGGAACAGATCTGTTAACTCCAGCCTGCCTGGAGTTCCAGAGGTCCAGCTGCAGGAGGCAAATTTGAACCGCCAAACGGCCATGGAAGTCCCATTGATGTCAAGATCAGCCGCCTCGCCCGGCCTAGGTACCAGATTTTCGAGGGGACTCTGGGGGAAGATTTCAAGTGCACTCTCATAATTTTGTCTGGACCATCAGTTGCCGGAAAATCAAACCAGGTTTGACTATTTGACGCACTAGCATCCTGGTGTCAATTTGTTATCTGGGCTTCAGTTGGTGTTGATGTCTTTCACTCTGCTGACAGCACAAACATCCATAGACATCCCTTCATTCAGCTGAGAGTCTATCCACACTGAGCCTGCATAAAATTAAAACCAGCTTTAATAGTAATCCCATTCAAATAAATGCAAGAAATTGGCTAGGAGAAAGGTAAGTGAAACTTTTCAGCTCATGGTTTGTTCAAATATTTTGTTTTTAAATGTTTTGTTTTACACTGGGCAGTAAAACAAAAAGCCCAACTTTTGTTAAGTCCTGTGATTCTTCAGGATTCACAAACATTTGGTTACTTTTACAGCAGTGAGCTTAAAAGTGTATGGTGGCACAGGTGAGAGTGCATGTGTGGTGCCCTGGCTATCAAAGCCCATTGGATTTCTGTGACTGGGAGCAGAGATGACATCTCAAGCTAGATTCTGCCATGGTGAAGTACTAGTAGCCAGGCTTCAAGTGCATCAGGATCACTGAAATTACTTGGCTCAAAGGCAGATGACAGTGATCTCAGGGCGGTGGATATCTGCCCCACTCTGTTTCTTGGAGTTGTCTTCATGTACAAAAATTATTTCTAAATTGTCTAGATTTCCTGGCACAAAGCCAACATAACAGTCCCCTTTGTGTGCCACCTATGTTATATAATTGGAATTGTGCTTAGTAAAACAAAACGTTTAAATATACCTATTAAATAAAAAACAGAAACATCTTAAATGATAGATAATAGTCTTTAGTTATAGAAAATGTTGGACTTTGGCAAACATGAGATTGCAACCCTAATGAGAAACAAGTTACTAAACGTTGTTAAATTAGACAATGTAGATGGTGTGCAGTTTTTTTTTGTCAGCATCATTATTTAAAATATATTGTCTTCTGTTAGATTCACTGGGAACATGTATGTTGCTATCCGGGAGACAGTTTAGAGCCTGCCCCCAGAATATAAGTTCTTGCCTTCATAGTATTAAATGGAACAAAAATGTTCCTCTTAAAACAAAATACCTGTTTTTGAGAAGTAAACTTGTAATGATTTTAAATCACTTTAGTTGACAAATGTCAATGAGAAATGCAGCTCAAGAATTATAGGCACAGTATTTCAAACAATATAGTGAAAGGTTAATAAACTAATAAAATCTTTTGATATGAGCTAGTAAATATTTCATGGAAAGACTGTAGCCAGAGGGTTAAAATAATCCGTTTTCATTAGTTTATCATCTGTAGTAATATAGTCTCTCATTTGTGATACCTTGAGTTGCTGATAAACTAAGCCACATTTCTCTAAAGTTTGTGTATGTAAAGAATTGTTTTCCCAGAATTGCAAGGATCCATGGAAATATGTTGGCAAAAGCATGAGACATGCTTTAAAAGCAGCATACTAGCCTTTGTCAATTTGGTAATAATGTGGCGCGTCGGAAGAGGCCCGAAATAAAGGCGAGAAGCCGGGTATTTCAGGACGTTCTGTTTTATTATTCCTCAGTTATCAGACCGGTCAAGTCTGCTGGAAAAGGCTTTGCACCCAAAACCTTGTCCTTATATACGTAGTACCGGACCGCCCCCCTGGACTGGTCCATTCCCGTGCCGAGGGGTCGGTAGTGGTATGGCCCGACCCTTGGGAGCCGCCACAGGACCCCCCACCCAGAACCGGAGGCACGAAGCGCACTGGTGGTCGCACAACCCGACCGGACCGTGTACGGTAATCGGTCGACAGAGGGGCCGGCGGAGGCACAGTTGGAGGGACAGGTGGTGGGACCCGCAAAGGTGGGCGACCTCGTGGCCGAGGCTGGGCAACCCGCACTGGTTGGTCAATGTCTAAGTGGGCCGGCTTCAGGCGGTCAATTGACACGGCCTCCGGCCGGCCCCCCATGTCCAAAACAAAGGTTGTCTTTCCGTGCTCCAGCACCCGGTAAGGGCCCTCATACGGCCTCTGTAGTGGCGTCCGGTGGGCGTCACGGCGCAGGAACACAAAGGCGCAGTCCCGGAGGGCCGATGGCACGTAAGGGTGGAATATCCCATGGCGGGACGTCGGCACGGGTGCGAGCTTGCCAACTCGCTCTCGGAGGCGCTGTAGGGTGGATGAGGGCGGTTCCTCTCGCCCCGGCAACGAGGGCACGAACTCCCCGGGCACCGTGAGCGGGGACCCGTATACGAGCTCCGCTGATGACGAAGCCAGGTCCTCCTTGGGCGCAGTCCGGATGCCCAGCGAGACCCATGGTAGCTCGTCCATCCAGTCGGGGCCAGAGAGTCGCGCCTTCAGCACTGTCTTCAGCTGCCGGTGGAACCTCTCCACCAGGCCTTTGCCTGCGGGTGATAGGTCGTGGTGTGGTGCAGCCGCACGCCCAACAGGTGGGCCATGGCCGACCACAGCTCAGAGGTGAACTGTGGCCCCCGGTCCGATGAGATGACCATCGGCACCCCAAAGCGAGCGATCCAGTGCGCGGCCAATGCACGAGCGCATGTAGCTGTGTCGGCCAGCGGTATGGCCTCCGGCCACCGTTTGAAGCGGTCCACCACCATGAGGAGGTGTGTGATGCCCCGGGACGGCGGGAGAGGGCCCACAATGTCCACGTGCAGGTGGGCAAAACGCCGGCAGGGTAGACCGATCTCCTGGAGTGGCGCCCGGATGTGGCGTTGGATCTTCGCCGTCTGGCACGGAATGCAGGTGCGGGCCCAGTGGCAAACCTGCTTGTGCAGACCATGCCACATGAACCGCGCAGCTACCAGTGCGGTCGTCGCCCGGATGGATGGGTGAGCCAGCCTGTGGATCACGTCGAACACCCTCCGGCGCCACGTGGCCGGAACGATGGGGTGCGGCTGACCTGCCGACACATCGCATAGTATCGTCGCTCCTCCAGGGCCGAGGGGAACATCCTCAAGGCAGAGGCCAGAGATGGCAGTCCGGTAGGCGGGCATCTCCCCGTCCGTTAGCTGGGCCTCCGCCAGGGCAGAATAATCAATGCCGGGCGCCACTACTAAAACGGCATTGATGGCGGGGCGAGACAACGCGTCGGCCACCCGGTTTTCCTTCCCCTCGATGAAGCGGATGGAGATGGTGAACTCCGAGATGTACGCCAAATGGCGCTGCTGTCGGGCGGACCACGGGTCGGAGACCTTTGCCAGGGCGAACGTGAGCGGCTTGTGGTCCGTGTATGCGGTGAACGGGCGGCCCTCCAGGAAATAGCGGAAGTGGCGCACGGCCAGGTACAGAGCTAGGAGCTCGCGGTCAAAAGCGCTGTACTTCCTCTGGGCGTTATTGAGGTGCCGGCTGAAGAAGGCCAGGGGGCGCCAACCCCCGTCCGTCAGTTGCTCAAGTACGGCACCAATCGCCGACTATGAGGCGTCCACCGTAAGGGCTGTCAGGGCATCCTCCCGTGGGTCAACCAGCAGCACAGCCCGAGCCAGGGCCTCCTTCGCGCCGTCGAAGGCTGTTACCGCCTCGTCGGTCCACACGACGTTTTTACACTTCCCCGCCAGCAGCTCGTATAGCGGCCGCATGATGTGGGCCGCGGAAGGCAGGAACAGGTGGTAAAACGCCACCATGCCGACGTACTCCTGCAGACCGCGCACCGAGGACGGACGGGGAAACCGGCGGATGGCGTCGATTTTGTCCGGCAGGGGAACCGCGCCTTGCGAAGACACACGGTGGCCGAGAAAGTCAATTGTGGCCACGCCAAAGCGGCACTTGGCGAGGTTGATAGCCAACACGTGCTCCTGCCGCGAGTGGCTGGCTACCAAGATGTCGTCGAGGTAGACAAACAGGAAATCCAACCCGCGACACACGCCGTCCATTAGCCGTTGGAATGCCTGCGCGGCGTTCTTGAGGCGAACGGCATCCGTATGAACTCGTACAGTCCGAACGGCGTGATGATTGCCGTCTTGGGCACATCCTCCGGGCGGACCGGGATCTGGTTGTAGCCTCGCACCAGATCCACCTTCGAGAATATCGTGGCCCCGGCCAAATGGGCGTTGAAGTCCTGGATGTGGAGCACGGGGTATCGGTCCTCGGTGATAGCGACGTTCAGCCGCCGATAATCCCCGCAAGGTCTCCAGCCCCCATTTGCCTTGGGGACCATGTGGAGTGGGGATGCCCATGGGATGTTGGAAGGGCGGACGATCCCCAAGGACTCCATCGTGCGTAACTCCTGCCGTGCCAGGCGTAGCTTCTCAGGCGGCAGTCTGCGTGCTCGTGCTTGGAGGGGTGGGCCGGTAGTCATGATATGATGGACCACCCCGTGCTTGGGGGTCGACGACCGGAATTGCGGGGCCATAATATCCGGGAATTCCGCCAGCGCCCGAGCGAAATGGGAGTCCACGGACGACAGTGGGCGTACAATGGGGTCATTCAGCCACAACGCAATGGGCTCCATCGTGGCGGCGTGGACCAAGCGCTGCTGCCTGACGTCCACCAGGAGAGAATGAGCCCGCAGAAAGTCAGCCCCGAGCAACGGCTGGGAGACGTCGGCGATGGTAAACTGCCACGTGAAATGACTGGCGCCGAAAACGATGTGGACCATGCGGACGCCATAAGTCCGAATGTGGCTCCCGTTTGCAGCTGTGAGGATGGGCCCCCGCTTCCCAGAACGAATGTCTAGGACGCTCAGCTCCGCCCCGGTATCCACGAGGAAGCGGCCCCCGGAGCGCCAATCCCAGGCGAAGAGGCGGTGAATCTGGCCGGCCGCCGCGGGGACTATTGGCAGCCGGCCCCGGCGTTTCCCAGGAACGTGCACGGCTGGTGGCATTGTCGGGCTGCAGCACCCTAGCGCTGGTGGTAATAACACCAGTGCCTCCTGCTGGTGCTGGCTGGAGCCTGCTGGTGTGGGACTGCAGGTGCATGTGCGGGTGCAGGACCCGCAATGGCCACCGGGGCATAGCTGTCACTCCTTCCACAGCTCCCCCGCCCGACCAGGGAAAATCGGGCGCTGCTCGAGTGACGTTAAGCGCGCTGATGGCTACCGCGTCGACAGCTGCGGCCTGGTCGGCCTGCGAGCCGGACGGACGGTCGGCTATCCATCGTTTGTCCATCCTAGTATGAATGGACCATCGAGGTCACCAATGTGGCGCGTCGGAAGAGGCCCGAAATAAAGGCGAGAAGCCGGGTATTTCGGGACGTTCTGTTTTATTATTCCTCATTTATCAGACCGGTCAAGTCTGCTGGAAAAGGCTTCGCGCCCAAAACCTTGTCCTTATATACGTAGTACCGGACCGCCCCCCTGGACTGGTCCATTCCCGTGCCGAGGGGTCGGTAGTGGTATGGCCCGACCCTTGGGAGCCGCCACAATAAGATATTTTAAAATATACTGGTTATTATTGTTTGTGAAGTTGTTTTAATATTTTTAAAGTCAAACATATTCAGTAAAATGTAGACACAAGGAACTACGGATGCTGCTATACAAAAATAACACAATGTGCAGGAATAACTCAGCAGGTCTTGTGGCATCTCTGGAGAACATGGATAGGCGACCTTTTGGGTTGGGACCATCTTCCGAATGGCGATGTTTTGCGTTGGGACATTTCAGACTGAAGAACGCTGAAGATTGGTCCCAACCTGAAACATCACTTATCCGTGTTCTCCAGAGATGTTGCCTGATCAGCTGAGTTATTCCAGCACTTTGTTTTTGTTTATTCAGTAAAGTTCATTGCCACTATGTGTTGATGAGTTCATCTCGAATCATAGGGTAAAATGTAATGGTCTTTCTGAAGATGAGCAGTCTAATTGAGTTTTGTTTTGAAGGAATCCATAGGAACGTGTTAAGAAAGAGTTTTAATTGGACTGAGTCATTAAGAAAGCATAGCTGGCCCACTGCCTGACAATAAAATAAACCAATAATGTTAGATTTCTCCTGTTCCCTCCAGTTCCCCACAGGCCAGAATGAAACAGCCAATGACTTATTAACTTGTAATGTTTGTAATAGATTATCCTAAACTCAATGTGCAGTTGGCTACTTCTGATGTAATTAAAATATGGAACTGCACAGATCTCAAAGATGCAATGATTGGGCTATATTGATGACTTGTTTTCCTGTACCACATTGTATAAGCAGCTGGCATAGACTGGGCTAAAGGAAATTCAAGCATGCATGATGAAAAGATCAATCAGTTTTAAGAAAAATCCAAAGCAGGAGACAAAGATAATAATGAAGACCAACAGTGGAAGCCAAGAGAAGGGTGAATTGGCGGAATATCGATGTTGGACATTGTTGGAGAACAAAAATGTAAAATTACAAATGTTAGTAGACAAGACATATTAGGGATTAGTGAGGTTAATTGGTGTGTGGGAGATTGTGCCAGTAAGACGATCTGTGATTATTATCTATCTTGCCTTGGAGGTGTTTTCCAGTGAATCTAATGATAAGGGATCGCATCTTATTAGCACTGCAAAGGTTATGTTAGATGTCAATGTTTAATGGGTCTCTTGGGTGACAGATGTTTTTGCCTTGTCTAATTCACCTTTTGTTTAGCACAAATTCTCAGGAGTTATCCTTCATAATGTGGTGTGACTTATTTTCCATTTTAGAGATGCTTCACTGAGTTTGAACAAAATTTTCTGCTGAACAAGGCGAAATGTTTAACAAATCACTAAGTTGGTGGGTTATGTATGAATGTGATTGGTGTAAGTTTTTATCTATTTTAGTATTTTACCGCTTAGCTAAGAATTTAGCTAAGAATGGTTTGTTTCAAATTATCTCATTTCACGTGACATAGAAGGTAATGATTTCACCACTGTCTATGCCAGCTCCGAGAGCAATCCTATCAATCCCATTACACCAATTATTTCCCGAAACTTATTCACTCTCGCATGCCCATCAAGTTCACCTTTATTCTCTTAAACATTCCCACACACAAGTATTTTAGAAGAGCCAATTAAACTGTCTACTAGCATACATCGGGGTGTGGTGGAAAACACATCACTTGGAGAAATCCCACATGGTCAGTGGGACAGCACAGGAGGCCAGGTTTCTGGAGTTGTGAGGCAGCAGCTCCACCTGCTGAGCCATTTGTGCCAGACAAACACTGGTGCTCTTTAGAGAACTCAGTGGAATCCTGTTCTTGCATTCACTATGATATGCTTGTATTTGCACTCTATTCCTCAGTCCTAAGGGAAGCTTGATTATAGTCAGTAAAGGATGAAAATGTTTTTGAAAAAAATCTGAGTCAGTGTATATTGATTGTTTTAATTGCATGTTGTACAGTGAAGTTATGATATTGCAGGTGTAGAAACTAGTCGTTCCATGTAACTTGGATATGCAAATGTTATTAGCCTTTTAAAGAAAAGGTAATTAGAAGTTAATTTGTGAATGTGCCTGCACACACTGGTTGTCTTTTAAGTAAAAGTTTATTTCCCTTTTATTGGATGTACGTTTTGGAAGTGTTGACTCATCAATGGGCTACATTTAGAACATAGAACAGTACAGCACAGGAACAGATCCTTCGGCCCACAATGTTTCTGCTAAACATGATGCCTAGTTCAACTGATCTCATCATCTGCCTGTGTATGATCCATATCCATCTATACCGTGCACTTCCATGTGCCTATCTAAAAGCTGCTTAAACCCCACTATCATATATAATCCTCCACCACCACTCCAGGCAATGTCTTCCAGACCTCCACCACTATGCAAAATCTCTTGCCCTAAGCATTTCTATTAAACTTTCCCCTCTCATATCTTACAGCTATGCCCTCCAATGTTGAACATTTCCAGCCTGAGCAAAAGGTTCCGACTGTCTAACCTCTCAATTCATCCCTTTTATTGGACGGCACAGTGGCATAGCGGTATAGTTGCTGCCGTACAGCGCCAGAGACCCTGGTTCGACCCTGACAATGGGTGCTTGTCTGTACGGAGATGGTACGTTTCCCCCGTGACCTGCGTGGGTTTTCTCCAGTTTCCTCCCACACTCTAAAGATGTACAGGTTTGTAGGCTGATTGGCTTGGTATAATTATAAATTGTCCATATTGTGTGTAGGATAGTGTACGTTTGTGGGGATAGCTGGTCAGCGCGGACTCGGTGGGCTGAAGGGCCTGTTTCCGCACTGTATCTCGAAACTAAACACCAGACATTCCAGAGAAAACAATCCAAGTCTATCCAAACTCTCCCTGTAGCTGACACCCTGCAATCCAGGCAGCATTCTGGTAAACTATCTCTGCAACCACTCCAAAGCCTCCACATATTTCCAGTAATGAGACGACCAAACTACATACAATATTCCAAGTGCAGCCTAGCCAAAGTCCTGTAGAACTGCATCATGACTTCTTGACTTTTATATTCAATGCCCCTAGCAATGAACGCAAGCATACCATATGCTTTCTTTACCACCCTATTTTCATGCACTGTCACCTTGTGTACTTGGACTCCAAGATCTATCTGCACATCAACTGTACGCCTTTTTACATTTAACCTTCCAAAGTGCAACACCTCACACGTGCAAAGGTTAAACTCCATGTGCCATTTCTCTGCCCAGTTCTGCAGCTGATCAATATCCCGTTGTATCTCCTGACAACATTCCTCAGTGTCTGTAACTCCCCCAATTTTGGTGTTGTCAACAAACTTACTCACCAACCCATCTACATTTCCTTCTAGGCCATTTATGTATATCATGAACAGCAGATGTCCCAGCACAGATCCTTGCAGAACCCCACTGGTCACAGGTCTCCAGCCAGAATATCTATCTTCCACCACAACCATCTGCCTCGATCAATAAGCCAGATCTAAATCCATACGACCAAGTTATTGTGAATCCCGTACATCTTAATCTTCTGGATCAGCCTACCGTGAAGGACCTTATCAAAAGCTTTACTAAAATCCAGGTATACAACATCCACTGCCCTACCTTCATCACTCCTTTATAAATTACTCAAAAAAAACCTCAAATTAGTGAGACATGACCTATTGCATACAAAGTTATTCCTAATCATCCCATTTTTTCCAAATGGGAGTATATTCTATCAAATAATTCTCTCCAATGGTTTCCTCACCACTGGCATGAGACTCACCAACCTATAGTTCCTTGGATTCTCTCTACTTTCCTAAACAGGGGAACAACATTGGCCCCTCTCCAGTCCTCTGAGACATCACCTCTGGCTAGAGAAGAAACAATGATCCTCTTCAAGGCCCCTGCAATGTTTCTTGCTTCTCTCAATATCCTAGGACAGATCCCATCAGGCCCTGGGGCCATCCACCTTAATGCTTTTCAAGATCCTCCACACAGCCTCCTTATTGATCTCAAACAGCCCTAGCATATTTGTATTCTCCACAGTGATCTTGCTGAGTACTTGTTGAGTACTTCACCTACATCCTCCGATATATTCCCTCCTTTATCTTTGAGTGATCCTGCCTTCTCTCTGGTCACCTGCTTATTTTTAAGGTAGGTATAAAAAACCTTGGGATTTTTGTTAATCTGACTCGCCAATTACATTTCATGACCCCTTTTAGCCTTTCTAATCACCCGCTCGAGTTATTTCCTACTTGCTTTATAATACTCATAAACCCCATCTGATGTCACCTTCTTAAACCTGACATTAGGTTTGAGTTTATGGGGGAGGGTCGATATAAAAGGTGTATAAATTCATGAGGGCAATCGATAGGATGAATGCACAGAATCTTTTTTTCCGCCTGGGTAGGGGAAATGTGAGAACTAGAGGGCACAGGTTTAAGGTGAAAGATTTAATAGGAACTTGAGGGGCAACCTTTTTACAAAGAGGGTGGTGGGTATGTGGAACAAGCTGCTTAGGAATTCGTTGAGGTGCCTTTAAAAGCCATTTGGGCAGGTACATGGAAATAAAAGGTTCAAGCAGGAACTGTCAAACAGGAATCCATTAATCTTTGGAAAGCTCCAGGCTCTGATGGGCACGTGTCAGCACCCTTTTCCTCTGCAGAACTTTCTACTGTCATCTCTCAACTGAAATGTGGAAAAGCTCAGGGTCCTGATAACATCCCCCCAGAATTCCTGAAACACTGCGGTCCTAAATGTCTGGTCTGGCTCCGTGAGTTTTACTCCTCTTGCCTCATTGGTCAGTCCATTCCAAAGATCTGGCGGAAAGCCACCGTCATTGCGCTACCAAAACCAAACAAGCCTGCGGACGACCCAAGGAACTATCGGCCCATCTCACTCCTCTGTGTCCCGTACAAGCTCCTCGAACGGCTTCTCCTGGCACGGCTCGATCCAATCGTTGACCCTCAACTACCCGCTGAACAAGCTGGATTTCGGTGTGGGCGCTGCACCACCCACCAAATAGTCAAGCTGACCAATGACATTGAAGACAGTTTTGAAAAGGGTCACCAGGCGGGCATCACACTAGTGGACCTCACCCCTGCATGTGATACTGTGTGGCACCAGGGCTTGATCTTGAAGCTCCTCCGAACCATCCCTGACCGTCATTTAGTGCGGTTCCTTGCCAACATCCTTGCCAACCGCAGTTTTGTACTCAAGACCAGCGACGGACAATCTAGCCGACTGCGACGCCTAAGAAACGGAGTCCCCCAAGGCTCGGTACTGGCCCCCATGCTCTTCAACCTCTATATCAGCGATCTGCCATGCACGACCTCGTGCCAGTATGGATATGCAGATGACTTGGCCCTACTGCACTCGGGCAAGAGTTGGTCAAATGTTGAGGATGTGCTCTTGGCGGATATGGAACTTGTCGCGGGCTACCTTAAAACCTGGAGACTAAAATTGAGTATGACAAAAACCACCACAACGGCCTTTCACCTGAACAAAAAGGAATCTCAACGCCAGCTAACCGTCACCCTCAATGGGTCACCTCTACCCAACAACCCATTTCCTACATATCTGTGTGTGAAACTAGATCGGCAGCTGACCTACAAGCACCACTTTGAAGCTCTCCATGCTAAAGTCTCGGCACGGAGCAACCTCCTGCGTTGCTTGGCCGGATCGTCATGGGGCGCCAGAACATCTACTCTTCAAGCCAGTGCTCTTGAAGGCAGGAGAATGGCGGCGCGCACAGACGCAGCGGCTCACAGCTCTCCCTTTCGGTGCTTCGGTGCTCTTTATGTGTGTTATGTCTGTTATGTGTGTTATGTCTGTTAGTCAATTTTAATCACGCAAATACTTACAACCGTAAGGATCTTCTGATCATAGAATTCCAGTGCAATCGGGACCTTACGAACGAATTTCCACACCCACGAAATATACCGGAGGAGATAGCCCGGACCCCGGGCTCTCCGTGGATAGTTGTCGGCGCGAACAGGCGTCGCAGGCGGAGGAGACAGGAAGCAAAAGCGAGGATGCCGGTCCGGTATACTTGCCAAGCTAAAGAGACAGCCACACAAACCACCGCTACCAAGCATGTTTCTCACCAACGCCAGATCCATCATCAACAAAATGGACGAATTAAAACTACGAATATCAGCAAACAAACTCGTTGAGGACTGTTGTATTCTCTTAGTAACAGAGACATGGCTTCATCCACTTATCCCGGACAGAGCCATTGAGCTAGCCGGGCGTACAGCGTTTCGCTGGGATAGAAACATCGACTCCGGTAAGAGCAGGGGGGGGGGGGGGGGGTTATGCATTTACGTGCACAACAACTGGTGCACTAACATCCAAATCATGGATAGCCACTGTTCTCCTGATCTGGAGTTCCTAACAGTTACATGCAGGCCTTTTTACCTTCCTCGTGAATTTACAGTGGTTATAGTAACAGCAGTCTACATCCCACCAAATGCTAACGCTAGCACAGCTTTAGGCTACCTGCTCGGTGCAATAAACTCACAACAGAGCACATATCCAGAAGCAGCCCACATCATAGCCGGGGACTTTAACCATGTAGACCTAAAGACAGTTCTCCCTAAATTTGAACAACATATAAGATGTACTACCAGGGGAAAAAACACACTAGACAAGGTTTATTCTAACATTAAGAAGGGTTTCAGGTCAGCACCACTACCACACCTATGGCTGTCAGATCACCTGTCCATATTCTTAACTCCAGCATACACCCCACTCAGGAGGAAAGCTCCAGTCACCATAAAGACTGTTAAGACATGGCCTGAAGGAGCTTCCTCGCAGCTGCAGGATTGCTTCAAAAGGACCAACTGGGATATTTTTGAGGATCAGGACTTGGAGGAGTACACATCAGCTGTACTCTGCTACATCCAAAACTGTGTTGACAATGTCACCGTCGACAAACGTATCCGGTTGTATCCCAATCAGAAGTCCTGGATGACAAAGGATGTCAGGTCTCTCCTCAAGGACCGTAACACCGCCTTCAGGTCTAGTGATAGAGCTCTATACAGTGCTGCTAGAACCAACCTGAAGAGAGGCATCAAGGATGCCAAAGCGTCCTACAAGAGGAAGATTGAGGACCACTTCACCAACAATGACCCACGGCGGGAATGGCAAGGCATCCAGCACATCACCAACTACAAGACCAGCAACCGCACGACTGCCGACGGCGACGCCTCACTGGCAGAGGAACTTAACTGTTTCTTTGCTCGTTTCGAGGTGAAAGCTACAGTGGCAGACATAACACCCTCTCCAGCACCTGACAACCACATCTTCACTGTGCAGGAGAATGATGTTAAGCGCGTGCTCAGAGCAGTGAATCCCAGGAAAGCTGCAGGCCCCGATGGTGTGACGGGAAGAGTGCTGAAGGAATGTGCAGACCAATTATCTGAGGTCTTCACAAAAATCTTCAACCTGTCCCTTTTAAAATCCACCATCCCCCCCTGCCTGAAGTCCGCCACAATCATCCCACTGCCGAAAAAGTCTGTCATCAGCGGCCTTAACGACTACCGTCCGGTAGCTCTCACACCGGTCATCACAAAGTGCTTCGAGAGGCTGGTCCTGCAGCACATCAAAGCCAGCCTCCCACCCACCTTCGACCCATACCAGTTTGCCTACAGAGCAAATAGGTCTACAGGGGATGCCATCGCCACTGCTCTTCACACTGCACTGACCCACCTTGAACACCAGGGGAGCTATGTGAGGATGCTCTTCCTAGACCAGCTCTGCCTTTAACACAGTCACCCCGAGCAGATTGGTTACCAAACTTTCTGACCTTGGATTTTCCCAAACCATCTGCCAATGGATCAAGGACTTCCTGACCAACCGCCCCCAGACCGTCAAAATAGGCCCTCACCTCTCCTCCACCATTACACTGAGCACCGGCTCACCACAGTGAGCTGTGTGTTGAGCCCCATCCTTTACTCCCTCTACACTCACGACTGCGCCCCCACCCATCCCACCAACACCATCATCAAGTTTGCGGATGACACGACTGTGGTTGGACTCATCTCAGGAGGAAATGAGACAGCCTACAGGGATGAAATCCAAAGGTTGGCAGCATGGTGTTCAGTGAACAATCTTGTCCTGAACTCCTCCAAAACAAAGGAACTTATAATAGACTACAGGAAAACCAGTGCAGAACACGACCCACTCTACATCAATGGGGTCTGTGTGGAAAGGGTACCCGCTTTCAGGTTCCTGGGTACGCACATCGCAGAGGATCTTACCTGGTCTACCAACACCATTACCACAGTGAAGAAGGCACAGCAGAGACTCCACTTCCTGAGGATCCTCAGGAAGACCAACCTGCAGGAGAAGCTCATGATGTCCTTCTATCGCTGCTCCATCGAGAGTGTGCTGGCATACTGTATAACCACATGGTATGCCAGCTGCTCAGAAAAGGACAGGAAGGCCCTTCAGCGGGTCATCACGACGGCCCAGAAGATCATCGGCTGCTCACTGCCCTCCCTGGAGCACCTGTTCAGCCTGCACTGCCTCAGTAGAGCAGGAAAAATAATAAAAGACCCATCCCACCCCGGCCACCGTCTGTTTGTTCTTCTGCCCTCTGGTCGACGTTTCAGGTCGATCAAATCCCGAACAAACAGACTCAAGAACAGTTTTTACCCCAGGGCTATACGAGAACTGAACACTACTTTCTGCAATAGGTCACACTGTTAAAACTTTTGTATTTAATATATTGGTATTTATTTGTTTTTGCATTTATTGCATATATGTTTTTTACGCACCGTCAGGATTGCTATTTTTTAATTTTGTTGCACTTGTTGCAACGACAATAAATGAATATTATTATTATTATTATATATTATTGCACTCGTGTACAGCGCCGCTGAGTACGCAGCCCCAGCATGGTGCCGCAGCGCTCATCCCAGCAAGCTAGACGCCACCCTCAACGACATCATGCGGATCATCACTGGCTGTCTACGCCCTACTCCAACGGATCTGCCGGTGCTCATAGGTATCGCACCTGCCAAGCTTCACAGAGAGTTCTTCACTCATAGGCTGGTGTGCAAGGCCCCATCGGACGCCAAACATCCTTTGCACCACCTCGCCCAGGATTCACAGCAACTGGGACCTTAATGCCTGTCATCTCGTCACCCTTTCTCCCGTCATGCAGCGACCCTCTGTGGCTCCGGTTTCAACATACTAGAAATATGGAGAACCAGCTGGGAACAGACATCGCGACCTCCTCAATTCACTGTCGCACTGAATACCACAGCCCCACCTGGTTCGGACATGCCCCGCAAAGAGTGGGTCGCCCTGAACCGGCTCCGCACAGGGGTCGGCTGGTTCAATGCCAACATGCATCGTTGGGGGTTGCGTTCATCAGCAGCCTGGGTGTGTGGAGCAGACCAGCAAACAGCGCAGCACGTCATTTTTGACTGCACTGTCCTCCGTCCCCCTGGTGGAGGGGTAGACCTAACGGCCCTTGACAACAGCACATTGCACTGGTTACTGTGCCTGGAGGGCGCTACATAATTTCTGCTGCCTCAAACGCAAGAAGAAGAAGAAGAAGAAGAAGAAGAAGAAGAAAGGTTTAGGGGGATGTGGGCCAAACATGTGCAAATGTGACTAGATAACCTGTTCCCCAATACACAGTTTGAGTCCTGCCAGCCTGGGCCTGGAGCAGATTTGGAGAAACGAGCTCCATTCCAGAGGTGAAGTGAATGTCTACCCTTGACTCAGTGAGACAGAAATATTGGTAAAAATGAACTCAATGGATATCAAGTGGGGGAAAAAAAACCCTCCAAGGGTCAGATTCATACTTAGTACAAAGAAATAGGTTGTGGTTTTCAGAGGTCTATCATTCCAGTATAATGATTTTCCTGTTGGAGTTCCTGAGGGAAATGTCCTATTTCCTACCATCTTCAGCTATGTCAATCAATCCTTTAATCACAAAGATCAGAAATGGAGAAGTCAGCTAATGATTGCATAATTTTCAATGCAAATTGCAGCAGCCCATACCCATAAGCAGCATAGCATAAACAAGATTCACTTATGAGCTGAGATAGTTTGGTTTATTGTCATGTGTACAGTGAAAAGCTTTTGTTGCGTGCTATCCAGTCATGGAAATGTGACATTTGTGTCTCAAAAGTGCCAGGTAATTACCATTTCTAATAAGGTTAACCACCTCGACATTCACTAGAAACATGACTGGACTAGCCATGTAAATACCATGGTTAATAGTAGTTCAGACTGGGTATATGGGGGTGTATGACTTGCCTCTTGCCATCACAAAACCTTTCCACCATTTACAAGGCATAAATCAGGAGTGCGACAGTACTTACCCAGTCAAGTGAATGCAGCATCTAGGAAGAAAAGATCCAATTTAATGCTACCCCACCTTCAACATGCATTCCCTCCATCAATAGTGTAATGCCTATAATTTACAAAATATACTGTAATTATTTGCCCCTGGCTACTCTCACAGCAGCAACCCCCTACCCCTAAATCTTTACTGGAAAAGGAACAGGAAACAGGTGTATTGAACATCACCACCAGTACTTTGCTCTCCAAGTAACATGCTATCCTCACTTGGAAATATGGGCAGGTCCTCCATATTGGAATTCTTTAGTCAGCATCTTCAGTGTAACCAGAACAGTTGAAAGCTGGGTCTCACCACCATCTTCTTGAGGTCAATAACTGTTGGTCTTGAGTGGAGTCAAAATCTCTCATAATGAATAAACAAATAATAACATAAATAAATGTCAGGGACTGATGCCTCTCAATAATGTTTTGGTTTTGTCAAGCAACATTTAATATACTGCTGTGGAACATATTGTAATGGCGATTTCCAAGTTAGCTGAGAGGATCATGACAGGCAGGATTTGTATCTTGAGAGCAGGTACTGTTGCAATCTTTTGCAGGTCATATTGAAATTATTGAGCACAGTTTTCATAATGTATAAATGTTTTTATTGAAAAGAATGGTCTTGCATGGTGATAGTGCAAATTCATTCTCAGCATAAAAATTGTTTAAATATGAAAATATCCAATACATATAAGTTTACATAAATGAATTACATTCCTGTAGTAAGAACAGCACCTAAAGTTAGTGAAAGAGCTATAGAGAGTGGATCAAGAAACTGACAAGTTGTCCGACAGGTGACCGACTGTGATTCCAATTTTGGTTCCCAAGGCTTTAATGCTGGTGGTAATACTGGTATGCCATTTACCTGTTAATGGAAAGTATTCTTTTCAGATTTATGATCATGGAAAAAGTGTCTTATGCTCATCCTAACAGCAATATTTTGGCCACAAAGACGATGCAATTATTTCTGCAAGGTCCACTAAGAAGGTAGAACAATAATAAGGCCAAGGATAATAATTAAACAGGATTCTATGAATTATCTTCCACATCTGCATGTTCCAATGGAAGAAAATGTTTATGATAATCTAACATTTGTACGATAATTCCTGTATGCTGTCGCATCTGGTTGGCAGCAGTAATGTTCGCTCATACTCTTATTTTATTACTGAGTTCTATTGCTTTGATATTAGAATATTCAAACCATGGTAATCAATTCATTTTCATTAATTTAGGTTTACTGAATGATACAAAACTGGAATAACCAAAGCATTAAACTCCCTCTTAAATATAGCCAATGAACTGGCCTCAACTACCTTCTGTGGCAGAGAATTCCACAGATTCACCACTCTCTGTGTGAAAAAAAACATTCTCATCTCGGTCCTAAAAGACTTCCCCCTTATCCTTAAACTGTGACCCCTTGTTCTGGACTTCCCCAACATCGGGAACAATCTTCCTGCATCTAGCCTGTCCAACCCTTTAAGAATGTTGTAAGTTTCTATAAGATCCCCCCTCAATCTTCTAAATTCCAGTGAGTACAAGCCGAGTCTATCCAGTCTTTCTTCATATGAAAGTCCTGCCATCCCAGGAATCAATCTGGTGAACCTTCTCTGTACTCCCTCTATGGCAAGAATGTCTTTCTTCAGATTAGGAGACCAAACCTGTACGCAATACTCCAGGTGTGGTCTCACCAATGCCCTGTACAACTGCAGCAGAACCTCCCTGCTCCTATACTCAAATCCCCTTGCTATGAATGCCAACATACCATTCGCTTTCTTCACTGCCTGCTGCACCTGCATGCCTACTTTCAATGACTGGTGTACCACGACACCCAGGTCTCGTTGCATCTCCCCTTCTCCTAATCGGCCACCATTCAGGTAATAGTCTGCTTTCCTGTTCTTGCCACCAAGGTGGATAACCTCACATTTATCCACATTATACTGCATCTGCCATGCATTTGCCCACTCACCTAACCTATCCAAGCCACATTGCAGCCTCCGAGCATTGTCCTCACAGCTAACACTGCCCCCCAGCTTCGTGTCATCCGCAAACCTGGAGATGTTGCATTCAATTCCCTCGTCCAAATCATTAATATATATTGTAAATAGCTGGGGTCCCAGCACTGAGCCTTGCGGTACCCCACTAGTCACTGCCTGCCATTCTGAAAAGGACCCGTTTATTCCTACTCTTTGCTTCCTGTCTGCCAGCCAGTTCTCTATCCACATCAATACTGAACCCACAATACCGTGTGCTTTAAGTTTGCATACTAATCTCTTATGTGGGACCTTGTCGAAAGCCTTCTGGAAGTCCAGATATAACACATCCACTGGTTCTCCCTTATCCACTCTACTAGTTACATCCTCGAAAAATTCTATAAAATTCGTCAGACATGATTTACCTTTCATAAATCCATGCTGACTTTGTCCAATGATTTCACCACTTTCCAAATGTGCTGCTATCCCATTTTTAATAACTGACTAGCATTTTCCCAACTACCGATGTTAGACTAACTGGTCTGTAATTCCCCGTTTTCTCTCTCCCTCCCTTTTTGAAAAGTGGGGTTACATTAGCTACCCTCCAATCCACAGGAACTACTCCAGAATCTAAAGAGTTTTGAAAAATTATCACTAATGCAGCCACTATTCTGGGGCTACCTCCTTAAGCACTCTGGGATGCAGCCTATCTGGCCCTGGGGATTTATCGGCCTTTAATCCATTCAATTTACCTAACACCACTTCCCGACTAACCTGGATTTCACTCAGTTCCTCCATCTCAATTGACTCCCGGTCCCCTGCTCTTTCCGGCAGATTATTTATGTCTTCCTTAGTGAAGACAGAACCAAACTGGTTATTCAATTGGTCTGCCATGTCCCTTGTTCCCCATGATCAATTCACCTGTTTCTGACTGCAAGGGACCTACATTTGTTTTAACTAATCTTTTTCTCTTCACATATCTATAAAAGCTTTTGCAGTCAGTTTTTATGTTCCCTGCCAGTTTTCTTTCATAGTCTATTTTCCCTTTCCTAATTAAGCCCTTTGTCCTCCTCTGCATTTCTCCCAGTCCTCTGGTAGGCTGCTTTTTCTTGCTAATTTGTACGCTTCATCTTTTGTTTTGATACTATCCCTAATCTCCCTTGTTAGCCACGGATGCACTACCTTCCCTGATTTGTCCCTTTTGCCAAACTGGGATGAACAATTGTTGTAGTTCATCCATGCGGTCTTTAAATGCCTTCCATTGCATATCCACCGTCAACCCTTTAAGAATCAATTGCCAGTCTATCTTGGCCAATTCACGTCTCATGCCCTCAAAGTTACCTTTCTTTAAGTTCAGAACCGTTGTTTCTGAATTAACTAAGTCACTCTCCATCCTAATGAAGAACTCAACCATATTATGGTCACTCTTGCCCAAGGGGCCACACACATCAAGACTGCTAACTAACCCTTCCTCATTACTCAATACCCAGTCTAGAATAGCCTGCTCTCTCGTTGGTTCCTCTACATGTTAGTTTAGAAAACTATCCCGTATACATTCCAAGAAATCCTCTTCCTCAACACCTCTGCCAATTTGATTCACCCAATCTATATGTAGATTGAAGTCACCCATTATAACTGTTTTACCTTTGTTGCACGCATTTCTAATTTCCTGTTTGATGCCATGCCCAACTCTACTACTACTGTTAGGTGGCCTGTACACAACTCCCACTGGCGTTTTCTGCCCCTTAGTATTTTGCAGCTCTACCCATATCGATTCCACATCCTCCAAGCTAATGTCCTTCCTTTCTATTGCATTAATCTCCTCTCTAACCAGCAACGCTACCCCACCTCCTTTTCCTTTCTGTCTATCCCTCCTGAATATTGAATATCCCTGGATGTTTAGCTCCCAGCCTTGGTCACCCTGGAGCCATGTCTCCGTAATCCCAACTATATCATATTCATTAATAACTATCTGCACATTCAACTCATCCACCTTATTACAAATGCTCCTTGCATTGAGACACAACGCCTTCAGGCTTGTTTTTACAACACTCTTACCCCTTATACAATTATGTTGAAAAGTGGCCCTTTTTGATTTTTGCCCTGGATTTGTCTGCCTGCCACTTTTACTTTTCAACTTGCTACCTATTGCTTCTACCCTCATTTTACACCCCTCTGCCTCTTGCTCCCATCCCCCAGATAATGCCAAAATTCAGCAACTTATATTTTCCTCTTGCTCACATTGCTTAACACTTTTTCAATACAAAAGAATAGCGAGGGCTACACTGAGGATCAGCCATGTTTTAATGGGAGTCTGGTCCTGGGAGTAGGTGCTGGTTTCTGCTTGAACTGTTACATTCTCAATGCTGCAGTAATAGGGATGAAGGTATTCTCATTGTGGCTTTGAAATTGGATTTCAGAATTCTGTATCACTATCATGCTAATACTGGAATATCAGTAACAGCTGTCATCAAAGCAGACCCACAGACGAACAAATGGATGATTTCATGCTATCCTGCCGAATCTTCCTTTCTAAATACATGTTTGCATAATCTCTCTATGACCAAGTGGATTTCTGCCATTTGATGAGGTTTCCTCCTATAAAGATGTGCTGGGAGGTTAAGTAGCTACAATAAATTAGTTTGGTCAATGCAATTGGCAAAATAATCAAAATAGATGAGTAAGTGAGAGAGAATACATTGCAGGGAAAATAAGAAATGGTGGAATGGACCTGATGGGCTGATTGGCTATCACTTGCATTGTAATAAGTGTTTTCACTGAAATATATAACATTCTTATGGAACTTAACATGATAAATTGAGAGGTGATTTGTTTCCATGGCTGCAGTGCAAGATCAGAAACTTCAAAACAGAGATAAGCCTGTCAGAACAGATGAGCAGAAATGTCTTCATCCAAAATGTATGGGTGAATTCATTATTACCAGAGGGCTACGGAGGTTACGTCACCAAGAATATTGCTTGATTTTTATTAATATATTAAGGAAATAATGTAAAGGGCATGGGGTTAGTGTAGGAAAGTGACACCAAGGGAAGAGATCAACCATGATCTTATGGAATGGTAGAACAGGAATAAGAGGACCCGACATGTCAATAGCAGATGCTCCTCAATCAAATATATCCTTCTCAAACTCCTGTTGAAAAGTAAGACCCTCTGCTAAAGTGTATATCATATCCCATTTCCATAAAGATAGGTAAAGTTTCTGAACTTGATACTCCACAACCAAACTCATTTTGGTGTCAAATAGTTTGCATTCTTTCCTTTCTAACCTCTGTCCCCCCACTTATAGAACATCTTTAGGTTTTTGTTTTGTCTGTCAAATTTATTCAACAATATGCATTGTTTACTAATGTACATTTTAAATTTCTTTGCACCTATTATTTTAATCCTTCTGCTGTTGAACTCTTCATAATTATCATAGGCTTCTATGACTTTATCCTGCCACATTTATTCCTTGTGTACATGGAGATCCAGAGATGGGAGATTCCCCTGGAAAGATTGGACATTGATTTACCTTCCAAATAGCTGCTTCCAGTCCACATTTACTAAATTCTAAACTCAATTAAAGTGATAATTAAAATTTAATAATGCCATTACTCACCTGCCATTCCCGTTGATCATGTTTAGCACATCGAATGTTCATCTCAATTCCATGTACTAGGTTGTTGAATTCCCTTCCTTTCTTCCTCGACCATCTAAATTTATTCATGGCTTCAGTGAAGGAAAGATTCTTGTACTTCTTCGGACTTTTTATGATAAATGGCCATGTCCTTAATGTAAGAAAAAACTGAACATGACCATAGCGCAAAGGCAATTAAAAAAAAAATTGCTATCTAGTTATATCATAATTCATATGATACATAACTTATTTATACTGAACATGTTGATATTCATTATCTATTTTATTAATTTGATATGTAAAATTAGCTTAGTTTAGTGATACATCATGGAAACAGGCCATTTGAGTCCTCGCTAACCAACAATCACCTGCATACTAGTTCTATGTTATCTCACTTTAGCATCCAACACACTAAGAAAAATTAGAGGCCTATTAACCTACAACAAACCTGCATGTCTTTGGAATGTGGGAGAAAACCAGAGCACCTGGAGAAAACCCACTTGGTCACAAGGAGAATGTGCAATCTCTGTACAGACAGCACCCATAGTTAGAATCGGACCCAGGTTTCTCACACTAAGGCAGCAACCCTTCTGCACCAATTACCAGGCACCTATTTACATTAATCCAATTTTGCTGTTTTCTCCCAAATTCATATTAACATTCACCAAGTTCTTCCACGCACTAGAGGTACAATGGTCAATTACCCTACCAACCTGCATGTCTTTGAGATGGGGAAGGAAACCCCCAAACTACACATAAGCAGTGCTTGAGTTACAAGATCAAACCCATGTTCTATGAATTCCAATATGTTTTAATTCAAAGAGGAATCTTCTACATGCAAAGTCAAAAGTTTTCCAATGTTCCAAATGAACATGTTCATGAAGAATGAAGAAAGTTTGTCAGGCAACATCTTCACCTTCCAACTGCATCTTCTTTGTTTAGTTTTTGTTAAGTCATCCTCTTTGTTAAGTCACTCCTCAACTTACGCAATATGTGACTTGCATAAACTCGCACTTACATAAACAATTCTGGCAGATTATAATTTCAACACTGAACAAGCATTTAAATTTAGATCAGAAGCAAGCTGGCATGGCAGCTCAGAAGGCCACGCACTGCAGTAAGTGCCATAACAGCAAGATGGAACTCAAGCTGACAATGCTTACCCAGAAGGCCTCGGGTATAAGGCCACAAAAGTGCCCAACTGGACGCCACTGAGACAATAAATACTCTCAGTGGCGGACACGGAGTAGCTCAGTGGGCCAGGCAGCATATCTGGAGAATGTGGATAGGTGATGTTTTGGGTTGAGAACCTTCTTCCACTTTGAGTTTTTGTAGGCAATGATGGCAATCGTTATTTTGACTTGCGAAAATCTGACTTGTGTTAGGATTCACGAAACGTAACCCAAACCCAAGTCAGGGAGTGCCTGTGTACACACACATTCCTTGAGTTTATTCCTCAAAACATTGTTTTCTATTTTAAATTAGTAATATCATTTTTATGCTGTTCTTTACCAAAGATTTAATGGGCAGAAAAAGTTTGTACAATTAGCAATTAATAATGACATATTTATGCACTGTAGAATGATGGAAATACATTTACATGACTGGATGATAAATTTCTTTCACTCCAATAAATTTCAACTGTGGAGCTATTTCGGGAAGACTTTCACATCGGGAAAGATCTATTTTTGGGTAGTATAGTAAGTAAGACAAGCACATTTCATCTCTTGTACTTAGGCCACCCTGTAAAAGAACAAGAACATGTTTATTTACTCATTTGCCTCTTTTGAAAGGCACCCATGATAAACACTCTTATTAGAATTACTGCACTATTTAACAAATACAGCACAACAGACAAGACTAATCTTGCACCACTCTATATTTTCACATTAGCAATGTGCAACATAGCATTTTAACTGTCCATGGATTCCAAAATTTAAAAACGTGTTCTTCTAGTAATTTAAGTTATTGAACAACAGATACGAAAATTAAAATGGAGTGGGTGCTGAATTCAGTGACATTAATCTCTAAAATGTGCCACAGGTGATCTAAAAAAAGATGGACAAGTTAAGAAAATTCAGGCTGGGTTCCTCCTACATAAAAAAAAGCCCTGCGAAAATTGCAGATGTATGGGTATTAGATGTAGTTGAAGTAACTTGCAATTTTCTATGGATGTTTTAAAGTCCAGTGTTGGCAGCAACTTCAGTAGTGTCACCTTTTGTCGCTGCAATGCTTCTTCCCACAGAATCTACTGGGACAGGGTAAACTTCCAATTTAAACTCTCAAGATCAATTAAATATGAAGTAAATATTTTTTAATGATTTCAATGTTAGTTTAAACGTACTTAACGTTGTTAATGTTAACCTGGGTCCTGCAGGCAATTCTACCACTCACCTACACATGAAGGGCAACAGACCTCTCAGCACTCTGGCTGGGAAATGTGCTTGTTAAACCTGGCCCAAGAACAGCAGTCCCATCCAAATGAATGGGAGAAATTCCAGGTCTGATAAACAGTTGAACTGATCTCAGATATAAATTTCCATCTCTCATGGACTGCTGGAAGGAATGTAAATGGCAGGAAGTGGTAAGAAACAAGGCTCTTGTGTGGCCAGTGAACAAATGTTTGCTGAACTTCACATTTAAACTGTGATCTGGAAGTTCTTAACAGACAACTATTCAAATAGAGCAAAGCATTGGAGAAATTGCATGAGATTACATTGAATCCAAAAAAAAAGAAAATGTTAGAAAAACTTGGAGCAGGCAGCGTTCTTGGATAGAGAAACCGAGTGAACATTTCAATCCTGAAAGGTCATCCATCCAAAGTTCCTTGCAAATGTGATGTTATGTGAAGTTATCAGTGCAATTATGGCAACACATTGTCTTTCTAGAATGGTCCAGTGAAGACTATCACTAAAACTTTAAACAGACACCACTATCACCAGCCTGGCAATTACACCAGTTAGAAATAGGTGAGAACAAAATTTGAGTGAGAGTTTTGCGAAAATAAAAGCTATTAATAAAATGTTGCATTGTTTGGTTACCAGTCTAATTCACACATATTCACACTCTCTCACAATATGGAATGACTCAAACAGTATACAACATAGGTTGGACAATTTTCAAATACAAAAATAACATTGTCTTCTCATAAAACATTCATAACCAATCATCAATTTCGAAGTGAATTGGTACACTAAAAGACAAAACCACAAAAGACATGGAAACCGAAGATTGCATGTTTTTAAAATGTTATCTATTTTCCTACCCATGTCATATTCCTGCGTGATCTGGTGTTATATTCGCATTCAGTCACCAAACTATCACCCTGCAAGACATTTTAAGCACACTCAAGGTTAAGAGTTATAACAGATTAAAACATGCATGAAAAATGTACAGTTGATGCAAATCCATAATTTCCAAGTAAGATAGCTACATATTTTAAACTTTCAAGTATCCTTAGGCAAAAATAGAAACAAAGGTAGAGCTTATTTTCCTTTTACATGAGTTACACTATATTTTGGGCAATATGTAATAGAGATACTGTATATGGCATAATCATCAGTTGATCTGAAGAGAAACCACAAAGGGAAAAGCTGAATAGGGAAATTATAAATATGATGTCTGCAATGTGGCTTGTTTGATTTGGGCTGCTTGCTGATCAGTGATAAGTCTTTGAAAAAACAAAATTCTTCTTCTTCATTGATACATTTTGGATATTCAGACTTATTCAATTAGATATACAATTAGTGTACCTGTAAATTTTGATTAATTTTTGTCTTTCCATTATTCTTTTTGTTCAACAGATATGTGACATTAGTTACATACGGCTGCAGTCTCTGATGTAATGCCATGGCGATATGTGCACTGGCCCCAAAATGTTTCACTCTAATCACAAAACAAAACATACTTTGCAGCACCTTCCTGAACACTAATAATACCAACTACTCAGGCAAGACCTTCAGACAAGAGGCTCTTTGTTCACATTAATTATTTCTGTGTGGTTCTAAATATTTGGAGAATAATTCCATCAGCTCATTGCAATATGAAACAATGCCTGTACAGTGAAATATTTTTTTGAAAGTGCAAATGTACCGGCAGAAGAACTCTTTCCTCTTTCATGTAGCGGAATTCTTGAAAATTGAAGTCAAATTCATCATCGTATGCAAGGATAGGTTGCTCGACACTTTTTCTGAAATGTCGTATTCTCAGGGCTCGTCCTGCAAGATGCGAATGGAGAAGAACAGCAAATACATGGATCCCAGATGGCTTTTCCTCAGACAATGCCTGTGATTAAAAATAGTTTTCCTTCAAACAGGGAAAGTACCAACATCGAAAAAATAAATGCGTCTATTTGTATAAACTTCATGCCAATTTGTGCATTTTAATGCCCTGAATTTGCTACGATGACAATAACTAAAAAAGTATTCATAACAAGTATCTTTGTGGAGGCAGCAATTATTGTCTCTAAATGCTAATAGAGTTTAATTGTTGATGAGCAAGTCTGCACTGCACAATAAAAACTGGAGCTTTGAGTAAGTAAGAGCTATGCGAGTTTACAGAATCACAAACCAAACACTAATTATCTGGCTTTTGTTATTTTTTCTTCCCTTGCATAAAGAAAAAATGCCAGCAGAAATTGCAAGCAAGAAGTACTACTCTTCTAAAGCTACTGATAGATTGCACCAGAAAATATATTGTAGGATAACAAAAATAATCAGATGACATTCCAAAAAAAAACATAATTCCAATTTAGATAACCAAATGAATATAATGTAATTACTTTTTTCATTTCTGTTTGTTTTTTGGGAAATAATTCCATTATTTGCTGATAGTTACAATTTTGAACAAATAATTGGTATAACATGCTGGGTCAAACAAGAAGCCAGTGAAATGGTGCCAAGCCCTGAGGTAATGGGGTCTTGGCCTTCAGGTTATAATCAGGATCAAATGTACAAAATAAGTTTATTCTGTTTTAAATTTTGTTTTGAGATACAGTACATATGGTTTTGTGGAATTTTCAGTTTGTTTAAGGTTGATGTATGAACAATTTTCCACCAACCAAAATTAATTTACTCGAGAGAGAAATATATTTTGTACTAACCTAAATGTAATGCCAAAATATCAAAAAATATTTTGTGCTAATTCAGTATCACAAACATTTCATTGCACCACCACTTTGGTACAACAAAAAGTTATTTCACCCCAATTATATTATTAGGACAGAAAATCTGCAACTAAAAACACAGCTACATATCTCTTTAATGTCAGTTGCTACAAAAAGAACAATTGCATCATACAAATATAACAATTTTTTTGAAGAAGGATCCCAACTTAAAACATCATCTATCCATGACCTCCACAAATGGTACCTGATGTGCTGAGTTACTCCATCTCTCTGTGTTCTCTGCAAGATTCCAGCCTCTGCAGTTCCTTGTCTCTAACAAAGGGCCATTTTGATTCAGGATCAGTTTGGAAATAATGGAGAACTTATAAAACAATATAACAACTTACTTCTTGCAGGCATTCCATGCTGCAATGACCTTGTGAAATATAGTTTGGCATGTCAGGTGGTATCATGTGGTAAAGACTGACCCAGACACCAGTTTCAATAATTCCAGCATCATACTTCCTCAGCGTTGGTGTGTAGATCAGCTTTAAACCAGAGCTGTCTACATATCCTGCAGAGGTACAGAACGGTTAATCAGAGACTAAAATCCAAAAACTAACTTAATCTTATGAAAAAGAGACCCAGAATGGATATTATAATGTTTCAACAAAAGATTAATCTATTTTACACAGATACATATTGCTTATTAAATAACCTCACTCTTGATATCTGCATATGGTTTATATACAAACTAATGTTCTACAGCATCATGGTGCAAGGGCACAATGCATTATTTTTCTCGGTATATTCCTTAGGGCAGAGAATAATTTACTTTCCCTTCATTTCTGAAGAGTATAAGATGGCCACGTGCAAATTATTTTAATATGTAGCATTCATTACATACACAGGCACACATTTGAGCATACACAATCTCATGGACACAGACACATGAACCAACCCACCCCATGTCCTCAAGTACCACAACCCAATCTGACCCTCTCCTTTCAGACTCTTACCTTTCTCTACCTCACATCTATCTCCCTTCACTCTCTACTTTCCCTTCAGGCTCCCCCACTCACCAGCTGTTCACTGTCTCCAACAGTGACGTCATCCAGAGATTGCCATCTCTTTTTCTTTATAAAACTGTCACCCATCAGTTCAGTTCAACTTAGTTTATTGTTACATGTACTGAGGTACAATGGAAAGCTTTTTGCTAACCAGTCAGCAGAAAGACAATACATGATTACAATCATCCATTTACAGTGTAAAAATACATAAGGGAATAACGTTAGTGCAAGGTAAAGCCAGCAAAGTCCGATCAAAGATAGTCCGAGGGTCACCAATGAGGTGGACAATAGTTCAGGACTGCTCTCTGGTTGTGGCAGGATGGTTCAGTTGCCTGATAACAGCTGTTGGTTTGTCACCATGCTGCCACAAGCCTGGGATCTAGCCCAGAGCCTTCAGATCTTCCAGAAAATGGTCAGCAGTATCTTTAGCCACCTGTGGGATGCCATTGAGCTCTTCTGGTAATTCTACTTCAAGATGATCATCACAATCATCTTGTAAGAAAATAACTGCAGATGCTGGTACAAATCAAAGGTATTTATTCACAAAGTACTGGAGTAACTCAGCAGGTCAGGCAACATCTCAGGGGAGAAGGAATGGGTGACGTTTCGGGTGGAGAACCTTCTTCAGACCCTTCTTCAGTCCGAAGAAGGGTCTCGACCCGAAACGTCACCAATTCCTCTCCTGAGATGCTGCCTGACCTGCTGAGTTACCCCAGCACTTTGTGAATAATCACAATCATCTTGGTGCTAAAGAAAGACAAGATCTAATGGCTTAATGACTACTGTCCGGTAGCCTTGGCATCCACCATCATGAAGTGCTTCGAGAGGCTAATTATGGCACACATTAAATCCAGCCGATCAAGAAGTCTTGATCCACTGCAGTTCACCTACTGCTACAACAGGTCCATGGCTGTGCCATCTCCCTGGCCTTACACTCATCTCTGGAGCACCGGGGTAAAGAGAACACTTGCGTCAGACTCCTCACAGACTACAGGTCTGGTTTCAATACCATTATCCCAACTAAGGTCATCTCCACACTCGTGGAACATGGAATCAGCACTCCCCTCTGCAAATGGATCCTTGACTTCCTGACCAACAGACCACATTCTGATAGATGATAAATCATCCTCTGCAATAATCCTCAACACTGCGCCGAAGGGCCTGTATCCATGTTGTATCTCCAAACTAAACTAAACTTGGTGCCCTGCAAGGATTCGTTCTCAGTCCCCCCTACTATACTCCTTATACACTAATGACTGGGCAGCCAAATACTAATCCAACTCAATTTACAAGTTCGCAGACCACATCACTGTAGCCTTGGCAAGGCCACCAACATAAACAAGACTGAGTCTTATCCTTTACACTCTCTCTTCTTCCCTCTCCCATCAGGCAAGTACAGGTGTGAAAATGGATACCTCCAGATCCAGGGACAGTTTCTTCCCAGCTGCTCAAGCAACTAAACAGTCTGCTCACAGACTAGAGTGCAGTTCTGACCTCCAATCTATCTCATTAGAGACCATTTATCTTGCACTAAATGTTGTACCCTTTATCTGTACACTGTGCATGGCTTGATTGTAATCATGTGTAGTCTTTTTTTTGACAGATAGCCTGCAGCAAAAGCTTATCACTACCTCGGTACACGCGACAGTAACTAAACTAATTTCACCCACACTCACAAAATGTCCCCTTTCACTTCATGATAATGAAAATTTCTCACAGATGAAAGAAGATGTAAAAATCCAGATCATTAAACAATATTCCTAGAACTTTAAGACTAACTATCTGCTAAACCAAATGCACTAAAGGACCATTGAAAAATGACATAAGATTTCCCCTCATGGCACTTTTACTCACTATAAACCCATTCAGCCACAAAAAGATACATTTTATTCCAGTAAGGACTATAAAACTGATGCTAATCTATGTTCAATTCAATTAACATTTTTAACTATGCAAATTCAATTGCCTTTCAAAGGCAGTGTACCAATTTAAGCTGATCTAATACCGATTTGAATCTTGCTTTAGGACACTTGGCAATAAATAATCAATTACAACATTTTTTTCTGAAATAGTTAAAAAACTAACTGTATTGAAGTAATACACATGGTACTTCACAAATGTTTTTGAGAGTGATTAAGTGCACATATGCGCCCCAGATGCAGTCATCCAAATGAGATTTTTTTATACACTGCAATTCTTTTCAAAATATGTCAACCAAAGCTACACACTAAATTTAGACTAATTGAAAGATAGCGTGCCGTCTTTTTCAAAGGGCGAATTGAAAGTTCTTGATATAACCTGTCAAATAGCAACAAACTTGTGTGAAATTATCCAAAAACACATTCACACGTTACAAACTGTGAGCATAGCAATGCATACCATGCAAATGTGCATGCAAAAATGTCATATATAAATGAGGCTGGAACATATATGGTTTGTACGTGTTGCTGATGTAAGCATGTTGCACAACTACTATACTGCTGTGTTTACAGCTCTGTTATTCTGCTGCAAATAAGAATTTCATTGTTCAGTTTTGGCACACATGACAATGAAACATTTGTTGCAACCACACTTACTGACTTACAGTACATACAGACACACACATACATACTACAGCACAGGAATGGGCCCTTCTCTCCCGAGATGCTGCCTGACCTGCTGAGTTACTCCAGCATTTTGTGAATAAATCGATTTGTACCAGCATCTGCAGTTATTTTCTTATACTACAGCACAGGAATGGGCCCTTCTGCCCACAATGTATGTGCCGAACATGATGCCAAGTTAAACTAATCTCTCTCCCCTGTGCCCAACCTAGATTCGCACCTCCCTCCCCTTTCACCAACATTCCTTCCTCTAACTTCATAATTCGCAACTCTTCGATCCTTTTGTCTCAGAACTTCTGTTACTTCATCTCTGGCCTATATCCAACCATTTGCCTTTCAAAAATCCCCCTCATCTGTATCCACCTCCTCTCTTCCAGCTTCCTTATCACCCTCCCCCTCCCCCCAATCAGTCTGAAGAAGAGTCCCAACCCAAATTGTCACCTACCCATGTTTTCCAGGGAAGCTGCCTGACCCGCTGAGTTACTTCATGTCTTTTATTTGTAAACCAGCATCTGTGGTTCCTTATTTCTCAATTTTAACTTGGCCAACATATTAATCTCCAAAATATTTTCAACACCACTGGTCTTTGTCATAAAGGATTGAATTTAAGACTTTTGTCACCATCAAACTTTATTTTGGCTGCTGCAAGGTTATCGGAGAATCACCCATAGACTACTGAAATGAATACAGATCTGGTAATTGTTTTCACATTTTGAGGAGAAAACAAAGATATTTGATGGGGTTTACCAATCAATGTCTTTTTGGAACTTACTTGACAAATTTTCAGGCAAGAAGATATTTAACCAATGCAATAGTTTATTGATTGCTAACCTGCCACCTATTGATAATCAGTTGGAAGTTGGAAGATACAGTAAGAATCAGAGATGAAGGGAACAGTGTTTGATCACAGATTGGGACTACTGGTGATCCCAGTTATCAACTGGGTCCTTAGTTTTTCCTCATATGAATCCAAAAGAACCTGTAAATGGCACCCGAAAGTCCATTCTCCAGGAAACGGAAGTCCAGGAGAATTTAAGAGCACAATGTCTGTGTCAAGCATGATGCAAAGACCAACTCTCACCTGCCTGCACATAATCCATATCCCTCCATTTCCTGTATGTTCATCTGCCTATTCAAAAATCTCATAAGTGCTACCATTATAACTGTCTCGACCACCAACCCCAGCAGTGTGTTCTACGCACTCACCACCTTCAGTATAAAAAACGTGCCATGCACATCTCCTTTAAACGTCACCTCTCTCACCTAAAAGCTATGCTTTTCCATTCTGGGATAAAGGTTCTGACTGTCTGCCTTATCTACGCCTCATAATTTAAAAAAAAAACTTCAATCAGGTCTTCTGGCATTTCAGGGAAAATAATCCAAGCCTGTCCAACCTCTCCTGTAGCTAACACCCCGAATCCAGGTGCCATTCTAGTAAACCTCCTCTACACCCCTTCCAAAGCCTCCACATCCTTCTTGTATTGGGGTGACCAGAACTGCATGCAATGCTTCAAATGTGGCCTAATCAAAGTCCTATGAAATATAGGATGTAGTTTTAGAAACATAGAAAATAGGTGCAGGGTAGGCCATTCAGCCCTACGAGCCAGCACCGCCATTCAATATGATCATGGCTGATTATCCAAAATCAGTACCCCGTTCCTGCTTTTCCCCCCCATATCCCTTGATTCCGATACCATTTTCTATATGGCTTTGAATTAGGAGGTACCATATGGCACAATATGGTAAGCAGCGGGTTACATAGATAGTGAGCGAGGTGAAAAGACCACAGTCACCGGAGTCCAGTTTGAGGAAACATGAGATAATTGACGGGGTAGATCTTGACGGGCAGGACATTCCTCTGTAAGTGAACCTAGGGGTCATTGTTTAAAAGTGATCAAATTAGAGATAAGATAATCATTTTGTGTTTCCTGATCTCAGGTCAATGAACATTTACATGATAAGACACAAAATGCTGGAATAATTTAACTTCACTCTGACAATGGAGGAGGCCCAGGACAGAAAGGTCACTGTGGGAATGGGAGGGGGAATTAAAGTGTTTAGCAATCAGGAGATCAGGCAAGTTTAGGCGGACTGAGTTAAGGTGTTTCAGCAAAATGATCGCCGAGCCTGCGCTTGGTCTTGCCAGAGCGGGGACAGGGTCCCACTAATCATCACCTTTCACCCCATCAGCCGTCGCATACAGCACATAATCCTCTGACATTTTCACAACGGGATCCCATCACTAGTCACATCTTACCATCTCCACCCCTTTCTGCTTTCCACAAAGACCTTTCCCTCTGCAACTCCCTGGTCAACTCGCCCCTTCGCACCCAAACCTCACCTTCCCAAGTACTTTCCCCTGCAATCGCAGAAGATGCAACACCTGTCCCAAAACCTCCCCCCTCGACTCCATCCAAGGACCCCCAACTGTCAGGTGAGACAGAGGTTCACTTGCACCTCCTCCAATCTCATTGACTGTATCCGCTGTTACATCCGCTGGACTACTATATATCTGCGCGACCAAGCGCAGGCTCGGCGATCGTTTCGCTGAACACCTCTGCTCAGTTTGCCTAAACCTGCCTGATCTCCTGGTTACTAAACACTTTAAATCCCCCTCCCTTTCCCATAGTGACCTTTCTGTCCTGGGCCTCCTCCATTGTCAGAGTGAAGCACAGCGCAAATTGGAGGAATACCTCATATTTCGCTTGGGCAGGTTATACCCCAGTGGTATGAATATTGACTTCTCCGACTTCAAGTAACGCTTCCTTTTCCTCTCTCTCCATCTCCTCCCCCTTCCCAGTTCTCCGACCAGTCTGACTGTCCTCGATTACATTTTAATCTCTGTTTGCTTTGTTATCTTCTCCTGGCTAACAATGATTTATTTTACATTCTCCTTGATCATCCCCTTTATCTCATTTTCATACCTTACACTTCCTTATCCCTGTATCTCCTTCTCCCCTGACTATCAGTCTGAAGAAGGGTCACCCATTCCTTCTATCCAGAGATGCTGCCTGTCCCGCTGAGTTACTCCAGCATTTTGTGTCTATCATGTAAATGTTCATTGACTTTGGATCAGGAAAGACAAAACATTTTCTTGAAATACGTGCAAAGAAATATTGCACACAAAAAATCACTAAATACTAACACACAATCAGAAAGAAAGAAAATTAAATCAAAAGCATTTTTGTGTACCAGTATGGCTTAGAAATCACTTTGTCAAAGAACTGAAAGACAGCCCAGAAGAGAGACCCAAAATGCTGTAGTAACACAGGGAGTCGGGCAGCATCTCAGGAGAAAAGAGCAAACTGCCCGTGTAATTGGAACAAAATGCGCACTTTTGAAAGGCAAGGAGCGATGATATGGGCATTAAGTTCCAAGATTAACAAATAACTAGTGAGCCAGGTCATTTAGTAATCAACTATGTATGTGGAGCAGGACCTGTACTAGCCAATGCACAGCATTGTGTTGTGTACAAAAACATAAGCTATCTGCATGTCTAAAAATCAATGCCCAGAAAAAAATGATAAAGACATCAGAATTGTCTGTTTATGTGGTTTACACACAACAATTTTCCTTTTGGGTAATAAATCCCACAACAACCAGAAACCTTTGAATTCACTTTGCCCCCAAAAAATGAATAAAGGCTTGGCCAAGTTATGAGTCATTAGGTTTTTATAAACTACAGATATTGTTTCTTTATTTCAAAGCATATCCTACTCAGACTGAGGAAATAGAGAGCATATGCAAGGTGCACAATGGGAGAGAAAAGCAGTAAAATAAAGAGTGGTTTATTTTTATTTGATTAGGTCCATTGTAATTTTATTTATTGTTGCCAGTGATGAAGGGATTGTTTCGTGGCTATAGAAAAATATTTTAACTTTGAAGCTCAAAGTTAACAGATCGGCAATCTATTGCTGATTGTTGCAGCAAATTATGATCAGTCTAATGGGTAGATTGCTCAGATTTTTCAATAATTAAACAATTATATTGGCATATAATCTACCTTCTACAGTTGTACCGGGCCCTGGTGAGACTGCACCTGGAGTACTGTGTGCAGTTTTGGTCTCCAAATTTGAGGAAGGATATTCTTGCTATTGAGGGCGTGCAGCGTAGGTTCACTAGGTTAATTCCCGGAATGGCGGGACTGTCGTATGTTGAAAGGCTGGAGCAATTAGGCTTGTATACACTGGAATTTAGAAGGATGAGGGGGGATCTTATTGAAACATATAAGATAATTAGGGGATTGGACACATTAGAGGCAGGAAACATGTTCCCAATGTTGGGGGAGTCCAGAACAAGGGGCCACAGTTTAAGAATAAGGGGTAGGCCATTTAGAACGGAGATGAGGAAGAACTTTTTCAGTCAGAGAGTGGTGAAGGTGTGGAATTCTCTGCCTCAGAAGGCAGTGGAGGCCAGTTCGTTGGATGCTTTCAAGAGAGAGCTGGATAGAGCTCTTAAGGATAGCGGAGTGAGGGGGTATGGGGAGAAGGCAGGAACGGGGTACTGATTGAGAGTGATCAGCCATGATCGCATTGAATGGCGGTGCTGGCTCGAAGGGCTGAATGGCCTACTCCTGCACCTATTGTCTATAAGCTATCTGAGTACTTCATATTTTCATGCATACCTGATTACAGGTTGTTAATGGGAGGTGAAATGTGATAGGTGGTTTTGTGGTTTTTGTTCAGACTTTGGCTGCAGTTTCAAATTTCTGAGGTTAATCAGACTTGTCTCTGAATTACATGTTAAAGAATAATCAGTTTTTGCCTTGGTAATAAATAAACAACTGAATTATATTGCTTTGCTGTTATTGGGGATTTAAAATGAGTTATTAGTTGAATTAGGAAAGATAGGATTCACTATTACATCAAAAATCATAATCTTAATCATAATCTTAACCTTAATTAATCATTTGAAAAATAGCTCAGATATTTTAATATATTAAAGATTGAAAAGACTAGGCTTGTATTCACTAGTTTAGAAGGATGAGAGGGGATCTTATAGAAACATATAAAATTATAAAAGAACTGGACAAGCTAGATGCAGAAAAAATGTTCCCAATGTTGGGCGAGTCCAGAACCAGGGGACATAGTCTTAGAATAAAGGGGAGGCCATTTAAAACAGGTGAGAAAAAACTTTTTCACGCAGAGAGTTGTGAATTTGTGGAATTCTCTGCTACAGAGGACAGTGGAAGCCAAATCACTGGATGGATTTAAGAGAGAGTTAGATAGAGCTCTAGGGGCTAGTGGAATCGAGGGATATGGGGAGAAGGCAGGCACGGGTTATTGATTGGGGACGATCAGCCATGATCACAATGAATGGCAGTGCTGGCTCGAAGGGCCGAATGGCCTCCTCCTGCACCTATTTTCTATGTTTCTATATGTTTTTTTACTAGAAAATATCACCATCAATTATGAATGGTAATTCAGAATATTAATATTGTAGTAAAAAATTGTTTTAAATTAGAGACATATTAGAGACACAGGTTTTTATGTCTTTGAAATCATTTTGTTTTGTAACAAATAAAACAGGAACACACAAAGAGTAAAACAATCTATGCAACATACAAATGACAATTCAGCCACACTTTATTTGGAGAAAGTGCTCCTACCTTGTTGAAAGCCTGGGTTATCATAATGAACTTCCATCAACACATACGTGGGATCACCTGAGGTTCCAAGTGAAAGTCCAACGTCAGGAGGAAAGGAAAATCCCTGTAGTCGTTAGACAGGAAAAAAAAAATCTAAAACTATGGTTACTTGAGGACAGTATTATTGTACATAAATGTAAAAATACAATTTATGGAGCTTGGTTTTTATTATGCTAAAATCACTTTAAAATTAGTCAGGAAAGATTGGGAAAACATTACAGAGAAACTGGTCAATAACTTCCTCCAGCACTGTAAATTCCTCACATAAAAAGTAACATACTACCCTGGTACAAAATCTTTCGGCCCACCTAGACCAATCAGCGATCAGCATACATTAGTACCAACCTACACATTAGGGACAATTTACAATTTTTACAGAAACCAATTAACTTACCAACCTGCAAGTCATTGGAGTGTGGAAGGAAACCAGAGCACCCAGAAAAAAAAACATGCGGTCACATGGAGAATGGACAAACTCTGTACAGACAGCACCCGTTGTCAGGATCAAACCAGGGTCTCCGGCGCTGTAAGGCAGCAACTCTACTGCTGCACCTACATATCTATTTAAAGAACACTATGCGTTTGTAGTATAATAAGTATAGCTATTTACCAAAAGCTATAGTAAAGTATAATATCTTTGATTATACATTGAGCTTGCCCACCAAGTTAGACATAAGCTGACACCCTGTCACCAGAAACTATTATTGTTGAAATCTGCTTTGTTATATTTCCTTCTTAAAACAAACTCAGCTTTAAGTTTTCCATTTAGAATCGATTGACTCATCAGCTTAGTATAATTGTGGCTGTTCATTTCGCTATAACAACAGAGATTTGTAGCTATGATGTCTTCTGTTCCTTTGGAGCACGGAAAAAGGTTGTTCTATCAAAGATTAGATGGAGAAATCTCTTTTAATTTCTGAACATCATATTAGGCATGACTTGAGATTTAGTGAGAATGTTTTGGATTTTAGTTGAAGGGAGAAGGAGGAATTCTTCAGATCTGTTGGCAGCATTTGGGAAAAGAGCTCACAGAAAAGTCCGAATTTACTTAGAGGCTACATGCGGTCACCTTGGTCTTGCCAGAAATCATGCTGTATATATTTTTTGTGTAACAGCAATAGTTTCTGCATTTGTGGTGTTTGAGTAATGAACTTGCATTTATATAACAAATGCTCGTCTTAACCATGAGGAAACATATGACTAACTCAATTTGTTTAATGATTTTTATCGTTGACTTGACTGTGGGGAATATATACCAGTTCAGGAGACCATGGTATGTATGACGATTTAAGAGCAACTTTTACCGAGCATGCTCTGGCAAGGTAAGCAAAAACTGACCAGGTTTTGAGTGCAAAGAAAATCCAAGTCTGGGAAGTCTCTTCTGATGAAGAAATTTGTTCACAAGGCAAACATGATGTTGCTATAGTAACATACTGGAAAACTCTGGTCAACAAATGTGAAGATAGAAGGATAGAAGATAGAAGATAGAAGGTTTCATTGCATCTTTGCAGGATTGAAATTTGAGTAATAAACCTAGTGCATCTTTATGTGCTAGGTTTGTTGCTACTTCATTTTATGCCAACTACGGGTGCATTACTACACGAAACGGCACCAAAATTAAACAATTCCAAATGAGCTAGAATTAATCACATTTGTTACATTTTTCACCTCTTAGAACGTGACAATTTAATTAAAATACTGTAGCATAGAGACTAAACAGTTTTCAATAAATATGAAGCTTTGATTTCACATATCTGAAGAATTTGCAATTAAATAAATGAACATGCCACAACAATGAGGACCTACCTGTCCTCCGATTGCCCATGCCATCACGATACTTTCACAATATAAAAAATCATCTGGCATATTGGAATGGTAGCATTCATGTCCAATGTCAAGGGCACTATCATTCAAGCTGTTGTGGCACTGATAAAGGAGAATATGATGTACCAAATGTTCATGCCCTTTCTGAATTATAGGATCAACCTGTAAATATATGCATTAAAGCAAACAGAAGACAGTAAGTAGTCTTATAACAATGCAGAAGTAAACTTCCTTTCCCTTGATTTCCCTATTATGTAATTATTTATGAGACCCAACAAATTAACATATACTGTTATTCAATAATCTATGGAAAAAAAACAAATCTATAAACAGTCATGAAGATAAGATCCAACTGTCCATTGTAGGCCTTGCACTTTGGATAAGCCCCAATTTGCTCAATTTCATTGTTAATTGGTAACATTTTAAATCATGAACCAAAACACTCCCATTTCAAGATTTTGGCCCAAATTTCTGATCATAAATTTGATAACCATTAATTCACATTAGAGCACTAATGGCAATTGGTTAATCGGAAAAGTATGTGAACTAGAAATTGAGCCACAAAGCAGTTTTCTTTAAAAGAACCTTGCTACTGAAAATCAATTCTATTAGAATGGAAAATAATAAATGTCTCTCGTTATCAAAAAGGGAAACAAAAAGCAGGAAACTAAAGACCAATTAGCTTAACAGCTTACAAAGGGAAAATGTTAAAAGGTATTGTTAAAGACATTATAAAATACAACTGAAAACAGGAGTTCCTTAACACATTGGATGTAGAGCCAGGGAGATGGCATCAGCCGTGGACCTGATGTGGCGGTAGGTGAACTGCAGTGGATCAAGGTTGCTTGATAAATTGGATTCTATAGCCAATTGCGCTCCATAACCAGCCTCTAAAAGCACTTCATGATGGTGGATGTCAAAGCCACTAGACAGTAGTTGTTAAGGCACAAATTCTTTCTTTTCTTTGGTACCAGGATGATAGTGGTCTTTCTGAAACAGGTGGGTACCTCAGAACGAAGTAAGGAGGGATTAAAGGTAAACACTCCTGCTAGTTGGTCCACGCAGTTCCTATGGATGTGGCCAGGGACTCCAATCAGGACAGTTGCTTTCTGTGGATTCACCCTCAGGAAGGCCGATCTAACTTCTGTAACAGTGACCCTGGGAAGAGGCACACTTGAGTCTGATGGGATGGATCAGACCTAGCATAGAGGTTCATCAGGTAGAGCTGCGCTATCACCAGCGATGATGCCTGAATTTGCTTTGCCGCCAGTTACAGTGTTCAGGCCATGCCACAGTCGGCGGGTGTCCCAATGATTATACTGAGACTCACTTTTGTATTGACTCTTGGCATTCTTGATGGCTTTGCGAAGATTATAGCGAGCTTCCTTATACCGCTCGAGATCGTCTGACTTGCATGCTGTGGACCTGGCCTTCACCCAGGAATGTACCTCTTGGTTGATTAATAGTTGGGCACATTTGGAATGTCTTCTTCGGCACGTACTCCTTGCTGATGAAGTCAGACACGGCAGTGGTGTACTCATTCAGGTTAATTGCAGTATCTCTGAATATGGACCAGTCCACTGATTTAAAGCAGTCTCTTAAGACATCATCCACATCTATGCTGACCTGCATTGAACAACTTTCTGCACCAGATCTTCCCCCTTCCTCCTGCAGGGAGGTGATCAGATTTCCTGAAATGTGACTGAGGAACGGTGCAGTAGTATGGATGTGTAGCAGTGGTCGAAGGTGTTCTGGCCCCAGGTGGAACAAGGGACATGCTGATAGTACTTTGGTAGTATGCCCTTGAGGTTGGCTTCATTGAAGTCTCCAGCTACAATGACCAGGACTTGGGGGTGTTTTGTCTCAAAGCTGTTGATAGCAGAGAACAGTTTATTCAGAACATGTGGCATCCCCATGGGGAGGGATGTAGTCGCTTGTCAGGATAGGGCGGCACGGTAGCGCAGCGGTAGAGTTGCTGCTTTACAGTGAATGCAGCGCCGGAGACTCAGGTTCGATCCTGACTACGGGTGCTGCACTGTAAGGAGTTTGTACGTTCTCCCCGTGACCTGCGTGGGTTTTCTCCGAGATCTTCGGTTTCCTCCCACACTCCAAAGACGTACAGGTATGTAGGTTAATTGGCTGGGTAAATGTAAAAATTGTCCCTAGTGGGTGTAGGATAGTGTTAATGTGCGGGGATCGCTGGGCGGCACGGACTTGGTGGGCCGAAAAGGCCTGTTTCCGGCTGTATATGATATGATATGATGATATGATATGATAGCGGAGCAGGTAGTACGGATGGCATCGCAGTCAGATATTCTAGGTCCGGGGAGCACACGCGCTGAGCACTCTGAGCATGTCTGAGCACCACAAGGTATAGATTAGAAAGCAGACCCCACTGCGTTTAACCTTGACTGAAGATGCCATACAGTCCATCCAGTGAAATATTTCTTTCTGTGAACGTGCTAACAAACTGAGCAAAACTCCTGTTTGTTTAGCACATGCAACAACATACAGTATAATCAGTCGCCAAAATTGAAATAAACAACAGAAGCCATGGACATCTGAGACCCTGTTTTCTCCCCATTTAAGAGATCCATGCCAACAATACCTATGGTTTTTTTCTATGTTACTATTATCCACATAGAATATTTTTTTAGTTATGTGGTTAACCTTAGTTTCTGGGGGGGAAAAATGTGCCTTAAAATCTGCTATTTGACCATTTTACTTTAAGGTTTTCTCCAAGTCACACATCATCCTGACTTGGAAATAAATCACCAATTCTTCACTGGTCTGAAGAAGGGTCTCGACCCAAAACGTCACCCATTCTTTCTCTCCTGAGATGCTGCCTGACCTGCTGAGCAACTTTCTGCACCGGATATTCCCCCTGCATTTTGTGATACCTTCGATTTGTACCAGCATCTGCAGGATATTCTAGGTCCGGGGAGCACGCGCGCTGAGCACTCTGAGCATGTCTGAGCATGTCTTCTGGGGTAGGGGTGACCTGTACAAAAGGGATGGGTTACACCTTAACAGCAGGGGGACCAACATTCTAGCAGGCAGGTTTGCTAGTGCTACAAGCGTGGCTTTAAACTAAGTAGTGGGGGGGAGGGGTTGACAAATTGGGAATATGGAGATGGAGTTAAAGGGGAAGCGAATACAGGAGAAACTGTAAAGGACTCTCGTATGAATGGGAAGGGAAGTTCTAGAAGGGATATGAGAGTAAGGTCAGGGCCAATTGTGACCGGTGTGAGAGGGGAGGTAAATACCGAAGTTAAAGTGTTGTATTTAAATGCGCGAAGTATAAGAAATAAAGTGGATGAGCTTGAGGCTCAGTTAGACATTGGCAAGCATGATGTTGTGGGAATCACTGAGACATGGCTACAAGAGGACCAGGGCTGGGAGCTGAATATTCAGGGGTACACAACGTACAGAAAAAACAGGCAGGTGGGAGAGGGGGCGGGGTAGCTCTGTTGGTAAGGAATGATCTTACCTGGTCTACCAACACCATTACCACAGTAAAGAAGGCACAGCAGAGACTCCACTTCCTGAGGATCCTCAGGAAAACCAACCTGCAGGAGAAGCTCATGTTGTCCTTCTATCGCTGCTCCATCGAGAGTGTGCTGGCATACTGTATAACCACATGGTATGCCAGCTGCTCAGAAAAGGACAGGAAGGCCCTTCAGAGGGTCATCATGACGGCCCAGAAGATCATCGGCTGCTCACTGCCCTCCCTGGAGCACCTGTTCAGCCTACGCTGCTTCAGTAGAGCAGGCAAAATAATAAAAGATCCATCCCACCCCGGCCACCGTCTGTTTGTTCATCTGCCCTCTGGTCGACGTTTCAGGTCGATCAAATCCCGAACAAACAGACTTAAGAACAGTTTTTACCCCAGGGCCATACGAGAACTGAACACTACCTTTGCACTAGGCAACACCGTTAAAAAATCTTGTACTTAATACAATTGTATTTATGTATTTATTTGTTTTTGCATTTATTGCGTATATGTTGTACGCACCGTCAGGATTGGCTATCTTTTAATTTCGTTGTACCCGTTGCAATGACAATAAATGAATATTATTATATTATATTTATTATATTCACTCCCTTGCAAGGAGTGACATAGAATCAGGAGATGTAGAATCAGTATGGATAGAGATGAGGAATTGTAAGGGTAAAAAGACTCTAATGGGAGTCATTTACAGGCCCCCAAACAGTAGCCTCGACTTAGGGTGCAAGTTGAATCAGGAGCTAAAATTGGCATGTCACAAATGTAATGCTACGGTGGTCATGGGAGATTTCAACATGCAGGTAGACTGGGAAAATCAGGTTGGTAATGGACCCCAGGAAAGAGAGTTTGTGGAGTGCCTCCGAGATGGATTCTTAGAACAGCTTGTACTGGAGCCTACCAGGGAGAAGGCAATTCTGGATTTAGTGTTATGTAATGAACCTGACCTGATAAGGGGACTCGAGGTAAATGAGCCATTAGGAGGCAGTGACCACAATATGATAAGTTTTACTCTACAAATGGAGAGGGAGAAGGGAAAATCGGAGGTGTCAGTATTACAGTATAGCAAAGGGGATTAGAGGCATGAGGCAGGAGTTGGCCAAAATTGACTGGAAGGAGGCCCTAGCAGGGAAGACTGTGGAACAGCAATGGCAGGTATTCCTGGGAATAATGCAGAAGTTGCAGGACCAATTTATCCCAAAGAGGAGGAAAGATTCTAAGGGGAGTAAGAGGCACCCGTGGCTGACAAGGGAAGTCAAGGACAGCATAAAAATAAAAGGGAAGAAGTATAACATAGCAAAGAAGAGTGGGAAGCCAGAGGATTGGGACTCTTTTAAAGAGCAACAGAAGATAACTAAAAAGGCAATACGGGGAGAAAAGATGAGGTACGAGGGTAAACTAGCCAATAATATAAAGGAGGATAGTAAAAGCTTTTTTAGGTATGTGAAGAGGAAAAAAATAGTCAAGGCAAATGTGGGTCCTTTGAAGACAGAAGCAGGGGAATTTATTATGGGGAACAAGGAAATGGCAGAAGAGTTGAACCGGTACTTTGGATCTGTCTTCACTGAGGAGGATACAAACAATCTCCCAGATGTTCTTGTGGCCAGAGATCCTAGGGTGACAGAGGAACTGGAGGAAATCCACATTGGGCAGGAAAAAGTTTTGGGTAGACTAATGGGACTCAAGGCTGATAAATCCCCAGGCCCTGATGGTCTGCATCCCAGGGCGCTTAAGGAGGTGGCTCTAGAAATTGTGGACGCATTAGTAATGATTTTCCAATGTTCTATAGATTCCGGGTCAGTTCCTGTGGATTGGAGGATAGCTAATGTTATCCCACTTTTCAAGAAAGGAGGGAGAGAGAAAACGGGAAATTATAGACCAGTTAGTCTGACATCAGTGGTGGGGAAGATGCTGGAGTCAATTATAAAAGACGAAATTGCGGAGCACTTGGATCGCAGTAACAGGATCGTTCCGAGTCAGCATGGATTTACGAAGGGGAAATCGTGCTTGACTAATCTACTGGAATTTTTTGAGGATGTAACTAGGAAAATTGACTGGGGAGAGCCGGTGGATGTGGTGTACCTCGACTTTCAGAAAGCCTTCGACAAGGTCCCACATAGGAGATTGGTGGGCAAAATTAGAGCACATGGTATTGGAGGTAGGGTACTGACATGGATAGAAAGTTGGTTGACAGACAGAAAGCAAAGAGTGGGGATAAATGGGTCCCTTTCAGAATGGCAGGCAGTGACTAGTGGGGTACCGCAAGGCTCGGTATTGGGACCGCAGCTATTTACAATATACATCAATGACTTGGATGAAGGGATTAAAAGTACCATTAGCAAATTTGCCGATGATACAAAGCTAGGTGGCAGTGTGAACTGTGAGGAAGATGCTATGAGGTTGCAGGGTGACTTGGACAGGTTGTGTGAGTGGGCGGATGCATGGCAGATGCAGTTTAATGTGGATAAGTGTGAGGTTATCCACTTTGGTGGCAAGAATCGGAAGGCAGATTATTATTTGAATGGTGTCAAGTTAGGAAAAGGGGACGTACAACGTGATCTGGGTGTCTTAGTGCATCAGTCACTGAAAGGAAGCATGCAGGTGCAGCAGGCAGTGAAGAAAGCCAATGGAATGTTGGCATTCATAACAAGAGGTGTTGAGTATAGGAGCAAAGAGGTCCTTCTGCAGTTGTACAGGGCCCTAGTGAGACCGCACCTGGAGTAGTGTGCAGTTTTGGTCTCCAAATTTGAGGAAGGATATTCTTGCTATTGAGGGCGTGCAGCGTAGGTTTACTAGGTTAATTCCCGGAATTGCGGGACTGTCCTATGTTGAAAGACTGGAGCGACTAGGTTTGTATACACTGGAATTTAGAAGGATGAGAGGGGATCTTATCGAAACGTATAAGATTATTAAGGGGTTGGACATGTTAGAGGCAGGAAACATGTTCCCAATGTTGGGGGAGTCCAGAACCAGGGGCCACAGTTTAAGAATAAGGGGTAGGCCATTTAGAACAGAGATGAGGAAAAACTTTTTTAGTCAGAGAGTTGTGAATCTGTGGAATTCTCTGCCTCAGCGGGCAGTGGAGGCCAATTCTCTGAATACATTCAAGAGAGAGCTAGATAGAGCTCTTAAGGATAGCGGAGTCAGGGGGTATGGGGAGAAAGCAGGAACGGGGTACTGATTGAGAATGATCAGCCATGATCACATTGAATGGCGGTGCTGGCTCGAAGGGCCGAATGGCCTATTCCTGCACCTATTGTCTATTGTTATTTTCCCTACAGACTGGTGCTCAGTCTAAATCCTGGAACATTCTATCTAACAGCACTGAAGGGCTATAACTATTTAAAAATAGGCCTGACCGCCACCTACACAAAGATAAATTAAGAATGGGCCGTACAAGAATAAATAAGGACAAAAAAGGTAAAATAGGGTTAGAGTTCTAAAAGCTGGAAAAAGTGAGATTGAAAAAGAGAGCAGAAATAATGCAGTAGTGAAAAATAACACAGCAAGGGCAACCAGGAGCAGTGGAGCAGGGAATAATATCAAGATGGGAACAAGAAAAAGCAGAGGCAAAGGGAATGAGTGGTGGGGGGGGAAACTGAAATAGGTCAAGAAACATTTGAATGCAGATGGTTGCAATATTTTAAAATTCTAACAATGTGACTGAAATATAATCAAGATATCTATCAAAAGTATTGGACATGTGTGCAGTGCACACTTGCCACACGCTGGCTTTGGGGCCCTGGAAGGGAATCAGTACTCGCTAAAATGAGTTAAAATATCTTCAAAAGGAATGTCCTGGCATATAGAAAACAGGTTGCTCTGTCTGGAGCTTCAGCTCAGCAGGAAGAGGACCAAAGATACCTACACATTAACACTTCCAAAGGCCACAGAAATATTGTTCAAAAGGGAAGGTGGAAAATGCAGTAGTTATTAGTTTATGAGAAGGAGTGGCATAACTTTGAATGCAGAAGAGCACCTCAGGTGGCGTCCATGATTTAACACAAAAAGGAATGCCATCAAGAAAATGATGAGAGAGCTCTCTTATAAAGAGTACTAATAATGTCTCAAAAATCTGCAGTAACAAATCTCAGGATATACACTTTATTTTAAAAAGTGAGATTACATTTATAATATGAAAAGAATATAATAGAGAAATGGAGGATATTTAAAGGTGAAATTTTGAGAGTACAGAGTCTTTATGTCCCTGTTCGGTGGAAAGGAAAGAATAATAATTTGAAAGAGCCGTGGTTTTCCAGGGAAATTGGACACTTGGTTCGGAAAAAGAGGGAGATATACAATAAATATAAGCGGCAGGGAGTAAATGAGGTTCTTGAGGAATATAAAGAATGTAAAAGGAATCTTAAGAAGGAAATTAGAAAAGCGAAAAAAAGATATGAGGCTGCTTTGGCAAGTAATGTAAAAGTAAATCCCAAGGGGTTCTACAGATATGTCAATAGCAAAAGGATAGTGAGGGATAAAATTGGTCCATTAGAGAGTCAGAGTGGACAGCTACGTGCTGAGCCGGAAGAAATGGGGGAGATATTAAACAATTTCTTTTCTTCGGTATTTACCGAGGAGAAGGATATTAAATTATGTGAGGTAAGCGAAACAAGTAGAGTAGTGATGGAAATTAGGAGGATTAAAGAAGAGGAGGTACGGACACTTTTGAAGAATATAAAAGTGGATAAGTCTCCAGGTCCTGATAGGATATTCCCTAGGACATTGAGGGAAGTTAGTGCAGAAATAGCAGGGGCTATGACGGAAATATTTCAAACGTCATTAGAAACAGGGATGGTGCCGGAAGATTGGCGCATTGCGCATGTTGTGCCGTTGTTTAAAAAAGGTTCTAAAAGTAAACCTAGCAATTATAGACCTATTAGTTTGACGTCTGTGGTGGGAAAATTAATGGAAAAGATACTTAGGGCCAATATATATAATTATTTGGATAATCAAGGCCTGATTAGAAACAGTCAACATGGATTTGTGCCTGGAAGGTCATGTTTGACTAATCTTCTTGAGTTTTTTTGAAGAGGTTACCAGGGAAATTGATAAGGGCAAGGCTGTGGATGTTGTCTATATGGACTTCAGTAAGGCATTTGACAAGGTTCCACATGGAAGGTTGATTAAGAAGGTTAAATCGTTGGGTATTAATAGTGAGGTTGCAAGATGGATTCAACAATGGCTGAATGGGAGATACCAGAGGGTAACGGTTGACAATTGTATGTCAGGTTGGAGGCCAGTGTCTAGTGGAGTGCCCCAAGGATCTGTGTTGGGTCCACTGTTGTTTGTCATTTACATTAATGATCTGGATGATGGTGTGGCAAATTGGATTAGTAAATATGCAGATGATACTAAGATAGGTGGAGTAGTTGATAGTGAGGTAGATTTTCAAAGTCTGCAGAGAGACTTGGGCCTTTTGGAAGGGTGGGCTGAAAGATGGCAGATGGAGTTTAATGCTGATAAGTGTGAGGTGCTGCATTTTGGTAGGACAAATCAAAATAGGACGTACAGGGTAAATGGTAGGGAATTGAGGAATGCAGTGGAACAGAGGGATCTGGGAATAACTGTGCATTGTTCCCTGAAGGTGGAATCTCATGTGGATAGGGTGGTGAAGAAGGCGTTTGGTATGCTTGCCTTTATAAATCAGAGCATCGAGTATAGAAGTTGGGATGTAATGTTGAAATTGTACAGGGCATTGGTGAGGCCGAATCTGGAGTATGGTGTGCAGTTCTGGTCGCCAAATTATAGGAAGGATGTCGACAAAATGGAGAGGGTACAGAGGAGATTTACTAGAATGTTGCCTGGGTTTCAGCACTTAGGCTACAGAGAGAGGTTGAACAGGTTGGGTCTTTATTCTTTGGAGCGTAGAAGGTTGAGGGGGGACTTGATAGAGGTTTTTAAATTTTTGAGAGGGACGGACAGAGTTGACGTGGGTAGGCTTTTCCCTTTGAGAGTGGGGAAGATTCCAACAAGGGGACATAGCTTCAGAATTGAGGGACAAAGGTTTAGGGGTAACATGAGGGGGAATTTCTTTACTCAGAGGGTTGTGGCTGTATGGAATGGACTTCCGGTGGAAGTGGTGGAGGCTGGCTCGATTTTATTATTTAAGAGTAAATTGGATAGGTATATGGATAGGAGGGGATTGGAGGGTTATGGTCTGAGTGCAGGTAAATGAGACTAGGTCAGGGAGAATGGTCGGCGTGGACTGGTAGGGCCGGACAGGCCTGTTTCCATGCTGTAGTTGTTATATGTTATATGTTATATGTTATAAACGCTAAAGAAAGTTGTTCATCTTAGTGATTAAAATGATTAATGGTTAAATAGGTTCATGAGTGATTAAACAGAAATTATGTAGAAATGAAGCAAGAAAGCTCAAAAAATCACTAAGATGAAACAATTCTGAACTCAATCAAAAATGAAAAATCCTAAAATAATGAATATTGCTTAAACTACAATTGAAAAGTAATTAATCACCTGGTTTCTTACATCACCCCAACATTGTATGGTAGCAATTAGTGAAAAGAAGAAACAGATTGCTCATCAATGATAGACACAAAATACTAGAGTAACTTAGCAGGTCAGGCAGCATCCCTGGAGAAAAGGAATAGGTGACATTTTGGGTCGAAACCCTTCTTAAGACTGAGAGTCAGGGGAGAGGAAAAAGTTCAGAACAAATCCCTTTTCACCGATAACCAAGGAAAGGTGGAGACCAAATTGCTCCACTGTTGACTGTGGAAGAGATGATAACGAAGGGATATATGGATGCAAACTGTGGCACTGGCAGGATAACTAGGGTGGGGGAGGGGAAGAGAGAGAGGATTACTTGAAATTAGAGAAATCAACATTCATACTGCTGGGTTGTAAACTAGCCAAGTGAAATATGAGATGCTGTTCCTCCAATTTGATATTACTTTGCAGCTCAAGCCTGCAATTGCTTACAGACTGAAAGCGGCTCTCCAACAGCATAATCTATATACTAACACTCTCATTTGTTATCTTGTTTGTGACTGAACTTCAGCCAAAACGGTACACGATAGCGCAACAATTTTAGGCCCACCTTACTCACCATTGTCACTTTAGTAATAATGCAAGTAGTTTTATTGAAATCTGTGTTATATTTTTATAGTTATTCACATTTTTAAGTTTAAAAGGAGGGGAGGATGGAGGGAGGGGGGGGGGGGAGTGGGGGAGAAGGGAGAGAGGAAGGGTGGGTTGAGGATAGAGGGGAGGACAGGGTGCTGCACCAATGCAGTAGAGGTTTGGGCCCAACGGGTCCACTTGGTCTTTTCAACTACAATTCCCTCTCAGTTTGCCAGGCAATGATATTCAGCACTAATGTTCAGGCAACATTTTAGGTTTAACAAACATCACAAGTCAACCTAATGTCAATAATTCGATAGCACTGATAGTTGGTCCAAGTATTTGGTAACGAGCGGGAACAGTACTGACATTTAATGGCACTAATATGAGATTCCTGAAGTCTCTAACTTCTGCAGTACGACATGCAAAGTTTGGCCGAAAAGTTAATGAAATAAAAATCAAACAGTTATAAACAGTCTACAACAATGGTTTGATGCAGAAATGACAAATTCAACATGTTTTATACTATTCATCTTGGAGGGCTGCTTTGTAATTTTATAAGGGATTGCTCAAAATATTAAATTTGATGCTTCAGGGTATCGCAACGTTTAAGTGCAGCGAAAGTGTGCTACATTGACGAATTACATGTTAAACTGAGGACCCATCTGCCTGTTCAGATGATCCTTTACAATCCCATTACATTTTCAAAGAATAAGAGTCAAACTATTCAAATAAGTGGGTCACATTTAAAAATGCAGTTATTGCAGAGTACATCACCAAGTGTGGCACGAGAATTGCTATTATTGAAAAAATCTAACTTTATTGTTTTTTCTGGTTGTGAACCCCACTGGCAATGCTTGCATTTATTGCCTTTATATATTGTGTTTGGTCTTTAATTGAAGTGTTCTTTTCAATTTTTGCTTCAACATTATTTGGTTCTGGCTAATCTTTAGTTCCTTTATCAATCGTACAATATCATAGTTATTAGAGTAAAGCTTTAATCTCATCACAGCCCATAGACAGCCTGAACAAATGTTGATCTACTAGCAGCCATTCCCCAAGTTGTCAACAATCTTGCTATATGCTCTCATGCACATTGACCTCTTTATAAATTATATCCTTCCCCCAAATAATGCTCTTAAACAATCAATCTAGTCCTTGTGTAACAGTGCATGAAAAAACTAGGAAGCTATTTGTCAGAGTATGCAGGCATGATTGATTATTCATTTCCAAAACTCCCCATTAATCATTGCTGGGAGTAAGTACACACCATCCTGAAATAAAGTGGAATTATTAAAATTAACATAGTATAATTTTGGGCAAGTATTACAAAATATCACAGTTGTTGATCTTACATGATTAATCAGTTATCCTCTTACGAACTTCCCAAAAATACTAATCCTGTCCTTGCAATGTGCAGACAAAAAAAATCTTGGACTGAGACTTAGCGTTCTACTTCTAGATTTTTGAAAAAATTAACCGCTGGAAAAAAATCAGTGGTCTAATAGTCGAGTTGCTACTAGCAACCAGATATGAGAGTTTTAATCCAATATTATGTGGTCACATTAAGGCTGCTAATGGCATGCAACTGGAGTTTCAACCGTTTGCTCTCAGTCTTTACTTTTGTTATCCATGACAGTTAGTGTTAAAGGCAAGTATTATACCTATCATCAATATGCCATTAATAAAAACAAATATACCTTCGGAACTTCAATGCCATAATTAAAACTATTGTACTTCTCTGAAAAGAGGGCTAATGTATAAAAGAGGCTTACAGAAGCTGAGCTTTCCCAAGATAACTTGCCTGAATTCTTAGGGCAGAAAGATGATTTGTATTTTGTGAACCCTCAGAGTCTTACAAACTGCACAAGTACAGTAATGAACATCTTTTTTGTGTTAACCAGCTGATGACACACAATGATTGCTGTGGTCCACCTCAACGTGCATTTTAAGGATTCATAGTTCCTCATCCATGGACTCGTTAGGCCCTCTAATTACCAGCATGATAGTCTGGGTCTTCTCAGCAAGTTAGTTTAGTATAGTTTAGAGATACAGCGTGGAAACAGGCCCTCGGCCGATCGAGTCCGAGCCGACCAGCGATCCCCGCACATTAACACTATCCTATACACACTAGGGATCATTTATAATTTTACCAAGCCAATTAGCCAACAATCCTGTACATCTTTGGAATGTGGGAGGAAACTGGAGCTCCCGGAGAAAACTCACGCATGTCACGGGGAGAACGTACAAACTCTGTACAGATGGTACCCATAGTCAGGATCAAACCTGCATCTGTGGTGCTGTAAGGCAGCATCTCTACCGCTGTGCCCGCTTGTCAAGCAATGGAATTGTGGAATCCCTACAGGTCTCCAAATACCAGGGTTGAACTGTGGCATTTATGATTGCCAAGCAGCACAACAGATATGTAAACATAGAACTCTGTAAAGGCCATAATAAACCACCAAAACAGTTCAGTATATAAAAAATACAAACAGACTGATTCCTGGACCCGTCATCAATCGGGTAAACAACCTCTACAGTCAAGGACAGATGGCAAATGAACATTTGTTCTGATATCGTAAACTTGGTCTGGAGGGGTTTCAGGATCAATCGCTTGGCTATTCCTGGGTGTGCACAACCTTTGTTCCTAACAAATTCAAATCATTTTCCTCGACTTCTACCTTATTCCAGCTGTTTCAGGGCATGAGGAATTCCACTAGGAATTTTAGATCTATCCTCAAATTGGAAAGGGTTAAAAAGAGAATGTAAAACAAAATTTAAAGTAGGGCAAAGCAGATATAAAATGCAAACAAGCATTGAGCTGAAACAAACCAAAACAAAGTTAAAAGGGTATAAAGCTATTGTGACCAAACCGAGGGAGAGATGGTTTTAAAATGGCTAGGAATAAACAATCTTGGTTCTGGTCTGCTGTCAGCTATTTAAGCACAGATGTATTAATGATTTGTACTGGCAGGATAAGTTACCGACAAATTCAAGGAAGAAAAGTAATTCATAGATCATTTTTAAAGACTCAATTTAGATCCTGTCATCCCAAGAGGAAACCTGACAGTTGAACATTTGTACTGATGTAATGTACAATGCATTTATTCCACTGTAATTTAAAACCCGTTATTTCTGGTTGCAGGAAAGGTACTTTCCATAGTCATTATTTAGAAGTTAATATCATTCAGACGTTGAACTTTGTCAAATTACTACAAATTGAACAGAGGCATAAATACAACTAGATAGGTTGAACAATAAGCCTAGTTACATTTAATTTTGTTTAATGTTTCTGTGTTTATAAGTTAAAAAGAACATATTTTTTAAATTTGCTTGGTTCCAAAGGGCTTTGCAGCCAGTGAAATATATTGTAACGTGTAGATGCTGTTGTAATATGGGAAACAGCAGCTAATTTGCCAGAGCACAGTCCCATAAACACAATTGTAATTAATACATTATCTGTTTTAATCCTGAAGAAGGAGTAGGAAATATCATCAGGACATTAACCTCCCTTCTATGAAATTGTAACATAGCATATTTTACAGTGTACATCAATCTGAGGGGCATCAGTCACACTATTTAAAGTCTCATCCAAAAGATGGTGCCTCTGACAGTGTAGCACTTCCTCCATAATGGACTGGAGCATCTGCTTAAATTGAATTCATCTTTTGGTCTTCACTGTTCTACGATGCTAGGCAGGAACTCTACACAATTTATGTATTGCAATTTGCAACATATTTGAATCCGGACAACAAAATATTATTTCAACTCCCAACAGCAAACCTTACTCCAAAGGATAATCAACCAACAGGACTGTTCTATAGAAAGCCACATGCTTCTTCCATTCAGTATCCTGAATTTCACACAAATAATTTAAGACAAGTCCTTAATTTGGTTAGAGACATGGAACAAATTTGAACAGTACCTATTGAATGTCAGGTGGAAAGAAATAGGAAATATAAACAGATTAAATCAACTCTCTTGATTCAACCTCCACAGCAAGTTGCTGAATTATCGCTTCTAATTTTAACAATCTGGAAATAAAGAAGGTGCATTACTCACTTTTATTACATGATGTTTTTTGGTCAACGTTGGCAGCTTAAAGATTTGACACCAGTAAGTTGTGTCTTTTTCAGGTATCAGGACCTGTTTTAAACAAAAATCAACCATAAAAAGTATTCTTACATTAATAAGGTATATGTTTTTTTGCATGGGAAGAGAAAGCAGAACATTTAATTATAACATTTATAAGTGAAATGGATGTTATTAAATCTACTATCTGTACTTACATTTTGATGTCTTATGTTGAAAGTAAGTACATCACTAGGAATTGAAGTTTCCATTTCAGGGTTTAGCAAATGAAGACTTTTTCTTCCACGGTTTGACGAGTGGTACTGGGGGCCATCTTGCCCCACATCATCTGGATGATAGGCCCAAATCACCCTAACTGTATTCTCCTAAACACAAGGAATAAACAAAGTTAAACTTTAGATTATTCAATGGTACACTAAATGTAATGGTATACTTCGTGTCATGTGCTTGCTTCTGGCATTTTGAAATTATTCATCAATTCCTTTTCAAATTTTGTCTATTCATTTGGAAGATTGATCAAGTTAACGGGATGCGGGGTTCATTACTAGAATGACAGAATAGAGGGCATGTTTTATAAGGGCATGCCGCAAAATCACAGTCCCTCAAAATGTGATCCAAGTATCAAACCCAATCCTAACCCCAGATCACAAGTGGACTGAAAAGATGATATACAGAAATCTACCATTTTCTAAATTGGAAAAATTAGTCAAATGGATTTCAAATAGATAATGCATCACATTCAAAATCCAGGGAGATTTATCACATCATGATTACATCATCCCAAATTAAGCATATAATTACATATTAGTGGAGAATAAATATAGAAAAGCTATCAAAAACGTCTTTCCTCAAATAGAATAATACATGGTAGCAATAATCCAGAAGAAAGGGGCAAAAATATTTGGTTTATTTGCAATTCAATTATAAGTCATGACTAAATTACTAAAATTGTTTGCAATGGTAAATCGATTCTCTGAATCTCAGTTACAATGGATGTAAAAATATTCCAGTATCCACCTCGATACAAATACTTTTTGCCAACAAAATCTTTCGGCAAAACAGGCCACCACGTCTTTTATTTAACTCCATGATGTGCAGAAACTGGGAATCATACCTACACAACATAACCAATAAACTACTTTGTAAATCTATGAAGTGTTTTGTATCATTACAGGCATATAACAAGCCATATAATGGTACTTTATCCACAGCTTTCTAATGAGTGCATTTGGCCTATTCTTTGATTATTTTTTTTATCTTACGCTGTTACACTTTCCATTATCCTTCCTCAAAGGACATTATTTTATTATAATAAATTTTTAACATGAGGCTAAGTAAGGTACTTTACCACCAATTTACCATTTAGTTAAGGAAGGAAGCATGCAATGGGTAGAATCGATTTGGGTTTGCAAAAGGCAAATCATATTCAACCATTCAGTTGGTATTTTTTAACCAACAGAACAGATAAAGCAAACCAATTGATGTGATGTATTAGGATTTTCAGAAGTAATTTGATAGGTTGCTACAACAGAGACTACTAAACAAAATTAGATATACTGGTGCACATTGAAGATTAGAATCTACCAAAACAAAAAAGCGATAAGGAATAAAAAGGTCATTTTTGTATTTACAGTCCGTGGCACTTGAGTGCAGAAGTTTATTCATAAACTATAATCAAAGATTTGGATAAAGGGAAATTGCTGGAAACACTTATCAGGTCTGGCAGCATGGAAAGAGAAAAAAAGTTAACATTTCAATTCAGAGACGTTACATCAGAATGTTCCACTTTTGATGAAAGGCCTTTTTCCAGCCACTGGAAATAAATGACATATGAATGGCTCATTCTTCTTTGCAACCACCATAAAATTGTTTCTGCATGTGATGATAGCAAAATAAGTCTTATTAGTTGCTGTTGGGTATTGTTGTATGTTGCCAAATGTTAAATTACTGGCAGCAAAATATCTTTTGCAATAGTGCTTGCACAATGGGCACTTGGGTTGCTCCCCCTTCCCCTCCCAATAAAAATAGTTTGTGATGTTTCAAATTTGAAGGTTACGTACCATTTACCAATCTGCATCTTAATCTCGTGTGAGCATTCAAATGTTCAAACAGCAGCCTTTTAAAAAAATATATGGACTTCATTTGTTTAAATTTTAAATAAGTGAGCTTGAGATCCACTTGTAAATCCTGGTAACCTGCAGTTTGCAATATGGGTTACTGATCTGTGAAATACCTTTGAGTGTGTTGTATACAAGTATGTTTGCAGGGGCTAGGATTAAAGATTTAAATGACCCAAGGATTTGATGGAATTGCTACTCTGTACAATTCATTTGCAGATTAAATCAAGCAAAAATTGCCTTTTTTCCAAAGATCCAAGACCACTGGAGAAAGATTTTTGGAGCAGATGATATGCATGTTTCTGTGCGTGTTAGCACTACAAATGATAATTATATCTGTGGTTGCAAACAAATAGGTCAGAAAGCATGATATTCATGAACAAAGGGATATGGTATGAGTAAAGATATGGGTGACAATTTTAGATGATGTCAAGTGCATGAAAAGCTGCTGATGTACCTCCATTATTTTTATATATGTCCTTCATTGCTACTTAATAGTAATGGCTTTATTTCCAAGCCTGCAACTTCTTTTAGATCTCCAACTTTGAAAATGGCAAAGAGGCAGTTCATTTGTTCCATGGTGCTTAACTGCATACAGAACAGGATGGTGTAATGTAGAATAGATCCTCCTGTTTCACCATCCTGCAGTCTGCTACGACCTCTATGTCCTTGCTAATTGAACAAGCTATTCAGTATTAACAGTGAGCCATTACTGAAAATGATTGAAGAATCCACAGCTGGAAGAAGTGTTTCTCATTTATAAAGTTAATGACTCATTTGAAACTTGAGAAGTATGAAAGGAGCATTATTGCAGCAGCATCATGAGCGACAGAATTTTTTCCTTCCAAAGGGGAGTGTGTTAAGAGCCAAGTATAAAGGAAATAGCTCTCAATTGATATTTTGATCATCAAAATTGACAAAAATAAATTGACATTTTCAAATCAGAAAAAAAAGTTCATAATACGTTAGGTCAATTATAGTTTTTTTAATGGCTTTTCAGGAAAGCTTATGAATAATACCTTAAGGCTTTAAATCATTCCCTTGTTTATAAAACTTGAATGATTATTAAATTGTTGGTCCTCATCAGCCTTTTATCAAATTTGTGGGGTAAATGACAATATACTGCACAGATCTCTAATACAGTAGTTTTTTGTATAATTCCCTGGATCTAGCATCAGCTAGATTTTCATTCTGGTGGCAAAGAATCATTCTGGTCCGAATGAGCAGAGGGATCTAGGAGTGCAGATACATAGTTCCTTGAAAGTGGTGTCTCAGATAGATAGGGTGGTCAAAAAGGCTTTCAGCCCTTTGGCCTTCATCAAACTGAGTATCGAGTATGGGGGGGGGGGGGTCAGGTTTTAGTTACACAAGGCCACATTTAAAGTATTGCATTCAGTTTTGGGCAATACGTTATAGGAAAGATGTTGTCAAGCTAGAAAGGGTGCAGAGAAGATTTACGAGGAGGTTGCCAGGACTCAAGGGCTTGAGCTGTAGGAGGCGGTTGAGCAGACTATGACTCAATTCCTTGGAGCGCAGGAGGACGAGGGGTGATCTTACTGAAGTGTACAAAATCGGGAAAGGAATAGATCGGGTAAATGCGTAGAGACTCTTGCCCAGAGGAACAGAATCAAGAACCAGAGGACAGAGGTTTAATGCGAGGGGGGAAAGATTTAATAGAAACCCAAAGGGTGGTCGGTATATGGAACGAGCTGCCTGTGTAGGTAGTTGAGGCAGGTAGTATTGTAACATTTAAGAAACATTTAGATAGGTAGATGGATAGGGCAGGTTTAGAGGTATATGGGCCAAACGTAGGCAGGTGGGACTAATGTACATGGAACATGTTGGTCAGCGTGGGCAAGTTGGGCTGATGTTTCCAAGCTGCATGACTCTATTACACTACTGTCTGCAAGAAGGAAAGTAATTGCCAGGGTTCTCCACCATCTCCTCCTGCCCATGGTTGAACAGGTGCTCACAATTACAGCAATGATCCATCTCAAGGCACAATAAATACTGTCAACTCCAAGAGAAATGTGGAGACCTGCAGCAATCACTGCATATGACATTTCTGACCTCACAAGAACTTTTTATTTTACCAATCCAGTGGTCTTATAGAGGATACCCATGGCAGACTGCGGTGCTGCGCTTTTCCCCCACAGCAGGCCCGGCTTGCTGCGGCAGAGACGGGAAGCCCATCCTCGAGAGGGAAACCGCCAAGTCCAAAGCCTGCTCATCCCCGAGGACCGGAAAACCGGAGGGTAGGGGAAGAGAGTCAAGATGGCAGCGGCGGCAGAAGACGCAAAGAACAATGGGCCGGCAAGCGGAACCAGAGTTTTACCTTCTGCATCTCCAAAGTTTGCTGTGGGAGGTGCCCCAGGGCGCAAAGGCTGAAATGGTTGCCAGGAGAGGGATGACAGTTCCCTGGTTGACTAGAGGAACTGGACCGAAGTGACCGCTGAAGGCCCTAGAGCAGCCTGAGGCTCGACTGGATCAGGCACCGCTCCAGAGACCGAGCGCACAGACAGGACACGGCCTGCATTGGCATGGAGTCATGCAGCACACCTACAACTTCACTTGGCCAGGCATGGCCAACCCTGCGACTCTTTATTTGTCTCAATATACTATTTCTATACACATTGTACTTAATCTAAGATTGTGCTTATGTGTAGTAACTTTACTGACCTGTATGCAACAAATATTTTCAATGTACCTCATTACATGTGACGATAAAGAATCATGGATTGATTGAACTTGGCTGCTCTGTAGAGTTGACCTCCATCCTATGATCTTAACCAGTGTGTCCAAAGCAGCCCTAATCTCAAGCAATACTATCACCCCAGTACCTTTCTGAATAATTCTTGCTGCTATAATGTACCTTGTCTCCAACAAGCCTCTCGCTAGAGTGAAGCCAATCTACAGGACATCTGAGAGAATGTTCAGCCCCTGTCAACTCCATTTCAGAAGCAAGGTCACATCAAGCTCAGTCATTGAGCTGCAGTACATCCAAATCCTTCTCCTCAAATCCTGTCAGGTCTTCTAAGTATTTCCAGCATTTTCAGTTTTTATTTCAAATTCCAAGCATCTGCATTTTTTCCTCTTTATAATACCACAATTGTGACCTTGCAAATAAAATTCAACATTAAATAGAAGTGGCGACAAATTAAGTGCAGATGCTGCAATTTGGAACAACTTATCATCTGCTGGAGGAACTCAGAAAGCATCCGTGTAAGGAAATGGATAGACAACCTTTTGGTATGCATATTGCACATAAAAATTGGAATAAATGGGTCCAATGCTCTAGGCGAAAAGCATCTTATTTTCCCCATACTGTTGGCAGTAAAATTACCATCTTAAACCCAACAATGATTGAGAAAGCTAGCTTTTTGGAGCTCTTACAACGGGAAATATTCTCACAAAATTTTTTATTCAGATGGAGGAAAGTTTTCCTCCAAAATACAACAAAAAATTGGTATACGATGCAATAAATTGGTATGCGACGCAGTAAATCCATGTATAATTTGTTCCATGCAATGATTCTAGTTTTGTTCACGATTATAAGATCCCATAAAGTAAAATGGAGAGATTAACGTACCGTTATGATCTTATCTTCATTGTCACAAGTATTCAAATCTCTTGAGAAGGCAATGATTGTATGTGTATCATTTTCCATGCCATATTCAAGGTGATAATCTTGTTGATAATCCTTATTCAATTTTCCATCAATGTTCAAGGTATTATAATCCTATTAAAAAACAAAATGACAAATTTTAATATTGTGGTGGAATTCTGTAGAATTTCACAATTAGAAAAAATACATTACGCCAAGGTAACAAAATAGAATAATTCATTGATCTGATACTTTCACTGCATAAGGACTTTTGGGTGCCCTATGCACCCTATACATTATTTGCCATTCACTTGAAATATCAGATAGAAAATCATGGCACACATACAAAAAACATGCTTTAAGCAAATGTCGTTGGATCATGGAATATAAATTAATGGTCTGCTGGCAAATGGAAGAAATCAAATGCACCAAAATAGGAAATGGAAAGGAGCAAAATATACAGAGCTAAAATGTTAATATTTACTGGATATAAAGTGTATTTCTAACCAGAAGCAACCATATTTATTTTTCTAACTGTGGTTAACATTTCCAGAATCTTTCTAATACAATTTTCCTCTCACACCAGGATTGTTACTCATTGAAACAATCATAAATTCTAAACAAAAACTGACCTTTTCAAAATTATCATGTTGCGTTGCCTTAGCATTTTCAGTATTTACGTAAACACTTTTGCTGACATCACCTTTCCTAGTCACAATAAATCTCATCTTGATTTTCATATTGTTTTCTTTAATATGAAATAACATATTTAATTTCTTCCCCTTATTATTTTAGTCCTAGAGTTATACATCATGGAAACAGGCTCTTTGGCATAATTTGTCAACGCCAAGCAAGTTGCCCAAACAAGATAGTCCCATTTTGGCAATGATTTGCCCTTTCTTATCCATGTACTTGTCCCCGGTGTCTTTTAATCCTTGCAAATGTGCCCACCTCTGCCACTTCCCCTGGCAGTTCATTCCCAATACCTACCATCCTCTCTGTGTGAAAAGGTTGCTCTTCAGGTCTCCTTTAAATCTTTATCCATCACCTTAAATCTATGCCTTTTAGTTTTAGACTTCCTTGCCCTGAAAAAAAGACTGTAATGAACCTTTATAAGGTCACCCTTAAGCTTTCTACACTGCAGTGAAAAAAGCCCTAGTCTTTCCACATAATTCAAGCCCTCCCAGTTTCATTCTTGTGAATCTTTCCTGCACCCTTTACAGCTTAATAACATCCTTCCTATTGTATGGTGACCAATACGGCACATGATACTCCAGGTGTAGTCTAACATCTTTAACATAATACCATTTCTTCACACAGAGAGTGGTGAGTCTGTGGAATTCTCTGCCACAGAAGGTAGTTGAGGCCAGTTCATTGGCTATATTTAAGAGGGAGTTAGATGTGGCCTTTGTGGCTAAAGGGATCAGGGGGTATGGAGAGAAGGCAGGTACAGGTTACTGAGCTGGATGATCGGCCATGATCATATTGAATGGCGGTGCAGGCTCGAAGGGCCGAATGGCCTACTCCTGCACCTATTTTCTATGTTTCTACCCCAACTCTTATAGTCAATGCTCTAACTGATGAAGGAAAGTGTGCCATCATCACACTGTCAGTATCAACATATTCACTATTTTATTTACTTTTTCACTATCATTCGTACAATGTGCATATCTATCTGCTATTCTCCGACTATCTTCTTTCTTCCTTGTTGATCAATTGTTTGCACATTAATTTACACATACTTTAAAACTCATGTTTGGTATTTTGCTATAAAGCATGCAGGTCAGATCAATACTGAATCAAAGCAGAATCAAAAACCAAAGCGTCAGCGAATGCGAGCACTGTGCTGTCCAATGTTTATAGCATCCATTCATTCTAATATATGCCAATACCTGACTTACTAAATTATGCCTTTTCAAAAGTGCCCCCTTTCTGCTGCAATTCTATAATGGTTCTATAAAGGAACACCTCTATGGAACTTCAACATAAAATTATAGTGTGTCCATATTGATTCGTGTGGTCAATATAGAAATATCGATTGTAAATCTATTCTGCTTTCACATTTGCTCCAAATTACTATTTTTTATCTGATTCACAAACTACCCACATAGAATCCATGTGGTACTACCACATCATATTTTAATTACCCCACTTATATCACAACAAAGAATGTTATATGGAACCATCAAAAATTATAATTCTTCAGATTTCTTCAGAGCTGTCAGATGAATAAATAATGTTGCTTTGGGTATTTCTATAGTTGCAGGTTAACGCAATCCTTAAATGGTTAAAGCTCAAAAGAGTTCCATGTTCATACACAAATTTTATGTTTGACTTTGATATATCAGTTTCCATGGTCCCACTCATCCCTGACAGAGGGTGGTGAATCTGTGAAATTCTTTGTCACAGAAGTCTATGGAGGCCAAGTCCGTGGATATTTTTAAGGCAGAGATAGATAGATTTGTACGGGTGTCAGACGTTATGGGGAGAAGGCAGGAGAGTGGGATTAGGAAGGAGAGATAGATTAGCCATGATTAATGGCAGATTCAACTTGATGGGCCTAATGGCCTAATTCTGCTCCTTTCACTTATGACCTTATGATCTTACCCTATAATTTCCTCGAGCCCTACGTTTTTCTCAGATTTCTGTGTTCCTCCAATTCTGGCCAATTATCCATCCCAACTTTAATATTTCCATCACTGATAGTTTTCAAACTGATGTTTTCATTTTCTTAGTCCCCAAATTCTGGATCTTCTCCACCACCAACGCCCAACAGGGCGCCCAAAATATTCTTCATCTCTCAACTTGATTTCCCTCCTTTAAACATCCATTAAATACATAATTTAAATCAAGTGTTTGCTCATCTGTCCAATTTCAAGTGTTGCTTTATGTCAAATTATATTTCATAACAATCATATGAAGCATCTTGGTACATTTTATTACATTGCATGCATATTATTTGTTAGGCACAGCTCTTTCAGCCATGATACTTTGATTTTCATATTATTACAATTTTTTCCAAAGAGTTTGAAATATTACTATGACATTTCCTGTGAGAATTTTTTTTATGAGGCAGCAATGTAACAATAAAGATTTTAGGAAAATATATACTGATTCTATAATGTACGTTAAGGCACAACTCCAGCCTTCAAATTAAATTAATTTCTCTCTTATGTTCCAACTAGAATTTAACAACTAGATTTGGTCTACTATAGTTAGCTTATAATATATTTTAACAACTTAATGCTTTAAACTAAGCATGTCATCTGATGTTATTCTTACTTGGCAAATAATGAAAGTCTCAACCAATTTCAAAACTTCTGAATTGAACCTTTATGGAACCAAGTTATCACAAACTTTTACCAGGGGCAACAGAACAACTTTCAAGTATTAATTCCTCACACAAAATTCCTCGATTAGAACCACTGTTTTTAATTCATGTGTTAAATTAATGTTTTGGATTCATTTCAGTACTTCTAAATGTCAACCTTTCATATGCAACTGTTTATTATTTCCTGGTACATGGAGTTATTTAAAATATCATTAAGATATATACTCTAGACTTTGCTTATATTTAAACGTATATAAACTGGAATGGAGAATTTAATACACAGTTTCTGATAGATACCAATTTAACTTGTAAAATAAAATCTCAAAACCTTCATCAATATGAGAATTCTGCTCAGCACATTTTTCATGCTGGGTTGCTTAACTATGTGAAAACAAACAGGACTGCGCAATAAAACAGTTTAAACTTCTGATGCAAATTGAAACGATTTTCACAATGTGGCAAGTGTTCTCAGTCCAGGGAAATATTGAAATTTAAAACTTAAAGTTGTGGGAAATATTAACACAAATCAGTGTTAAAAACTATAAATATTGATTTCCAAAATTGAGGAAAATGTGATAAGCTAAGAGAAAAGAATAAAGAAATCACAGGAAGAATGGTAGCCTGGTTAAAATGTTAGTAACAGTGGTCTGCATTCCTTATTTAAATGTTTTAAAACTGAGGTTATGTCTGGTAATGAGGGAAGGGACTCACGACAATAAAAATGAATAATTATAAATGCTGAATAAAGTTTAGAGGGATTTGAGCCAAGCGTGGATAAATGGGACTAACTTAGTTGGTGCATCTTGATCGGCATTGAAGAGTTGGGTCAAATGGCTTATTCTGTGCTGGGAGACGGTACGAGTCTGACTATGCGGAACTATGAAAAGCATTTCTGCACATGCGTTAATATATGGGATGAGGAGAACTATTCCTGCATTTGTATGAAATATTATATAGGATAGGCAGATTGGATGCTAACTCCTTGAAGTTTATAAGAAAAAGTGACTTAATTGAAATCTACAGTTCTTGCAGGAATTGGTAGGTTGGTTGCTTATCCTAGTGAACCATGTAGATCAAGGGAAATAGCTTCAGAGTAAGATTTAACCATTTAAGAGAGATGAAGAGGAATTTCTTCTCTCAGAGGATCATGAAATTTTAGAATTCTCTATCCCAGAATGTCTGAAGGTAGAATCACTCAATATATGTTCAAAGTAGAAATTAACCAACATTTGTATTATCCTATATTCTCTGAGATTTAGAAGAATGACGTATTATCTTGTTGAAACATACAAGATCGTTAGTGGGTAATGAAAGGGTAGATATCAAAAGTTGCTACTAGCAGGGGAATTTTGAACCGGGGGAATTAGTGAAGATTGGCCTAAATGTGCAAGAATTTCTTCATAATAAGGATGATGAATTTCTGGCATTCTCTACCTGAGAGAGTGGAGGCAGCTCGATCAATGGAGATATTTCAAGAGGAAGTAGGTAATTTTTTGAAAGCTCAGTGAATAAAGAGCTATGGAGAACTGGCACTGAAGATTTGATGCTATCCAATGCCAATCAGCCATGATTACACTGAATGGTGGGAAAGAGCTGAGGGGAAGAGTGCCTCACACCTACTCTGATTTTCTAATGCTCTGCGAGATGTACAGGGAGTGAATGGGAAAGTGAAATCAGACTAGATCAGCCATGAACTCACTGAAGGGCAGAGCAGGCCCCTGTAACTTATGTTCTTATGCAACCTGTTTGATACTGTACATGGAACCAGGATAAGCATTCTAATCAATATCTGGGAAAAGGAGGATTCCTGAAAGTTTTCTTATGAAAAGGACTGTGAAAAGTTCTTCCAAACCCCCTTTGCACATACAAAACCAGGAGATATTTTCTTTCAGGCCCATATATATTCCAAAATTTGTAAGAGAAATGAACATTCACTGACAATTTATGACACACAGAGAGGCATATCTGTACTTGTATGACTGTGCTTAGCAGATTGGGCCCTTACTCCTTTGGGTTTAGAAGAATGAGAAACAACCCTATAGGAACATAAACAATCCATAGTCTTGTTTGCCAAACTCTGCCACAGGGCAAATAAACCTTGCCTCGAACATTTGCCAGGCCCATCATTCACATATTGTAAGGTTTTGATGCCTGCTTCAGAAACGGCAAATGCATCACAATATTTTATCATTCTGATTATGGTTGGAGCACTAGGAAAAGGCAATTTATTCACAAAATGCTGGAGTAACTCAGCAGGTCAGGCAGCATCTCGGGAGAGAAGGAATGGGTGACGTTTCGGGTCGAGACCCTTCTTCAGTCTGAAGAATAACTGCAGATGCTGGTACAAATCGATTTATTCACAAAATGCTGGAGTAACTCAGCAGGTCGGGCAGCATCTCGGGAGAGAAGGAATGGGTGACGTTTCGGGTCGAGACCCTTCTTCAGACTGCCCGACCTGCCCGACCTGCTGAGTTACTCCAGCATTTTGTGAATAAATCGATTTGTACCAGCATCTGCAGTTATTTTCTTATACTAGGAAAAGCCATATGATTTTTGAACACTATATTGGGAACTTTGTAGACATGGTGGCATCCACAAATGGCACTTTGAGGCTAAATTTAAGGTCTAGTTCTGCTGGAAGGTAAACAAAGAGGTAATTGTGAAGAAACTATTTTGAGTTTGATTGCAGTTGAGGTTTGAGCATTTTAATTCTACTAGCCCCTAGCAGACCCACACCAAACTACGCCAGGCAATGCATTTTAACAAAAAGTGTAAAGTGCTTTGGTCAACTTACATTGTTTTTCCTTATCCATACGACTTCTCACCTGGTGATTTCTCCTTCCGTCTTACTGTATGGAGCAATGCTGTTCACTATGATTAATCCATTCAGGGAGCTGCCTCCCCATGGGTTTTCTCTGGGTGCTCCGTTTTCCTCCACATTCAGAAGACAAGCAGGTTTGTAGGTTAATTGGCTTGTGTAAATTGTCCCTGATGTGTAGGATAGAACTACTGTCTGGGTGATCGTTGGTCGGCACGGACTCTGTGGGCCGAGGGGCCGGTTTCCATGCTGGATCTCTAAACTAAACCATTCATATTCCTGCACCTCTCACAATTCTCGCCAAATTTACCACCACCATTTCCTCCTGAACGTGATCCTCCTTGCACTTCTGAAACTTGCCAGTGTTGCCATTCTCCATGAGAAAATTACATCCAACTAATCTTCCTCACACCCAAGTATCCCAATTATAAACTGTCAATCTATATTTTGGGAGGTTCCCCATCTTATACCCTCCCCCTTTACTGAAGATATACTATTCACTTTACATTTGCCAACCAGGCATAAACAACTTCATAGTCACCATATTTCTGCCACCTCTTTCCCATCTTTTAACAGCACCATTCACCTGACTTTAGGTCAGTATTTCAGTCTCTCCCTTGCAGATATGTGTGTGTGGGGGTGGTAAACAGGTTCACCAGAAATAAAGCTCAATGCATCCTCTCTAGTGCACTTCCTTAGAACAGCATTCTTCATTGACCAGGATCTCCCTCGAGCACATTTCAACAATTAGCACCAAACATCCATCAACTTCTCCTCCCCACTTCAATCAAACTTTCTGTGACCTCTCTACCAAACACATAAATATACACCGCATGATCATTTCCAATTTCACTTGCTCAGTAATAAACCAACCCGACATTCTACTGACCAGTGGAATGAGCAGTGACAAACGTGTCATCCTTTTTCACAACGACTGTACACTTGTTATTTTCCCTGTTATCACTGGCCTATCCCATATCTCTTAACACTGTCTGCCTCAAAACATAATTTCCTCATGATTTGTGCCGAAATCACTGAATGATTCAATAGCTTCGTATTTTGATTTTAAGAACCCACCCAGAAAAGTCTTGCAAATAAATTATCTGCTAACCCTGGAGAAATCAATTTCTTATCTGTCATGATCGCCAACCAAAATTGTCCTGTACTCTAAGAAAATCTAAATCTAAGCTTCATTCAATTTGAGTGCAAGCTGTGCAAGCAGTTTATATTATACATGACTGTCTTCATAAACAAATTTATACACACAAAAATAAAATCACAAAATTAATATTATTAAAATCACTATAAAAAATACCTAATCTACGTTAATTTGTGCACTGGCATATTTGACGAAGTTTTGACCAACCAACAGGATAGTGGAAACATATATTTCCAGGTGAGAAGACCTATGGGTAAGAAAGGGTAATGAAGGTTGATCAAATTTAGCCAACAAGATCTTCCTAGTCGAAGCATTCTGACCTCATTATGTTGTCAAATCATTTCTAGTGAACCTGTTTACAACCCTAATCCCACCCACCCCCCCACACACACACACACCCAACCACAAAGTCTGCTTCATTCTAAGTGTACTACCAATGCTGTAATATATACCTGCATCTTTCTTCTTTTCATGGACATGTGAACTTATTGGCCTGCTGAATTGTCTTGCAAGATCAGTTAGCACATTAGGCCTTCCAATCGTAAACAAAATCCACTTTTGCCCAAGTTCAAAAGTTGAGCATTGCGAATAACTTAAGCTAGAAAAGTGTGGATTTTGTTTTCCTTGTTTTGAATCCTCAGTTATTGCTGATGAATGTAGTTGGTACATCCTTCTCAATCATAAAATGGTAATTTCACACCATCTGGTTGCGTGCCCTAAAGACATTAAACTCTGGGAAGCAAAGAGAGGGGAATAATAGACATCACGTGATCTTTATTAAGCAAATGGAAACTGGCACTGCTGTGATAGGTCATGCTGCCAATTTGTCCTCAAGCTCCCACAAACATGTGAAAATAACAAAATTAATTGTTTATGATAGTTGAGTGATAAATATTGGCCAGGTCAATGGGGATAACTCTCAAAGCAGTGCCAACAGACTTTTTACATCCAGCTAGAGCGCAGGCAAGTCCACATTTTAACATCTGCTCTAGAATATAGTACCTCCATAAAACATCCCCGGTCAGTCCAGCACAGGGAGGACTGCCTGGATTATTTTGGTTACACGCATATACACACACACACAAAGTATTATGCTGAACTTTCTTACTCAGAGGCTAGAGTGCTACTAGCTGATCTAACCTCCCTTTCTAAACAACAGGAATCTAATCAGGTTGGCTTCACTCATTTCACACTTTTGATATTCAACAGAGTGCGCCATAATCGGGATTCAAACATATTCAAGAGTTGAAAAAAGTGCGAGTCACCAGAAACAGCATATGCTGGAATCTTGAGCAAAAACGCAAAGTGTTTTGGAGGTTACGCACTATCTGGGGAGGGAATGGACGTGGTGTTGTTCAAGTTGGGACTCTTCGCCAGATAGATTGTTGGGGGGGGGGGGATAAGGCTGGTAAAGAGAGGTGGGAACAGGGCAAAGCCTGGCAAGTGATAGATGGACACAGGTGGAGAAGGATTGATGGCAGGTGGACAGATGATCCTTGAGCAGTTTATAACCCAAAGGTATGACCATTGACTTCTCCAACTTCAACTAATACTCTTCCTTTCTCTTCCATGCCCCTAAATCACACCCTGGTTCAGTCCCATTTCACCCACCTTTCCCCTCCATTGTACAATCTCCTATCCCCATTTCCTTTTCATTCCAATTCCCTGTACCCCACCCCGGTTTATATTCCACCCCCCTCTTCTCTTTATCTGCCACATTTTGTCTCCTTTTCACGTGTAGCGGTTGCCACTTTATCCACCCACCTGCTAATGAAACCCGCTCGCCCATATCCACCTATCACTTGCCAATCTTAGACCCGGGCTCGTCTTTTTCCAACTTCCCACCCCACCCCGTCCCAATCAGTCTGAATAAGTGTCTCGTCACCCATTCCTTCCCTGCGGAGATGCTGCCTGAGTTACTCCAGCATTTTGCGTCTATCTTCAGTCTGAGTAAGGGTCTGTGCCGAAACCTGTCCCCTGTCTATCTCCTCCCCAGATGCTGCTTGACCTTCTGAGTTCCTTCAGCCCGCAGTGTTTTGCAGTAGTTGGAAACACCCAACCTGCCTAATTTTCTGGCAAGCAGATCACCTGGATTAGAAGCTCCGTGGGGAAATGCCTACACGTCGAACTCATGTGTTCTCCATGAGCCGCGGGAACGTGTCAGCACCTGCCCACGTTGCCTTGGACTGACTGGCACACTCCTTACCTTGAGATAAGGGCGACCATGAGCGACTCCTCCAATGATCATGTCAGACCGAACCATGGACCCCGTTGGAGAGATCCCAAGTCCGACGTAGCCCCTGGTTTCCACTTCCACCTCGAAGGTGATCCTGGCGGCGTGGTGGTCCCACCGGAGGTGGTATTTGCCGTTTGCATCCAGCACGGCGTGGTGTCTGTAGGTTGGGCGCGGCCAGGTGTCGGGGGCTGCAGCCGCGCCCGGGACCAGCAGTGGCAGCAGCCCGGCCACCAAAACCAGGCACCAGAGGCAACTCTGCATCGCGACACTGGCTTGTCCCTCACTCACCCCCTCACACAAGCGAGGTTTCAAAGTACCTTCCCAGTCAGAAAGATAAAGTGTCCGCGCCTACGGTCAGTCCCCCAAAGCGACGGGCATCCTTTTTTTAGCCGACGTTTAACTCTTTTGCAGCAACAGCATGTGGACTCAGCTCGCACCGACGCGAATGCATGGACCCGCCTCTGTCCGGGCGGCGAGACGTCCGTCCGCCTGTCCGGCTCCTGTCTGAGTCTCCAGCCAGATGGAGGAGGAGGTGGGGGTGGGGGGGGAGTCCTGAAGTTGTCAAAACCCGTGCGTGACTAGAATCCAACTTGTCCCTCTTTCAGCTAGCCCGCCCGCACTGTGTGAGAGAAATACTTCGTCAGCTTCATGCCGCCGGGCAGTCGCGGGCATGCATGCTCGCTCTGTCACTTCTGTCAACCCGGCCCTGCTCCTGCACTTCCCAGCCATTCGGCTTTCGTTAGCAGGTTCAAAGCGTCATTGCATGCTTGCAGATAGAAGCTAAATAGTTAGGCGTTCCTTCAAACTCGCATCAGATGTAACTGAAAACACAACTCCTAGATACCAGAAAACAGGTAACCTATATTACATATTAATGCATAAGATAAACATTCACGCATTCATATTCCTAGATTTATTCATTTGCATTAATTATTATAAGTTACTGTCGTTATTGAACGTGGATAGAATAATATGGAGATTTCGTTTTTTAATTCCCTAGATATTCCAATAATTAGCATTTTCCTTCAAACACAAGCAAGATGTTTGTGAAATTCTTTGCCCCATTAAGACTAGTTTTTTTTTCTTCCCGAGGCTACTGAACCCATCGCATTCAGAATTCCCATTGATATTTGGAACAGCTTCTATGTGCACATAAACAATAACTTCTCTATGCGCCCGCAGCTGTTAGATGTGCAACTGAACAATTAGCTCCATGTGGCCCATTGTCTTTCTTCTCAAAGCCGGTGCGTCGCTTGCAGTATTTCAGTTCCCTTGATTTCAATATTCACAACTTTAAAGTTGCAGTGTTAGATTTTTTACTTCCCTGCAATATTCCATTAGCTATTTCCACTCCTCCTAACTTTAAATCTTTTTATTGAGACATTGCTTCCTGTAATGTAAGGAAGAATTAAAACTGAACTGATAGAGAAGTAAGAGTTTGCAATTTATTATCTATCTATGCAGTCTTGTAATGAATTCATCAGATCAATACTGGAATTAATAGATTAAATTAGGAGAGCACTCTATAAAATTAACTGATGAATTGATTTATGTGTTTGTGAAACAGTAGATAGAAAATGTTCCTCTGCTGGAACATGGACAGAAGATTAAAATTAGGATTTAGCCATTTAGAGTGGATGTTAGAAAAGGTTTCTTCACAAAAGATAGTAGAAATTTCATAACCAAATTCACTATAAAAGGCTCTTGGCACAAGGTCAAATAGAAAGTTACAAAATAAAATTGATAGATTATTAGTCAATGGTATGAGAATTATGGACCCAAACAGATGGATGAAATTCAGCCTTAATCAATTTTAATTGCAGCCTAGACTCCAGAAGATGGATTGCCTTCTCTACTACAGAAATGACAATGAACAGTTGAAAGGTCTGGAATGAATTGTAAAGTGTAGTTCATCTATGTGGATATTGGAAAGCATTTTCACACGAAAGAAGGAATAGCGGCTATGACTGAGGTTGATCCACAGAGTCACACAGTATGGAATCAGGCCCTTCAAGGCCAACTCATCTATGCCAACTAAGTACCCATTTAAGCTAGTTCCATTTGATTCAATGTGGGTCTGCCCTCCTTTGACCCATATCCCTCTAAACCTTTCTTTTCTCTGTATCCGTGCGATTTTCTTTTAAATTGTTATTATACCTGCCTCAACTACTTTGTCTGGCAGTTCAATCCAGGTACATACTTCACTCTGTGTAAGAAAAAAAAAGTTGCGCCTCAGGTTCCTATCATATCTTTCCCCTTATACTTTAAACTGACCGGCATTCTGACATCCTCCAACATTTCACAGAATGCCAGTAGGTCAACTCTCCAGTTCATGATTCCCCAACTCTGGGGAAAAAGACTGTGTGCATTCACCTTTTCCATGCCTCTCATGATTTCACACTTCAATAAGATCACCCCTCAGTCTCATGCACTCCAAGGAATAAAGTCCTAGTCTGTCCAACTTCTCCCTATAACTCAATCCCTTGAGTCCTAGCACCATTCTTGTAAATTTTTACTCTTTCCAATTTAATGGGATCTTTCCTAAATGCCATAAGATGAAAATCCGCATAAGATATGTAAATTGTCATAAAAACACAGAAGGCGAACCTTTGGCTCATTTGCTCCATGTCAGCTTCCAACAAAGCAATCCATGTGATCCCAATTCCTATTTTCTGATACACCTTAACATTATTATCTTTAACAAATGTGAACAAGCCCCCTTATTATGTATCGTTTTGCAACTGATCTGTGGGAAATGGTCATTTACAGGAGGAAAGTGACCTACGGACATTCTGTGCAATGTGAGAGGAAGATGGAACACCCGTCCGAGAGAATGTGCAAACTCTACATGGACACCAACAGAGGTCAGAATTAGTGCTACGAAATACCCGCAATAATCGTTGCACCACTGTGACCCCCTTCAGAAAGACCTTAGATTGTGTTCTACTTGACTGGAATGCAGGTTTTTCCAGCTTAATTTGGTTTTGATTTAATATAATATAATATAATATAATATTCATTCATTGTCATTGCAACGAGTACAACGAAATTAAAAAACAGCCAATCCTGACGGTGCGTACAAACATATATGCAATAAATGCAAAAACAAATAAATACATAAATACAATTAAATTAAGTACAAGATTTTTTAACGGTGTTGCCTAGTGCACAGGTAGTGTTCAGTTCTCGTATGGCCCTGGGGTAAAAACTGTTCTTAAGTCTGTTTGTTCGGGATTTGATTGACCTGAAACGTCGACCAGAGGGCAGATGAACAAACAGACGGTGGCCGGGGTGGGATGGATCTTTTATTATTTTGCCTGCTCTACTGAGGCAGCGCAGGCTGAACAGGTGCTCCAGGGAGGGCAGTGAGCAGCCGATGATTTTCTGGGCCGTCGTGATGACCCTCTGAAGGGCCTTCCTGTCCTTTTCTGAGCAGCTGGCATACCATGTGGTTATACAGTATGCCAGCACACTCTCGATGGAGCAGCGATAGAAGGACAACATGAGCTTCTCCTGCAGGTTGGTTTTCCTGAGGATCCTCAGGAAGTGGAGTCTCTGCTGTGCCTTCTTTACTGTGGTGATGGTGTTGGTAGACCAGGTGAGATCCTCTGCGATGTGCGTACCCAGGAACCTGAAAGCTGGTACCCTTTCCACGCAGACCCCATTGATGTAGAGTGGGTCGTAATCTCCACTGGTTTTTCTAAAGTCAATTATAAGTTCCTTTGTTTTGGAGGAGTTCAGGACCAGATTGTTCACTGAACACCATGCTGCCAGCCTTTGGATTTCATCCCTATAGGCTGTCTCATCTCCTTCTGAGATAAGTCCAACCACAGTCGTGTCATCCGCGAACTTGATGATGGTGTTGGTGGGATGGGTGGGGGCGCAGTCGTGAGTGTAGAGGGAGTAAAGGATGGGGCTCAACACACAGCCCTGTGGTGAGCCGGTGCTCAGTGTAATGGTGGAGGAGAGGTGAGGGCCTATTTTGACTGTCTGGGGGCGGTTGGTCAGGAAGTCCTTGATCCATTTGCAGATGGTTAGGGAAAATCCAAGGTCGGAAAGTTTGGTGACCAGTCTGCTCGGGATGACCGTGTTAAAGGCAGAGCTGAAGTCGAGAAAGAGCATCCTCACATAGCTCCCCTGGTGTTCAAGGTGGGTCAGTGCAGTGTGAAGAGCAGTGTCGATGGCATCCCCTGTAGACCTATTTGCTCTGTAGGCAAACTGGTATGGGTCGAAGGTGGGTGGGAGGCTGGCTTTGATGTGCTGCAGGACCAGTCTCTCGAAGATAAACCAAATAAGACTAGGACAATTATAAGTGCCCCGATTAGAATAATAAGAATAACATTCTAACAGTAAACAGTAGAATTGAAAGCTATAGTGTTAATTGTCAGTTTAGTTTTCATTCTTATGAAGTGATAATCCTGTGTCCATGATTGGCATATTTCGCCAAGCCAAGAGCAGACCCACCAGAAGTTCATTCCGAATGTTTGCCCATTTGCATCACAATTAACCAATGATCAAGTGAGTAAATGTGCAGTTGAAACTGGAGGAGGAACCGGTCCCTCATATTGGAAAATGAGCTACAATTCAAATACAAAATATTAACATGGAAACAGATTCTTCCTGCCTGCTAAGTGGTAATAGGGCCAGGATGCCAACTTTGGACTCCTGCACTGTGAAACATTTTTCAAACTACTTCCCGAGTGATGCAAAGAAGATTATGAGTTCTGCGTTTGGATTTAGTTTATTGTTACGTGTACCGAGGTACAGTGAAAAGTTTTTTGTTGCATGCTAACCAGTCAGTGGAAAGACATGGATGTTGTTCTGCCTGCTTGTGTTGAAGTAGAAGATGAGAGCAAAGAAGTGAAGAGCATTCAAATACAGAAGATCCTTCTCTCTAGAATGGAATAGCAAAGGATTTCTCAGAGGATCCTTAGAATTTCTGTGGATTCTAGAAGCAGGAATAACAGCAACACACTCTGAACAGGGGCAAGGTCATGCAAACTAATTTCTCTTTTCTGAGTCCCCATACATACCAAACAATGTCCTAACCTTAATTCATAGAAAGTATTAAAAAGGAATAATGTCAGTTTATTCAGGTGGCTTACACACATGGGTCACGCTGCTTCATTATAAACTACTCTGCTCCAATAGAAATTTAAATATGGTCAGTAATATTGTTGTTTCTTTACCCCCTCTTATCTTTCCTCATTCATCTCCTGTGTGTAGTTCCTCCAAACAGATCATCCTTCAGCCTGCATCACCACTGCTGGCATCAAATCTCTCTTGGTCTCTGAAGATATTCTCTTCATTCTTTCAATTTCCGCTCCCTGTAAGTTATAACCTGTTCAATTTCTACCATTTGGATGATATATCATTTATCTGAAACATTAACTCTGTTTATCTTTCCATCAATGCTGACAAATCTTTGGAATATTTTAACATTTTCTGTTGTTATTTCAGACAGGTGGTGGGTATATGGAACAAGCTGCCAGAGGAAGTAGTTGAGGCAGGTACTATACAGCATTTTAAATACATTTGGACACATATGGAAAGGAAAGGTCTAGAAGGATAAGGGTCAAATGCAGGCAGGTGGGACTTTACTTTACATCTATCAGAGTCCCTTCTCCAGGACTCAAAGGCAATGGTCTCCTTATACTGTTGGTTCCACACCACCAATAGTAACATTTCAATGCTCCAATTCATTCAGGCAGAGGAAAGTGTGACCTCATTGCACTAGAATAAAAAGAGGCACTTAATGCTCCTCTTCCTTGAGTTCCACACAAAGTATACAAGTCTACAGCAAGGTTGAGCTGTTGTTGAGAACACAGGGTCTAATTTAGTCAGTCAGCAATTGTCAAAGGATTTTTATTGACAGAAAAAGTATTACGTGAACAGTGTGCAGAGCTTACCTCTTGATTATTCAACCCAAGTCTAGCTTGTTAATTACTCTCTTTCACTCTCGTGATTGATACACAATGTATGCAGCCCTCCGTATCTTCTCTGGAGCAGCAGTTACAGTAATTGTGTTTCTTCTTTGACTTGATTTACAAACAACAGCAATCTGGGACTGGGAAACATCAGAATTAGAGTGATCATTAGATTTGATTATGTTTCTGTTGATAAAACCTATGTCACATTTTAACAGGGATGAATTTGCCAGAAAGAGGAAGGATTTGGAAGATTGATTTAGGGATACTATAATCTTTGAGGAGGTTGATCATTTGCACCATTTAGGTTAAACAAAGGTTGCAAAGCAAAACATTAATGGCAAAAACAAATATTCTGGAGTATTTTGCTGAGCATCAAGTACACATGGATAGGAATCGAGGCTAGGTTTATCAGAGAGAAATAACATCTACAACCAGAATGTGCAAAATAACAATGATAAAGAAGATTGTTAATAGCTGAATGGATATGGGGACAACTTTGTTACATAAAATAGCTGGAGTGCAATTAAGAATCACTTTGGGTCATTGGAAGATGATATAGGGTAGTTTTTGTGGTATAACGAAGTAGGATCAATGTATTAAATGTATATATTGCATTTACATTCACACCTTTAGTCGAAGTTGATATGCCATTAGTTACTGACATCACTGAAATTAAATCCTGAAGAGCAAAACAAAAAACATACAATGTTAGAAATAAGACTTAAAGCAAATTGGCCAATGAATAACATTAAGTATTACAGGAAATCTTACTTCATAGTTCCATACAAGGTTAAAAGGTCATTCTTTGAGAAAAAGTATTTTCCCACTTATTTCCCCAAAACATATTCTCTCTCATTTACCCATCAACTCCACACAGTTCATCCTCCCATTTACAGTAACTAATTAGCCTACCATCCACTTATACCTTATGCCCAAGATCCACAAGGACTGGACAAACCCACTATTTTAGGGTGCTCTCTACCACCAAACTTGGTTTTTTTCTACATGAACTACTTCCTTTCTCCCCTTCTCCAGTTGCACCCATTTAAAATACTCACCCTTTGGATGTACTCTGCCACTTCAACAATTTCCTGGTCTCAACTGGTTCATCTATACCATGGATGTACAATCTTTCTACAACTCCATCACAATTCAGCGGGATCTTCCTTGAGCCCAGCCAGTTCTCGTTCACCATCACATTCATTCACAAGACTAAACTCATCCTACATTGAGTAACTTCTTCTTTAAATCCACTCACGTTTTCCAGATCGAGGGTGCGGCATGGATACACGCAGAGGCCCAAGCCATACCTTTTCCTAGTAGATGTGGAATATGTGTCCTTGTTCCAGTTCTACACAGACCTCTTTCCTCAACTCTTCTTCCAGTACTTCAATGACTGAATTGGCGCTGCTTCCAGCACTCTGTAAGATTTGAGAAGTTTTCCCTCATTCTGCAATCAACACCAAACCAAAGAGCTGCAGTTTGGACATTTTAAACGGGAGACTGGGGCTGATAGCAGAGAAAGGCTGTGGTCAGTTTACCAAGGGATGTCACAATCTGTAGGTCCTAAGATGGCTGCAGGACCTCGTGACCAGCCACAAAAGTAAAAACCTTACAGCCCAGTCTCTAGGTTTCTGCAAAGCCACGGCCAGAACAATGGATGGGTATTGGCCATGCAGAAACCTGCGAAACCAGGTCGAAGTCCAGACACTGGGGCGCTGACATCAGCATACTCACAATGCCCCAAGCCGACCTACACAGTTAATCTCTTTAAGGGGGCACAATAGCCCATAAAAAACTACCTGGTAGGTGATGGGAAACCAGTTAAACCCATCACCTCGCAACGAAATACCAATTAACACCGTCTGGCCATCCCCGGTACCCCCGGACATAAGCGCAGATCAGAGAGAAAATTCATACATATCTTTTAAACAAAGAGATCCCAAGATCTGGCGGGAGATAGGACGGATCAGAATAGTATAACTGGCCACGACTTTTGGGTTTTAAACTCAAGTCAAACGGATGCAGGAGGAAGAAAAGACAGGCAAGAAGAAGCGAAGTGCAAGAGAGAGGAACCGGCAAGCAACTCGAGAAGAAATACTGCAAGAAAACCTGCAAGGAACGCAAGAAACGGAAGGAAGAAACTCAGGGGACAAGCACGACCCTCACGGAAAGCAGCAGAGAAGCAGCACGAACAGCCAGTAACCCCAGTAATAGCCCCATGGTGAGCATGTACCCCGATCCTGCATATCCTGGACATAGTTTAGTGTAGAGGGGAGGGTGGTTTGAATAAACGTGGGTGTGTACATGAATATGTGTTGGTCAATTTTGCGATGTGTCGTACGTTCCCCATCTTACAGCCAAGAAATGTCTAGTAGAACTGTGTCTAAGTATTCGTGTAGTGATGCATATGTCGTTTAGAACTGTGTCTAAGTATTCGTGTAGTTGTGCATATGTCTAATAGAACTGTGTATAAGTATTCATGGACAATAGTCCCAAGCGCTCAATAAAAGCCTTTTCCATTTAAACCCTGGTCTCCAAATCTGGTCTGGTTGAGTTTTTTCTGCACTATCAACGCTCCTGCATCTAAGTCCAGTGTCTAGAACCGTAAGGGGTGAGTGGGTCGAACCACTCACAGGGAACCAGTGTGCGAGGTCTGGTCGAGGGACCAGAGCAAGGCACGGGGACCTTAGGTCAGGCGAAAGCTCGGCGCAGAAAACCCCTTACAACTCATACACTGTTACACCTATTTCTACCCTGCTCTTACCTCACATTGTTCATTTCTGACATTTCATATTCTTTTCTGGATCTCTGCACCTCCATCTCAGAGATGGGCTCAAATCAAACATCCATTACAAACTACAACCTCTCACATCTACCTTGACCATACTTCCTCCACCCTACCTCCTGGCAGAATTCCACCCCACTCTCCCAGTTCCTCTCTCTCCCCACCACTGATGAGACATTCAGTGCAGGTTTGTCTGAAATGCTTTCCTTCTTCCTGAACCACAACTTCCAATGTGCCATAGCAGAGAGAGCCTTTATTGCCATCTCATCTATTTCCCCGCACCTCTACTCTCCTTCTCCTGGACAAAGCAAGGACAGTTCCCCTAATTACCTTATACCCCATCAGCCTCTGTATTCAACAGATCCTTTGCAATTTCTGCCAGCTCCAACAAGATTCAACCATGAGGTACATATTGTCTGTTTTCAAAGGGACCATCCTGCTTGCAATTCCCTGGTCCATTACTTCATCCCCACCAATTGGCATTTCCATCCAACCACAGGGGATGTAACACCTGTCCCTTCACCTCTTTCCTTGACAACATCCTGGAACCCAAACATTCTTGTCAGGCGAGTCAGCAATTCAGTTGCAATTTTCCAATCTAGTGCACTGCATTCAGTGTTTAGAAGTGGTCTCCTCTGTATCGGAGAAACCAAACATAGATTGAGTGACAGTTGTGTAGACCACCTGCATTTAGACCACATGACTGATTCTGAGCTCTGGTTGAATGGCACTTTAACTCCTCATCCAACTACCACTCTGACCTCTGTGACCCAATGCATGATTGAGGAATAACGCATCGTCTTTAAATTGGGCATGTTGCAGCCTTCCAGATTCAATTCATCAGCTTTATTGTCTTATCCACAAGTATGGTGAGGTACAAGTACAATGAAAATCTTGCTTGCCACAGTATCATTGGCATACAGATTTAGGCTGCACATGAAAAAATACATAAATTAGTCATAAATTCGGCTGCAAAAAAAGACATTTGTGTAAAGCAAAATTAGCAAAGAGAAAACAAACCCATGGCAGTGGAAGTGGTGGTCTATGGTGTTTCAATGCCAAGGTACAATTAGGATTATTTGGGTCAGTTCAGGAACCTGATACGGTAGTTGTAGGGGAGTAACTGTTCCTGAACCTGGTGTGTGCAACTTCAGGCTTTTGTACATCCAACCCAATGGTAGCAGCAAGAAGAGGGTTTTAACTGAATGGTGGGGTTCATTGATGATAGAGGTTTAGGTTTATTAATTATTGTTGGGTGTGCCAAGGTACAGTGAAAAGCTTAGTTTTGTATGCTATCCAAACAGATCAGCTATACCATACATAAAAGCAATCAAGTCAAACTCAAATACAATAGGTAGAGCAAAGGGGAAGGTACACAGTGTGTAATATAATTCTCAGCATTGTAGCGCATCGTTTTAGAAGCAGTGGTCATGTAGATGCTATCAATGGTGTACAGGGCTGAGGCACGTGTCAATGGTCAGTGAGGAGAAGATGATGTCACCAATCCATACCGATTGTGGTTGGCTGATGAGGAAGTCAAGAATGCAGTAGCAAACTGAGGCATAGTTGCCCAGGTGATGAATTGGGAGGGGGTGAATGCCAAGCTGTCATCAATGAACAGCAGTGTGATACATGTGTTCCATTGTCCAGATAATCCAGAGTGAACAGCCAGTGAGAATGTATCTACAGTTGACCTGTTGTGGCAATAGAAAAATAGAAGTAAATCAAGGTAATTTCTGAGGCAGGAGTTGATTCGCACTATTACCAACCTCCTGAAGCACTTCATTATGGTGGATGAAAAGTTATGCTCTGCAATAGCTCTCCTACCTCTGACATCATGTTCACTGGCCTAAAATTACCTGGATTCTCTCTACTTCCTTTCTTAAATAAAAGAACAACGTTAGCTATTCTCCAGTCCCCTGGTACCTCGGCTGTGGCTAGAGAAGATGCACAGGTCTTCGTCAAGGCTCATACAATCTCCTCTCTTGACTCGTTCAATAGACTGGGGATTTATCCACCTTAATGCTCTTCAAAAAACGTAATTGATTGGCCAGGTAGGCTAAGGAATGGTTAATGGAATTTAACACAGAGAAATGTGACGTGTTACATTTTGAGAAGTCTAACATGGGCAGGACCTACACAGTGAATGGTAGGGCTCTGTGGAGTAGAGGGATCTAGGAGTGCAGGAGCATGGTTCCTTGAAGGTGGAGTTGCAGGTATATAGGGTGGTCAAAAAGGCTTTTGGCATATTGGACTTCATCAGTCAGAGTATTGAGTATAAAAGTTGGGAGGTCATGTTGCAGTTGCATAAGACATTGGTGTGGCCGCATTTAGAGTATTGTGTTCAGTTCTGGATACTGTGTTATAGGAAAGATGTCAAGCTGGAAAGGGTACAGAGAAGATTTACAAGGATGTTGCCAGGACTAGAGGGCCTGAGCTACAGGAAGTTGAGTAGGATGTGACTATTCCTTGGAACGCAGGAGGATGAGGAGTGATCTTATAGGGGTGTATAAGATCATGAGATGAATAGATCAGGTAGAGTCACAGAGTATTTTGCCCAGAGTAAGTGAATTGAGGACCAGATGACATAGGTTTAAGGTGAAGGGGAAAACATTTAATAGGAATCCAGGGGTAATTTTTTCACACAGATGGTGGTGCGTGTATGGAACAAGTTGCCAGAGGAGGTAGTTGAGGCAGGGTCTATCCCAATGTTTAAGAAACAGCGAGAAGGTACATGGATATGACAGGTTTGGAGGGATAAATAAAGAAGCTATATTGAAAGGAAATTAATCTAGGTTAATGTAAAAGGTTGCTAAATGCATGTGAGTGGCCTGAAACTTAAAACATTGCCATTAAGTGTGAAAAGAAAGCCATTTCTGTGGTGTTAAATGAGGACTGGCTTATTTGGATTTACAAAGAGAATAGATAGCTTTTATTTTGCCTTTTCTTTTTGTGATTCTGAGCCAAATAAATATATTCCAAACAAGGTTGTAGTTCAAATTAGAACATTTTCAAGTGGGCTTTGCAACAATTATAGTTTGAAGTAGGAGCAGAAAACACAATCCAATAAATGACTTCAAAAGCAACCATCTTGGAAGGGGACCAACTATTACAGACCACACATTCTTAGCCTATGAGTTATAGCAGCTCAGGCAGCTTCATGACTCTCAGTAAACATGCCATCAAAACAAAAGATAAAGCAAAACACAATGTTTTCCTTTAAAAAGAATCATCTTGAGATAGTTACATAAACAACAAGCAAAATGCCTGACACTCAATTAACCATGTATTATTCCTGTAATCAATGATCTTGATTAAAGTATAATTTTTAGCCAGCAATTTGCATTCTGCTTCTTCTTAAGCCCTTTGCTGCTCGAAGGAGCATTGGCCATTGACAAATGTCCTCCACCTCACTCGGTTGTTGGCGGTTCTTTCGAGATCTCCCCAGTTGAGCCCACTCCCAGACATTTCTGCCTGGACACCTCTTCTCCAGCTGTTCCTGGGGCGACCTCTTTTCCTTTTTCCTTGGGGGTTCCATTTCAGGGCTTGCTGGGTGATGTTTGTGGCAAGTTTTCTGAGGGTGTGTCCAATCCAACTCCATTTTCTCCTTCAAATTCTCCTAAGTCAATGGGATCCTGGCTTGTTCTTTTCCACAGGTCCACATTGCTTACTTTGTCTCTCCTCCAGATGTTTAGTATTCTGCTGAGGCAGGTGTTAATGAATGTTTGAGCCTGTTTGTTGTGTGTTTTGTTGTTTTCCATGTCTGATCCAAATGTAAATCACATTTGAATTAAAGATGCATATTTTGGTGTTGATTGAGATGTATTTTGAGCTCTAGATCTTCCTGAGCATGTTAAACACCACCCTAGTCTTATTGATTCTAGCAATTTGCATTGCTGTGGAAAAAGGATCATGGGAATGAAAAAGCTCTTTCTGGTTGATGGCACAGATATAAAATCTGAATGCCTCCAGTGTTATGTCTTTTGGTGATTCTACGAGTATAATTGTAATATTAAATGAGGGTTTTCATGAAAATGAGGGTTCGGTAACGTGGAAAGAAACAGATTAGAATTAGTGGAGTGGCATGAAAAAGAGGCAAATGGTCATTTGCATCCCCTCTCTCAAACCCAATCTCATTCTCTCCCCACCCCCCCCCCCCCCTCCCCCCCTCCTCCTCACCAATCCCACAACACAGAAGCCATTTTCCAGAAAATCAGATTTAGTCCAAGTGAAATGACTGATGGCACAGGGTCCAGCAAAGATCAAGTGATCATTCCAAAATCATGGCTGTGATACCGAAGGCTCGCTATCACAATACATTTATGTAAGCACAGTGACAACATAGGCGTCTATCTGACTGTGTAAATTGGCATGAAAAAGATATCTGCTATTCACAAAAAGCAGGACAACTGAAGTTTACTAATAGTAATTACTACCCAATCAGTCCACTCTCAAAACATCAGCAAAGGGATCAGTTATTTTTGGCAGTGCTGCCAGGAGGCACCTGTTTTCAAATCATCTGCTTATCAATGCGTGGTTTAAGTCTTGCCTGGATCACAAGTGCTCAGACTTTGTTACCTTCTTGGTTCATACCTGGACAAAAGTGTTAGGTACCAGAGATAACGTGAGAGTGAGTGCATCTGACATCAAGTGACTGCATCTGCATCTGAAATGAGCGTTTGCCCAAGTGTGTCTTAACATATTGGAAAACTGGACCAGTTGGTTTCCCTGCTCAGCCAAGTGGGCATCTATCTGATTGCTTGCAAGCCAGTCTCTTGTTGGACCAAAGAATGTCCGAGCATTTGTCCGCAGACTCCACTTCCAGTGCTTCAGACTCTGAGGTTTTTTGATGCTCTTAGACTGCTAAACGACAAAAGTCTTCAGACTATAAAGATGTCCCAGGAAGAAATGGGGACACTAGCTCAGTTTGGGACTGAGTTGGTTGTTAGGGAATGGGCAAGGGAGGTGAGGGAAAAGGTTGAAGGCAGTGTTGCACATGCGTGTAAACTGCATGTTTTGCATCTCATTTCACAGATTCACCACCCTCTGACTAAAGAAATTCCTCCTCATTTCCTTCCTAAAAGAACGTCCTTTAATTCTGAGGCCATGCCCTCTGGTCCTCATCTGTCCCACTAGTGGAAACATCCTCTCCACATCCAATCTATCCAGGTGTGATCCAGTCCCGGGCGCCCAGAGCACCCCCCACCCCATCTGCTTGTAGCGTGAGCTGCCCACGTCACCCCCAGCTCGTGCCACTCCCAGGTCGGACCTTCTGCTATCACCGCCGGCCCACACAGCTTCTCTGGCCACCACAACCACTGGCTGCCCATGGGCCGCGACCATTGACTCCATTGATCCTTGCCTCTCCCCCGCCCCGGTTGCCAACAGGTTGAGGCCATTAACTCACCTAGACTCTCGGCCCAGTTTCAGACCAAGAATCTGAAGAAGGGTCTCAACCTGAAATGTTACGTATCCATGTTCTGCCTGACCTGCTGAGTTACTCCATCAATTTGTTTCCCTTTGAGTATTAACCAACAACTACAGTTGTTTGTTTTTACTACTGTAAGGGGTTTCTGCGCCGAGCTTTCGCCCGACCTAAGGTCCCCGTGCCTTGCTCTGATCCCTTGACCAGGCCGTGCACACTGGTTCCCCGTGAATGGTTCGACCCACTCATCCCTTACGGTTCTAGACACTGGACTTAGATGCAGGAGCTCTTATAGTGCAGAAAAATTCCACCAGACCAGATTTGAAAACCAGGGTTTAAATGAAAAGGCTTTTATTCAGCGCTTGGGACTATTGTCCATGAATACTTATACAGTTCTATAATACATGTCTATAAAACACATACCGAATCACACGAATACTTATAACTATGAATCATAAAACACACACAGTTCTATAAGACATATACACGACTGTAAGATGGGGAACGTACGACGCATCGCAACATTGACCAACACATATTTTAATACACACCCAACGTTTATTCACAACCACCCTCCCCTCTACACTAAACTATGTCCAGGATATGTAGGATTTGGAGTACATGCTCACCATGGGGCTATTACTGGGGTTACTGGCTGTTCGTTTTGCAGTATTTCTTCTCGAGTTGCGTGCCTGTTCCTCTCTCTTGCATCCGTTCTTCTTGCCTGTCGTTTCTTCCTCCTGCATTCGTTTGACTTCCTTCTGACTTGCCTGCTTGCGTTCCTTGCAGGTTTTCTTCTTGACTTCAGTTGACTTCGAACCCGGTTTTCTCTGCGCTTCTTGACTGTGTCCGTCTTTACTTGCCTGCTTGCGTTCCCTGCAGGTTTTCTTCTCGAGTTGACTTAACTTTTTCACCCAAAAGTAGTGGCCAGTTATACTGTTTCTGACCCGTCCTATCTCCCGCCAGATCTTGGAATCTCTTTGTTCAAAAAGATATGTATGAGGTTTTCTTCTGATCTGCGCTTATGTTCGGGGATACCGGGGATGGCCAGATGGTGTAAATTGGGATTTCATTGTGAGGTGATGGGTGTTAACTGGTTTCCCATCACCTACCAGGTAGTTTTCTATGGGCTATTGTGCCCCCTCACTGAGATGAACTGTTTAGGTCGGCTTGGGCCATTGTGAGTATGCTGATGTCAGCGCCCCAGTGTCTGGACTCCGACCTGGTTTCGTAGGTTTCTGCATGGCCAATACCCATCCTTTGTTCTGGCCATGGCTTTGCAGAAAACCTAGAGACTGGGATGTAAGGTTTTTACCTTTTGTGGCTGGTCACGAGGTCCTGCGGCCATTTTAGGACCCACGGATTGTGACATCCTTTGTTAATCTGACCGCAGCCTTTCTCCGCTATCAGCCCCAGTCTCTTGTTTAAAATGTCCAAACTGCAGCTCTTTGGTTTGGTGTCGCTTTCCAAATGAGGGAAAACTTCTCAAATCTTACACTACTAAAACAATTATAATACTCATTTGGGTTATATAGCAGACAATCGGCAACTATGAACACCATTCCCCCCCCCCCCCCCCCCACCCCCACCCCACTTCATGGTCTGTTATAATGAAGGTTTACTGCACATTGTAGACAAAAAGCAAATCTATCAGTGCATTGAGAAATTGGATACAGCATCGTTGCCTAGAATGGTGACAACAAAAAAGGAGCTGCTATTAAAAATTTTGCTGGTGGAAAATTGTATTTGTACTTCATTTAAAATGATTGATTGCATTTTGAAATGCAGGAAATTATCAAAGTATGATAATGGCTTTAATATTTAAATGTAGATTTATGCACTAATGTTTTATGCAGTAAGATTCATAACATAGGTAAAAAAAACTTCTGCTGTGTCCATAAAATATGCAATAGTAGAACTCACAATGAGGAAGTTTTAACTCTCATATTGCTTTATATTCCTGAGTTTCTTGAGGAAATTTCAGTGGCAGCTATTGCCTATCAAGTTTAAAAATAAGCTTTTCCAAGGGTTGGGCAGTTGCCTTTAATGTCAGTGTCAAAGTCTTCAAAAGCTGTGGGAGGGATCATTCAGAGTTTCGAGAGGTCATTGAGAGTTTGCCGAGTGGTGTGCAATGACATGTTCTGTAGCCCTTACAGGGAACACCAGGTTGTATGTATCAGCCCTTAAAACATGGATGAACATGAACATAGCCACCAGGAGCTGTGTGAGTGCTGCACTGAAATGTGATGATTGTTGATTGCTGATGATGACAGGAGGATTGTTCAAGTAAATGCAAATAAATATTCTCATATGACTGCAAAGTCTGAATTCCATGAGGCCTGTTTCCCCACAGACAGGATGTTGAATGTCAGATTGACCAAATGCTGAATTCCTTTTTTGATTCCCTTTGATTTTTTGATATGATTTTCTTTGGGCCATTGTGAGTCAAATTCAAGAGGTTTTTTTCACTGTCCACAGCCATCATGCACCCTCATGCTAATTACAATAGCACATTATGGCGAGTCTGGAGGCTTGTTCTTTGTTAAAGAAGTTTATTGCGGCAGTGTCAAAGTCTTCAAAAGAAATCAATAGAGGGGAGGCCAAATTGACACTTGGAGGGGTGTATGATGAGCCCGTGGTCTTGAAGCCGCTTGAACACCGTCCACAAATGGACTAGGTGGTCTCGCACCGAGCGACTGGCGACCAGGATATCATCCAAATAAATGAAAACAAAAGACAAATCCCGACCCACACGGTCCATCAGCCGCTGGAACGCCTGTGCCGCGTTTTTCAAACCGAAAGGCATATGCAACCATTCGAACAACCCGAACGGAGTGATCGTGGCAGTCTTTGGTATGTCTCCCGGATGCACAGGAATCTGGTGGTAGCCCCGCACCAAAGTAATTTTGGAGAATACTTTTTTTTTTTTTTTTTTTTTTTTTTTTTGAAAAGCATATGTACAAATAGAAATAAAAAAACACATTTGTTACAAAGTTCTTACATAGCTTCAATTTTTAAATTTTTGAAGAGAGAAAGTAAAAATTTTTTAAAAACTATAAATTTGGGGAGAGAGAATAAGAGGGTTAAAAAAAAAAGGATCTAACAATAAAAATTAAAGGGAGTAGATCCGGGAGACAATAACCACAGTTGTACATCCAACCCCTAACTCAAGTTTCAACTTTTAATTTAAATTTTTTATTTTAGTCCTGTGCCAAACCCATTTACTTTTCTAAAAATTCAATAAATGGAGACCATATTTTTAAAAATAACTCAGGTTTGTCGATTAAGGCAAACCTTATTTTTTCCAAATGCAGGGTCTCTGTCATTTCCGTAGTCCACATTTTAATTGTGGGGGTTATTGGTTTTTTCCAAAATTTAAGTATTAATTTTTTCGCAGTTATTAGACTGTAATCAAGAAAATGTACCTGACTTGCTGTAAAATTTGTAGTATGTTCTGATAATCCTAATATAATTAATTTTGGATCCATATCTAATTTTTTATTAATAACTTTAGAAACTATTTTAAAAATCTCCAACCAGAAGTTTTGCATTTTTATACAAGTTACGAAAATATGAGTTAAATTAGCTTCTTGAAATTGACATTTATCACAAATAGGAGAGATACCAGGAAAAATCCTATTTAATTTCGTCTTCGAATAATGTAATCTATGTATTATTTTAAATTGTATTAAGGAATGTCTAGTATTCAATGAACATTGATGTATATGTTGTAAACTTTCATCCCATATATCTTGCATTATAAATTGATTCAATTCGTCCTCCCATGCTCGTCTATAAGATTCTGATGACGGAATGTCAGTGTCAAGGAGAGTATTATAAATAAAGCATATTAATTTATTTGAATTATAAAATTAGTTGTGACTGCCCTCGACTCTGCACAATAACTGGCATTATAACTGGGTTATTTTCACAGAATTTTAAATTAGTTAAATATTGTTTTGAGTACTCTGTAGAAAACTGTTTCCCATGTTCCCAAAATAATGAAAACCACATTTTTCACACTTAAGTAAGGATATTGAATTGTTCAAATTATTCCAAGTGCTTTTTGAACAGTTGTCCACAACTCACTAACTTCAAGAGAAAAAAAGGAGAACCTCAAAATAAATAATTTTACATTTATATAAAGCTAATGTGAAATTTTAAATTCTTAAAGTTCTATTTCAACTTGTATAGTGATAAAATAGGAAAAATATTGAATTCGTGTTCATACAAATAGATGCAAAATGCAAAGAAACCGAAACAAAGTCATGCGCAGTCACCATATGGATTTATGTGGAAACCATATTTGCTTCATGTGAAAACATATAATGTAGAACAGTACAGCACTTGATCCACAATGTCTGTGCTGAATAGCATGCCAAGTTGAACTAATCCTCTGCTTGTAAGTGTTCCTTATTCCTCCATTCTCTGCATTTCCATGCGCCAAACCTAAAGCCTCTTGGCACTGTCATATCTGCCTCTATCACCACCCCAAACATAGTATTCCAGACACCCATCACTCTGAGTATAAAACAATTGCCCTCCACATATTCCTTAATCTTTGCCTCTCTCACCTTAAAGCCATGCCCTCTCATCTTTGACATTTCCACATTGAGAAAAGGGTCTGACTGTCTACCCTATGGCAAAGTATGCGTTGAAGGATGCCTCACCCTAATTGTATATACTTTTATCAGGTCTCCCCTCAGCTTCTGATGCTCCAGAAAAGAGTATCATTTCTTGCGGCTTATCTTATGATTTAAGTTATAGCAGAATTTTTTTAAGAAAATCTTAAATTAATTTAAATTTAACTATTTCAATTTTTAAAGCATCCCTTTGAAAATATAGAATTATATTCGAATGAAAATTTTAAGTTATTGTACTATATAGCTGTGATACTAATAAAAAAATCTCGGATTTGTTTTAGGTATACCATCGTTCTATTCTTTTAAAGATGCATAATAACCCCTGCATGATGGCACTCATCAATCAAGTCAGAATAAGCAAAACATTTGTGGCATCAGAATAGGTGAGAAATAATTAAACCTGGCCTTGTTCGCCGCTTTAGTTATTGAAATCTTTAGTTTAATTTAATTTATTGTCACATGTATACAAATACACACATTACACAAATGTTCACTTAAGAATTTTGTCACGGCCGTTATGAAATGTTAAATAGGCAAATAATGATTTCCATATTATATATGATTTACGCTATTTCTATTTTGCAATTTGAAAACAATTTATGTACAGTTTAATCATGCAATCATCTGTATATATTTTACACAAAAATAAGTGTTCATAATTTGCCTTACAGCGAATGCAGCGCCGGAGACTCAGGTTCGATCCTGACTACAGGCGCCGTCTGTACGGAGTTTGTACGTTCTCCCCGTGACCTGCGTGGGTTTTCTCCGAGATCTTTGGTTTCCTCCCACACTCCAAAGACGTACAGGTATGTAGGTTAATTGGCTGGGCAAATGTAAAAATTGTCCCTAGTGGGTGTAGGATAGTGTTAGTGTGCGGGGATCGCTGGGCGGCGCGGACCCGGTGGTCCGAAGGGCCTGTTTCTGCGCTGTATCTCTAAATCTAAATCTAAAATTTGGAGATAATCCAAAATCACAATGGTGATTATGTTCCAGTTTTTGTGTGTCCTCACAAATGGAAGTTGCTTATTTTTGGATGTTCCTGTAGTGCTTCTCATACTTCTCCATTAGTCTGTCTTGGTGCCTTGGATTGTAATATATACGTGGAGAAAATGAAGAAAGTGAGAACTAAAGGTGATCAAAATCTGGATGTTAATATTGCTTTTGTAAGGGAAGAAAGCAAGTGATTTGGGTGAGTTGCTGAGGGAAGTTACTGGTAGTGCTTAACGGTATGGTTGCAATAGTGAAGCGAACAGGGGGTAGAAAAAAAATACCTGCATTCCTATTGTGCCATTCAGCATCTTAGGGATTTCAAAAAATGCTAAGTGTCTGGTAAAGTACTGCTTGAAGTTTTTTCAACACAGCACAGCTCAAGGTCTTACACGGGCTCAAGCAACTAAGAAAATCCTATACCTCTGAATGCAAAGTTGGCCACCATCTATTAAGGTCAGTTTTTAGTTGTATGGAAAATTAATAGTAATTCCTGAGGGTGAGGTTGTGAATGAGATTGGAGGCAGTAGTGTTTTGGTTGAGTTGGATTACTGAGCATTGGATACAAGGTGTATATCAGAGGTACAGAGAGGACATTGGGGGAATTCAGTTCTTGAATAAAGAAAGTTCTGTATCAGAAGAGCAGGAAAAGGTGAACATGAAGGCAATGTTTCCTAAATTCTAGGTATTGGGCATTGTAAAGAACTTGTGGAGATGTGTGCAGGAAGTTTGGTCCTGGCTGAAAAGTGGAAGAGAGTACTGTACAAGAATGAGGTTCCAGATTAGCTCAAGAGCCAGCTGTCCAACTATTGGGATTTCTGAATGGTTGAGGAGCAGATAACCAGTTTTAATACTGTAATTTAAAGCTTTTTTTTAAGAAGACTAAACTAACAAAAACAGATGATCACAGAGGACTAGATTGCAATGAATGGATTTAGTGGGAGCTGATGAATATCTTTTAATTCTTTTCGTGTTTTGCTGATCTTTTGCCATTAAAAAAATTTGCATTTGGAAAATAGATTATACAGTTTAATTATATAATTATAATTTAATTATAATTATATACTCTTCTGTACATTTTATACAAATATGTGATTATTCCTATCAATGCCAAGCAAAACAATTCTCTCATTTACAATGGGATAATGGATTTGAGCGATAGTGAACTGAAGTCCTTTTCTTTTATGTTCTCAATGGAGCAGTGGACAAATTACAATTTGTGTCAATCAAATCAAAGTACATTACATTACCTAAAAGAAGCATGAACAAATAAATTCTCTGGATGGATGGTATTCATCCCAGAAATAGGCAATCACTGATTTGTACATATTGATTCTCATAGAGGGATCAGCAGGTCTGTACAATAACATCGACTTGCATAAAAGGACATGACAAATGATTCCCATTTGTCACAACAATTATTGAATTGCTTTATCTGGATACTATTACTGGATTGTCATTTGATCAGAAAATAATAAATCAGGGATAATATGGATTTAGAAAAGAGAGTTCTTACTTAAATCTTAAGGTTCGGTTTTCCACTGAGGCTTTCCTGATTGATTCATGTAATTGGCAGAAAGACCGGAAAAGTACAGACAAACCACATTTACTCTGTTAATGTTTTTTTGTGGATTCTCTGCTGATGTTATGGCAGATTATGGGGAGAATCCACATGCTATTTGAATCCCTACAGTTGTTGGGAGTGCTCTTTGCAGTCGAGGGTGTTTTTTCAGGTTTATTTATCCAACATCGCATTGAAATCCAACATTTGAGTTCATTTTGCAACATTAACCAATTACATAAAAATCAGAATGTCCTTTTTAACTTTTAGTTCTTCTAAATTATTTACCGATTATAGAGTGGGCTTTGCACCAGTGACTGAGGCTAAAATGATGCATTTCAGGCAAGACTGTGTTGTTGACCAAGGAAAATTTCCAACACTCATCAGGTGGCTGTTTTCAACTTTTTACTCACATTAAACTAACATTTTTATTTACAGAATACAGCCTTATATAGTTCCACATGTTTATTTTTATTTCTTTTCTCCACCAGTTACACTCCTTTTCCAATTGCTTTTCCTTGTACATACACATCTTTATTTGTTTATTTCTCTTTCTACCATTGGCCTCTCCTCCACCCCAGCTGGTAGTTTTGTTCTTTGTAGTTGCTATTATTCCAGCCCCCCACCTTACAATTCTGTTAGTCTCCTTTTAAGTCTGCTTGTTCCTTGCGGAGCACTTGGTTTTGAAGTCTTATGTGGAATCTCTCTCTGGGAAAAAATCGTGCCTCATGTGGCACCACAGGAACTGGACTAGTAGATAAATAAAAATATACCGTGATGAGGAAAGTGAAAGGAGAAAGGACAAAGAATAAATGCATCACAGCTGCTGAGTTAATAATACATGTATATTGACATTTTGTTCTGGGTATTATTGGCAAGGGAACATGGGGACATGTTGACTTTCTTGTGCTCGTCCATAAATAGTATGAACTATTCTGGACTTCCCTCTCAAATGGAATAGTTGCTGTTTGATGGATGTTGTATGGACGTACACAAATAAAGCAATAAATAATTGACTCTTCTGGCAACAGATTAGCAATGTCAAAGGAATCACAGCAGTTATCAGAACATGGGAATAAGTTCTGTTGTACAGTTTTCCCCACAGAGAGAAAGCTTGTCGTGGAGTGAACTGAAAGAACTGGAATGATAAATGATAGTAGAGTAAAATGGACAACATCCATTCTAAAAATTGAATTACCAAGAACAGATTCAGGGCTGAACCAAACAAACATTATTGCAGGGGGCAAAAATAAAGAATAGAGCCAAAATAAAAAAGCAAAATAGGAGACACAGACATTAAGGAACAATGATAGTAGACTTGACTTCAAGCTGCTCTAAGAAACCATCTTGGAGGCACTCTACAAATTCCTTCTCTTGGTATCCAGTACCAATCTGATTTTCCCAGTCTACTTGCCTATTGAAATCTTCCATGACCACTATAATATTGCCTTTCTTAAATGCTGATTGTATCTCCTAATGTAACGTGTACCCTACATCCTGGCTACTGTTTGGAGGCCTGTAAATAACTCCCATCAGGGTCATTTTATCCTTGCAGTTTCTTAGCTCTACTCACAAGGATCTTCTGATCCTCTGTCATCCCTTGCTAAGGACTGAATTGCATTCCTTACCAGTAAAGCTACCCCACCCCCTCTGCCCACCTGTCTGTCTTTTCGATAGGATATGTAACCTTGAATATTCAGCTCCCTGCTCTGATCCTTTTCCAGCCACGTCTCTGTAATAGCACAAGAAAGTCAACATGTCCCCATGTCATACCTACCAATTTCTAATTGCACTATTAGCTCATCCACTTTGTTCCGTATACTGCGTGCATTCAAACATAACACCTTTAGTTCGGTATTTACCACCTTTCTTCTCACATTTGTCCCAATTTTTCCTGGCCTTAGACACGTATCCCTTATTAAACTTTCTGTTCTATTACTTCTAGGGACTTCAGTAACCTCACCTGCACTCTCATTTCCTTTAACTTCATCCATACATTTCCAATTTGTTGACCGCCCCAGTCCCCACTATGTAGTTTAAAGCCCTATCTACGGCCCTAGTTATGCAGTTTGCAAGGACCCTGGTCCCAGCCAGGTTCAAGTGGAGTCTGTCCGATTGGAACAGCTCCCTCCTTCCCCAATACTGATGCCAATGTCCCATGAATTCAAATCCACTTCTCCCACACCAATCTTTGAGCCACGCATTCAACTCTTTAATCTTCTTGGCCCCTATGCCAGTTTGCTCGTGGCTCAGGTAGCAATACAGAGATTATTACCTTTATGGCTCTGTTTTTCAATTTAGTCCCTAGCTGCTCAAATTCCCTTCGTAGAACCCAGGTGGGAGGGGGAAAGTTTAATGGAGATGTGCGTGTTAGGTTTTTAGACTTTACTTTAGAGATTCAGTGTGGAAAAAGGCCGTTTGGTCCACCAGATCTGTGCTGACCAGTGATCACCCCGTACACTAGCAGTGGTGTTCCAACCCTCAATAATTACCATGCAATTAAAAGAATGAAGTGACAGGAGCTTCTAAGAAGGTTACAGCCAATATCCTGGTGATTTTAATCTATATATGTACTGAAAACTTACAAGTGCAAAAATAGCCTCTTCATAGTTTTAAGATAACCGTACCTTCTTGAAACAATCAGAGAGCACTTTATACTGGTAGACACAAAATGCTGGAGTAACTCAGCATCTCGGAAGAAAAAGAATAGGTGACGTTTCAAGTCATAACCCTTCTTCCCAATGGAAGAAAACAGCAAAGTTAAGGCATGCCTGGAACTTGTTGAGTTGGCAGCAGAGGGGTAAAAAGGTACGGCCGCTGTTGAGGACAGGCCGTTCTAAGTTGGAGAGAGGGAGGTCGGGGGATGGTGGCATGGGTGAGGGTTGGGGTCGTGGGGGGGCCGGGGGAGAGAGGGGTGCAAGGAGGTTTAGGAGTAGCGTATGAGTGGGGAGTAGTAGGTGCAACATGGTTAAAAGAGGGGGAAGGGCAGGACGTAGTGGAATCATTACTAAGGATCCCTGTGGAGGGGAGAACAGTAGAACCCAGGAGAGTCAGACCACGTGGTGCAGAAGCTTATTGTGTGAGACCTCTGGGCCTGGAACCTGGAACTCAGGTGAGGTCATAAGTGATAGGAGCAGAATTAGGTCGTTTGGCCCATCAAGTCTACTCCGCCATTCAATCATGGCTGACGGAAGTGACGTGAGAGGACGCTGGCGTTGTTTATTCGCCGCTTCTCACCACTTCTCTGTTTGTATTAATTTTGCTGTTTTTGGAAAGATTTTCTCTGTTTGCATTAATCCTTCTGCTTGGACTAATCCTTCTGCTTGACCCTCCTGGCATCATCTGCCCAGCTCTACCACCGTTGCCTCCGCTGCCTCCGCACCCTTGGACTTCTCACTCCTGTCTGTGCTCCTGTCTCTGCTGGCTTGGACTGCTCTCCTGTGGGTTACCTGGACAGCTAGCTAGCTAGCTCCCTGCTAGCCACCGCTGCAGTCATCGAGCTGCAGGTTACTCGCTAGTTGCTAACGCTAACAGCTGCCCGGCTACCTCCTCTGCCTGCACGTCCTCAGCTCCCTATTAACCCTCAGGCTGCTCAGCTTCCTCGGTCCTCCTCATAGGCCTTGCTCTGGATCAGCCTGTTGTGCCTGTTGTGACGTTTTGATCTGCTAGCCCGCGGTAGCCGGCTAACTTCTCCGGGCTCTGTGCTCCTTCGCTCCTGCCTGGCATGGCACTGAAGTACTTCGCTGCGAGGCTGCTCCAGCTCAACAACCACTCCACTCCGCCATGCATCTCTGCCATCATCAACCATGGACTTCTACGACGACCCAGGTACATCCACAGAGGCTCCGGTCACAAGTTTGTTTACTCCCAGACCGGTCACTCCATCCCTGCACTCTGGTCAGCTGAGCGGACTTCCACTCGTCGATTACTTCATCACAATAACGCACACGAGCGTGCCCCCTGTCTGCAAACCCTGGCAAAATCACCCGAGTCCATCCACACCACACAAAGCAACATGAAGCTCACTCTGTTCAATATCCGGTCCCTCAACAATAAAAGCCACATTCTGAATGACTTCATCCTGGAAAATAAACTGGACTTCCTCTGTCTGACTGAAACCTGGCAACAACCTCTGGATTACCTCTCACTCAACCTCACTACACCCAACGGATACTCCTACATCAATAAACCACGCTCGGAGGGCCGAGGTGGTGGGATTGCCGTAATTCACCGACAGGACTTCAAGATCAGCCTCATCTCCATCTCATCTGCTCCTTCATTTGAACACCTGGCTTTCAAACTCTCTGGCCACACACAATTAGTCATGGCAGTTGTCTACCGCCCTCCCAAACCACACCCATCATTCCTTTCTGACTTCTCTGACTTTCTGACCCAGTTCTGTTCTCTCTCCCCCTCAATCCTCCTCCTCAGTGATTTCAACATCCATATGGACTCCACTGACTCCACAATAACCGCTGACTTCACTGAAATACTCAACTGCTTTAACCTCACTCAACACGTCAATTTTCCCACCCATAACCGTGGGCACATTCTGGACCTTGTCTGCTCCACTGGACTAAATCTACATCACCTCTCTGGCTCCGACCCCACCCTCTCTGATCACTTAGCCATCACCATGTCCGTCAACATTCCCACCCCAGCTCCAAGGCAAAAACGCAAAATCAACTTCCGTAAGCTGAACTCTGTTTCACCTACCTCGCTCTCATCCTCCCTCTCTGAAATAATGTCCGCCTCTCCCTTCGTTGACCTCCACAGCCCCTCTGACCTCACTGACTACTACAACCACACTCTCTCCTCCTGCCTCGACCAGCTTGCACCTATAAAAACCAAAACAGTTTCCTTCACCCACTCTGCTCCCTGGTTTACCCCCGAACTCCGCATGATGAAAACTCATGTCCACCAACTTGAAAGACTCCGCAACAAAACAGGTCTCACAATTCACTCCCAAGCCTACAAAGACCACCTGCAGCACTACAAAGATGCCCTCTCCCACGCCCACTCCACCTACTACTCTCAAATAATTCACTCTGGCTCCGGAAACCCAAAAGCACTCTTCTCTACAATAAACAAACTCCTCAGCCCCCTGGACACCATCTCCCAATCATTCACAGTTGACAAATGCACCACTTTCCTTTCATTCTTCCAAAGCAAAATAGACAGCATCTACAGCACCTTAACCACCAACGCACCTGCTCCCCCTCAAACCACCTGCCCCCCCTTATCCTGTCAACCCCTGCCTCAGTTCTCCCCAGTCTCCACCACCGACCTCTCTGACCTCTTCACAGGAATAAAAACTGCCACCTGCTCTCTGGACCCCATCCCCTCCAGCTTTGTCAAGGCCTGCCTTCCTGCTCTCTCTCCACTTATCACTGCAACAATAAACTCCTCCCTGTCCACTGGCATCGTCCCGCCATCCCTCAAAATCGCTGCTGTCACCCCCATTCTGAAAAAACCTGGTCTCAACCCTGACACCCCAAACAACTTCAGACCAATCTCCAACCTACCCTTTCTGTCCAAAGTTTTGGAATGTGCTGTAGCTTCCCAACTCAAATACCACCTCTCTACCAATAACCTGTATGAAACTTTCCAATCCGGATTCCGCTCCAACCACTGTACTGAAACTGCGCTCCTCAAAATCACAAACGACCTTTTCCTCTCCTCCGACGCTGGCAACCTCAACATCCTCATCCTACTTGACCTCAGCGCCGCCTTTGACACCATAAATCACTCCATTCTCCTCACCCGACTTGAAACCTCCTTTAACATCACCGGCACAGCCCTATCCTGGTTCAAATCATACCTCTCCCAAGGTGTCTCCCAAGGCTCAGTCCTTGGCCCCCTCCTCTTCATCCTCTACCTGTTCCCCCTTGGTCAATTAATCCACCATCATGGTCTCAACTTCCACTGCTTCGCCGATGATATCCAGCTCCTCATCTCCACCAGGTCAATCTCCACCACCACACACTCTACACTGACAAACTGCATCACTGAAATAAAATCTTGGCTTCAATCAATTTTCCTCAAACTCAACTGCAACAAATCTGAAATCATCATCATTGGTCCAAAAACGCTCACCAAATCCACCCAAAACTTCATCCTCAATATTGATGGTCTCCCAGTATCCACCTCCCCTCACATCCGGAATCTTGGAATCACCTTTGATCAAACCCTCTCCTTCGACAAACACATCAAACACATCACAAAGACAGCCTTCTTCCACCTCAAAAACATTGCCCGTCTCCGTCCATCCCTCTCCTCCACAGCTGCAGAAACCCTCATCCACGCCTTCATCACCTCCCGTCTGGACTACTGCAACAGCCTCCTCTATGGCTCACCCTCAAAAATCATCAGTAAGCTTCAATACATTCAAAACTCCGCTGCCCGTCTACTCACCCACTCCCCGATCCGTGACCATATCACCCCCGTCCTTTACAAACTCCACTGGCTCCCCATCCCCCAGAGAATCCAGTACAAAATCCTCCTCATGACCTACAAAGCCCTCCATAACCTGGCCCCATCCTACCTGACTGACCTCCTCCACAGGCACACTCCCACCTGCACCCTCCGCTCTGCTGCTGCCAATCTCCTGTCCCCCCCCATCCGGACCAAACTCAGATCCTGGGGGAACAGGGCTTTCTCCATCGCTGCTCCCACCCTATGGAACTCACTACCCCAAACCGTCAGAGACTCCTCCTCACTCACCACATTCAAAACATCACTGAAGTGTCACCTGTTCAGCACTGCCTTCAACCACTGACCGTCACCTCACCTTCTGTCTCCTTTTTCTGCTCGTTTACTTATTTATCTATTTATTCACTTCTCTATGTTCTAGAAATCCCTGTAAAGCGTCTTTGAGTGTTTGAAAAGCGCTATATAAATGTAATGCATTATTATTATTATTATTATTTATCTCTCCCTCCTAACACCATTCTCCTGCCTTCTCCCCATAACCCCTCTCCCCATCTCCAGAGATGCTGCCTGACCTGCTGAGTTACTCCAACATTTTGTGTCTATCTTCTGTATAAACCGGCATCTGCAGTTCCTTCATACACATACTGGACCTGGTATTGTGCAAAAAGACAGGATCTTGGCACCACTAGTGATCATAATGTGACTGAATTTTACATTTAGGTTGAGTGAGAGAAGAACAAATCCAAGACAGTTATTTATTTAACGTATAGGGGCCATTTGGAGAGCAGAATACAAAGTTAGTTAAAGCGAACTGACAAATTAGATGAAGGGGTTAGTCAATTGATATGCAGTGGTAGATCTTTTAGAATACACAGGCAAAGTGGTATCATAACAGTTAAATTATAGGATTTGTAATCCATTGTCCTGAGTTCAAATCCCACCACAGAAGCTTCAGTCAATAATCTGGAGTTTTATCTTCTTGGCCTTTGCTTCAATGTGGTTGGTCCACGACAGATTGTTGGTAATATTAATGCCAACAAACATGAAGCTCTCGACCATTTCCACTTCAGCACTATGATGTTGTTTGGGGCATATTCTTCACTATGCCTCCTGAAGTCAATAACTAGTTACATTGTCTTGCTGACATTGAGGAAGAGGTTATTATCCTGACACCATGTTATTAAGTTCTTCTTTCTCATTCCTGTACTTTGTCTTGTCATTGTTCATGATCCGGCCAACCACAGTGGTGTCACCTGCAAACATGTAGATGGAGTTAGAGCTGAAATTGGTGGCATAGTCTTGAGTGAATAGGGGGTACAGCAGAGGACTGAGAACGCAGACTTGCGGGACACCGGTGTAGAGTATTATTGTGTAGGCTGTATTGACACATATTCTCATTGTGCGGTCTGTAGGTCAGTGGCAGAGTTGTTTACTGACTCCATGTCCAGCAGTTTGCAGTTTTGGATGGGATTATGGTGTTGAAAGTGGAGCTGCAGTTGAGAAATAGAAGTCTGATGCAGGGGTCCTTGTTGTCTAGGTGTTCCAGAGTTGGGTTCAGAACCATGGCGATGGTGTATGCTGTGAACCTCTTGGAATGGCAGGCGAACTACAGTGGATCAAGGTTGCCTGGGAAGCTGGAGTTAATGTGCACCATCACCAGTCTCTTGAAGCACTTCATGATGGTGGATGTCAGATTCACTGGATGGTCGTCATTAAGGCACGCTACCTTACTTCTCATTGGCACGGATGATATTGGTCTAAAACCAGGTGGCGACCTCAGAATGGAGCAGTTAAAGGTTAAGGATATCTGTGAATACCTCTGCCAGCTGGTACGCACAGGTCCTGAGGACATGGCCAGAGACTCCATTTGGACCAGTGCTTTCCCTGGATTTACTCTCAGGAAGGCCGATCTTAAGTTTGCCACAGTAACCATTGGTACAGGAGCTTCACACCTGATGGGGTGGGATAATCCTCCACAGATGCTATTCAAAGCGGGCATAGAATGCATTCAGTTCATCGGGAAGGAACCCATTGTTGCCAGTGATACGGCCTAATTTATCTTTATAGGCCATTTCAGGGTGCAAGCCTTGCCACAACATATGTCCATGTCATTGCCATGTCAAGAGGGGACGGGTAGGGGGGGGGAGGGGGGAAGAGGGGAGGGGGAGGAAGAGGGGAGGGGGGGGAAGAGGGGAGGGGGGGAAAGAGGGGAGGGGGGAAAGGGGGGAGAGGGGGAAAGAGGGGAGGGGGAAGAGGGGAGGGGGGGAAGAGGGGAGGGGGAGGGGGGGAGGAGAGGGTGTTGCACCAATGCAGGAGAGGTTTGGGCCCAACGGGTCCACTTGGTCTAATTGAAATTAAAAACAGAAATACTGAGCAAATCTGGCTTTTAAAATTAGTTTGGATTTGGTGACAACTTTTCGTTATTTCTAAATCAATTGATTTATAATGAACGAACTACTCATGAAACAGAGTGCTGGGGCATATATGACAGTAATGTAATATTTATAGATACAACCTGTTCACTCATGGAGTCAACGAGCACAGAAACAAACACTTTGGACTCACTATTTACCAGTTCTCATTACTATTCTCATTTATCAGGAGGAGCCTTCTATGCCTTGGTAACTTGTCCAGATAATTCTGAAAGGTTGTGAGAGTATATATCTGCAACACCCATTCAAACCGAGTGTTTGAACCACCCACCTCGTCCTTGCCCTAAACCTTCAACCTCCTTAAGGTACATTCAAGTATCCAAGTGCTAAGGAAATGATGAATTTAAATATACCTCAAATGGCTAAGACCAGAATGATCCATTCAATTTGCATGCAAGGCACTCTGCAGATTTGCAACGCTTTCTCACACCATGCCTGATGAATTTGCCACTACACTTTTTAAACGTGGTATATGCTGCCATCCAGTGGTACTTATTAGAATTGCAATAGGTGGAATTGACAACAAGGATATTGAAACCTCTATGATTACCCACTGTAAAACTGATCCACTGACTTCCTAGATTCTGAAGGCTAGGATTTTTTAAGGATAATAAGGTTGATCGAACTAACCGTTCAAACCCATGTTTGAGCATTATTCATTAAAATCTAGTGGGAAGATATAAATATTAATATAAGAAGATAACTGCAGATGCTGGTACAAATCGAAGGTTTTTATTCACAAAATGCTGGAGTAACTCAGCAGGTCAGGCAGCATCTCGGGAGAGAAGGAATGGGTGACGTTTCGGGTCGAGACCCTTCTTCAGACTGATGAAGGGTCTCGACCCGAAACGTCACCCATTCCTTCTCTCACGAGATGCTGCCTGACCTGCTGAGTTACTCCAGCATTTTGTGAATATAAATATTAATAATGGATTTCCTTGGGCCTGTAATTATAAAGAGCCAAGTTCCATGTTTATTCTGTAACCAAAGTACTGAATTCCATTCCACGAACCACAGCTCAGGCAGAGTAAGCAGGCCTTAATGTTTGATGCGAAGCTGAGTTGCTAGAATAATACCAGCGTTTACAGGGCAAAACAAGGTATTTTCACCAAGGATAGACACAAAGTGCTGGAGTAACTCAGCAAGGAGAAAAAGGATGGGTGACATTTTGGGTCGGGATCGTTCTTCAGACTGAAAATAGGGGGTGGGGGGGGGGTGAAGAGCTGGAGGCGATGAGAGGAGTCGAGAGTCGAGTGGAGAGGGCCGACAGTTCGTGGGCCGCGCTGTTCCAGCGTGACGGAGGAGGCCCTGCAGCAGCCTGGGGCTTACCTGGATCAGGAGCCATTCCAGTACATTGAGTGCATGGTTCAGACTATAGACTTCTGTAAATGGGACCAAAATATGGTGACTCGTGCATGTGTGAACTATGCAAAAAGAATTTCACTGTGCTGTGCATATGTAACAATAAAGAGGCAAGAAAAGACCAGGACCAAGCGGGGCCAACCACAAGTGAACTCAGGCAGGGCAGAGAAGGTATGATCTCAAGAGGAAAACAATGTGGAGAACTGTGGAACTGGTAGAGTGATGAGGGTGGAGGAAGGGGGCAAGGGGGGAGCGGAGAGATGGGGAGTAAGTAGAAGTTGCTAGAAATGAGTGAATTCAGTGTTCATTCTGCTGGGCAGTAAACTATACTAGCAAAATATAAGGTGCTGTTCCTTCAATTTGAGTGTGGCCTCACTCTGACAATGGAGAAGGCCAGGACAGAAAGATCATTGTGCGAATGGGAAAGGGAGTTGAATGGAACACCCCATCCTAGGAGCAGATGCGGCAGATGGAAGAATTGAGGATAGCATACTTGCACGAGGCAGGGTGGGAAGAAGTGTAGTCCAGATAGTTGTTTGTAATGGATGTCCATCGATAGTCTGTCTCCTGTGATGGTGTCAGAGGGATTGAAAAAGGGAGAGAGGTGTCCAAGATATTCAAGGTGAATTTGAGGATGGGTTGAAAGTTAATAGTAAAGTTAATAAAGTCCATGAAGGTAGCCCTAATGCAGCCATCGATGTAGCAGAGAAAGATTTGGGGGATAGAGCCAGTCTACACCTGGAATAAAGACTGTTTGATGCACCCGACAAAAATGCAGACATAGCTTGGGCTCATACAAGTGCCTATGGCTACGCCTCCGAGAAGAACCAAGAGGACCTTATGGCCCTTAGCTTCTTATATTTATATATTTGTATTTATATTTATATTCTTCTCACAGATCTCACTGTCCTCCACGTCCTTCTCCTCTGTGAATACAGATGCAAAATACTTGTTTAGCACGTCACCTATATTCTCCAACACCTAGCATAGGACCCTACTTTACCCTATCCTTACCGTCTTCCTGGTCACCCTCTTGTTTTGTGCAAAAAGCCTTGGATTCTCCTTAATCCGATTCACCAATAACATTTCACGGCCTTTTTTTTGGCCCATCTAATCACCTGCTTGAGTTCTATCCTGCTTAGACAATAGACAATAGACAATAGGTGCAGGAATAGGCCATTCGGCCCTTCGAGCCAGCCCCGCCATTCAATATGATCATAGCTGATCATTCTCAATCAGTACCCCGTTCCTGCTTTCTCCCCATACCCCCTGACTCCGCTATCCTTAAGAGCTCTATCTAGCTCTCTCTTGAATGTATTCAGAGAATTGGCCTCCACTGCCCGCTGAGGCAGAGAAGGCAGAGAATGCTTGCTTTATATTCCTAATTTCCTCATGACTTGTCTTCCAGATAGATTGGATTCTGGCCAAACATCACATCAATGATACCAAAACAAGTCGACTTCTAAATGATGCCTTTCAATATCTTTGTCTCTGCAAGTGTCTTTAACGTGGCATAGGGTGTCTTGAAATGAAGATTAAGAGAATCATTACGATTTTGGAGACCATTACTAGGTACGCCGTAACGTGTTCTAAAGCTATTTTGGTCACCAAAGACATTGAGACTGTTTAGCAGAGCTATTAAGAGAGTTGGCAATCATTGGCCAGCCAAGGTGGTGACTTCTCTTAGTGATCTTCTGAAGTGGTTAGTTGTTTTCTTTATAAAATTATATCAGAATAGGTATTTTGTTTAGAATATTGTCCTTTTGGCAATATGGGTGATTTTGTTTTTAAATGCAATTATTATCTTGTTAAGACACCGAAGAATTAATTTGTGTGCATTTTCAGAATAAATCCAGTTTTAGCAACATTTTTAACAGTGCTCATCATAAGGCCAGTAATGGCTCTCGTGGTTCATCTGTACAGATCCTCTGTTCAGCATCAAGTTCGTGCTCTTGCGTTCTTCTGTAATGAATGTAGGTTTACAGGACCCCCATGAATGGACCCACGTCCCTATATTACTTCAGCAAGTAAAGAAACTTCAGCAACTTTACACATCCACTACATGACTTGCGAGAAATTTGTTTGATCCACTTCAGATATTTTAACCACTGACGCCTGCAGTTTATTTTATGATATTATAATTTATTCCACAAGTCTTTTAAGAACACAAGAAAACAGAAACAGGAAAGGCAACTGGCTCTTTAAGTCTGCGCTGTCATTCAGTACAATCTGTCTCCGGCATCAGCTCCTCTTCTGTGCCAGTTTTCCATAGCTCTGAGTTCTCTCATTTTTCAAACGTTGACCTACCTCCTCTTTAAATATCTCCAATGATCTCCAATGATCTCACATCCACATCCTTCCGAGTGGAGAATTCCAGAGACAAGGCGGTGGTGACTAATTTGAAGATGTTAGATTTTTAACCCTAACCTCATCCCTACCCCTAAGTCACCTGATGTTAGACATGTGATAAATTTCCCACTAAGGACTGCCCTGCTCTGGGCATCATCGAGGAATTTGCAACAGTGAGTGTCCAGATGAAAAGCACAGGACAGCATTGCAGAGATCATAAATGCACCAAATACGCCAATTCTCTCTGAAGCTGTACACCGAACATCTCTCAGTGCATTCCTCACCTAATTTACCCCTTTGAAGCATTCTTTGATCTTCTGAATTCTTAGCTCTATTTTAATAGGGACTGCACATTTTTGCTTCACTTCCTTTACATTTGCATGGTTAATGTACAAAGAGATCAGAGCCGGATCTCTAACTGCACTTTGTGGGATCACCACCTACTCCCACTAGCCACTCTGTCAAACAATTGTCAAACCCTCCAGATAACCAGAAATCCAGTTTGTTTTCCTCTCACTAATTATGTTTAGTATTTTCAATGTTATGTCTCGCCCAAGCTTTTGCTAAAGTCCAAGTACACAAAATATTGACCAACTGCAATTTTTTAGACCACCTTAAAGAAGTCAAGGTTTTGGTTTTGCCTCTCCCAGGAGATGTTGTGGCAGTGGGCTGGCGATGGAATGAGAAAGTGGTTATCAGGGTGGTCCATTCATGACAGTGGGATAAGATTCCCAGACCAACTAGTCCTTCACTGTCCATTAATCCTAATGTCCAATGCCTTCATGTCCTAGTTACTTCTATTTGCTGTTACATAGAAACATAGAAAATAGGTGCAGGAGGAGACCATTTGGCCCTTTGAGCCAGCACCGCGATTCATTGTGATCATGGCTGATCATCCACAATCAGCAACCTGTGCCCAACTTCTCCCCATATTCATTGATTCCACTAGCCCCCAGAGCTCTATCTAACTGTTAAACTAGCAATGGGTAATTTCATCCTGAAAGATACCAAAACTTCCTCAAAGGTCATGTTGAACAACTGGCCATTTAAAAAAAAAAATCCCCTTGTTTTCAGAGGCACCTTCACACTCCAAAGAATTCTGGAATATCATTTTTAACCATTTCTCATTTTGTGTTAGATGTTGCACTTGAATTTTGCTTCTTATTTGAACATTTCTTTTCGTCCAACTCAATGAGTTTTATTTCATTTTGATTCTCCACAATAGTTTTTAGTTAAAGATTAAGTACTTGTCAGATACCTATGCCAATGTTTGAGCATTGTCAATAAGATGGCCACACTTGTCTCTGAAGATCAGCATCACACTTCTGATGTATGTTTTCTTATTTTATTCTTCTTTTGAGCATTTTTCCCTTACTTGCTCCAATTTAGTATTCTTGCTGCTATTTTGCACTTACATTGTGTTTTATCTTCAAAATTAGCCTTCGTAAATCCCCTTTTTTAATTTAAATTTACTTCTATGCATACTAGTGGTATTCTGTAACTTTTATTTATTAAAATGCATTTATATTGTACATTTTGCAATTTTTTAATGTGATCACAAATTAACTCCAAGGATCTTGAACATGCCCCCCTATTGCAACCAGCTCGTTCCTCATTTCAATTTCTGATCCAGTTAAATCTGCCATTCTAGCTTTTATTGGAGCTAAAGACATCATGTTATGCCAGTTTCCTAGGCAACATTTAATTTGTCTACCTGATGGCTTTCATTACTCAAAATAATCTAAAAGTTCCCCTAATTTTGTAGTCCATAATTAAGAAGACAAGAATAAAGATGGTCCCCAAAATGGGAAATGGAAAACAAGAAATATGCCAAAATTAAACACATGCAGTTTTTGTAGCTAAGGTGACTGATTGATGCTATTAATTCCTGTCATTATTACTGAGGGACAAAATGTGAAGGCTGCAGGAAAACCTATTTTCAAAACAAAAGTTGGTTTCAAGACTGAGGATTTGCATACATTAAAATTCATTTGTTTAAATTGATTTATATTGTATTGGATAAATGAGTTGCAACGTTACAACACGAACATGATTCACAGCCATTAAATGCATATTATTTTAAGGAGGATAGGAGTAAAATTTATATCTGATTTGCAGAAATTATCAACAACTTTCAAATTACTGTATATCAATAGTCAATAGTCCATTTATTTGTCACATACACATAAATGTGCAGTGAAAAAAGGCACCTTAAAAGAAAAAGATTGCAGGACAGGATAATTATGACTTACTCCAGTGTTGAGTCAATACTAGATTGTATGCCTGAGGCATTAAATTTGCCAACATTTCTGGAAATCCTAAATTTATATAAACCAATGTTCAAAAAATATTGGGACCATTTTTCTTGTTGTTGGATAAATTGCTACAGTATTAAGTAATGAAGAATCACCATAAGTTATTCAGTTGTGGTGCTTGGTGAGAATATTTGCAAGGTTAAATCACTATTGAATAAAAGCTTCTCCATTTTCCATTCAATCATATTCCCCATTAATATGAGTCACTATAACTTAATTCTTCCGATCAAATGTTATTTATATTCAGAATAATCAGAATACACCCTTAAAATTACCTTCTCATGGAATTTGAAAACCTAAAACTTTCCACAGACATGCACCTCTTATGCTCACTGTAAATGTACCACAATATTTGAGAACTTGTTTGCTTTTTAGCATCTTGTGTTTGGCCAGACGACTGAATGTTGGTCTCTTGAAATATCGTCTTGTTGAATAACAAGCACTTTATTTAACTTGGCTTAGGGACTGTCCATAGATATGGACATTACTATTGGTAATTTGAATCTGGGAAACAAGTTAGAAACAGAGAAGAATGAATTAGTCAGTTTTGTTGACGGCAACATGCTAATAATTCATATCTTTACAAAAACATATTTTTCGCGCGAATTTTGGCAATGCACAATATCTCAACCTAAAGGCTCAAGTCATAACTCTTGTTTTCTTTAAAACTGTATGAACTTCAGTTACCATTCACCATTCATAAAAATGTGCCAATATTTTTTCATCGTTTCTACTAGTGGAGCCTGTTGTTATACGTGAAGTGACAGATTCAATAGTTTTTCAGTATAATTTCTATATTCAAACTAGCCTTTACTTGCTGAGAACTCTCAGTCAAGGTATTACATACAACACTGGACACGCCAATGTTTTACCTCAAAATGGAAGAAAAAATGACGATTGCCCATCCTTGCTGCTTGAAGGCAACAACAGTTGCCAAATAATGTCGTCATGAGTGTGGGATTGCTTGACACGGGGTAGTCTGTGCTCCACCAATTGGACTTTCCTAGCTCAGGCGGAAGCTGAGTGACAGGAGACAGGAATAGGGAACCCACAAGTGGAAAACAAAAGTAATGCTTGGTGCTGCTCATCTATTTATGTCACCAAGTCGTCTTTCCGTTGCTATGGTGATCATAAACTCAATATATTTTTGGAAGTGCCAGTCTCTGTCAAAATCTATATACAGAATATTCCATGGTGTGTAAGTCTGTTGTGGAAATTGTGATGCACAATCAGAGCACTGATGAATATACCTAAGAGGGGTTGTATAGTCTTAGCGTGTGACTAATGTATCAACAGAATTTTTCCATGAAGGTCATAGTAAATTGTTTACATCAGTACCATGTAATCGTAATCCTTATGTTGTCACAGGATCCATTTCTTAAGCCAACATCCTTACCATATGTGTGATAGTGATATATCTGTATCACCTTAAAATAAAGATAGCTTAATATTCAAATGTTCTTTCTCTCCCATTGCAAGTGACTCCATGACCGCTAATGGCAAGCTAGGCTGGTAGATTCTGTCCCTGACCCTATCCCCTATCCCTGAACTCTATCTCCGTTACATTGATGACTGCATCGGTGCTACCTCCTGCACCCATGCAGAACTCATGGACTTCATCAACTTCACCACCAATTTTCATCCTGCACTCAAATTTACTTGGACCATCTCTGACACCTCCCTCCCCTTTCTTGATCTCTCAGTCTCCATCACAAGTAATAGACTATTGACTGATGTCTATTACAAACCCACTGAATCCCACAACTATCTCGACTTCACTTCTTCACACCCTGCCTCATGCAAAGACTCTATCCCCTACTCCCAATTCCTCCGTCTAAGTTGCATCTGCTTCCAAGATGAGGTGTTCCATACTAGAACATCCGAGATGTCCTCATTCTTTAGAGAACGGGGGTTCCCCTCTCCCATCATAGATGAGGCCCTCGCTCGTGTCTCCTCAATAGCTGTAGCTCCGCCTTTGCTCTGCCTTACTTACTACCTATACTTACTACCGAAACACTCACAACTCTACGACCAAATTTGGCTCTAACTCCATCTGTAAATTTACAATTTATACCACTGTGGTGGGCCAGATCACGAACAATGATGAGATTGTGTACAGGAAGGAGATAGGGAACCTAGTAACATGGTGTCAGAACAACAGTCTCCCCCTCAATGTCAGCAAGACAAAGCAGCTTGTTATTGACTTCAGGAAGCATGGTGGAGTACCTGCCCTAATCAGCATCAATTGTGCCAGTGGAAATGGTTGAGAGCATCAAGTTCCTTGGTGTAAATATTACCAATGATCTGTCGTGGACCAACCACATTGAAGTGACAGCCAAAAAGCCACATCAATGCCACTACTTTCTCAAGAAGGCGAGAATTTCAGCATGTCTCAGTGATTCTTACAAACATCTACAGATGCACCAGCTTGGTTTAGGAACAGCTCTGCCCAAGACCACAAGAAATTGCCTCTGGAGTTGTGGATATTGCCTAGTCCATCATACAGATCAGGCTCTCCACCAATGACTCTGTCTACATTTAACGTTGGCTTAGGAAAGTAGCCAATATAATCAAAAGCCTCTCCCATCTGGGACATTCCTTCTTCTCCCAGCTCCCATCGGGCAGAAGTCATAGGAGCTTGAAAGCACTCACCACCAAACCCAGGAACAGCTTCTTCCCCTCTGTTATCAGGCTTCTGAACGGTCTTTCCATAAGTTAGATGCAGTCTGATTCACCTCTACCTCATTGCCGTCAATGGACACTGTCTCTGGAACTGTTGCGCCAGAATGCTGAGAACTATATTCTGCATATTGTATCTTTCCTTTGCTCCACCTATTGTACCTGAGTTTGGCTTGATGGTATTTATGTGTAATATTATCTGATCTGTTTGGATAGCATGCGAAACAAAGCTTTTCACTATACCTTGAAACATATGACAACATTAAACCTGTTCCTAAGTCTTTGTTCCTTGGTGGTGCGTGCATTCAAGGTTCCGTATCTTCCGCCGGAAAGGACATGGGAGAAGAAGGAATGACTTGGTTGCGAATCCTTTTTGATTATTAACCTCAACAGCGCATAGACATTTAAAGTAGCTCCTGATTATGTGTGTCAATTAATCTATGCTGCAACATAGACATTTATTCAACATGTCACTAATGAATGTGGCTTGTATTGAGGAGGCTTCTAAAAAGCTTCCTGCCACAAGCCTTCAGCAATCTGCCTGTTCTGTTGCAGCAAGGTGGGGTAAAGTGATCATGAGGGATGTATTTAATTTCTTTCTTGGAGGCTATTCGTCTGACTGCCACAATTCTTCCTTACAGACTATAGATGAGTATTGTTCCCAATTTCCCTCAGTATTAGATAAGAGTCGATTTTGAAAAAGTTACGTCCTGGTGACTGCCTGATAAGATTTACTCAAATCCATTATCATTTGGAGGCTCTAATTTACTTGTGACATGAATATGCGCCGCCAATAATTCTTGCACTCAGTTCTATCATAACAGTATAACAGGTATAACAGAGCTTTATTTGTCGTTCGGTACCGAAGTACCGAACGAAACTACATAGCAGTCATAAAAAAATTTTTTTTTTTTTAAAACACAAGACACATAACCCCAACACAAACGTCCATCACAGTGACTCCAAACACCCCCTCACTGTGATGGAGGCAACAAAACTTCCCCTCTCTTCCCCACGCCCATGGACAGACAGCTCGTCCCCGACCGACCCGCACAGTCCCCGCACCGGGCGCTGAAACGTCTCGCGGCCGAACCGGGCGATGAAAGGCCCGCGACCAAGCCTTGCGCAGCTAAGTCCCACAGCCGAGCCGCACCAGCGGTGAAAAGTCCCGCAGCCGAGCCGCACCGGGCGGTGTTAAGTCCTGCAGCCGAGTTGCACCGGGCGGTGTTAAGCCCCGCAGCCGAGCTGCACCGGGCGGTGTTAAGCCCCGCAGCCGAGCTGCACCGGGCGGTGTTAAGCCCCGCAGCCGAGCCGCACCGGGCGGTGTTAAGTCCCGCAGCCGAGCCGCACCTGGCGGTGTTAAGTCCCGCAGCCGAGTTGCACCGGGCGGTGTTAAGCCCCGCAGCCGAGCTGCACCGGGCGGTGTTAAGCCCCGCAGCCGAGCTGCACCGGGCGGTGTTAAGCCCCGCAGCCGAGCTGCACCGGGCGATGTAAAGTAAAGTCCCGCAGCCGAGTTGCACCGGGCGGTGTTAAGCCCCGCAGCCGAGCTGCACCGGGTGATGTAAAGTCCAGCGGCCGAGCCGCACCGGGGGATGTTAGGCCCCGCAGCCGAGCCGCACCCCGCGCCACACCCACACCCACCCCCCACACACCACCACCCCCTCCCACACATACACAACCAAAAAAATATATATAAAAATCATCCCAACACCGACACTCAACAAAAAAAAGACGGACAGACTGCTAGTCAGCCGCTGCCGTTAGGCGCCGCCATGTTGGTACACAGCTTATTAGCTGAACTTCTTTTCATTGCCTGAACTTTTTAAAGTAGTTGTATGTTGCAATCAGTCTTACTGTAAGATTAGAAAAATAATTTTAATATTACAAAAAAACAAATGTATTCTGGACAATAATTAGCAGCTATATGCTGAGGTAGACCAACAGCTCTATGCTGAAGTAGACCAAACAACCTGCAACTCTGGCTGCCTGAGCAGAACCAGAGTAAAGCATATTTTGGCCAAAAAAAAGCAGGAAAGCCTTTTATTGTTAGTTACTGCAGCAGCGTTTTATAAGTGGTTCAGAAATATCCTAAGAATGTTGATATAATTTAGATTAATGAAATGTTTTGTTTTTAAACATGATGTTATATCCAACAATTTTATTTTAGTTAGTAAATTATTTATTTTGCCAGGGTACAACTTTTTTTGTCTGTTGGCGGACTGAGTGCATATTTTTTGGTTGTGGTTCCTAGGCTGAGAGAGATAACTGGCCCCTGGATCCTCCAATGTTCATCTGTAGTTTCCTGGTGATATTCTCTCATCTGACTCAGAAGGTTTAAGTCCCATCTCTGAGACTTAAGCACATAACTTGACCAAATATGACCAAAGCACACTTAAACAGAGTATATGAGCCACGACCGCCCCGACGTGCAACAACAGCGGCAGCAGCGTGTTCGCCCGCCCCGGATCGGACTTATCATCGGCGGAGCCGGCCGTCTTCGGAGGCTGCGGGAGCGGCTGCGACGCGACGCGCCTTGGGCTCGGCCCGCTGTGGACCGTCCGGTGCGGCCTGCAACCACAACAACCTGACTGCGGGCGAGGCACAGCGGGAGAAGGGAAAGACATTGTGGCCTTCCATCACAGTGAGGAGAGAGAGGACTGGAGGAGACTCACTGTGATGGATGTTTCTTTGATGGATGTTTCTTTTTTTGTGTGTTTTTGGGGTTGGGTGGTTTGAGTGCCTGTTTGATGCTTTTATTGTTGGACTGTGTTTTTGGGGGTTTTTGGGGTGTGTGATTTGAATGCCTATTTAATGCTTTTATTGTTGGACTGTGTTTTGGGGGGTTTTTGGGGTTGGGTAATTTTGGGTGCCTGTTTAGTGCTTTTATTGTTGGACTGTGGGTGATTGAATTAACATTTTGTTCAAGATGGCCGCGCCGTTGTGTTTGGCTGCCTGCCACTGTATGTTTCTTTTTTTTCCTGGTCAGATGTGCAGCACTTTGGTCAACGTGGGTTGTTTTTAAATGTGCTATACAAATAAATTGACTTGACTTGACTTGACATGAATATGTCAAATGGTATTTTTGATGTCTTTCTCAAGTAATATGAAGTTTTAATGGCCTGTTTTTGGCAGGTCTATGTGTAACAGCTAGGTTGCCCAAAATGCTTAATGAAGATTTAGTTCAGCAATAAATATATTGAATGGATTGATAAAAATAGAAAAAAAGAGAAACATTAACGTGGAAAATATATTTCCAGAGGCAGCCATGTATAAAATAGTGCTTCAATTAATCCAGTGAAGAGATCCAGAAATCTCTTGTGGAGATTAGAAGAAAAATTTAAACCAAATTTAACCAACGCAGATCTCACATTAGCTCATCATAAAATGGAATTGGCAGAGGTTTCGGAAATGAGGGCCGACTTGAATAATGAATGGTTTATCTTACAGGAAACAACAGAGGATAAATAAGCAGGGGAAGGGAAGGGAAAGAGAGTGCATTCCTGAGATTTCAAAGGTCTTGCACATCATGACTTTGGAATAATGCAGTCATATGTAAATTCATCCTAAAAAGCATGAAAGAGCCATCATTATTTTACTTTCTAATAGATAATTAGTTCCTGATGTGAAATGTGATAAGAAACATTTCTGGTTTCTTTTGTACCATTTCAGAATATCAACTGAGTGCTTTCATCATGAGTCACTCTTATTCTCCTGACATGATTTACATGTTGATCACACGCGGAATTATATAATTTGCGATGCATTACTCTTTTTTGTGTCATGATGGGGGATCTTATCTCATCATGATAGGGAGCGGCACAGATGCACAGCGGTAGAGTTGCTGCTTTACAGATCCTGACTGCAGGTGCTGTCTGTACGGAGTTTGTACACTCACCCTGTGACCTCGTGGGCTTTCTCCGGGTGCTCTGGTTTCCACCCACACTCCAAAGATGTATAGGTTTGTAGGTTAATTGGCTTCTGTAAATTGTAAACTGTCCCTAGAGTGTAAGATAATGCTAGTGTACTGGATGATTGTTGGTCGGTGCAGACTTGGTGGACTGAAGAGCCTGTTTCCACACTGTATTTCTAAAGGCTAAAGTCAAAAGATCATCATTGGTCATAGCTTAGAAAACCATGCTTTGGTAGAGAGCTGAATTGGGAATGCTGTACTACAAGCCTCTTGTTGACCTCCAGCCAAGGACAGGCCTCTCCCACCACACACAAACCAAAACTTAATTGCTTAATAACTTAATTGGACTTCCAGAAGGCTTTCGACAAGGTCCCACATAAGAGATTAGTATGCAAACTTAAAGCACACGGTATTGTGGGTTCAGTATTGATGTGGATAGAGAACTGGCTGGCAGACAGGAAGCAAAGAGTAGGAATAAACGGGTCCTTTTCAGAATGGCAGGCAGTGACTAGTGGGGTACCGCAAAGCTCAGTGCTGGGACCCCAGCTATTTACAATATGTATTAATGATTTGGGCGAGGGAATTGAATGCAACATCTCCAAATTTGCAGATGACACGAAGCTGGGGGGCAGTGTTAGCTGTGAGGAGGATGCTAGGAGGCTGCAACGTGACTTGGATAGGTTAGGTGAGTGGGCAAATGCATGGCAGATGCAGTATAATGTGTATAAATGTGAGGTTATCCACCTTGGTGGCAAGAACAGGAAAGCAGACTATTATCTGAATGGTGGCCGATTAGGAGAAGGGGAGATGCAACGAGACCTGGGTGTCGTGGTATACCAGTCATTGAAAGTAGGCATGCAGGTGCAGCAGGCAGTGAAGAAAGCGAATGGTATGTTGGCATTCATAGCGAGGGGATTTGAGTATAGGAGCAGGGAGGTTCTGCTGCAGTTGTACAGGGCATTGGTGAGACCACACCTGGAGTATTGCGTACAGTTTTGGTCTCCTAAGCTGAGGAAAGACATTCTTGCCATAGAGGGAGTACAGAGAAGGTTCACCAGATTGAAGAAAGACTGGATAGACTCGGCTTGTACTCGCTGGAATTTAGAAGATTGAGGGGGGATCTTATAGAAACTTACAAAATTCTTAAGGGGTTGGACAGGCTAGATGCAGGAAGATTGTTCCCGATGTTGGGGAAGTCCAGAACAAGGGGTCACAGTTTAAGGATAAGGGGAAGTCTTTTAGGACCGAGATGAGAAAGTTTGTTTTCACACAGAGAGTGGTGAATCTGTGGAATTCTCTGACACGGAAGGTAGTTGAGGCCAGTTCATTGGCTATATTTAAGAGGGAGTTAGATCTGGCCCTTGTGGCTAAAGGGATCAGGGGGTATGGAGAGAAGGCAGGTACGGGATACTGAGTTGGATGATCAGCCATGATCATATTGAATTGCAGTGTAGGCTCGAAGGGCCGAATGGCCTACTCCTGCACCTATTTTCTATGTTTCTATGTTTCTATGCTGCAATTATCCATAGACACCACACCCTACCATCATGGACTCTAGTCCTACTGACTTGAGACAATACCTTCCCTGCCCTCAGAAATGCCCACTTATTGATCTCACCTCCAAACCACACTAACCACCCCTCCCCTCAATACCCACCCCAGCCCTGTGCAGTGCCCAATCTTGATGCTAGATGGCACACATTTGAATACTAGTCTTTCTTTCCTTGCTATATATTTATTTGAATTTTACATTTAAGGCAAATTATAATTTGATTGGGTGTTGCTGTTATGTTCCATATGTAGTGTAATCGTTCATGGAGATAAAGAGCCCTGCTCTCTTTTGGCAGAGGTAGGATGTAAATGGCAAATAAATGTTTTTGATTTATTGTAAAATAGGACAATTTTATTGATATATAAAAAATAGAGCAATTAATGTTCCAACAAAATTAGAACATAGAGGATCGAAATACATTGATATAGAATGTATATTAATGAAATTAAAAAAGTGAAGGAATAAATAGGTAAATACATAGATAATGCTGTGATGTAATATGAAGGCTGTTATATATAACATCACCACTGACTCCTGGGAATCTGTGGCCCATCACTGCTCAAAGAGGCCAGAGTCTGTAAACTCAAATTTATGCACTCTAAAGGGCCTGTCCCACTTAGGCCATTTTTTAGGCTACTGCCGGCAACTGTCAAAGTCGTAGCAGATCGCCAAAATTTTCTTTTACCCAACGACAATGCCGAGTCAGGTCGAGATTACATCGTCTTCGGAAACATTGCAAAATTTCCACCCTGTCAATGCTTCTCCGGCATCCTAATTTTTGCTGAAATCACTGACAAGTCGGAAAGTACATGAGAGTTTTGAAATATAACATCTTGTCCGGGTTACTTGAAAACCAAGTTTCACGGTAACAAGGCATAAACTGGATCGACTTCCAGTTTACTAATAGCAGTATTAAGAAATTTAATTTTAAAAGTGGTTAAATGGATTTTTGTGATGAGCGTGGGCATTCTTTGAAAATGTATGGGAGATGCATATCTGGTTTCTGGGTTGCATATCTGGGTTGGGAGCGTACTTTAAATGTAATCACTGATGGCCATAAACATCGGGAAAATTCCCACGCTCACCTGAACGTCAAACTGTTGCCTCCAATCTACCTGTCAAATGTCCTGACGGTAAATAAATTGGTTAAACACAAGTATTTTATGGTATCTTCAAATTACTTTACTTAATTTAATATTACGTGCTTCTAAATGCATCTAAGACAACCTAGCAAACCTGGGGACAGCATGCGACAGCGCCCGCAATAAGCAACGATACCTGGCGACAAGCCAGCTGTTGCCGAGAAATTTCACTCCGGTTGATTACTCAGCGACACGCTGAGATCCACAACGATTCTTTGAAGACTCCTCACAATCATGCCCGCGGCAGCCCAGCGAACTGTCGGCGACAGCCTAGTCGCCGGCATTCGCCTTAAAATTGCCTAAGTGGGACAGGCCCTTTACTAAAAGAACAAGTTAGTGTGTGGTATCTTAAAAATGGAAAGGCCCCAGCACCTTCAATTAATAGGGTCTTAAGATAACTTTAGTTTAAAGCCCATTTCACAAAACCAATTTAATGATAACATTGCGAGCATGTGGTGATTATAGTTAAAGATTCTAACACGATGTGCAGCTATCCTTTGACAATTCCAACCACCAGTGATTCTGAAAAAGTGCATGTCAGTTAATTTTTCACATGATTTTTCCTTGGGCAATTTAGTAATTGCATGCCAACTTGCACAGTGCTTCTCATCTTTCCTTTGCGTTCATAAATATAAAGTTTATTTTTGTTCGGACAAGTATGTTGAATGTTGTCAAATGATTCACGGAAATTCCAATTGAGCCACAAATGTGTTATGATAAATAAAATCAATCTGAGGTTGATGTGGGGTTACCAAGCCTGTGTTCATTACATTGCAGGTCTTAGCATTTCAATTGTAATTCCAGAGCTGTTAAAACAAGAAACCTGTAGTGCTTTTCATGTTTGTGAGATCCTGTTTATAAGGAAAGGAAATAATTTTACCACCACAGCAATATTTATTGGTATTCTGCTTTCCACTTTGCCTTGCAGTAGCTTGTTATTAATATTCCTTATTTTTCCAAATACCAGTTGTTTCTAAGTCAACCAGCAATATGGGTTCGCAATTTGGATTACTCTCTGTTAAATGTAACTCTTAATTTCTGACAAAACTTTGGAAGCTACCATCAATAGTGATCACAGCATTTAGCCACTTACCCACTATTAACATCTTACTAATACCCAATTTGTAATTTGTCAGGACCACCTAGCTCCAGACCTGATTAGTTTAGTTTAGTTTAGTTTATTAGTGTCACGTGCACCGAAGTACAATGAAAGTCTTTTTGTTGCATGCTATCCAGTCAAATAAAAGTCTATACCTGATTACAATCAAGTCATCCACAGTGTACAGATAAAGGATAAAGGGCACAACATTTAGTGCAAGATAAAGTCTGATTAAGTCCAATTAAAGACAGTTCAAAGGTCTCTACTGAGGTTGATCAGAAGTCTGGACCGAACTCTTGCTGGTGAAAGGATGGTTCTGTTGTCTGACAACAGCTGGGAAGAAACTGTCCCTGAATTTGGAGGTATGCGTTTTCAAACTTATTTACCTCTTGCCTGATGGAGAGGGGAGAAGCATAACCAGGGCGAGAGTGGTCTTTGATTATGTTGGTGGCCTTTACTCTCTGCATTAGCTGCTGAGTGGCACTGAAGCATATTAAGATAAAATGTCTATATAATAAGTAGCAATTTTAAGGATTAGGATTTTATGTTAGTGATCTTTTTCATCGTCAAGAAAATGTTTTTCTGTAATTTATTTTGTTCATGGAAAAAAAATATTTCTTGTACTTCCTCCCAGAAATACTTTACTGCCTTTTTAGCTGAACGAAATTAATTCAAATTGTTATGGACAAATCATATCTTTATTTCATCATGTAATCCTGCATGATTGTTTATCGCACTCCTCCTCCTCAGCGTAACTCTACTAAGTATTTGCTTCATTAGAGTACTTGCTGGGAATGAGTGGTTGGCTAGACGTTTGCCTAATGGCAGCTCAGATCTTGTTCCACCAACTAATCTGCAACAAATGTACTTTGTCATACTAACTGACCAATTGATGGTTTTAGTCTATAGTTTCCTGAGGAGTAAAGTTCATTATTGGTCTCGTTTTACTAAGTTCATGATATCGTGGTAGCTGTATGTTACATTCCATTATAGAATTTGATTCTCTTGACTTTAGTGACACTGAATTTTGGAAATGAAGTTCAATGTCTATATGTTAGTATAATGTGTGCTTAGCCCTTGTGACCGAGGAACAATTTGTATCCCAAAATCTTTCTCTTTGCTGACAGCTGCCAAAGACATGCAATATTAATTTTGGAGGTGAATAAAAGTAAAGTCAATTATATTTTTGTTACAACCATTTGTTGAGCTTGTTTCTGTACATTCAAAGATAAAAGTTAAAATAGATAAATAGAATTGTCCTTTCTGAGTCTCCATTTGTGAAGAAAGTATTTGGGTAAGGGGAAGAGAGTAAAAGAGAGGCAACTGCTTACTGAGAATATAGTCTGCTGTAAAGCAAGTCGAACGCTACTGGTATTCATTGAAACAACTATTTGCCTTTAAACAACCCATGAGGAAATATGAAGATTACGTGACAATTTTTGAGTAACTGTGCAAAGGTTACATTGTAAATCCTGAACGTCACTTGCAGGAACTGGACAAATATTTATGAGTTCCACCATGGGATACTTGTTCTTGTACAGTTTTCATCCACAGTAACCCCTCCTTTCATTTGACATTAGCTTCTAAATTGATTTAATGTTGTGCATATTAAATTTCTGAATATGCTTATGCCATTAAATAATTGATTCCCCTTTCTGCAATTTTATGCAGATATTTGTACTCTCAATTTTTATAGCTCTCATGAACACATGTCAAACCTTAGTGAAAAATGACTTGGTCTTCCTGTCTCGTGAAATATGGCAGTGTGAACAGATGCAAATAGTCTACAAACATGAAGCTCGTTAAAATGCTGTATCTGATTGAATGATGGATCTCAACCACCATTCAGTTGGTTGTAGTTGTTTATTAATCTGTTGGTCAAGATCAATTAAAAAACTTAAAGCTAGCACTTTAGTTTATACAATAATTTAGCTTAGGAGAGCCACTAATTTAGGTTCATGTGGTTGGGCTGAATAATATCATCAAGTCAAACCAGGCCAAAAGTAGTATTCGAGAGACAGTTAGAAAAAAACTCTTATGGCAAACGGAATCAAGGGATATGGGGAGAAAGCAGGAACGGGGTACCGATTTTGGATGATCAGCTTGGATCATATTGAATGGCGGTGCTGGCTCGAAGGGCCGAATGGCCTACTCCTGCACCTATTTTCTATGTTTCTAAGTATGTTCACCCTTACCTTTGCACATGTCTGTGGGTAATAGGTACAATAGGTAGTTACAAAATGGAGACTCTATATGTTACTCCAGCACTTTGTGTCTATCTTTGCTATAAACTAGCATCTGCAGTTCTTTGTTTTTACAAGCAATGCTGTGTGCCAAGTGACTTCAAAGGTTAGAAAACATGGAGAAAAAAAAAGAATGCTTGTGATAAGATGAAAATGGGGGAGACCTGATTTGGAGTATAGAAATTGTAGGGGCTACTTATAAAATAAATTTGGCAGAATAAGAGGGAGGATAAAGTATCCCTGGTAGACAAGACTAAGGAAGGTTCCAACATAATTTATCATTATGTAAAAGCAAGAGGGTTATCAGGAATGAGAATTTGAATCGGCAAGAGAGAGAAGTCCATGGTCTGAGAGCTGGTAAATGGCAGTGGAATAGATCAATGGTTGATGTGGATATGGTGGGCCAAAGGACCTGTTCCAGTGCTGTATGACTTTGTAACTCTGAACAGATGCTATCGAAGGAGACACATGTTTCTGTCTATTTGGAACTCTGACTGAAGTATTATTTCCTCAGTGTAGTTCAAGGTGATTGAGTCAGATCGGTCACACCATTGCAAAAGTTATTTACTTCAGTTTAAACAACTCCAGGTAACTCCAGATGAACTTCCTAGCCAGATTATTTATGTTTAATCACACTATTATTCCAAAGAAGATGCTGGGCCATGATCTAGATCATGGAGTAGTTCTTTTACTTCACTGCCTGTATATTAATAAAAGAAGACAAGTGTGAAGGTTGGTAATTGAGACAATTACCACCGAGGTGAACTAATTGGAGAAGGTCAATGGTCTTATTTCAAGTGAATTTATAGAGAGTTTACTAAGCTTACACACAGCTTATTTAGAAGAGATATTTTCAAGAAAGTCCTTTGTTAATTTCATAGAAACATAGAAAATAGGTGCAGGAGTAGGCCATTCGGCCCTTCGAGCCTGCACCGCCATTCAATATGATCATGGCTGATCATCCAGCTCAGTAACCTGTGTTCAGTAACTCAGTAACCTCATGCATGATCACTGGATAAAGCAACCATCAATCAGAATCAAAATAAAGTAAGATTAGAATATTCAAAAGGACACAAAGTGCTAGAGTAACTCAGCAGGTCAGGCAGCATTTCTGGAGAATGTGGATAGTGACGTTTCAGGTCGAGACCCTCCTTCAGACTGATTGTACTTTACACAAGAACAACTTGCGAAGTAATGTATTTTGCAAAGTTACAAAGTTACACCCAGGCAGGACATAAAGAGCCAGTCTGCAGAAGGGTCTCGACCTGAAATGTCACCTATTCATGTTCTCCAGATATGCTGCCTGACTTGCTGAGATACTCCAGCACTTTGTGTCCTTTTGTGTATTAACCAGCATCTGCAGTTCATTGTTACTATAAGATTCTAACATTATTGTATCATGCTTGTTGACTATGTTGCATGCAACTTCCAAGAAACTGGCCTTGTTTAGAAGAAGTATGCATCGTTAATGAATTTTACACACACTTCTATGGATATTAATGCTAATAGTTAATAAGGATCTCGCTTGAAAACTTTACACCAGCAACCTTATCCTCTGTTGATATCTGCCATATTGCATATCATTGTGGGCTATCCCACGTCCAGAAAGGTTAAATCCTGGACAATGAAGGGATCATCTGCCACTTTGGGTAAAAGACTGACTGCTTATCTGCACCCTTTCCAGATCAATGACATCTTTACTATAGCATAGTATTTTTGACAAAGTTTGTCAAAGCTGGAGAGAAGCCTCGACCACAACCAAAAACAAGGGCGGGCCTCATCTACATGGCCATTGACTGGCAGCTGCACGTCGATCTGGGCAAACAGCTGAAATTTCCGCAGCACATCACAGCAACATCACTCTGGCCAGACGTGATCATCACCTCCGGTGACAAAACAGCTGATCATTCTGGAGCTGACAGTGCCCTGGGAAGAGCATATGGATGAAGCAAATGAGAGGAAATGCGCAAAGTACCAGGAGCTGGTGGAGATGTGCCGGGACGGAGGCTGGAAGACATACTATAAACCCATAGAGGTGGGGGGTAGAGGCTTTGCAGGATGCTCACTCTGCAAAGTCCTCAACCAATTGGGCATTACGGGGCTGACAAAGAAGAGGGCCATTCAATCCGTAAGCGAAGCCGCAGAGAAAGCCACTTTGGATGGCTTTGGATTAAGAGGGCTGATCCGTGGGCGGTTGCTGCTGGGACGCAAGTTGGGGCCTGATCAACCCCGGCTGGGTCGCCTGGGCGAGGGTGTCTGATATTGTGATACCCAAAACACTCGATGACCTCAGGTCACATCACTGAGGATGTGTCCCAGTGCATCCAGATGATGTATCGTGCACATAGTATATGCTAGGTGATCAGTACTACATACAATACTCCAAGTGTGGTCTCACATTATGGTCTCCAAGTGCAGTCTTGTACTTTATAACCTGCCATCACCACTCTTATACTCATTGCCCTGACCAATAACGGCAAGCATGCCAAATCCGTCTTCTTCTCTACCTGGGTTACCACTTTCAGGGACTTATGAACTAGTATCCCTAGGCTTCTCATTTGTACAATATTCTCCAGGGCTCTGCCATTTATTGTGTATGTCCTGCCCTGATTTAACATCACTTCACACTTTGTTCTTGTTAAAGTACAAACATTTATTGTCTATCCACTAAATCTGCATACCCCTCTCCTCGGCAGTGCCAGAGACAGAGGCAACAAGCATTCAGTAGGATGGTTGCTTTACATGTACATCCTTGACATATCCATAAAGTAACGTTGGAGAATGCTATTCCTATGCCAAGTCTGGGATTGAAGAAGTGATCATAGAAGCCAATTATCTGACAAGTTTATAATTTGTCGTCTTCCATAAGAGGGTAAAGATTAAAAGAAAATTGTTTATATTGGTGCTGTGAAGCAAATATCAAATTTCTCTGGCGAGGTACATTATATTCCTTCTGTGGACGTCACTGTCATTAAATTAGAGAGAAAACTTTGTTGGTGCGCTATCCTACTGAATGGTTCAAGTCTCCATCTCTGGCCCTGTCTTAGTAACATAGAGAAGAAGTGAGCTCATTTGACTGCTCCTTCTGAAATGTGTTTGCAACGGTTTTTCAAGACGATAGAAAACAAGTTGGCTGTTTAAAACTTGCATGAATGATATTAGTTGGGCAGACTTTCCTCAGCAGTTACTTTGGCTTCAGGTCAAGTTTAATGCTACATTCTTAACTCTGACTCTGATAGATAACATGTTGTTCTGGCAGCCGTATCCTTGTATAATTCATTCCAAATTGGCCCTTGTCAAGCATCAAAGTAATGTTAATTGAAAATAAATTGTTCAAAAATTTCTGTGCTTTAAATAAACTGTGAAAAATTCCAGAAAACCGGGCTTGCAGCCATGAATAATACAAGAAAACATCAATAACATAACATTAATAAACAGCAATGTGACCTTAAGATATGTATTTATTCACCAGCAACCAAAACTGTGGATTCTGGAGGCAGAAGCAAGACTTTTCTATTTGCAGGGTTTTCTATTTCCTCTACCAAAGAGAAAAATTATCTTTGGTAGAGGAAAGAACCCTGCAATATAAAAGTGATGAAAATAATAATAATAATAATAATAATAATAATAATAATAATAATAATCCTTTATTCGTCCCACAACGGGGAAATTTGCAGGGTTAGAGCAGCAAAGTGGATAGCTAAAATAAATAAGCATTCATTAAAAAATAAAATAACAGTATTTATCTTTATTTACTGGTCTGCTGGGAGCAGTGCTGATTGTGCAGTCTGATGGCAGCAGGAAGGAAGGTCCTTCGATATCTCTCCTTCACACACTTGGGGTGAAGAAGTCTGTCACTGAAGGAGCTGCTCAGCACAGTGACAGTGTCCTACATGGGGTGGGAGTCGTTGTCCAGCAGTGATGATAGCTTTGCCATCATTCTCCTCTCTCCCACCGCCTGCACTGTCGAGGGGGCATCCCAGGACAGAGCTGGCCTTCTTGATCAGTTTATCCAGTCTCTTCCTATCAGCAGTTGAGATGCTGCTGATCCAGCAGACCACTCCATAGAAAATGGCTGATGCCACCAGAGTGTCGAAGAAGGTCCTCGGGAGTGCCCTCTGCACTCCAAAGGACCTGAGTCTCCTCAGCAGGTACAGTCTGCTCTGGCCTTTCTTTTACAGTGCATTAATAACGTGTTCAAAGTCATGTACAAATAAATGTACTTTGTTATTTAGAGCCAGCAAGGACATGATGGACGGAATGGCCTCCTCCTGTGCTCTAACTACTTTGTGATTCGACAGCCCACTCACTCAAAGTTTTCACTTGCCTTTCAATCTTTCCTTCATAAATACTAAAGAAATGAGGTGGCACAGTGGTGTTGCTCATGGAGCTACTGCCTCACAATGCCAGAGATGCAGGTTCAATCCTGGCCTCGGGTGCTGTTGAGACTTTCAAAAACAAGCTGGAGGCTCAATTTAATCAAATGGATGCCAGGCGACAGTGGCAGAGACTGAATACAATTACCAGCTATATTTCCAAATTGGACGTTCTACTGGCTAAACACAATACTACTTTTACGCCTATTTTGAAATTGTGTGCCAATCATCTGACTATAATCTTCATGAACATCTTCAACCTCTCATTTTAATACTTCTATCTCCATCTGCTTCAAGGAAACTTCCATTATTCCAGTCCGCAAGTAAAATAGAGTGACTTTAGTTTAGTTTAATTTAGAGATACAGTGTGGAAACAGGTCTTTCGGCCCACCGAGTCCACACCAACCAGCAAACCCCACTCTACACACACCAGGGACAATTTACAATTACACAAAGCAAATTAACCTACGTCTTTGGAGTGTGGGAAGAAACCGGAGCTCCCGGAGAAAACCCACGCAGATCACGGGGAGAACATACAAACTCATTATGGTCGAGCACACGTTGTCAGGATCGAACCTGGGTCTCTGGCGTTGTAAGGAAGCAACTCTCCTGCTGCATCACCTGTGCAGCATATGTGCAGCAGTCACCTGTGACTATACCGCAGTATATATATAGAGCAGACAATAGCCCACTCGTATTTGTGTCAGTCTTCCAGACAATCTAGAGCCCCTGCAAGTCACAAATAGATCCAAGGAGGACACCATCTCTCTAGCACTCGGTTCAATTTAGTTTATTGCCATGTGCACCCTTGTTGCGTGCTAACCAGCCAGCAGAAAGACAATATATGATTACAATTGAGCCATTAGCACTACTGAGTAGCACTACTCAGGATGCTATTCATTGACAGCTCAGTCTTCAACACCAAAATACTGAATAAGCTCACCCTTAAACTTCTGGATCTGGGCCTTGGGGCTTTCATCTGCTATTAGCTTCTGGACTTATTGACCAGCAAACATCAGTCGGTTCGAATTAATCATAACATTTCCTCAACACTGGGCTAGCCTTTGATATCAGAAAATAATAGAGTTAGCTGCTGACCTGAGGAAGTGAAGGGGTAAACACAGCCCTGTCCCCATCAATGGAGCTGCTGTAGGGTTGGTCAATATTTTCATCTATATCACCAGTAACCTAATCTGGCCGCTTCACACAGATACATTGATCAACAAAGTTCATCAGTGTATTTATTTTCTTAGGCATCTGAGAAGTTTCGGCTTGTCCACAAGAATTCTCTCAAATTCTGATGCATTTTAGAAAGAATTCTGACGGGATGCATCCCAGCCTTGCATGGCAATGGCTCTGTTCTTGACTGCCTGAATCTGCAGAGAGTGGTGAATACAACTCATTCAATCATGGGCTCATCATTTCCTTCCATCCAGTCTATCTTCACAGTGCATTGCGTTAGGAAGGCTGGAAATATTATCAAGGTTGTTTGCCACCCTGGCCATTCCCTTTTCTCTCTTCTACCATTTGGGAGAAGATACAAGAACTTGAAAGCTCTTTAATTCTGGTATTACTTAGATGGTGGGGTGATCAATCAAGCATTTGGAGTCTTCTATCACACTGTATGCTCAATGTTTACTGATAGGTGGCAAATATCATCCTTTCAGACTTCAGTCTGAAGAAGGGTCTCGACCCGAAACGTCACCCATTCCTTCTCTCCCGAGATGCTGCCTGACCTGCTGAGTTACTCCAGCATTTTGTGAATAAATATCATTCAGACTATTCAAACTAAAGTTCCACTTAGTTATGTGTAAAATAATTGGACTAAGCTAGACGCTGCACTACAATTATTTATTTGACACAATTTAAACTATTTCAAAAACATTAAAGACCAAAACATTTGTGCTTTTTGCCAAGAATCTGCGAAAAAGATCCTGGTGAAATGCTGGATGAGTAAGGACAGACACTGAGTTCCTTCATGTCTCAGATGGAACAGTTAGCAAGCCTAAGTATTTGGAAAAACATCACAGTTATTGGACAATTAAATGACAGGAAGTGCTGGAGTAACTCAGTGGGTCAGGGGGGTTGAGAAAGCTGAGAGAGATTTTTTTTGATTGTAGTCTTATTTTACTTTCATAAATAAAACTTTTTTTTAATTCATTTTTGAGGGGGTCTGGGTGTCATTGGTAAGGTCGGTATTTATTGTCTGTCCTTAATTGACCTTCAACTGAGCAGCTTGTTCAGCCATTTCAGAGCCACTAACATTCCATAGTCACCTACAGACCAGACCAAGGTGAGGCAGAAGATCTCCTTCCCTCAAGACATTTGTAACATATCTGGGTTTTCGCTGCATTCTGAAACTTTTGTGGTAATTGTTACTAACAACTAACTTTCCTTAAATTCTAGAACATTAATTGAAACTAAATTTTATGTGAAATAGTGAACAACCTAGGGTCTGTTGATTCTTAGTTTGAGTCAATTAAAATTACAAACTGGTTGGGCCACCAGTTAGCCACAGGTATAACATAGACATCTATCCAACAATGTGGAACGTTGAGACACAAAGAACTGAAGATGCTGGTTTAAAGAAAACACAAAATGGTGGAGCAACTCAGTGAGTCAGGCATCATCTCCAGAGTCATGGAAAGGCAATGTTTCGGGCTGGGACCTTTCTGCAGACTGATGGAAGGTTACCCAGGTAAGTCTTGTTCAAAGTAAGGCAAATCCAATCTAATTAATTACAGTTTAATCAGTTGCCAGCCTTCATCAACAATGCTATTGTGTCGTACTTGCTCACTAATAAGTTAATCATCAGTCGTTTCACGGCGGAATTTATCACAATCTTGGTCTAAACTTTGAACAAGAGCTATTATAGAGTCATTGGGTCACAGCTGAATTTCAGAGGTGAGTTGAAAGTGCTTGTCATTCACATAAAGGCAGCAAATGAATAAGACACAGCATGCACTATCTACAGGATACTCACTGCATGTGTTCTTCAGGGCAGTATCCATCTTCAACTGCTTCATCAATTATCGTCTTTCCATCATCATCTCCAAAATGGGGTTTTGGCTGATTGTGCAACTCCTCAGCAAACGAAGCAGACTATGCATGCATGCATGCAGCAAGATCTGGACACCATTTGGACAGGGGCTGATAAATGGCAGGCAACTTCACAAAAGCTTCACAAAATTTCCAGGTAATAAGCATCTCCAACAAGGGAGAATCTTACAACCTATCAATGATATTACCATCACAAGAGTCCCACCATCAACATACTGGGGGTTAACAACTAAATACTGTAGCAACATGAGCTGCTCTACTGTATCGATACCGAATATCCGACTGTAATGGGACATTTTGGAGGACAATATCATCACCAAAGGCAGTCAGATGTTAAGATTACCTTGTGCATTCTGCTAGAATGCTCTGCTGTCTGCTGTGTTGAAGCCAGCCAGTGATCTATCGACTGGATTCGGCTGTTCAGCTGCATGAGATGAAAGGCAACTCCCCCACAGTGATGCCCGTCTGCCTGGTTTTCCATTCAGGCCCAAGGTCTCGGCGGCAGCAGCAATAAATTGCAAGCTAGTGAAACAGTCAACACAGGCAGGAACAAAGCAAAACAAACTGTCAGCAAATGAGAGACGATGCCCTCATTTCAGAGAGGTCTCCCGTAGCACTCAGGGTTTCACAGCTGACACCAGAGCTGGCTGTTGCCTTAGTAACAGCAATAACAGAAACTTGGGCCAACAAATGATAAGACCTGGCCATTGCAGTCCACCAGACCCAGGGGAAGGAGAAAGGTTGCCCCGTATATTTATCATGAGGAATATCTCGTCTCTGTGGCTTGGGTCACGGTCGATTAGTGAAACAGTAAAAAAAACTACGAGTTGTTTCATCTGTATTTTAAGCATGTTGAGCAAAGAATGTTTTCTATACCACCTGGGAGAGTGAGACTGGAAAGGTCTGGCTAGAGTGGATGCGGAGAGGATGTTTACACTCATGAGAGAGTCTAGGACCAGAGGCCAGAGCCTCAGAATAAAAGGATGTACCTTTAGAAAGATGAGGAGGAATTTCTTTAGTCAGAGGGTGATGAATCTGTGGAATTCATTGCCACAGAAGGATGTGGAGGTCAAGTCAATGGATATTTTTAAAGTTGAGATTGATAAATGTTTTATTAGTACTGGTGTCAGGAGTTACGGAGAAAAGGTTGGAGAAAGGAGGTGAGAGGGAAAGATAGATCAACCATGATTGAATGGTGGAGTAGGCTCAATGGGCTGATGGCCTAATTCTGCTCCAACAACTAATGAACTTATAAAAGGCAAGGTTGTGAGCTCTGGCCCACATCTCCCATGCACTCTGCACTGATCATTCGAAAAAGACATTTTGCTTGGACTGAGGCAGACTGTTGATATTACTCATTGAATCTGCCACAATGCTGCAATGATAGTCCTACCCTGATATCATAAAACCTTTCCACCATCTACAAGGGGCATTTCAGGATCATGGGGTAATACTTTCCATTGCCTGAATAACTCAATACTATCCAGGACAAAGCAGTCTGTTTGATTGACTCAATCCACTGCCCTAATCATTCCCCCCTCTCACTGCTGTTGCCTGCCCGGCTAATCTGGTAACACTTCCAAACACTGTGACCTCTATGAACGAGATGGAAAAGGGAGAAAATAAAATAAAACTGTAGATCTAAAATAAAAACAGAAAATGCTGGAAATACTCAAAGGTTGTAAAGCAGCAGGGAGGATGGGAAAAGAGACAAGTCTCTAATAGGTTAAAGCCAGGGTGAGCATGGGGATATGCTGTAAATTAGGTCATCTGGTCAATGAGTGTTTGGGAGCAGTTAGAGAGTGAGTGAATAGATTAAAGAATGTAGGAGTTGTAAGATGCAGAGTGGAAAGAGATATCTGGGGAATCAGGCATGCCACGTCCTCCACTCCCAGAGAGAAAAGAAAACAAACAAGTTGAGATAATATCATAGATAGATGGATGATACAGACAGAGAATTTCATATTAAACAGAAGCTGCAAGGTGCTCAGATGGAAGAGAAAATGCTGTTCCTCAAGATTGCATTCGGCCTCATTGTGATGAGACCACAGACAAGTGGGTCAGGCTGGGAGTGGTGTGGAAAGCTAAAGTGGCAGGGTAATCAGGGTCACCCTTGCTCACAGAATGCAGATGTTCCGCAAAGCGGTCACCCAATCTGCTTTTGGTTTCTCCAATGTAGAGGGGAACACATTGTGGACACCGAATGCAGTACACTAGATTGGAAAAAGTGCAAGTGAATCGCTGATTCACCTCGAAAGGAAGTTCGGCTACTGAACGATGGAAAGGGATAGAGGTGAAAGAATGAGTGTTGCATTGTTTGTGATGGTAACGGAAATTGCCTTAAGAAGTGGGGTAATTGGTGAGAACAGATGGATGGGAGTCATAAAAATAGGGAGTCAAAAAAACATAATGGTCCTTATGCAATGCTGAAAGGGGAAGATGTGTCTGGTGGTGGAATCCCTTTGAAGGTAGTGGAAAAATATGGAGAATGATCTGTTGAGTGCAGAGGCCAGTGGAATGGAAAGTGAGGAGTAGGGGCACTCTATCTTCTGTCCCAGTGGAGAGAGCAAAGGTACGTGAAATGTTTGAGATGCAGTCAAAAGCTTTGTTAAAAATTGTAGAGGAGAAGCCATGGTTTAGGAAGAAGGCATTTCAGAGGAACCTATACGGAAAGTTTTATCATCAGAGCAAATACAATGGAGATAAAGGAATTGGGAGAATAGAATAGAGTCCGTACAGGAGGCAAGGCAGGTCAAAGAGTGGTCGAAAGAGCTGTGGGAATCAGTTGCCTTATAATGGATGATAGTAGCTACCTTGTCTCCTGAGATGGAGATAGAAAGATCCAGTAAAGGAAGGGGTAATTCAAAGATTCACTGTGTGAAAGAACGAGCAGGGTGGAAATTGGCAAAAAAACAGTTTTTAAATTGTTGGGTTTAACATGAGTAAAGGAAATGGAAGGGCAATAGTTGCATGTTCTCCTCCAGTCATATGTTTTCTTAACTTGGAAATAATTATTCCATAATTATTCTATAATAATGATTCTATAAGTAAGCACTGCAAATATTTCAGTCTTAACACTTCTTCAATGTGATTATAAATATTTTTTCCGGTAATGTAACAAAAACATGAATTTCTGTTTAAAAAAAAAACTTTAAATGTTTCTTTAGTTCCATACCAATGCTACATTGAAATTTATCTGAATGATAACTTCACCTCATTTGCCTCTAGATAGAATACAAAGATCTTTGTCAAGACACTCTTCTTTTGCCTCTCTCAATAATCTGACATAGATCCCATCAAGCTCTGGGAATTTATCCATCTAAATGTTTTTCAAGAGATCCAATGCTACCTCCTTCTTGATCTCAAACTGTCCTTGCATATTAGAATACCCCACACTGATCACGCTATTCCCCAATTCCTTCTCCTGGTGAATACAGATACAAAGTACTTGTTCAGAACCTTGCCTACACCCTCTGACTCCAAACAAAATTCCCTCCTATTTCATACCTTCTCTCTAGTTACCCTCTTATTTTTATTTTACACAAACAAAGCTTTGGAATTTTTGTTAATCTGACATGCCAGTTACATTTCATGGCCCCCTTTGGCCCTTCTAATTGCTTAAGTTCTTTCCTGCTTGCTTTAATTTCCTCAAAGACGCGATCTGATTTCATCTTCCTAAACCTGACATGTGCTTCCTTTCTGTAGGTAGGCCTGGACCTCTCTGGTCATCCATGCTTCCTTTATCTTGACATCTTTATCCCTCCACCCCACCATGCTAGTCTTGGTTTTCAAAGGATGCCACATGTATGATGAGAACTTGCCCAATAACAGTTGCTCCCAATTTCCTCTCTCTAGCTTCTGCCTAATAATGTTGTAAACTGCCTGACCCCAATTTAGTTATTTCCCCAAGGTCTAGACTTATTTTTATCCATACTATCTTAAAACTTATGGAGTTGTGATCATTGTTCCACAGAAACATGAGACACCTGGCCACACTATTTTCCAAATACAAGATCCAGTAGTGTCCCTTGTCAAGATGGACTCTCCACAAACTGTTTCAAGAAACCCTCTGGGTGCACCAAAGAAATTCTGTACCATCTAAACATTTTGCACTGAGGAGGTTCGAATAAATATTGCGACCGGTAATATCACCACTATGACAACCATATTGTTTTTACATCTTTCTGAAATCTGTCTGCACATAGTACCTGTTCCTTTATGTTGAGCCCAAGCACGCATTTCAGTCTTATGGAATTTTAAGATACTTTACATTCAGGAGATATAGTTTGCTAGTTTATTAATATATTTTGCCTGTTACCTAAAAGTGGACCTAGATTTCTTTCATTTGCTGCAATTGTTTGACCCTCACAAACCAGGGGCAAGGAACAGAGTTTGAGTGAGTGGAGCATTTTCACACATAACGTTTTTCATAAATTTTCATTATTTTAATAATAATAATAATAATTGTATTTATCATATGTAGGTTGGCACAGGGTCAACGATACAATGAAATGTATTTGACAAGACAACGGGTCACCTCAGCAGTAATATTCCAATGATAAATAAGATTAAAATGACATTAGTAAGGTAAAAAGACAATATTAAAATAATCAACATATATGATGTGAAATGTGTTTATGAGTTCAGAAGCCTGATGGCCTGATGGTAGAAACTGTTCTTAAGTCTGGTAGTACACGCAGCCATACTCCTGTATCGTCTGCCTGACGGTAACAAGGAGAACAGCCTGCGTGCTGGATGGCTGTGGTCCTTGATGATGCTGCGTGCCTTCCGCAGGCACCGCCGGTAGAAAATGTCCTGAATGGCCAGGAGACAGTTGCCAGTGATGTGCTGTGCCGCCTTCACCACTCTCTGTAGTGATTTATGGCTGTGGGCAGAACAGTTCCCGTACCAGACTGTAATGCAGCCCGTCAGCAGGCTCTCGATGGTGCATCTGTAGAATTTTGTGAGGATGCTGGCGTTCATGCCAAACTTCCTCAGTCTTCTCAGGAAAAAGAGCTGCTGGCGGGCCTTCTTTGTTATTGTGTCTGTGTGCAGTGTCCAAGAAAGGTCCTTAGTGATGTGCACACCAAGGAACTTAAAGCTGCTGACCCTTTCAACCTCAGCATCACCGATGTGGATGTGTGCAGTACTGTGCAAAAGTAATTTCAAGCACATCTTGTAATTATTTTGCTGTTGGCAGAGTTAATTGAGATTCTGAATTTGTTACTGTGATTTGAATAGAGCAGAATGCTGTTAATAGAAAAGTAAAATGATGTAGTTCCTGTATATCTCAAGATAAGGTCTGTGTGAAACTGCAGGCTTTTCCTTGAAGAATTGTCAGAATATTTGGGACTTCTGTGTGAAAACATGCTGCAGGCTTCCTGGCAGGTGGATGCTGGGATTTTGCTGACTGCTTTTGGCCACTGGGCTCTTCACAGAGCCGGTTATGTGGGTTAGTTCTCATTCGGTATTCACACAAAAAAATAACATTACGCTGCCCCCTGTGCATTTTCTCGTATTTTATTTTGGACTTCCAGCAGTTTTTCGTTTGCCTCAAAATCCTAGCAGACAGGCCTGGAATGTGGAATGGATTCCTCATGGTCCATCAACAGAGGCTCCTTTATAGGTAACTAACATCCAGTTTGCAGCAAGGACAGAATTGCTCTTTGATTCCAGACATGTTTGTAATTCCAATCATTCCATTTCTTTTTTTTTTACTAATTAAATTGGTTGGTTTTGATTTTTCATGATGGGTATTTGGTATATCCAGATCTTATTTTAGTTTCTCAATTTGTTTTTTCACAGCAGTCCTTCAAAGAAAACACATGCAGTAGTTTGCTTCATTTCCCCCATGGAATGTAGAATTGCAAACTTTCAATAACAGAGATTGAAGGTGTCGAAAGGCACAAGTTTTATTGAACCTGACGGCTTAGAAAAAAATTAAGAAAGGCAGGCATTAATACAGCATCTTTTCCATTTATGTCAATATGCCTTAAGCACTTCACAAGCAATGAACTACTTGTGATCTAGGCACAGCATGATCCCAAAAACTGCATTTGATAATGATTAGTTAATCTGATTTTTATTAGTATTGCATGAAGGTCAAAACTTCACCAGGAGTAATGCCACTGTTCCAAAGGAGCTGTGACAACACTTGTGCACAGCTGAGAGAGGTGAATAGCCATTAATTAAGGTGGCATCTCCATTAATTGCAGCACCTGCCTAGCTAGCACTCTGGTGGAAGGAGGGCCAAGATATTTGTATCCACATCTCTGGAGAAAGAGTCATAGCCCTAACCTTCTGAATCATAGGAGAGACGAGGGCAAACGAGCTGGCTTGAACTGAGGAATATTTACCCATGTAGCTGAGCAGCAGGCATTGATAAGGGTGGTTGGGAGGATAGAGTGCTGGTCAGGGAGACTACAATTTTCCCTGTAGCTTTCTTTTTGCCATAGGTTGAGGCCCAACCTGCCCAACAGTGAGAAGGTTCAGAGAGCTAGGATATAAGATGTAATGAAATCTGAAGAAGGGTCCCGATCCAAACATAATATATGCATGTTCGCCAGAGATGCTGACTGATCTGCTGAGTTACTCCAGCACTTTGTGTCTTTTTTTGGAAACCAGCATCAGCAGTTCCTTGTGTCCACCATTGTCCGATGTCATATTGGGTCCAGTAAAACCATTAGTTTAGGTACAAGCATTTGATTAAAAGTATGAAGAAAACAAGAAAAAAACAGTTTGGGGGTTTTTTGTGAAGCAAATTAGATTTTTTTTTAAAATCATTGCAAATGAGTACACACAACACATCATTTGTTTGTGTGGAAATAACCATGTACTTATTTACTTTTGCAACCAAAACTTTCCATTCTCTGATCATGTATCATTCTCTTCCTCTTTCCATTTGGTTTCAGATGTGGATTCAACTGTGGATTCAGATGTTTAGAATTCTTTGGAAATCTTATCAGTAATTTATTATATTATTGCTTTCCTTGAAAGCCTTTACACCATTCTGCTGAGCATAAGAGCAATATACTCGAGTGATTTAATTGTTTTTGTTTTTTTCATTTCCTAAACTATATTGTTCAGTCTAATGTTCAGCTTCATAAAGTGAACTGTCTTTAGTAATAACGATTTGCATTCATATGGTACTTTCCCTATTACTTTCAGTAAATCCCGTGCTTTACAAACATTGAAAATGCAGTACTTTGAAAATACAGTCACTGTTGTAACGAAGAGAGCATTACAGTCAAATAAGCCTCTGGAGCTCTTTTCCTTATGTCAGGTCATACTTACAAGTGTCAGTGGTGTGTTGCAGAAGCTTAGGCAAGTAAGTGCAATGCATTTTGTACACGATGCACACTGCAGGCACAACACATCAGTAATGGAAGGAATGATTGATTGGATTGGTAGATGGGTGTCGATCATTGGCCTGGATGGTGTTGAATTTCTTGGACAGTTGCTGGAGCTGCACTTGTCTAGAATGAATGCCTTGAATGTCTTTGTGGTTTTAATTCCAACGCTCTTTTGAATGCTTTATGTGTTTTACTCTTAGTCAGGAAAATATGTCTGTAGAACAAAGGCAGTGAAGGAATCCAACAGAAGGAGGAGTGTTGAGTTGGAAGATTGTGTGATGAACAGATGCCCACTGTGGCCAAGGAGGTCCACAGACATATGCAAGTCAGGGTGGGTGAGGCGGGTTCTTTTTTGGATGGCTTGTTAGATAAGAATTTCTGTTTGCTATGTCCTTAAGCGGGTCTGTCTGTCAAGTTGTTTACTCATGGATTGAACCTTCTTGCTTCAGTGTGCTGAATGACTTTCCTGAAGGCTGGAAAACCTGATGTGAATTAAAAGTTAAATCACTGTTATGATGGCTGAAAGCCTTGTTGTTATAGGTAAATGACTAAACCACCTTCTGTCAGCAGATTTTCTCTGACCCAAAACCACCCTGTTAAAAGTGGAGGTGGCTAGACTTCATAGTTTCATGCAGGTTTGGTTTCCTGTTTCAAATATTTTTGAATTCTGATGTAGAGAATTAAAACTGAGTCACTGATTGTTGTCCTCCCAGTTTTGCCACTAATACCCATTTCCTGTAAATGAATGATCAATACAAAGCTAAAACATTGTATTTCTACCCTGGGCCAGTTGATATTGAAATATTGGGGAAGTGAATAAACCTTTGCCAGAGCTGGGCATTGGGCAGGCTGTGGCTTTGTGTGAAAGCAACCGTTCTCCTTCTGGTTCAACAAAATACCTGTCCAGAAATAGCTCTTCATATTACCTAACATGAGTGGGCAGCAGCCACTCTGCCCATTTGTACTTGGAAATAATATTTAAGATCCTACAAACATTATCGGAGCTGGTTTCATGCATTAAAACAGCCTCTGCCTACATTGTCTTTGTATGTCGGATGTGAGTTAAAATCCTTACAAAAATTGGGTGTTACATATCTAGGATGTCTGATTTTCCACAATCAGTTACAATCATTGAAAATAACCACAGATTTATTATATAATGCAAGTTATCATGCAAAGACTTGGCACCCCAGATTGACAATTTTCCATTATCAGGGATTTACTTCTAATTCCAAGATTCTAAGAAAATGCTCTTGAAATATGGACACATGTAATGTAGATATTGGAGCACTCTTAAACACTGTTTTCACTTCAGGATTTGTGACTTTGCTTCATTTCAACTTGTGGCATGCTGTATTATTCTGGATTTTCCTGATATAAATAACAGTTTAATAATTGGAACATCTTACAGCTAATATCCAGACAACATCACCACTAACACCCCTGTGCCACTAAATATCTTGAGCATATTTTCCTGTCCTAGATTTTCCAGACTTGACTTGCTCGCTGTGTGCCTGAATGGAGAGGCCTCATGATTAAAATAAATTCATTCTGAGGCCTCAAAGCTTTCTTGGCACAGACAGCTGGCATTGGTCACACTTCTGCAGGCAACTTGACTGAACAAAAAGACCAAGCTAAACCAGTTTGTTTCCAATAAATGATCCAAAAGCAGAAAATGCTAAAAATGCTCAGGAAGTCAGCCAGCTTCAATTGAAAGAGAAACATAGATAATGTTCAAGTTGATGAAAGGTCCTTTTAAGTGAATGCCTTAAAGTTAATTTGAAAGTTCAGTAGGCAATTAGGCAGACAGATGGTGTGTTGGCCTTCATTATAAGAGAATCTGAGAATTAAATGTCAGACACCTTGCTTCAATTATAGAGAGTCTGGTGAGACAAAATCTGGAATATTGTATACTGGTTTTGACTCAATTTTAAGGAATGATTTATATATGATAAAGCGTGCAGTAAACGTTCAAAAGATTTGAGCCATATTTATTACACAAGGGGATATTAAACAGGCTCGTTATTACTGAATGTTTGGTGGGACAAGAAGGGATCTTATTGAAACATGGACAATACTTGGCTAGACAGGTTGGATATGAAGTTAGTATTTTCCATTGTTGTCTAGAACCAAGGGTCACAGTCTCAATATAACACAATTCATTCATCCAGATGCTGGTGAATCTCTCAAAGCTGCAAATTAGGCTTTGAATGCTCAGTCACTGGGATATTTTGGGGATAGAGATTGATACATTTTTAGATATTAAAGGAATCAAGGGACACAGGGTTAGTTCAGAAAAGTGATTCGAGGTAAAGAGTTCAGTCATGATCTTGTTGAATGATGGAGTGGACATGAGGGATGAATGATCCATCCCTACTTATGTTCTTATGAGAAACCTTTTTAATTTATAAATAAAACACCTGAGGAAACAATTGTGTTCTTAAACATATCAATGAGAAGTTTCTTTTAATAGGTATTAAATTATTGAGAATAAAAATATTCCTTTGCTGGAGATTTACGGGGATGTTGCCAGGACTAGAGGATCTGAGCTAGAGGATGAGTTTGCTGGGACTCTATTCCTTGGAGCACAGGAGGATGAGGGGTGATCTTGTAGAGGTGTATAAAATCATGAGAGAAATAGATCAGGTAGATGCACAGAGTCTCTTGCCCAGAGTAGGTGAATCGAGGATCAGAGGACATGGGTTTAAGGTGAAGGGGAAAATATTTAATAGGAATCTGAGGGATAACATGTTCACACAAAGGGTGGTGGGTGTATGGAACAAGCTGTCAGAGGAGGTAGTTGAGGCAGGGACTTTCCCAACATTTAAGAAACACTTAGACAGCTACACGGATAGGACGGTTTGGAGGGATAGGGACCAAACACAGGCAGGTGGGATTAGTGTAGCTGGGACATGTTGGCCAGTGTGGGCAAGTTTGGCCGAAGGGCCTGTTTCCACTCTATATCATTCTATGACGCTCCATGATGCCAGAATAAACAGTGGATGGAATGTATATTTATTTTGGTCTTTTTTTGCCTGAAATGGGAGCTCACTAGAACATGAATCAGAGGCCCAAGCTTCACCTGAAACTGGGCCCTTGACCTTATCAACTATTGCTGACAAATCTCAGAAAACAATCAAATATCTGCAGGCTATTGCAGTGGTGACGCAGAAACTGGGATGGTACAACAGCACTCCATCTTGATTGTGGGATGAAATCTGGAGATCATATTGTGCAAATAACTTGTGTTTTACTGTACATAGAGTGTCCCGTCCTCTTATTTTTGCTGCTGCCTTCCAGCTTTTCTGGAGATCTATAATTAATCATATCGACAGACAAGTGGCATGAACACCAATCTCAATGATGTAGTTTGAATCTTAATACTTTTATATGTTAATGATATCTTATTTATTGCATTGACCAGCTATATATTAGCTTATTTGAATATGTTCCCCTGGTTAAAATGCAGTTTTGCATATCGAAGCTGCAAAAGTTGAAAAAAGGAAAAGGCTGACTGGATGAGTGTTTGTGGATCAGTGAAGCCCTCTGTTCAGAACCTTTCCAGGATTTATGACTGAGAGGAAGGCAAATGTTGTGAACCAGATATGAGACACAGCACACTCCGCTCATCATCCTGAAATGACCCACATTCCTTCTGTCTCAACACTGTGAAAAGGCAAATGATGGATGGTTGTTAGGACTAAACTGGAATGGTGAGAAGTTCTAAATTATCATGACTTTTTCAATTAGTTGGTTATTTACAGACTTATTTAACAGGCGCTGACTGAAGGTTATGATTGACAAATATAAATTGTGGCAGTATTGGTGCCTGAGTGTGACTGAGTTTCTGAGTTTGTACTTGGCAGAGGAGGGCGTGGAATGGTATATATTGACCTTATGAGAAGAGAATTGTTCATTGCCAAATGAGCCGAAAATTACTAAGCTTGAAGGACAACTAGAGACCTGCCCTCACTCCATAGCTGGAGGATACTCCAAAGACGTACAGGTATGTAGGTTAATTGGCTGGGTAAATGTAAAAAATTGTCCCTAGTGGGTGTAGGATAGTGTTAATGTACGGGGATCACTGGGCGGCACGGACTTGGAGGGCCGAAAAGGCCTGTTTCCGGCTGTATATATATGATATGATTATGATATGATATGATATGCTTCGTCAAGGAGGCCACCTCAAAAATTGGGAGAATAAGGAGGAAAAGGAACAGAAGCAGGTGACTATTTTCTAATGCAGAGGGAAGAATTGTGGAGTGATTGAATCAATGTACACTGGAGACGATGACCATTTTGTTGTGTGAAACATGTTTCGGCAGAGACTCATGAATTGCTGAAAGCTGGGAAAGTTGAATGAAAGTCATGAATCTTTCAAAAGCTAGTGCCTGCAAATGCACAACTATTTGCCAAACTTGTTTGAACACTGCTAATAAAAGAGCTGCCTTCTCACAACATTAATAGGTACGACAGGTGGCGTTAATGGTTTTGCACGTAAGGACTATGTTGCCATGAGAGATGGAGCTTGAGCGGTGTACCAAACACAAGAGAGTTTACATGCTGCATTGCTTGTTTATACTGCTTTGCCTTTCTGATAATAAATTATATATAACATTTCCCTTGTGGAGTAGAACAATTAAGTGGAGCAAGATTATTTTCTGCCTATGACATCCAAATATGAAGAGAGTGTATTTGGAGGTGAATAATTATTTCTGCTTTTTAAATTTATAAGCTTTGGCCTCTGATGCGGAGAGGCAAGGGCCAGGTTGGGAAACACATTACGAATGGCTGCAGTAAAAAGAAACTTAATGGGAAGACACAAAACTGCATCTGAAGCAATTGATGGATAGTACCACAGCTGTTTCACTGCCTCTGGCATGGTTTTGTAGTGGGCCAAGTAGGCCAAAATAACGACAAGTAGGCAAGGTTAACGAAAGCGTGTTTACTGTATCTCTGGAACTCCAAAAGGGAATGAGAGTCATGCGGTCCTTGACCTTTATACTCCCGGCCGAAGTCCGCCTCCTTGGCTCGACCCATTCCCGTGCCGAGGGGTCGTGAGTGGTATGGCCCGACCCTCGGGAGCCGCCACAGGACCCCCCCCCAGAACCAGAGGCACGAAGCGCACCGGTGGTCGCACTAGTCGACCGAACCGTGTACGGTACCCGTCCGACGGGGGATCTGGCGGGGGCTCAGCTGAAGGGACAACCGGGGGGGCTGGCGGGGGCACTGCTGGAGGGACAAACGGGGGCGGAGAAGGGGGTACAAATACCGGTCGAGATGAGGGGATCGGCGGGTGCGGTGTTGGAGGCACTTGTAAAGGGGGGCGCCCGCGAGGCCGAGGCTGTGCAACCCGCACCGGCTGGTCAATGTCCAAGTGCGCTGGCTTGAGGCGATTAATTGACACGGCCTCCGGTCGGCCCCCCATGTCCAACACAAAAGTTGTCTCACCGTGCTTCAGCACCTTGAAAGGGCCCTCATAAGGTCTCTGAAGCTGTGCTCGATGGGCGTCGCGGCGGAGAAAAACGTAGGCACAATCTCGAAGGGCCAATGGGACGTGCGGGTGGAACGTCCCATGGTGAGACGTAGGGACGGGTGCCAGTTTTCCCACTCGCTCACGAAGGCGCTGTAGGGTGGACGAGGACGGTTCCTGCTGCCCCGGCGATGAGGGCACGAACTCCCCGGGCACGGTGAGCGGCGACCCGTAGACGAGCTCGGCTGATGACGTTGCGAGGTCCTCCTTGGGTGCCGTCCGGATGCCTAATAAGACCCACGGCAGTGCGTCCATCCAATCGGGGCCGGAGAGTCGTGCCTTCAACGCAGCCTTGAGCTGCCGGTGGAACCTCTCCACCAGGCCGTTAGCCTGCGGATGGTAGGCCGTGGTGTGGTGAAGCCGAACCCCTAACAGCTCAGCCATGGCTGACCACAACTCAGAGGTGAACTGTGGTCCCCGGTCTGATGTAAGGTCCACCGGCACCCCAAAGCGTGCGATCCAATTTGCAGCCATTGCTCGAGCACACGTGGCCGTGGACGTGTCGGTCAATGGTATGGCCTCTGGCCACCGGGTGAACCTGTCAACCACCGTGAGGAGGTGAGTAATGCCCCTCGAAGTCGGGAGGGGACCCACAATGTCCACGTGCAGGTGGTCAAATCGGCGGTTTGGCAGACCGATTTGCTGGAGAGGCGCCCGGACGTGGCGCTGGATCTTCGCCGTCTGGCACGCGACGCAGGTGCGGGCCCAATTGCCAACCTGCTTGCGGAGACCGTGCCACATGAACCGTGTGGCCACCAGTGCGACTGTCGTCCGGATGGATGGGTGAGCCAACCCGTGGATTACATCGAAAATCCGCCTGCGCCACCGTGCCCGGGGAGTTCGTGCCCTCATCGCCGGGGCAGCAGGAACCGTCCTCGTCCACCCTACAGCGCCTTCGTGAGCGAGTGAGAAAACTGGCACCCGTCCCTACGTCTCACCATGGGACGTTCCACCCGCACGTCCCATTGGCCCACCTCCCACAGTTGGAATGTATCTGTGGGAGGTGGGTCAAAGCAAAGTTGCCAGAAGATTCCTGAGTTCCATTTATAATAAAAACTGGCAGGCAACGTCAGTGCTGTGCATCTTAACTCCAGTAGCAAGGGCCAAATGGAGAAGAAGTCCATGCGGGCAGGAATCTTCATGGAAACAGTGCCATGAATGTTATTGATGACTGAGTCTACTTTTTGAGAAGTGCTCCACTCAAATCAGGATTTGGAAAACATAGCTTTTTCTCTGCCCATGGATAGAAACATTTTCTCATATATAATTTCAATGTCCTAAAGCCTCTACTCATTTATTAACAGTATAACTACATGATACTCAGTGAATCCCTGGATTGACATGTCGACTCTGCACATCTCGGCCACTCCTTGTATTCACTGAAATCTAGAAGGATGAGAGGGGATCTTATCGAAACATATAAGATTATTAAGGGTTTGGACACGTTGGAGGCAGGAAACATGTTCCCAATGTTGGGGGAGTCCAGAACCAGCAGCCACAGTTTAAGAATAAGGGGTAGGCCATTTAGAACGGAGATGAGGAAAAACTTTTTCAGTCAGACAGTTCTAAATCTGTGGAATTCTCTGCCTCAGAAGGCAGTGAAGGCCAGTTCTCTGAATGCATTCAAGAGAGAGCTAGATAGAGCTCTTAAGGATAGCGGAGTCAGAGGGTATGGGGAGAAGGCAGGAACGGGGTACTGATTGAGAATGATCAGCCATGATCACATTGAATGGTGGTGCTGGCTCGAAGGGCCGAATGGCCAACTCCTGCACCTATAGTCTATTGTCTATTCATGAGGAGCAAAATCTTTAAAAGCCTTTTATAATCAATGGATATCCCAAAGACTTCACAGTCAATGAAGTACATGGTGAAATGCAGACATTGTTCTGATGTAGAAAATGAGTTAATAATTTCTCTTGCTGGGGTGCTATAACCAGAGATTATGGTCTCAAAGTAAGGTGTCAGCCATTCTGAGATTAGGAGAAAAGAGCAAAGTCTTCACGCAGAGGGTGCTGAGTCAACGAAATGCTACGTAGCCTCAGTCAAGATGAGAATTGATTGAATTTTAGTTATTAAGGGATTCAATGGATATGGGGTTGGTGCAGGGAAATTGTCCTGCATTAAAAGTTCAGCCACGATCTTAATGAATGACAAACCTGGCACAGGGAGGTCTAAATGGCTTTCTCCTGTTTTAAGGACCTTTCACCGTCCGGCGCGGCCTGGAACGTGGCAACTTCAACAGCCTGACCGCGGGAGAAGACGGCAGGGGAAGAGAAAAAACATTCTGACTTCTAACACAGTGAGGAGGGGACTGGAGGAGACTCACTGTGATGGATGTTTCTTTTTTTTTGTTCTCTGTTGGTTGTGGTTGTGTAATTGCGTATTTTATTGCTCTTATTGTTGGACTGTGGGTGACGAAATCTCGTCCAAAAGACTTGTTTTTTGGATGACAAATAAAGGTAATTCTGATTCTGAATTCTGATTCTGAAGTCTTATGTTCTTATTTAGATACTTGCCCTGTTTTCCATGACTTCTTACATGCGATATACTTTGAAAAAGGTTACCAATGCAATATTTTGGACGATATTTGGCTTATTCAAGTGTATAAACAAAAACATACAATTATTTATAATTATTAATGTAAGAAATACTATAGTTTAAACAATAGTTTATTTTGACTACTGCTTATATCCCAATGATTGATCTAAAAAATGAGGAAGAATTACTTGCTTGATTTTTGCCAGCATTTCCCATGAAACATCAAAGACCGACAAGAATCAATTCTAATATTGTTCAGTGCACAAGGTACCTCATTATGATGTGTGTGCTGAGAGCTGTCAAGAAGAAAACAATCAAAGCAGCGAATTTGTATTAAATAAATGAAAGGCGGGAAAATAGAAAAATATTAGTTGTGAATGCAATGTTATCTCTTCACCATGCATGTTTACTGATGCTGAATACCAAATGCAGCAATATTGACCGGCCAAACTCACCAGGAGACAATCCATCATCCAATACGCAAAATACACACATCGTCCAATACACATATAAACAATTTTATCACAGCATGGACAATTAATCCATATATTAGTGGGCAATGTATCAGGAATCACGTGAACCAACCATAATATTCTCCATGTCTTTCCTTAACCAAATGAGAATAAGACACACAGTTTATATTTAAATATTCTGAGATTTAAGTTGGAAACAATAGATGAAATGGTAATAAAGTCATAAGTGATAGGAGCAGAATTAGGCCATTTGGCCCATCTAGTCTACTCCGCCATTCAATCATAGTTGATCTATCTTCCCCTCCTGACCCCATTCTCCTACCTTCTCCCCATAACTCCTGACACCCATTTTAATCAAGAATCTATCTATCTCTGTCTTAAAAATATCAATTGATGGCCTCCACAGCCCTTTGTGGCAAAAAAATCCACAGATTCAATAGACAATAGACAATAGGTGCAGGAGTAGGCCATTCAGCCCTTCGAGCCAGCACCGCCATTCAATGCGATCATGGCTGATCACTCTCAATCAGTACCCCGTTCCTGCCTTCTCCCCATACCCCCTCACTCCGCTATCCTTAAGAGCTCTATCCAGCTCTCTCTTGAAAGCATCCAACGAACTGGCCTCCACTGCCTTCTGAGGCAGAGAATTCCACACCTTCACCACTCTCTGACTGAAAAAGTTCTTCCTCATCTCCGTTCTAAATGGCCTACCCCTTATTCTTAAACTGTGGCCCCTTGTTCTGGACTCCCCCAACATTGGGAACATGTTTCCTGCCTCTAATGTGTCCAATCCCCTAATTATCTTATATGTTTCAATAAGATCCCCCCTCATCCTTCTAAATTCCAGTGTATACAATTCCAGTATTCACCACCGTCTGACTAAAGAAATTATTAAACATGCAGGAAATATTGCTGAAAATGTTCCTGAAAAGTGTTAAATGCTCCATTTAGCGGGCCAACTTGGGGGGTTTTTTCCTGCTGCTAATGCACAACTACAAAATTTAATAATAGGATTAACAATTTAAATCTGACAGGAATGCAGCGCAGATTATGATTGCCTAACTCAACCGCATGGCTCTGGCCTTGAAAAATTAGTATTAACTGATTTGCAAGTGTCTTATCTCAGAGTAGAATTCTTTACATATTATCATTGTAATAAACTTGAAATGCTTAGCCAATAAATCTGAAGCGACAGATAGAATATTAATAGAGAAAAGATAAGTAAAATCTTCTCCATCATTTCTCCCACTGTTGCCTCCAGCTCATATGTATTCCTTTTTTCAAATGAAACGAGATTTTCATTAACAAAGCAGTCATCCCAGTCATATAAAATGGCTACAGTGCTAGAAGTGGAAGCAAAACATACAGATTTTGATTTGAAACATGTTGAATGTACATTGTGTTAAGGAATGGGAACTCTTTGAAGTGGATTTTTTAATAACATTCATCATATGCTTGCATATATCCAATGATATTTTCATTAAATTTTGTTTTCAGGAAGTTAAATAAACATTGAAACAAGGCATCTGTCTATTTCAGATTAAGAATTTGAGTCCAATGCAGAAGGTATGACTTGTGGTCTGGAAATGTTGACACAAGATTATTTAGGGAAATAGAGAAAGAAAACATGTTTTGATGATAAAACTGACCCTTTTCCTGTCAAACTCAGAAGGGGTTAAAGGCCTATTAACAGTCCACACAGTAAACCATGAACAACTTGGCAATTTACCTTGCCGACCACATCCTGACAAAAAGCACAGGCTGTGTAATTTTCACATGTGTGCTGAACACAAAATGCTTCGACTTCTAACTATATTTTCCACAACAACTTCAATCACACATCCTAGCGATCAAGAGAAAATGATCTGCCATATTGACCCCACACACTTTCTGCTGAGGATCACAGGTGATGTTTCATGTGTTGTACTTTTGTTTCGTAATAAAAAAGGATGTTTGAACTGCTGCATCCAAATGAATTTGGTAAGGGACAAGTGTGTGCTTCTGCATTAATGATTGTGCTGCATAACCTCAATGTGCAAGGTTAGGTCATAAAAATAATTGTCATTTCGAGTCTGTTAAACACAAGGAATTCAGGATGAAGGAAGATGGGTTACAGATTGCAGAGAAAAATTAAAAGCATCTGACTTCTCGTGCCACCGTTGCAACTGCAAAAACCATCTGGAAAGGAAGAAAGAAAAGTCAAGGATATTGACGGAGACAGAAAATAGCACAAGGTCTCATTGGTGGATTTTAAAGAACTGGGAAAGATGTTTTGAAGCTGAGCTAGAGAGGTAATGATCTCCAAGGCATTCCCGCAACCACTTGCTAGTAAGGTTAGAGACAAGAGGTAGCAATTGTTGACAAAGCTGGAATCAATGTCTGTCCTCATGAGCAGGTTGGCTGGAGCCATGGGGGGATGGGCACAGGAAGGCAGCAGTGAAACAAGAAAAATGTGCAAGAAGCATTGGGAGTAATAAATAGAAACAAACAAGAAACAGTTTTTTTTTGGCAAGACCAGCTTTAAAAGAGTGTAAAAAGACCTGCAAAGACATGACAGTTAAACAGCACAGAAACAACCCCTCGACTCAAGTTGTCCATGCCAACCAAGATGCCCTATCTAAGCTCGTCTCATTTGCCTTCCATTTGGTCCATATCCATTTAAACCTGTCCAAGTGTCTTTAAAATGTTGTTATAGTGCCTTCCTTAACTACCTCCTCTGGCAGCTTGTTCCAAATACCTGCCATCCTCTGAGTAAAAAAGTTGCCCCTCAGTTTCCTATAAAGTCTTTCCCCTCCCACCTTAAACCTATGTACTCTGGTTCTTGCTTCACCAACAATGGGTAAAAGACTCCACATTCACCCTATCAATTCCTCATGTTTTTATACACGTCTATAAGATAGGTTTGTCTTATATGATAGGACATAAATGCAAGTCATAGAGTTAGGAGCATAGAAACAGATCCATTAGTACATCATATTTATGCAGACCATCATGCTATCTATACTAATTGCACTTGTCTACATTATTTCCATATCCCTCTATGCCCTGTTTGTTAACCTACCTGCCTCTTGAATCTTGTTACTGTTTCTACCTCACCATCTCCTCTGACAACTCATGCCAACTACTTTGTGTGGAAAACAATACTCCTCAGATCCCCTCTAGGCTTCCTCCCTCTCACCTTAAATGTATGCCCTGTAGTTTTGGACATCCCAACCATGGGGAAATGATTTTGGTTATCTATCCCATCTCTGCCTCCCATAATTTTATATATCTCTATCATTTCACATTTCGGCCTTCTCCGTTCCAGGGAAAATAAACTGACCTTATCCAATTTATTCTATCCAATCCACACCCACATTTTCCCCTAACCTGCCCCTCTTTCCCCTTCCCCCTGATCCTCTTCCACCTATATTCCTTCCTACAAACTGAATACATGACAGTCACTCACCAAAGAAGAAGATGGTGCTGGTGTCTCAATAGACAATAGACAATAGGTGCAGGAGGAGGCCATTTGGCCCGTCGAGCCAGCACCACCATTCAATGTGATCATGGCTGATCATTCTCAATCAGTACCCCATTCCTGCTTTCTCCCCATACCCCCTGACTCTGCTATCCTTAAGAGCTCTATCTAGCTCTCTCTTGAATGCATTCAGAGAATTGGCCTCCACTGCCTTCTGAGGTAGAGAATTCCACAGATTCACAACTCTCTGACTGAAAAAGTTTTTCCTCATCTCAGTTCTAAATGGCCTACCCCTTATTCTTAAATTGTGGCCCCTTGTTCTGTACTCCCCCAACAGTGGGAACATGTTTCCTGCCTCTAACGTGTCCAACCCCTTAATAATCTTATACGTTTCATCTCAGCAATAGTAGATGCATTTGAGATTCTGGATGGTCTACAACTTGATAAAGGGAAGATTTACTAGAAAGGGAATCTTCATTTAAGGTGGATAAGTCACCTGGTTCAGATAGAATGCATCCTTAATTGCTAGGGGAAGTTAGTGAAGGATTTGAGGAGGCCCTGGTTGTAATCTTCCAACTGTCTATAGATTCAGAAGGAGTACTCAATGACAGAAAAAATAGAAATCTTGTACCCTTGATCAAAAAGGGCAGAAGGATCAACTAGTGACAACCAAGCAGTCACTTCAACCTCAGTAGTGGAGAAAACTCTGGAAACTATAAGCAGGGACAAAGTGTAGATTTGTGTGGCTTGATTTTTTTTCTTCATGTGTTTTTTGCTTCTATTGCCAAACACCTTTATTAGTGATTATATGATTTTAAAGGTAAATCATATCTCCCTAACATGGTTGAGGTTTTTGATGATACGACAGAGAGGGTTGAGGAGAGAAATGTGATGCTGTGGTTAAAATATGGATTTCCAAAAAAGGATTTGTTAAGCTGCCGTAGAACAGTCATGTCGTCAAGATTGAAGGACATGGAATTAGAGGCTGCAGCAGCAGAACAGAAAGTTGACTAAATAACAGGTAACAGGAGTCATACTGAAAGGTAATTTTTTGGGGACAGAGGTGAAGGGTACAGTGAAATTCCTCATGGAACAGTATAAGGACTATTTGGGCTTGCCTATAAAAGGCACAGTTTCCAAAGATGCATATCAAACAAAATCTGAAGGTATATTGAACTGTGAGAAAAGTAGTAATTATGATGACTCTTTATAAAAGAATGACTTGACCAAAGCCTTAGTAATACTAAATCTCTGGGCTCCACAGTTTAGAAAAGAGGTTAAAGCTTAAAGATTGCAGAAAGATTTTCTAAAACAATTCTAAGAATAAGTGCCTTTACTTATGTTTATAGATTGGAGAAACTAGGGTTGTTCTTGGAATAATGGAATTAAGGTTTCATGGGAATCTCATCAAGCTATTTAAAATCATGAAGAATATAGACAGAATGGTTAGAGAAATAGTAGAAACAAAGAACTGCAAATGCTGGTGTAAGAAAATAACTGCAGATGCTGGTACAAATCGAAGGTATTTATTCACAAAATGCTGGAGTAACTCAGCAGGTCAGGTAGCATCTCGGGAGAGAAGGAATGGGTGATGTTTCGGGCGCACAAAGGGACACAAAGTGCTGGAGCAACTCAGCAGCATCCGTAGAGAACATGGATAGGTGATGCTTGATCACCTGCCCATGTTCTCCAGAGATGCTGCCTGACCTGCTGAGTTACTCCAGCACTTTGTGTCCTTTTTTTAATATAGATGGAGAATATGTGTTCTATTGACAGACATACAGTGTCATGAATCAGAGCACATAAAATAAAGAATGATAGGCAAAAGAACCAAAAATAACATGTTAAAGCTTTTTTATGTGGTGAATGGTTACAGATCAAGTGGTCATATTCAATTCCAGAGTTATGAGTGTTATGGGAACAATGAGGCGAAAGTGAAGATGATATCTAACTGGATTATTCTTTCATTGAACTGATATGAATTCAACTGGCCAAATGTCCTTCTTCCGTTCTATAACCATTCTGACTGTGAAATACAATTGCAAGTTGAGGCAATTGAGTGAGGGGGGGGGGGGGGGGAAGGGTTCCCTTCATTCCTTGTGGGATGTGAGCATTGCTGTCAAGGAGAGCATTTGTTGCCTATCCATAGCCGTCATTTACAAAGTGTCATTGACCCACTTTCCTGAAGCACCACCGTCGTAAGGTCATAAGTGATAGGAGCACAATTAGGCCATTCGGCCCATTGAGTCTACTACGTTATTCAACCATGGTTGATCTATCTCTCCCTCCTAACTCCATTCTACTGCCTTCTCCCCACAACCCCTAACACTCCTTGAGGCAGGAGAAAAATAACTTCTGGTCAGCAGCTCTACCAGTGGCACTGTGGCACAGCTGGTAGAGTTGCTACCACACAGCGCCAGTGATGTGGGTTTGATCCTGATACCGGGTGCTGCCTGTGTGGACTTTGTACATTCTTCCTGTGACCATGTGGGTTTCCTCCGGGTGCTTCGGTGTCCTTCCACATCCCAATGGCAATTGGGTTTGTAGGTTAATTGGTCTCTGTAAATTGCCTAAAAGTGTGTAGGGGTTGGATGAGCAAGTGGGATAACAGAACCAGTGTGAGCGGGTGATCAATGATCTTGGTGTGACTTGCTGTGTCGAAGGGCCTGTTTCCACGCTGTATTTCTAAACTTAACAATGGAACAAATTGTGGTTAACTGAGCGTTAATAATTTGCTAGGTGGAATTTTATTTTATTACCTAGTAATAAAAATGGACACCAGATATTCTATTGTTACAGGTGCTTTTTCTTACTGCAAAAACATGGGAGTAAAGGGTAAGGATTGAGTTGGATTTGACTGTCGTTTGCTTTATGATCTTTATGCGAGGTTTCAGCTTCAAAACTTTTGGTAGCAAAAACCACAAATCTGAAACTACTTCAATGCTCAGATTGCAGAGGTCGGTCTTTTCCATCAAAGCCAGGAGGGTGTGCCTGCACCTGTAAAAATAAAGCCTAGAGTCTTTGTGCAACTGCTACAAGCTCAGGATGTCCAACGCATTTTATAACCAATTAAATACTTTGGAAGGATTGCCGCTGTTATGTAAAAAACACAGTGACTAATATGTGCACAGCAAAGGCCTGCAAATTGTATTGTGTTAATGAACAAAACATCTCCTTAAGTAATAAAATTAAAACAGCAAGAATGCAACATACTTAGCCAGTCAGGGAGCGGGGTGTGTTGCAAGAGATTTAATGTTTTTAATTAATTACCCTTCATTAGAGCATCGGACCATTCATCAGAGCATCAGACCATTCATCAGATACTTCAGCAGCACTTCTGATGAAAGCACATTGAAAATAAAACACTCAGCAGATCAGACAGTTTCTGATGAGAGGGAAACAGAGTGAGCATTTCAAGTTGAGATCTGTGTAAAAAAATATCACAGAAGGATGACTTACAACAGTTCTGATATGGACAGAGGAAGTGATTTACCCAAAGTTGTTGAATACAATAATGAGTCTGGAAGGCTTCAAAATATCAATAGGAATATGAGGTGTTATTCCTCAAATGTATGTTGGGTCTTGTTTTAACAATGCAGGAGGCTATTAACAGGTAGGGTCGAAGTGAGAATTGGATACAAAATTAAACTGACAGGTGGTCAGCATTGCAGTCACCAATCTCCCAATCTGTAGTTCATTTCTCAAATGTAGAGACCACCTTCTGAAGACCAAATACAATGAGTATAGGAAGGAACTGCAGATGCTGGTTTAAATCAAAGATAGACACAAAATGCTGGAATAACTCAGCGGGACAGGCAGCATCTCTGGAGAGAAGGAATGGGTGACGTTTCAGGTTGTATCTTCAGACTGATACAATGAAATACAATGAAATGCGGATGAAGCCTAAATGAATCACCAGGAAAGATTGTTTTGATCCCTGGATGGTAGGAAGAGAAAAGGTTTTGTACTTCGTGAGGTTGCACGTGAAACTTCCATAAGCAGAATTGGAAAGGGCAGATCATGGCATTGCACAGGGAGGAATTGCTACAAAATGCTGAAAGGGGAGGGGAAGACTTGTCAAGAGTGTTTTATTGTCATATGTCCCAGATAGAACAATTAAATTCTTACTTGCTGCAGCACAACAGAATATGTAAACATAGTACACTGTAAACAATGTGATAAACGAGAGAGAAAAAAAAGTTCAGTGTGTATACTGTATATACACATACTCACAAGTACACACACATACATATGTGTATATATATATATATATATATATATATATATATATATATATACACACACTTAAAAGTCAAACAATAATAGTGCAATAATAATAATAGTTCAGAGCTTATTTGAGGTTGTAGTGTTTAATAGCCTGATGGCTGTAGGGAAGAAGCTGTTTCTGAACCTGGACGTTACAGTTTTCAGGCTCCTGAACCTTCTTCCCAATGGCAGTGGTGAAATGCCATCATTGTCAATGTCTCATTGAAGTTGGCGGGATTTTCAAGGGATGATTTAATATGATAATCTGGAACAATGGCAGGTAATAGTGATAATATTTCTCTCTCCACATAATGCTGCATAACCTGTTGAGTATTTCCAGTACTTCATGATTGTTATCTTAGAACCTCCAGCACCTGTTTTTTTTTATGTGATTTTCCTCTGTTAAAATTATGTTGTTTGAACCATGACATCAGGAAGATTTTCTCTGCATTTTCACAAATGAAATATATTGTACCATCCATTAAGGATCACAGTTTCACGTCATGCCTGAAATATACCTTTGACTATAAAAGATTCTCTCAGTACAGCACCTGTGCCAATCTAGATACGTTGTGCTCAGCTTGATAGCTAGTGATGTTCCAACATTTAACCCCATTGTCTTCCAATGGAACTGAATTTGTTAAGTGAGCCAATGAACCACAGCTCATGGACACAATTCCACGTTTAGTACAAGTGACTAATCTTTAACCCCAAATCACTAGATTGGGACTTAAATTCACAGGCATCTGTGTCAGAAGTAAGTGCTGACAGCAGAGAGCAGACTCCACACCACTGACTGTATCTACACTTCACACTGCCACGGAAAGAGTTAGATACAGCTCAGGGCTAATGAAATCAAGGGATAAGGGGGGACAGCAGGAACGGGGTACTGATTTTGGATGATCAGCCATGATCATATTGAATGGCAGTGCTGGCTTGAAGGGCTGAATAGCCTACTCCTGCACCTATTTTCTATGTTTCTATGAAAAGCAGGCAACGTAATCAAAGATGTTCCACCCTAGTCATTCCTTCTCACCACTCCTGCTGGGTAGAAAATGCAGAAGCTTGAAAGCACATACTGTCAGACTCAGGAACAGCTTCTTCCCCTGTGTTATCAGGGTTCTGAATGGTCCTTCCATATGCCAGGGTACTGTCCGATTCACCTCTACCCCATTGCGGACAAAGAGGCTTCTCTCTGGACCTGTTGCACCACAGTGCTAAGAACTATATTCTGCACTCTGTATCTTTTCTTTTACACTACTTATTGTACTTGGATTCAACTTGATCGTATCTCTGTATAGTATTATTTGGTTTGATTGGATAACATGCAAAACAAAACTTTTCACTGTACCTCAGTGCACATGACAATAATAAACCTAAACCTAAACTTTATGTGAATTATGGCTTCAGTACTGAGGCAGATTCAGATCTGCAGCTTCTGCCATGTGTTACATTGTGAATTTGTAAGTATTACATATCTTACAATTGTCTCTTGTATGGCTTTTAAAAACTGATGGTGTTTAACAAAGAAATAACATTTTTATTCAAGCACAAAGTATGATCTACAACACTACTTGTAGCAAGCACCACATAAGAGAAAATGTTGGCTTTAATTTCACTTTGAAAAATTAAATGCAACATTAGACATTATTTTACAGATATTATAATATTCAGCACACGAATCGTCTCTTAAGTTGAAGGTGATAACACTATTTTTTTTTTTAAATTAGAAATGTCATTTAAAAAACAGTTGTTTCAATGTTTCATTTAGTTAAAAAAACTTTAACCATTATGGTTGCATAAGAGGAAGCTGACAAATTGCTAACTACAGACTAAATAGCTAATAAAAGATTTGCAAAATACGTATATCACCACAAACAAGAAGCCTCTTGAAGAAGTATCATCTGACTTGGAGCCCAGGAGCATCGTCCCATAATGGGAAATGGAGACATCATCATCAGTCTGCATCCAATGTATCATCCTTCACAATTTCTGCCAACTCCAATAAGATTCTGCCACTAGACTTATCCACATTTTCCAGCATCAGTCTGAAGAAGGGTCTCGACCTGAAACGTCACCCATTCCTTCTCTCCAGAGATGCTGCCTGTCCTGCTGAGTTACTCCAGCATTTTGTGTCTATCTTTGGTTTAAACCAGCATCTGCAGTTCTTTCCTACACATTTTGTCTGCAGTTTCTTATGCCTATATTCCTATACCCTCCCCTTTCTGCATTGGATGGCTCCCATTGCAAACTGCCTTGACTGCACTTTCTTCTCTGCCGACTACTATCCGCATAGGACACTTTCCGTGTAACCGCAGAAGGTGCAACACCTGTCGCTTTACTGATGAAGGTCTGAAGAAGGGTACTGACCAAAATTAAATCTGTCCATTTTCCTCCACAGATGCTGCCTGGCATGTTGAATTTCTCCAGGGGTTTGAGTTATACCCTGAACGTTCAGTTGCCTACTATTTTAATTCATCATTCCACTCCCACTCTGACCTCTCTTTCTGTGTGGCCTCCTGCACCACTGGAACAACACCCAACACAAGTCCAAAGAACAACACCTTATCGTCTGTCTTGAAATACTGCAGCATTGAATTCTCTAAATAACATTTTCTTTCTTTTTGAATAAATAAGAACATATCTGCCTTTCACCCCATTAACTTTTCCACCCTGCGTATAGTCTAGCCTACTGGACATGTTCCAGTCCACCAGAACCATATCAGCAAAATATAACCAGTCATAGTACATTAACTTTTCCACCCTGCCTATAGTCTAGCCTACTGGACATGTTCCAGTCCACCAGAACCATATCAGCAAAATATAACCAGTCATAGTACATTAACTTTATCCCATTGCCTCAGGGTCATTCTTGTGGACTGAGCACCAGTTGCTGCCACACGCCTTCACTCCGACAAAGAGTTTCACCCATATTTTGCTGCTACCCACGGTAGCTCATTTTACTCTCTTTCCAAAGAAGGGTTCTTCATCTGAAACATTACCTGTTTCTCTTTCCATGGATTTCATCCTTAACAGCTTTGTTTTTCCAGCATTTACCATTTTCTTTTCTTTTTTAATCATGTTGGCTGTATTTCTTGTTCTACTCATTGATCTCCAGCCTGCCAGGGAGGTTCCCAGCACCCTATTGTTAATAGCCCATTGTGCAGTTACAGAAGCATAATCTGTTGATAACTACTGCTGCTAAACTATTTTGATTTATTGTATCACAAACATTCCCCTAGTTCAACACATCCCACCTCCCCCCTTTCTCATCAGTCTGAAGAAGGGTCTCTCCTTCCTTCTCTTCCATTCCTTTTCTCCTGAGATGCTGCCTGACCCGCTGAGTTACTCCAGCTTTTTGTGATACCTACTAATCTCTCAGTTCTGTCGAAGATCATAGATCTTAAACAACAAACGTTCTCTTTCCACAGATGCTGCCTAACCTGCTGAGTTTTTTTCAGTAACTTCAAATCCCTCCCCCTTCTTCCCCCACCCCCACTTTCTTCCCCTATCCCTGCTTTCTATCCCCCCACCCCCATGTCCCACCTGGACTTGCACCTATTTGTCCCCAACCCTTCCCCTTCCACCTACTTTCCTTCCTCTAGCTTCACAATTCACAACTCTTCACTCCTTTTGTCTCACACCTGTCTTTACATCTCTGGTCCTTGTCCAACCATCTACCATAAACCAGTGTTTGCAGTTCCTTGTTTCTACATTCTGAGTTTTTCCAACACTTGTTTCAGATTTATAGCAATTGCAGTTTTTAAAAGTACATCATTTATGTTTTGCATCTATTAATTTCTATCCTGTCACTTTCATCTAAGAAGTGTTTGTTTTGCCAAGTACAAAGTGCTGCATCATATAATCAGTGGATCAAAAATAATGTCGCTGTGAACATTACGTATTTTAAGAAATTTGCTAAAATAACGTGCGTGAATTGCACTTGCAATAAATGATTTCAGCATAAATTTGCAGTGGTGGCAACACAGATTTGTAAGTTTTTTAAAATAATGATCATGAGCATATGATTAAGTAAATTCTGAACTAAATAATAAAGAGTACATTTAGCTCAGAATTTACAATCGTGCTGATGATCATTGTGAAAAGAAAGTACAAAAATATGTTCCCACCACTGCAAATTTTTGCTAAAACTAGAACTCATAGGTATTTTTCATCCCAATCATCATTTGTCTTTGATAAAGCTTTCACTTTTTAACACCTAAAATGGCCTGTTAATTTATTACACTTCCTTCACACTTTATGCTTCCAATAATTCGGCAGTCACAATTCAGATAATAAAACTACTGGAAGACTGCCTCTGGTATTTCTGACTCTGACAAGACTAACTGGTCTACACCTTATTTTATGGAGACAGGACAGGGCTGCTTCTGCAGGAATTTGAGCATATGTCCGTACTTGCAGTGGCACATCCATAGGATTATCTGTCAGCTTTATACATCCTTCACCAGCAGAAACTCTTTTTCATGCTCCTACCCTTTTTTCTTGAAGTACAATTCCTCATGGTTTAATACAAAGTGCTGGATGAACTCAACAGGTCAGTTAACATCTGTGGAGGAAATGGACAGGTGACGTTTCAGTTTGAGACTCTTCTTCACACTGATTGCAGTGGGGAGAGGAAAGCTGGAAAAGAGAGGTGGGGGCGTGACAGAGCCTGGCAAATGATAGGTGGATACAGGTGAGGGGGGGGAGGTTGATTAGCAGATGGGTAGATAAAATGGCAAAGGTAAAATGTAAAAAGGAGACAAAGTGTGCCAGACAAGGAAAGAAGACAACTGCAATATAAAGCCAGCCAGAGGTTTATAGGTGGAAGGGGATAGGGGGAGAGAGGAATGAAGGAGAATAAAAGGTAAATGGGGGACTCGAGGGTGGGAGATCAGTGTATGAAAGAGGGGAAAGGAGCAGAGTGACTGGAATGATGGGAGATAGTGAGAGACATGGGTTTGCCCTGTGGTAAGGAATGGGAAGGCCCCATAGAAAGAGCAAGTGGGTAGGAGGTACTTGGATAAGAAAAGAATCGAGGGATATGGAACTAATGCAGGCAAATGTCATTTGTGTAGTAGGTATCACGGTCGTTATGGTTGAGATCCCTTTTCTGCGCCGTATAACTGTATGATTCCATGATTCCAAAGTGAAAAGCACAAATTCAGCACGTGCTGCAGAAAGGAAATAATGATTGGGCGTGGTAAAGATGGATGTGGATGTGCACGTTCACGGGAAGATCACAATCTCTACAGATTTATGAAGGTGCTGAATAGGCTAAATGAAGCACAGAGTGAGAATCTTTTAGAAAAGGACAGATTTGCAACATGGAGGCGGATCCAAACCTCCAAAGATCTTATCAAATATGAATGGACAGGGGTGAACTTATTAATGTCAGCCCAATAGAGTTTGGTCAATATGTTACAAAACACACTGAAAGCAGGAATTTTAAAGATGGATGCTATGGTAATGATCCAGAAAGCCCGATGAGATGATCATGTCAGTAAACTAGGAGCAAGAAACAAGGAAGCTCCATCATCTATTGTGAGCCAAATTGGGGGTTAGAGTGCAACATGGTATGAGAACAGAGGCAAAAAGAAAGCAAGCTTTGAGCAGCAATTAAAGTGGAACCAGTTGTAATTGTGTTCATAATATTGAGGAACGCACCTAATATAGTGTATAATTTTAACTTAAATGGTTATTGATAAAACTTAACATAGAATCCAATGTCTAATATGAAAAGTTGCCAACACAGAGTAATTAATACAATGTCCAAGTTATGAAGCCATTTTATTTTTAGATAGAACAGGTTGTGAGAAAATATATTTATGATGCCTTTCAGGGGAAGAAATCCACTGGAATATCCAGGATCTGGAGAGGAGAATTCAGGGATATGAATACTGATTGCAGCAAATAAATCAGGTGAACAAGAGGCCTGAGTGAATTCACTGTTGATTGAATTTATAACTGCACGCTTATGTGAATAGTTAACCAGTTGTCTGACTTCAATTTTTTGAATAGCACAATTGTACGAGTTCATTTTCTTTTTAAATAGGAAACAGATTAGATTGAGGGAAGCTCAAGAGACATTACTGTATGGTATGACTATTGTAGCAGAGATGGTTGTTTAGTTGAGAACCATTACTTCATTGCATGCCCTGTTTATTGTTCCACTTTTACCTGATTGCCAATGCTTGCAACAAGCAATATTTTCTCCTGGAACTTCCCCATATTGACTTATTTAAGAGTCTGGACAGATGTGGGCCTTTACCCAGTTCTCACTATTGCCCACCACAATCACTCTCACACCAGGTTGTGCTTCTAGCCCATGAGGCAATCTCTCTTTTTAATGTACTCTCTAAATTAATGTCTCTTTAATGTCCTCTCCCTTTGATGAAATCTCTAAATTCTCCACGTGTCCTTCTTAGAATTCCCCAAGGTGAGTGACAATAGACATGTGAAAATGCATGTGGCCCAACCTAGGCTGAGAGCAATTACAAGCTGTAATTGTTCATTAGTAATTGTCATTTATTTTACATTTTACTATTACAGACCCATGTTCGCATAATAATACATGTGAGTAGATTTGATCCCGTTTTGAATAGGTGGCATTTGGTGTCATTAATATAATGCAAGTATAATTTGAACTTTTGCTTGATGTCCCTATCAGGCAAATTCCTTTCTCTGTCCTTACATGTTGCTGAAGTATTTGGCCATTTCACCTTTCATTTTTTAATTAAAGCTCTTAGAAGCACTTTGGTGAGAGAACCAATTGTTAAAATGAACCTCGTGGATAAATGGTTAGAAACTTTCTGGGGGCTATCGGATGTAAAGCTGGAAATCAGAGCAAAGGCCACAGATGTAATACTGTGCATTGTCACCATGTGAATGGCTAATAAGAAATTGTAATCCTGTACCCCTGCCTCAATGCTAATTTGTGTTTGATTTACAAACAATTTATTTATTTATTCTTCTCCCAAACATTTCAGTAATATTCATAATGAAATAAGAAGGATATTTTGGTTGCTTCCTCATTGGGAACATGCTTAACCTGTGAAGTTGAGCTGGTTGTAAAATGAATTTCATTGCAAGGTGTTAGGAAATGTTTGTGCGTATAACATGAAATCTTTAAATTGTGCGTATAACATGAATCTTTATAAGCAGTAATATTTATACGAGAAAGGATATATCAATTAATATTCATGGCTCATCTAAATGTTGTCTAAACATAATTTACTAAGGTACATATGCACAGGAAAGAACAAATGAAAAAGGGATCAATTTAATGCCATGTAAAAAGTCAACAGCTGTGAAGGAGGATAGATTTCAAACAGTTCTGTGTATTTATGCAGCTGCTTTGACATCTGCCAAGGCCTTTCACTCATTGTCTATTCTAAACACTGGGTTAAACCTACCTCCAAAATGTCAGCACGGAAACTCAAGAATGGAACAATGTCATAAACAGGTCAGGCTTATTGGACAACAGTGTATGCTGAAATATTTGACTTCTGCGGTAATCCCATCTGCTGAGAAGCTTGTGCGATACCTGCCACAAACACTTCCAGGACATCCCAAAGTAATGAACGGTAGATCAACTTCTGCCCGCCACATCCCCTGAGAGGTGAACAACACTTGGCTGCTTGTCACGGCATGATCACTGCAGCTGGGGTGAGGTGGTGTAAGTTACCATCACCGACTGCAGCCATGAAATCGGTCAAAGCCAAATTTGTTTTCCCACTTTCAAACCCTGAACACTAAAACAGTGCATGTAACGCTGTTTTCACTTATTCATCCTTATTCTATAAAAGATCATACATATTTGAAAAGGGAAAACAACGAGTGAACTACCTTAAAGCCAATGCTCTGACTTCTAACGGAAGTAATCATAATGGAAGAATTCGTCAATGAGCTGATTTTATCAGCATTTAGAAAAGAATGTGCAAATATTTTACAAATAATACATAAGTATATTTGTTAATGTGGTATAGATGAAGCTGAATGCTTGAATAAGAAATTAAAGTAATAATTTTCCATAACAAAAGAGGGAAATGCATCTCTTGCAGTCAACAACTAAAATCTCTGTCCATCTTAGGAAATCATTAGCATCACAACCATCATTACAAAGTATCTATCATGAATACATTATATCACTTCAAATCTTTGCATACTTCCTGTCTGCACAGTGGACTTATTCAATATTATTAAAATAGCAGATAAAAAAGAATAACTTCTCAAACAATTAGCATACAATGCATGTTAATGTTGCTTGGACAAACCATGTGAACCCCCCCCCCCCCCCCCCCCACTTATCACTATAGTAAGAGTAATGCAAGATATGGTATCATTAAGGTGTGCTATCTCCTCAAATTATAGATTACAATTTTAAAAACTTGCATTTTTACTTATCCCCATATCAGGTTGTTATCAAAGAACAGGAAAATGTGGAATAAAATGTTTTCATCATGTAGGCATAATTTCAATTGTTAGACTGTAAAAGAGTAAAAATATTTTCTTTGTGCCTCTTTCCAAACCTCCTGGTTGCCTCATTTCACCTCAATAATATGAAACTTCCTGTCTCTGCAATTTATCAATTGTCGACTAAATTAATTGCATCCAGCAAAAAATGTCTGAGCTTGAAATGATTGATTGATTTTAATATTTTTTAAATATATTTAAACAAAACTATCAGCAATTTCTAAGACCAGCTGCTAATTGTACCCACCGCCGTGCCAAATCCTTGTGCTTAAATTCATAGAAATTCACAATGCTAAATGGTGACAGTGGTCCTCTTGTCATTTTTTGGAGGTAAACTTATGGAATCAAGTCAAGGAACATTGGTCATTTGGGATCATGCTTCCTCTCCTGGTTGGCACGCAACTAAAGCTTTTCACTGTACCCCGGTACATGTGACAATAAACTAATCTCATGTATACAACACTAGATTTCAGTCACTGTATCCAGGATGAAAGGATGGATGGATGATTTTGAGGCTATGAAATTGAGAGAAACTGGGATCCCGACTTCTGCAGGCAAAACTGTCTGGATACCTGTGTATATATTCAAGGTTGTAGGAGGTCACAGGTCTCAGCGACGGCAAGTAATGCAGTCTGAGCAGTGACCCTTTAAATAGCACAGTTTCAGGTAAAAGTGGAGAAATAAAACATGATAGTTCAGTGACTAAGTAAAGTCTATAATTTATCAGACCAGTATTCAAAATCTCAGTTGGAGACACATTTTCCATGTTGCAATACCATTTGGGGGAGTTTTGTGCTGAAAGAAAGGTTTTTGGTCAAATAAACTCTATTGAATACTCAGGAGTTGAAATTCCCAAAGGAAATTCAACTCCTTTAGTCTCCATAAAGATTATAAGCACTTAAGCTCTGTTCAGCTAATTAACGGACAAACACTGCATCACAGGACAGCTGCCAAATAAGATAGATCTGGCTCTGCGTTCCTCATCTCCACAAGTTAAGTCACCTCAAAAAGTGGGCAAAATTTCTCATACTCCATATTAAGATGATTGTCAACTGCACAGCATCATTCTCGTTGGGAGCTGTGTGAAGAAATGTCCAAGCCACGCCTTCTAGATATTGAGTTGCTTATGAGAAGTCAACACTTAAGAAGCAAGGTACATGGTACAAGGTACATAGAAACTTAAGACAGGTACATGGATAGGACAGGTTTGGGTGGATATGGACCAAATGCCGGCAGGTGGGACTAGTAGCTGGGACATGTTGGGCAGTGTGGGTAAGTTGGGCCAAAGGGCCTGTTTCCACACTGTATCACTCTGTGATTCTATGACTCTAGGTCAGGAGATGAGCTATTCAGCAGACTATGTGAACTTTGTCTTACTCAAGAGACTATGTAAACGTTTTCTAGCAACCTCCCTCTATTGGACACAATATTTAGGAATACGTCTGCATCCAAAATAATTCAAGAAAATTACAGAATACCTCTCTAAACATTTGCCCTATGTCATTTGGAGCCTTCAGGTGTTGGGCACAATTCTGATGATGTTCAAAGTTTAGGAGCCAACATGGTCCACATGAGATATTAAACAATAGACAATAGACAATAGACAATAGGTGCAGGAGTAGGCCATTCAGCCCTTCGAGCCAGCACCGCCATTCAATGCGATCATGGCTGATCACTCTCAATCAGTACCCCGTTCCTGCCTTCTCCCCATACCCCCTCACTCCGCTATCCTTAAGAGCTCTATCCAGCTCTCTCTTGAAAGCATTCAATGAACTGGCCTCCACTGCCTTCTGAGGCAGAGAATTCCACACCTTCACCACTCTCTGACTGAAAAAGTTCTTCCTTATCTCCGTTCTAAATGGCCTACCCCTTATTCTTAAACTGTGGCCCCTTGTTCTGGACTCCCCCAACATTGGGAACATGTTTCCTGCCTCTAATGTGTCCAATCCCCTAATTATCTTATATGTTTCAATAAGATCCCCTCTCATCCTTCTAAATTCCAGTGTATACAAGCCTAATTGCTCCAGCCTTTCAACATACGACAGTCCCGCCATTCCGGGAATCAACCTAGTGAACCTACGCTGCATGCCCTCAATAGCAAGAATATCCTTCCTCAAATTTGGAGACCAAAACTGCACACAGTACTCCAGGTGCGGTCTCACCAGGGCCCGGTACAACTGTAGAAGGACCTCTCTGCTCCTATACTCAACTCCTCTTGTTACGAAGGCCAACATTCCATTGGCTTTCTTCACTGCCTGCTGTACCTGCATGCTTCCTTTCAGTGACTGATGCACTAGGACACCCAGATCTCGTTGAACATCCCCTCTTCCTAACTTGACACCATTCAGATAATAATCTGCCTTTCTATTCTTACTTCCAAAGTGAATAACCTCACACTTATCTACATTAAACTGCATCTGCCATGTATCCGCCCACTCACACAACCTGTCCAAGTCACCCTGCAGCCTTATTGCATCTTCCTCACAATTCACACTACCCCCCAGCTTAGTATCATCTGCAAATTTGCTAATGGTACTTTTAATCCCTTCATCTAAGTCATTAATGTATATCGTAAATAGCTGGGGTCCCAGCACCGAACCTTGCGGTACCCCACTGGTCACTGCCTGCCATTCCGAAAGGGACCCATTTATCCCCACTCTTTGCTTTCTGTCTGTCAACCAATTTTCTATCCATGTCAGTACCCTACCCCCAATACCATGTGCTCTAATTTTGCCCACTAATCTCCTATGTGGGACCTTGTCGAAGGCTTTCTGAAAGTCGAGGTACACCACATCCACTGACTCTCCCCTGTCAATTTTCCTAGTTACATCCTCAAAAAATTCCAGTAGATTTGTCAAGCATGATTTCCCCTTCGTAAATCCATGTGCTTAAAATGTGCTTAAAACATTTATTCTGGTTATGGTTACGTAGTTTTGCCGTCGGGGATTTACAAAGCACGTAAGTTACAATGATGATATTTTCATCTGTCGATTGTCTCCATTAATTCTGCTACTTTGTTCACATCATATTGTCTGCACAGTGCTGTGGGATTATTTATATTCTTTTAAGCAGCGAAATGTGGAAAAGGAAAAAAAAACTTCTAAAGAGGGCATACCTTTTAAAATCTGTTTCTGAAATCCGAGGAATGTTCTAAGGGGATGGCTTCCTTCTCAGCACTGCAGGATTTCATACCTGAATCCCAGATTGTTTGCAGAGTAAACAGAAAATCCTGAATCAGTACAAAAAGATTCCAAATAAAGGATATTTTTGGAAAAGGGAAAGGAATTTGCAAAGTATAAGCTTTCTAACAGGAACATAGCTGGTGCAGAAAGACTGCAAGGTTGCCAAGAAGTAAAATGAGAAAAAAAAAGATTTACTTCAAGGTGGTAAAGATCAAATGATCCGTAACATGTGTATGTAAATGGGAACAGTAACTTATGGGAATTTTGCTCATGTGCTTTCAGATTTACCGGCAGAAATGGCCATATTTTCCCTCCTGCTGATCATTATTTATATCCACATTTATTTTGAGAAGACGTTGAGACATGTGTCCCATTTTTCAAAGAAGAAAATTGCAGTCCAGAAATCACCCATGCTCAGATGAAAAATTACATTGTTGCATGCTCTAAATGTATAACTATTTTGTTACACTCGGGCAATTTTGATCAGCTTTTCTGGGCTCTTATCTCCCTCCTCCTTACGCAAGGATATAACAATAAAGTTGCTTGTGGTCCAATGTACATAATTTTGGAAGTGGCACACAATAAGTAAATACTTCTTAAAATAAAAGAGTTTTCATTACCGCAAAGTGCACTTAAAAGCATTTTGTAAATTAGTTGCATAGCAAACTTTGTTTATTCTGTTTGCATCCAAAGATTAAAAAGCACACAGATTTCAGAGCGACGGGAGGTTTTGTGGTTTGTAGTTTTGTTTTCTTTGCAAATGTTTACGCTGCTGCAGCAAATTACAAGTTTTGGTAAAGCAAATGTTCACATTAAACAATATGATGGTGAGCAGGAAAGCTGCAGGCCCCGATGGTGTGACGGGCAGAGTGCTGAGGGAATGTGCAGACCAATTATCTGAGGTCTTCACAAAAATCTTCAACCTGTCCCTTTTAAAATCCACCATCCCTCCCTGCCTGAAGTCCGCCACAATCATCCCACTGCCGAAAAAGTCTGTCATCAGCGGTCTTAACGACTACCGTCCGGTAGCACTCACACCGGTCATCACAAAGTGCTTCGAGAGACTGGTCCTGCAGCACATCAAAGCCAGCCTCCCACCCACCTTCGACCCACACCAGTTTGCCTACAGAGCAAATAGGTCTACAGGGGATGCCATCGACACTGCTCTTCACACTGCACTGACCCACCTTGAACACCAGGGGAGCTATGTGAGGATGCTCTTCCTCGACTTCAGCTCTGCCTTTAACACGGTCATCCCGAGCAGACTGGTCACCAAACTTTCCGACCTTGGATTTTCCCAAACCATCTGCCAATGGATCAAGGACTTCCTGACCAACCACCCCCAGACCGTCAAAATAGGCCCTCACCTCTCCTCCACCATTACACTGAGCACCGGCTCACCACAGGGCTGTGTGTTGAGCCCCATCCTTTACTCCCTCTACACTCACGACTGCGCCCCCACCCATCCCACCAACACCATCATCAAGTTCGCGGATGACACGACTGTGGTTGGACTCATCTCAGAAGGAGATGAGACAGCCTATAGTGATGAAATCCAAAGGCTGGCAGTATGGTGTTCAGTGAACAATCTGGTCCTGAACTCCTCCAAAACAAAGGAACTTATAATTGACTTTAGAAAAACCAGTGGAGATTACGACCCACTCTACATCAATGGGGTCTGTGTGGAAAGGGTACCAGCTTTCAGGTTCCTGGGTACGCACATCGCAGAGGATCTTACCTGGTCTACCAACACCATCACCACAGTAAAGAAGGCACAGCAGAGACTCCACTTCCTGAGGATCCTCAGGAAAACCAACCTGCAGGAGAAGCTCATGTTGTCCTTCTATCGCTGCTCCATCGAGAGTGTGCTGGCATACTGTATAACCACATGGTATGCCAGCTGCTCAGAAAAGGACAGGAAGGCCCTTCAGAGGGTCATCACGACGGCCCAGAAGATCATCGGCTGCTCACTGCCCTCCCTGGAGCACCTGTTCAGCCTACGCTGCCTCAGTAGAGCAGGCAAAATAATAAAAGATCCATCCCACCCCGGCCACCGTCTGTTTGTTCATCTGCCCTCTGGTCGACGTTTCAGGTCGATCAAATCCCGAACAAACAGACTTAAGAACAGTTTTTACCCCAGGGCTATACGAGAACTGAACACTACCTTTGCACTAGGCAACACCGTTAAAAAATCTTGTACTTAATATAATTGTATTTAATTGTATTTATGTATTTATTTGTTTTTGCATTTATTGCATATATGTTTGTACGCACCGTCAGGATTGGCTATTTTTTAATTTCGTTGTACTCGTTGCAATGACAATAAATGAATATTATTATTATTATTATTATTACTTCAAAAATATTGTGTCATAAAATAGATAATGGTATGGGAAATGTAGGATTGTCATCATCTATTCTCAAAATTCAAGAGTTGTACTAAGGAGATGGGTTCATTAGTAAATTTGCAGATGACTCCAAGATTGCTGGGGTCATGGACTATGAGGAAGGCAAAATCTGTCAACGTTACAACGTAATATAGATAAACTACAGGAATGGGCTGAGAACCGGCAGATGGAGTTTAATCCAAGCAAGTGTGAGGTGTTGCACTTTGGGAGGTCAAATTTATGGGGAAAATATACAATTAAATGCATGACCCTTAATAACATTGATGTACAGTGGGATCTTGGGACCCAAGTCTATAACTCCATAAAAGTGACAGAGACAAGTGGATAGAGTGCTAAAGAGACATCTGGTATGCTTGCCTCTATGAGTCATGGCATTGAATATGTGTCAGGAAATCATAATACAGCTCTATAGGACTTTGGTTAGGCTGCGTTTGGAGTATTGAGTGCAGTTCTGGTCGCTATATTACTGGATATAGACGAGGAGGCTTTGAAAAGGCTTGTGGCATCAGGGATGACGTGGGTCAACAATGACCACACTGACACTCGCTTTGGGGTGAACTCATGTGATTTGGTTTATTTATGATGAATGGAAGGAGTCAGTTAATGTAATTACCACGTGTACCAAGGTACAGTGAGAAGCTTTTTTGCTGCTCACTATCCAACCAGCGGAAAGATGATTGCAATCAAGCCTTCCACTGTATACAGATACAGGATATCAGGAAAAATATTGAGTGCAAGGAAAAGTCCTGTAAAGTCTGACTAAAGATAGTCCAAGGGTTCCAATGAGGCAGATGGTAGCGCATGACCACTCTCAAGTTGGTGATAGGGTGGTTCATTTGCCTGATAACAGCTGGGAAGTTCGGGTCTGCATGGGGATGTAGTCCTTCATCGTCAGTGTGCTTGTGAGGCAGTGCTGGTGATCTTAGCATTTTTCCAGCAACTCAGTCTTGACCTCGAAGAGGAGGCACTGGCGAACTTGGGCTTGTCCCGGTGACTAAGTCTTGGCCTTGAAAGAGGCGCTGGCTGTCTTGGGCTTCTCCCAGCATTCAGTCATGGTCTCAAAGGAGGAGGCAATTTCCAGTTTGGCCTGGCAGCTCAGTCTTGGATTTGAAGAGGAGGCGCTGGCAATCTCGGGTTTGTCCCAGTGGCTCAGTCGTTGTCTCAGAAGAGATGCAGGCAGCCTCAGGCTGTAAGACAGCAACTCTACCACTGTGCCACTGTGCCACTCCAATGTTCTCCAAAAGGGCTAGCTAACTTGCTGAGTACTCCAGGACTTTGTGTCCTATAGCCTTCTTGACTGTTCTTTCACTACCTAGTACTGATCAGCATAAGGCTTTGTGGAGATGAACCCAATGATCTTCAAAGTCAGCCCACTTCCTGGACATGGCTTCTGCGTACTTTCGCATGGAGTGAAGGAATAAGAAAGGTGCCAGAATACTTTCCCACCTTTCATTGTTTTCGTTCCCCACTGTTCTTTGGAACAACTTGATTTATAACAGCTCCCTCTCCCACATCCCAAGCTGTCTTCATTTAATCCTATGATTTGCAAAGTTATTCCATGTGTGATCCACTGAGCAGCTCATCAAACTGGCGTCATTCATGTAACAGGAAAATGGTTTGGCTGTCTTAAGTTGGTATCAGGCAGTCAGTGCCATCAGTCCGTGTGTCACAGTTTGTTGGCAATACGGATTGATAATGCAATGAGGTAAACAGGGCATTGAGATCTTACTGAATGATGAAACCTTTAATCAACTCTTGTAGCAAGTGAAACTGAAATGTTTCAATGATTTACTCGGTTCTGAAAATGATGGCATTAGCTTCTGACAAATGAAGTAAATTACTTTTATTGAAACCATCAAATGATATGCCAAAGGAACATGAATACATGATTAAAATGGCATCCTATCTGGGATTTTATTTTTTATCAAATTCAGAAATTGATGCACATATGCAATACCTGTATGTTTATGTTCTTCCTGTCCACATGTCAAACCATTCATTTCTTTGCTTGTCATCTACTAGTCTGTGCCTTCTCAAACTGGCAAGCAGACTGGCTATCTCAGATTATCTTTGATTGGACTTTACTGGACTTTATCTTGTACTAAACATTATTCCCTTTACCATGTATCTCTGTACACTGTGGATAGCTCGACTGTAATCATGTATTTTCTTTCCAGTGACTGGTTAGCACAACTTTAACAAAAGATTTTCACTGTATCTCGGTACATATGACAATAAACTAAACTCATCTCATATCCAGGAAAGCACTTCGCAATCTGTGCTCTTTATTTCCTTTCAGTTCTATGATTAAGATGCATCTTTATTGCTTTTTGCCTCTGTAAGAAAAACTTTTTTATTTTCTCCTCCAAATAAACTTACAACCTACTGTGCTTTATTTTGCCGAATCAGAAAACTGGTTTCAAACTGGAAAGTCTTCGTAAAATAAAAGACTTCATTTGTATTGTCTTTAGGCACAAGATTTCTGCAGTGAATTTAGTTTAAAGGGCCTGTCTCACTTAGGCGATTTTTTAGGCAACTGCCGGCGACTGTCAAAGTCATATCAGATTGCCAACATTTTATTTTACCCTTCGACAATGACCACAACAATGCCAAGTCAGGTCGAGATTACACCGACTTTGGAAACATCGCAAAATTCCCATGCTTATCAATGCTTCTCCGGCGTCCTAATTTTCGCTGAAATCACTGACAAGTCTGTAATTACTTGAGAGTTTTGAAATATAACATCTTGCCTGGGTTACTTGAAAACCAAGCTTCACGGTAACAAGGCATAAACTGGATTGACTTCCAGTTTACTAATAGCAGTATTAAGAAATTTAATTTTAAACGTGGTTAAATGGATTTTTGTGCGAAATGTGGGCATTCTTTGAAAATGTACCGGAGATGCATATCTGGTTTCTGGGTTGCATATCTGGGTTGGGAGCCTACTTTAAATGTAATCGCTGATGGCCATAAATATCGTGAAAATTCCCACGCTTACCTGACTGTCAAACTGTCGCCTCCAATCTACCTGTCAAATTTCCTGACGGTAAATAAATTGGTTAAACACAAGTATTTTATGGTATCTTCAAATGACTTTACTTAATTTAATATTACGTGCTTCTAAATGCATCTAAGACAACCTAGCAAACCTGTGGACAGCATGTGACAGCGCCTGCAATAAGCAACGACACCTGTCGACAAGCCAGCTGTCGGCGAGAAATTTCAATCCGGTTGATTTCTCAGCGACTCAGAGATCCACTACGATTCTTTGAAGACTCCTCACGATCATGCCCGCGACACCCCGGTGAATTGTCGGCGACAGCCTAGTCGCCGGCAAGTCGCCTTAAAATTGCCTAAGTGGGACAGGCCTTAATTTACTCAGACATGTACAGAAACCTCTTGATATTCACTAGGAGGTTGACAACAAATTCCAGTTTTGCAAAACTAATGGTGAGCCTTCACAAATTTTCCACCAATGTGCAATGATTTGCAACCCATGGAATACCACTTAATCATTAATAGTGGCATACATTATAAACTTTGCGTTATTTGTGCTGCAATATCTGGGCCAACATTTTGTCAACAGTTTACTTTTAAACTTTTATTTTTAAACTTCTGCACTGGGGTATAAAAAAATATACATTACTTTTAAGTTTTAAAACATTGTATTTCCTTCCAGAATAACAGTTCTCTCTGTCCAATGAATTACTGGACATACCTGTTTCTCAAAATCTGTTTCCCAATCCAGAGCCACTGAAATGTTTCCAGCTGGAGTGTAAATGGGTACATTTCTGTTTAATGTAGCGTTCAAGAAAGCACATCAATGAGTCTCTAGTGTGGATGCCAGGTTTCATAGCCCTTATTTTGTTTTAATTCAAACCATCTATTGAAAGAAAAATTTAAATAGTTTGCATATCTATAAATCAGATGCCTGCTTTGTTGCCTTTACTTTTATAAATTCACATGGGGTAGAAACTAGATCTCATTGCATCTACTGTATAAGCACATGATGACAAAAGATATTCATTTGTTTTAGGGATGAAAGAGAATGGCATTTTCTTTGGTTCTCACAGGAGTGGCATTCCATATGAGGAGACAACTATTTATTTCTTATAGCTCTGCATTCAATACTATATTCTCAGCCAAATTCATCTCAAAACTCCTGGTCCGAGGAATCAGCACTTCCCTCTGCAACTGGATCCTTGACTTCCTGACCCATAGCCCACAAACAGTATAAACAGCAAGTATTCTACCAGGATGCATCTCAATTAGCTACATGTCTGCCTGAGACTGTAACAAATTGCTAAGAGTGCATCACTCAAACTCGACTCCCCCTCCCATCGTCCCCATCTACACTTCACGTGGCCTTGGAAAAGCAGCCAACATAATCAACGACCATTTACATGCTTGTCATTCTCTTTTCTCCCCTCTCCCAGAAGATACAAAAGCTTGAAATCACATCAAACACAGCTGCTTCCCGCTATAGTCAAGACTACTGAATGGACCTCTCATAAGCTAAAGAGGTCAAGTCAAGTCAAGTCAATTTATTTGTATAGCACATTTAAAAACAACCCACGTTGACCAAAGTGCTGCACATCTGACTAGGAAAAAAAGAAACATACAGTGGCAGGCAGCCAAACACAACGGCGCGGCCATCTTGAACAAAATGTTAATTCAATCACCCACAGTCCAACAATAAAAGCACTAAACAGGCACCCAAATTACCCAACCCCAAAAACCCCCCAAAACACAGTCCAACAATAGAAGCATTAAATAGGCATTCAAATCACACACCCTAAAACCCCCCAAAACACAGTCCAACAATAAAAACATCAAACAGGCACTTGAACCACCCAACCCCAAAAAAACACACAAAAACACACAGGTAGTCCTGATCTCCAAACCTACCTCACTGTGGCCCTTGCTTCTTTTTAATCTGCACTTTCTCTGTACCTGTAACACTGTAATGTGCTAGTATTATATTCTCCACTTTGTTTATTTTTCTCTTTGCACTACCTTTTGTGCTTGTGTATGACTCCATTTTACTGTTGCATGGTATGAGTTCACTGGATAGCATGCAAAACAAAGTTTTTTTCCCTGTAATTTGCTACACCTGACAATAGTAAAACAATACATTAAACGCAGATGATTGAACACATAGGGTCTCACAGAGTAAATGGGAAAAACACAACCTTGTCAGGTGCAAGAGCAACTTGGCTCAATGTGTGGTATGTGATATATCATCCCTTCAGTTACACCAGGATGAGATTTGTTTCCTTGCTGTTTTGCAAACCAGTGTATTTGGATGTGAATACTGTATTCCAATTTACAGATCAATTGTTTTTTCAAACTTTCTTAATGTCGCCTTTTTTGGAATTCCTGCTGCTCTTCAAGTTACTGTGGGCCATCCCAGTTCCATGCATTTCTGATGCATTAGTGATACCACTTGAAATAGATGCTGTGCTGTGGTATTGGAAACCACAAGGACAATGCCCTTGGCCATTTTTTAAACATTCTCAAATCAATTTTGCCGAAAATGAAAGGATATTGCCCAATAATGCTATTTTGCATTGCAATTGAAAATAGATTCAGTTTTACAGATCTAATAAAGCATCATCCAGAAACATGAATATAGTCATGCAGCATAGAAAGAGGCTCCACAGCCCACCCAGTCCACACAGGCATCAAGCACCTTAGTTTAGTTTAGTGATACAGCGCAGGAACAGGCCCTTTGGCCCACCTAGTCCGCACCGACCAGCAATCCCTGCACATTAACACTACCCTACACACACTAGGGATAATTTTACATTTATACCAAGCCAATTAACCTGCAAACTTGTACATCTTTGGATTGTGGGAGGAAACCAAAGATTTCGGACAAAATACACGCAGGTCACGGGGAGAACGTACAAACTTGGTGCAGACAAGCACCCGTAGTCAGGATCGAACCCGGGTCTCTGGCGCTGTGAGGCAGCAGCTCTACCGCTGCGCCACTGTGCCGCCCACTCTGCACTAACCCTACACCAATCTCATTTGACTCTTCCCACGTTGCCATTAATTCCCACCAGACTAACCTATATGCTCAGAACAATTTTACAGAGGCTACTTAACCTGCCAATCACAGGGCAATTTTACAGAGACTAGTTGTTTAGAGTTTAGTTTATTGTCACGTGTACTGAGGTACAGTGAAATGCTTTTGTTACGTGCTTTCAAGCTTTTTGCATTTTCTTCCCTCTCCCAGCAGGCAGACGATACAAAAGATTGAAAGCATGTACAACCAGAAAAACAGCTTCTTCCCCTCTGTACTCACCTTACCAAACAGTCCTCCCACAAACTAAGGGGTAGTCCTGATCTTCCATTAGACTGGTTCTGTGGAACTGTAGTGCTACAATGCTATAAACTATATTCTGCACTCTTGTACGTTTCTCTTTGCACTACCTGTTATACTTGCATATGGCTTGAATGTACTTGTGTTTAATATGATCTGATTTAATTAGATAAAATGCAAACAAAAGCTTTTCACCATATTTCGGCACAGACAATAATAAAACAATACCAATAATAATCTGTGTGCCTTTGGGATATGGGAAAAAACTGCAACCACACTGGACCACCTTGTAGATCAGGATTGAACGTAGGTCTCTGTAGTAGGAACCGTGAGGCATCAGCTTCGCTATGCCATTCCAAATATATTAATGATTTTGTGGAGCAAAACTGGGGATAGGACATTGCACAAACTGTCAAGGGACTTTCCAGCCCAGGGTTTTTTTGTGGTGTTGTTCCTGGAGGATACATAGTACTCAGGGATAGTTTAGATCTGCAAGGAGTCTCCTTATGCAAGCTCAAGGAAGCACCAATTGTAGGACGTAATTGTGAGTAATTTGTGTGTTTCAATGAAATCTGGCAAAATCAAAGAATCTGTCAAATAGTTTGTCTTATCATTTCTGAAAGCCGATGACGTGAGAGGGGAATGGAACTTTTGATCAATGAACGTACAATGTATGAATTTCCTTCATCGATGTTAAGAGCCTGTTTGCAAAAATCAAACAGGCTCTTAACATCGATGAAGGAAAGCAGTTTGACCTTCCATTATTAAATTCAGTTAGTTGGTCATTAGCAAATTACTAAAGGAAATGTTAAAAATATTCTGTTTTGCCAATTACTTTTCAACCATAGTCATGCCTCCTGATTCACTGACTTTTAGATAGACCATGCTGGTTTTTTATACTTTCCTCTTTTAATTATTTCCTTGTGTATGTGTTTATAGGTCTGCAGGGATGGATTAAATGACATTAGTCTATATTTGTCAATGGTCTAGAGATATATCTTTCCATTGGGGCAAGATAAACTAAAACTTTTACTGTCAAGCTGTTCCAAATTGTTACTATTTTTATGGCTTACATTTTTACAGGAAAATAAACTAGACAGCACTGATGGAAAGCAGACAATCTCTGGCAGTGATGAGGAATCCACATTCAGAATAAACCATTGTCAGTGGCCAAATTCACCAGACATAATCCCTTATATGTTTATTGAATCCACAGTCCATACAGTAGAGACTCAGTTGTCAAAATGTGTAATGATAATCTCAATTACATTCTCATTCACTTTTATCCTCTGTAAGGAAGGAAATCTCTGTAAGGACTGCTTATGGTTAGCAAGCCTTTGCAGTTACCTTACACTCGGGTAGACTTCTCGTGACTCACACTGACAACAATGAGCAGTGATTAGAAAATTCCATTCTTCCCGATCCTTTAAAAACATACCACTCTGAAGAACAGATGATATCATTGTGCAGGCATGTCTGATAGTCGTTATGACAGTAACCAGATAGTGGTTATTGTGAGAACTGTTAAACGGAAGATCTCACTTATTTATACTGCCCAGGAATTTGCAAAGAGAAATAACAAGGAGGTTTCTGTGCTCACCATTATTATGGCGAAATTCTGACAGTAGCTTCTGGAATACGTACATACACCGATTGACTCTGTAATCCAGAAAGATTTGTCAATGATTTCCTTGTTCCTTCACAGAAGGCACTCAATATATATTTCTCCAATGTGACCTGCACAAATTGATTAACATTTTGTGATCTACACAATCTATTTCACTTCAAATATTTATTGTACCTTACAGGATTGACTCAAGTTGAAACTTGATCACTAAACAAGTACACTTTCAGAGTTTGCTCCTGGTTTTACTATGAGTAAGGAATCCTGACAAGGAGGTATGCTCAGCAACACCAGCCAACATGCATCACAACATTTGACATAATTTACACAAAATTCATAAGTCCCAAAAACATGGCTGATCGCTCATACTGAAGAACTCCCACATCAGAACCAGAAAATGATAGAAAACATGCCCATTTTATTTTGGGTGGCACAGCAGTGCAGCAGTAAATTTGCTGCCTCACAGCACCAGATACCCGGGGTTCGATCCTGACCACGGGTGCTGTCTGTACATTCTCCTTGTGACCACATGAGTTTTCTCCGAGTGCTCTGGTTTACTCCCACATTCCAAAGATGTGCATGTTTGTAGGTTGATTGGCTTTGGTAAGTTGTAAAGATACTTGTCCCTAGAATGTAGGACAATGCTAGTGTACAGGGTGATCACTGGTCAGCACAGACTCAGTGGGCCGAAGGGCCTGTTTCCACGCTGTATCTGTATCTGTAAATATTGCAGAGGGGAATGGTTGGAGAGAACAGAGGCAATGGGTGTAGACCAAAGTCATCAAGGTTGCAATCACTTTAAAATAAAATGTTCTTTAGAGTTGGAAGAGAATAAAAAGAAACAAATCGAGAGATAAAAGTACATTCCAAGAGAGAGGGCAAAAGAAAAGGAGTGGTTATCTGAAATTCATTATAAAGTCCCACAGTCATCTGGATAGAAGACGAGGTTCTGTTCTTGAAGGTTACATTAGGCATCCTTGAAGTAATGTCAAAAGCTAAAGGCAGAGGGGTCAGAGTGGAAATGGAACAGCGACTTAAACCGACAGGATACGTGAATCACATGGTCACCTTTGCAGATTGAGTGGAGGTGTTCTCAAAGAAGTCACCAATCTGTGTTTGTTCCTCCAATATAAAGGAAACCATATCATGAGCATCAGGCTTGGAACAAGTGTGTGAATTGCTGCTTCATTTAGAAGGGTAGTTTTGATCCTTTGATGGTGGGAAGTGGTATATGGCCATTATATGCCTACTGACAACCTGAACAATCTCAATTACACTTCCTTCCACTCTAGTTACTGTAAGGTCTCCCTCCATTCTCTTTCCCTACGTCTGATTGGCAGAGGGCTGAAGAGGTGAATTATTCAGGGTCCCCAGTTTTCTTCTAATTAACAATATTAACATAAAATTGAACATATATTACAAGTTCATTTATTTTTACTTAAAGCACACTTTTTTTCTAAAATAAAAGAGTGTTATGTGAAGTGTCAATCTGTGAAGATTTGCTGTTTTGAGTACTTTTCACAGGTTGGAAAAATTATACTTTTTCATCAATGGTGATAATACATGGATGTGGCCGGGATGCTCAGTGTCATTTACAATTCGTATTCTAAATATATAAATGGACTTTTTACATTCTCATACAATGTTTAAAACCAATGCATGATGGAAGGTCGAATGCCATCATATGGAATATGACCATTTCTTTAAATCACATCCATGCTGTAAACAGAAGATAGATGCTGTTTCATGCAGAGAAAGACATAGTATGGACCATTAGATAGACACAAAATGCTGAAGTAACTCAGCGGGACAGGCAGCATCTCTGGAGAGAAGGAATGCGTGATGTTTCGGGTCGAGACCTTTCTTCAGATCTGAAGCCGTCTCAGCCCGAAACGTCACCCATTCCTTCGCTCCAGAGATGCTGCCTGAGTTACTCCAGCATTTTGTATCTAACTTCGGTTTGGTATAAACCATCATTAGACAATAGACAATAGACAATAGACAATAGACAATAGGTGCAGGAGTAGGCCATTCAGCCCTTCGAGCCAGCACCGCCATTCAATGCGATCATGGCTGATCACTCTCAATCAGTACCCCGTTCCTGCCTTCTCCCCATACCCCCTCACTCCGCTATCCTTAAGAGCTCTATCCAGCTCTCTCTTGAAAGCATCCAACGAACTGGCCTCCACTGCCTTCTGAGGCAGAGAATTCCACACCTTCACCACTCTCTGACTGAAAAAGTTCTTCCTCATCTCCGTTCTAAATGGCCTACCCCTTATTCTTAAACTGTGGCCCCTTGTTCTGGACTCCCCCAACATTGGGAACATGTTTCCTGCCTCTAATGTGTCCAATCCCCTAATTATCTTATATGTTTCAATAAGATCCCCCCTCATCCTTCTAAATTCCAGTGTATACAAGCCCAATCGCTCCAGCCTTTCAACATACGACAGTCCCGCCATTCCGGGAATTAACCTAGTGAACCTACGCTGCACGCCCTCCATAGCAAGAATATCCTTCCTCAAATTTGGAGACCAAAACTGCACACAGTACTCCAGGTGCGGTCTCACCAGGGCCCGGTACAACTGTATCTGGCAATAAGCCTGCTTTCTGACTTCCTGGACAAAGAAAACATGTGGTATACAGATCTGGAGAGATTGGTGCTCTCATCGCAGATATGTCGCAGAATGAACCATGATCTATAATAGACAGCCAAAAGTGAGGATTTGACCCTTGGTTCATTTTTCTCTCTAAATTCGACTGGTATTAATAGTATCACATTATTCTCCTGTTTCGTCTTTAAGTGGTAGACTGACCACCATGTTTGCATTTACAAGGTAAAATTATAATACATCTGAAATGTGACACTAGCATAAGTTGTGTTTGCATATTATAATTTCACTTTTACACAGTTTACCATTGACAGACATATATTGAGACTCAAACTAGAAATATAAATATGTAATTCCAATAATGTGAAAGGTTTTTGGAATGTGAAATAACTTGCAACTTAAGTCAAATGTAATAGTTTCTAGAATTTCCTATTATGCAACATTAATCTGCTTCTTGGGTGTTTTGCTGTCCTCAATGAATCCTACAGATCCACCGTGTGCAGTAATTGGTTCATGGCATAGCGCAAAAGGAATGTGAAAATTCCTAAGCAACTAAAAGATTTAATCTTTCATTGCAACTAGGGCAGAATTGGGAGCCTTCTCGCTCCAGAGGACTTGAATAGAAGGGAACAAATCTTTGCGGCCTTGAGTCAGTGATTGAGTTCAGTTGTTGAGAATTTAGTCCATCAGCAATGCCTTGTCTGACTGGAATTCCCCAGCATTAAGATGGGGAATCAGCCTCTTCAATTCAACCCTAGTCAGATCTGGCATTGGATTGGAGAGCCTATTCATTTCAATGGGGATTCTAGGTCTGTGAATTAGGAGACAAGAGAGCTGTGCTTTTAAAAATTACTAGACCCAAGTGGACCCGTTGGGCTCATTCCTCGTAGAGGGGGGACAGGGAAGGGGAGAGGGTATGATTGAGTGAGGCCTGTACCCAAAGCCTCTCTTGTATTGTAGCACCCTCAACCCCCCACTCATCCCCCCCTCCTCCTGCTACTAACCCACTCCATCCCCCCTAGCCACCCCCACTTGCCCCTCCCCTGCCCCCGCCCGGGAATGCGGGGGGATGGAGTGGCTGAGTGTTAGACCAATGCAGTAGAGGTTTGGGGGAATTTCAAACGGGGTTCAGGGGGGATGAATTGGGTGAATGGAGGATGGAAGAGAGGGGGGGATAATGGGGCTGGGGGATGGAGTGGGTGAGAAGAGGATAAGGGGGTGGGTTGTGGAGGGGGTGATAAGGAGTTGAGGGGGTGTGGATGGAGTGGGTGAGTGGGGCTCTTAAAAAAAACAACCTGAAACCAATTTAAGTTAATGCAGCACAGGTTTGGGGGGTTTTAAGGGGGATTGAGGGGGGGATTGAGGGGGGATTGGAGTGCGTGAGCGGGGTTCTGAAAAAAATCCCAAACACAATTTCAGTTAATGCAGGAGAGGTTTGGGGGAGTTTTAACGGGGGGTTGATGTGGGAATTCCCACACTGACCTTTCTGTTCTGGGCCCCCTCCATTGTCAGAGTGAGGCCAAATGCAAATTGGAGGAACAGCACCTCATATTTCACTTGGGCAGCTTACAATGCAGCGGTATGAATATTGATTTCTCTAACTTCAAGTAAGCCTTGCAACCCTCTCTCTCCGTCTCTCCCCCACCCAAGTTGTTGTACTAGCTTCAGTCGTCTTGTTGAGTCTCATTGTCTGTAACTCGTTTTCACCTAGACCACAGCTAATGGCCTGTCTCCTTCATCATCGTTACTTTTTTGCATATCTTTCATTCATTTGTTCTATATCTCTCTATATCATCGTCTATATCTCTCATTTCAGTTTCCCCTGGCTCTCAGTCTGAAGAAGGGTCTCGACCCAAAACGTCAGCTATTCCTTTTCTCCAGAGATGCTGTCTGACCCACTGAATTACTCCAGCTTTTTGTGTCTATCTTTGGTTTAAACCAGCATCTGTAGTTCCTTCCTACACATAATTATTCCCTGGGTCATCACAAAGTGCAGTTAAAAGTTAACTACAGTGTTGATCCTGAATTAACAGAAATGGGTTCGTGGGGAAGTGTGGTGAGGTAACTAATTAGCCATGATTATAAAGAATACTATATGCAGTCCTGACTGGATAAGGATGACAAAGCTGCTCTCTGGAGGATATCAGTGAACCAGATGTCTTTTTTTACATTACATGTTTTCAGTGACTAATGCTATTTATTTTGTTCCAGCTGCTATCGTAAAAATAACATTTCATTTTCCAAATTAATAGTCCATTTCACCAGATGGTAGTCCAATATATTGACCATAATGCTCCCAGACATTTCAGAGAAATTTTAAAAGTGTATGATTCAGTTAGAGCTTTGGTATAACCAACAAAAGTTTAGTTTAGTTTAGAGATACAGCGCGGAAACAGGCCATTCGGCCCACTTCATTTGCACCGACCAGCAATCCCCACACATTAACACTATGCTACACACACTCGGGACAATTTACACCAAACCAATTAACCTCCAAACCTGTACGTCTTTGGAGTGTGGGAGGAAACCAACGATCTCGGAGAAAACCCACGCGGTCACGGGGAGAACGTACAAACTCTGTACAGACAGCACTCGTAGTCGGGATCAAACCTGGATCTCCGGCACTGCAAGTGCTGTAAGGCAGCAACTCTACCGCTGAGCCAACGTGCCGCCCCTAAACTTCACTAAGTGCCCAGTACACCCGTTTAAAGTTAACTGGGAAAGGGCGTCTAAATGCCAACCAGATGCCAATGGGTGCCAGGCTACAGGGACAATTAGGTCCATATCTAATTTATCAGAACTTAGCAATTAATGAAAATGAACACAGCAATGATATATAATGCCACAAAATGTCCCTTTCAGAGATATTATTTTTGCAAAAACATTGTTAATGGTAAGATTTCACATTGTATCTACCAATCTGTGAATCATAGCAGAATAACATTCTCCATATTCTTCAACGACATGAAAAAGCAACTCACTTTTAGATAAATATGACTTTTTCTAACGATTCAGTCTCCAACAAAAAAAATCCATAAATGGGAGTCAGAGAGGCCTAAAGCAAAATAACTATAGAGTAAAGTCTAAGTAATGAAAAAATGCCATGAATCATGATATCATGAGTAATATGAATCCATCCTTCTTCAGAGAAAAGGATATATTTTCTAATGTGGATCATCTGTACCACATCCTGTTGATAGGTGGTTTACTAAATTAGTTCTTAACAAACTTTCTTATAAACTTGACACATTTGAATGTAAACTGCCCTTTCTTCCAACAACTAATTTAGTTTCTACCAACAAACTTCCTTATCTTCCAACAACATATTTAGTCACAACTACTATATTAGCTGCTGGAAGACAGGGCATTCGACATTAAAATGTGGTAAATTGACAAGGAAATGTGTTGATAATTAATTTTGTATATGAAAATATGGTTGATGTATTTGTCCTAAATAATTTCTCTAATACTTATATATGGTTGCAATATTTCAATGGTATGAATGAATACTAAGAAAACAAGAGCCATTTGGGGACAGATTCCTGGAGAAAAAAAGTTTAGAAAGAACTTAACAGAATTGAAACTTCAGAAAATAAATGCAAACGATGTGATAAAAGGCTTGACAGCTGTGTCATCTTTGATACTTCCTCGGTGCAACATTATCCGCAATGGGTATCATCTGAATTATTTGGCTCTGATCTAATTTTAACTTCTCCACATATGTTATTTTAAACAAAGCAATATGATCTTAACACTGGAAAGTCTTATCCATCAGTCACACACCAATAAACCAAGTACGTCAGTGGAAACATCCAATTATCTATTGAAACCATATTGTGATCAGGCTCCACAAGTATTTTGATAACCTCCCCCAGTGTGCTGATTCGTGGCTTTAGTGCAGTAAAAGCTCCCTACTTCTGCTTAATGCTATAAAACAAGTTCCACTTATTCCTATTTGTTGGTAATGTGATACCTTGTAATGCTAGAAATCTTATGTCTTTAAAATCCACTTGTTTAAAACTGTGATCTGGTATAAATTAATATTTCAATTAAACAGTGAAATATTTTAATTTTGTTTGAAAATTGTCTTTCAATATTTAAAGGCATTGAACTTTATTTGATACCATGAACATAGATCATAGAACAATACAGCATAGGAACAGGCCGTTTGGCTCACAATATCCATATTAAACCTGATGCCAAGTTAAACTAATCCTCTCCTGCACCTGATCCATGCCCTTCCATTCACTGCATATCCATGTCCCTATCCAAAACTCTCTGAAATGCCACTATCCCTGGCAGTGTCTTCCTGGCATCCACCACTCTCTGTGTAAAAATATGCCCGGCACATCTCTTTTAAACTTTGACTTTAGAAACATAGAAAATAGGTGCAGGAGGAGGCCATTCGGCCCTTCGAGCCAGCACCGCCATTTATTGTGATTATGGCTGATCGTCCCCAATCAATAACCCGTGCCTGCCTTCTCCCCGTATCCATTGATTCCACTAGCCCTAGAGCTCTATCTAACTCTCTCTTAAATCCATCCAGTGATTTGGTTTCCACTGCCCTCTGTGGCAGAGAATTCCACAAATTATCATATCATCATATCATATCATATATATACAGCCGGAAACAGGCCTTTTCGACCCTCCAAGTCCGTGCCGCCCAGCGATCCCCGTACATTAACATTATCCTACACCCACTAGGGACAATTTTTACATTTACCCAGCCAATTAACCTACATACCTGTACGTCTTTGGAGTGTGGGAGGAAACCGAAGATCTCGGAGAAAACCCATGCAGGTCACGGGGAGAACGTACAAACTCCTTACAGTGCAGCACCCATAGTCAGGATCGAACCTGAGTCTCCGGCGCTGCATTCGCTGTAAAGCAGCAACTCTACCGCTGCGCTACCGTGCGTTTTTTCTCACCTCAGTTTTAAATGGCCTCCCCTTTATTCTAAGACTGTGGCCCCTGATTCTGGACTCGCACAACATTGGGAACATTTTTCCTGCATCTAGCTTGTCCAGTCCTTTTATAATTATATGTTTCCCACCTTCTCACCTTAAAACTCTAGTATCTTGTCTTTGACATTTTCATGCTGAAAAAACAAGTTCTTACTGTTTACCCTATTCATGTCTCTCATAATTTTATATACGTCTAGTATGTCTCCCCTCAGCCTCCAATGGTCCAGTGAAGATAACCCAAGTTTGTCAAACCTCTCCTTGTAAATAATACTCTCTATATCAGCCAGTTTTGAAGTAAGTCTCTTCTCCACCCTCTCCAAAGCCTCCACATCATAAGGGTGCAACCAGAACGGCACACAACACTCCAAACGTGGCGTAACCAAAGTCGTAGACTTTGACTTCTTAATTTTTACATTCAATGGCCCAACCTCTGAAGACAAGCATACCATGTGCCTTATTTACCACTCTATCTAGTTGAGTTATCATGCCATTTAAGGGAGCTATGCATTTGGACCCCAGGTCCCTCTGCACATCAATGCTGTTAAGGGTCATGCCATTAAATCTATATTTTTCCCTTACAGTCAGTCTCCCAAAGTGCAATACTTCACATTTGCTTGGATTAAACTCTGCCACTCCTCTGCCTATTTCTATAATTGATCCGTATCTAACTTTACACTTTGACAACCTTCCTCACTGCCCGCAATGCCACGAACTTCTGTGTCGTTATCAAATTTACTAACTAACCTATCTCCATTTATGGCCAAGTCATTTAAACGAGTCACAATAGCAGAGGTCCAATCAGAGATCCCTCTGGAACTCCACTGGTCATAAATGTCCAAACTGAATAACATTCTTCCACCACAACTCTTTGTCTTCTATGAGTAAAATTAAGAATTTGTCACAAGTGTTAAGGAAAGTTTCCTCAAGCAATATGTAGAGAGCCCTGCAAGGGAGACTGCAAAGCTTGATCTGCTCTTTGGAAGTTGGGCAGGGAAAATGACTGAAGTGTCCAAACTTTGGGGCACGGGTAGTCACGGAAGTGCCTCAGCAGAATCCCTGTTGCGCAGGCTGTTGACAATTATTTTGCAGCAAATTTCAGCAAGCGCCCTGACAACTGGGGAAATGAGAAATGGGGAGCAGCTGACGAAATTAGACTATAAATGCCATCGCTTCAAAACTTCCCGCAATTGCTGTTTGTTTCCTCAACCTGCAACAACTGGGTGGATCTCATCTGTAAAATTGAATTTTAAGAGCTTTAATTTTCAAAAATGTCCCTCTGTGAAGGATATTTTCATTGGGTCTTCCTAATCTGTCACCATAACAGATCCACCCAGCAGGTTTGTCAACCTTCAGCCAAAGTTATGGTGGGTGTTTGGAAGAAACTGAGGGAATTCCAGTCAAATATTCTTAGTGATTATAGTTGAATTTGTTTTTCATTCATCTGCATGATTTGTGTCTTTTGCCTGTCAACCTCTCACCGGTTAAGTCTGTTTCAGACCAAAGAAAAGTGGAGAGTAACCTTGGCTTGAATCTTTGTCACTGTCTCCAGAGAGATTGAGCTTCTGGGCTTCACTGTCTCCATACTTTTAAAAGGCTTGGCCGTACATTAATCCGTAGAATGGAACCGTGAAAGCTCGGCTTCTGCTGCAAAAGCAACTCTTTGAAAGAGTTTTCTAACTGGCCATGTTCTTCAACTGAACATTACATTCAGGGTTTTACAAACCCATTTTCCAAAACCCATTTTCTTTATTTGGATAGCTTTGCTCCTCTGTCAGATGACTGATCTGGTCAACAATCAGTGTCACTAGCTGCAACAAGCATGCAGAGAGATCAATAGATATGCTGAGATGACCTGCTCCCTTCTGATTTTAAAACACCCCTTAAATGGATGCCTGGCATTGACATTCATGTGTATGGACTGGACAATTGTGTTCTAAAGAAATTTTTCAACGTACAAGTGCAAGTTCCTGCAGATGTGAAAAAGTAAAAAGAGAAATAGTCTATTTGCTTTTTATGTTCCATGAGAAGATTTCTATGGTCACAGGTAATGCATAGTACATCCAGGCATCGAGCACAAAGTAGAGGAATTATTTGGGAAGACAGAAACTGACATAGGAAAAAGTGCTGTTCAGAGTGAAAGTTGAGGCCAAGTTTTCTCGTTGCTTGTTACCTGTGACTATAGACAATAGACAATAGGTGCAGGAGTAGGCCATTCAGCCCTTCGAGCCAGCACCGCCATTCAATGCGATCATGGCTGATCACTCTTAATCAGTACCCCGTTCCTGCCTTCTCCCCATACCCCCTCACTCCGCTATCCTTAAGAGCTCTATCCAGCTCTCTCTTGAAAGCATTCAACGAACTGGCCTCCACTGCCTTCTGAGGCAGAGAATTCCACACCTTCACCACTCTCTGACTGAAAAATTTCTTCCTCATCTCCGTTCTAAATAGCCTACCCCTTATTCTTAAACTGTGGCTAGCTATTTAATTGAGATCAATTTCCCTCCTGGGATAAATAAAGTCCTATCGCATTGTATCGTATCATATCGTAAGCCTGAGATGAAGTAGCAAGTTATTTTAATGGAAGGTGGAAAACGATGCTGTTATCATTTTGAAATTAGGGCTAATTTATCAATACTGTAATTGGAATCTGACCAGAGGGTGTAAAAGAAGGAAGGATTTTCCCCCAAGTACAGATTGGAACCACGATTTATGGAGCAGTATATGTGGCTTCCTGGGATTTACCTCCACTGGAACGCACTGGACGACCAACAGTGAAATTTTCAGGATGTTTCAGGGATAGGTGAGTGGGTGGAGGTGGAGGTGGAAGTGAGGGAGAAGTAGGAGTCCACTACTCCTGTCCTTCTGCAACAACTGCAGTTACTGCTCTGTCTGACTTCAAGCACCACTTTTCCTGCAAACCAAAGACAACATCGAGCAAAATGCCAGAAAACCAACACGGCCGTCTGGTGCTGACTTTGCAAAGATCTCCATTAGCACAGCACACATCTCACTTTCCTTGGTTGAAATCCTCAGAGAATGTCTGGAATAAATGCTGCTGGAGTGTTGGTGGTCTTAAATAAGCGTTGTGGAAAATCTGCAAGTGTGTTCCAAAGGGCCTCTTCAGACGTCCAGCACCATTTAAACACTGAAAGCTTTACATTGCTTTAAAACCATTTAAAAACCTTGTCTACCCTTTGGCTGTTTGCTGTTCAGAAAGATCATTAATTAAAGCTCTCACCACCAAAGTGGCACGTAAGCTAATGAAGTGAGTGTTAACAGGCATCTCAGTTGTCACTCAAGGCTGTAGTGGGGAAGATCTCGGCACATATTTGAACTCCTTCACCAAAACTAAAGATGAAGGGGTATTGCAACGCAGATCCCATCTTGCCCATCCCAGAGGCACTTGAGCACCTGAAGTGTCAGGGGGGAATTCACTCTCAAGTTGTCTAGTGGATTGGAGCTGGGAATAAAAGCATTCCTAGACTGAGACCAGGAGCTTAGGTGTTTCTGAGGCTGAGGCTGTGAGCACATTTTCCTTGGGTGCTATCCAGCATTCAAAGCTTTGCTGTGGCTGTGACTGGGAGCAGAGACATTCCGAACGGAGGCCAGGAGTGGGTGTGCTTCTTGGGTCAAGCCAGGAAGCATAGACATTCCTAGGTTTGAGGCTGTGATTGGAGGTAATACCAGGAATATGACAGGAAATGGTAAGATCAATTCTGCACATTTATAAGGTGCTGGAAACACATAGCATGTCCATCAAATGTATTTCTAATATTCTCCACTTTATTACGGATTTTTAGCATTTAAATTCTTTTAAATTTGCCTATGCATATTACGCCTTCAGATCATTATGCTTCTAAAGAACAAGCAAAAAAAAAACTATCTTGCTTAGTGACCACCCCATCTGTTGTTGATATTAACCTCCAGGACCCTTTTCGTGCAACACATATTGAACATGTTGTTTTACGATCAAAGATAAAAGGAACCCGAGAAACCAAAGCTGAACGCTGCACATGCTGGTAATCTGAAATGAAAACCAGGAAATCCTGGAAATATTCGGCAGGTCACGTAGCAGCACCTGGTGAAAGAAAATATTTCAGAAATGACCTCTCCTCAGATCTGGAAGATGAGAGAAGGCATGGGAAATTGTCTGTGTAATAATGTGTAGGAAGGAACTGCAGATGCTGGCTTAAACCGAAGATAGACACAGAGAGCTGGAGTAACTCAACCGGACAGGCACCATCTCTGGAAGGAAGGAATGGGTGACGTTTCAAGTCGAGACGAATAAGGGTCTCAACCCGAAATGCCACCCATTCCTTCCCTCCAGAGATGCTTCCTGTCCCGCTGAGTTACTTCAGCTTTTTGTGTCAGTGTAATATAAACCGGCCTTTAAGAACGGTGTAAGGCAAAGAACAAAGCAAACACACATGGCTGGACAGCTCTCAAAACAAGGACGGGGTCACCTGTGCGCTCAAAAACTGTGGCTCGAGATCCTCACAAAGTGTGGTCTGCTGATATGTGCCACATAGGAAACCCTTTAGCTCACTGCATATTGATTATTGATATTGATTATTTCCATTAACGAGAGGGACATCCAGCTTGGCATGTACACCCAGAGGAGACATTGACAGTGCGGGACTGTATCCCTTGAGGACACTCCTCTTAATACAACAAAGGTGAAGTAAGCCAGTACAGTGGGCTCATAAGGGAGTGACCAATGCAATCACTACAAATGTGTTATATTGGCAATTAGGTGATCTACAACACTGGCAAAAATATTAAGTTACTTTCACTGCTTCCTCACAGATACCTCCCACAGTCAAATCCATGCCATAAGTGCTCTTTGTCCAATTTCTCCAGTAGCTTTCACAGATTTGTCTGCATTGCCCTCAACCACCCCTCCCCCCCCCCCCCACCCCACCCCAGCAAGCTGCTCCTTTGAATGACCTGTTCCACCACCTTCCTCACTATAGTAAGCTCTCACTCCTTGCCACTCTGCCCGTTACCTGAAAGAGAGACGGTTGTATTGTGGTGTAACCCTTCAAGGGCTGTCTTCTCATGTCAAAGCCTTGAGAAAATATGTCACTGAAAGAGGAAATTCGACACCAACTGCTCACAATTCCTAAAGAACAATAGGACTACATGGCGGTGCATACTAGTACTGCTTTGAAACTGGCTTGAAGAATCTTTCAGCTTTATATAACTTGTTACAAATAGTGTTACGGAAATTGCTAACATTATTTTAATTTGGGCAATATGGCGCAGATAAGATTAAGAATCTGTTCCAAGCATAGAGCAAATTTAGAGATGGAAGGCCAGGGAGAGAACAAAAGTAAAGGTCTTTAAGAGGTTTATAAATTTATGTAACTTACAATTCCCTCCCAGCCTTCTCTCCCTACTCCCAGCTATAAGCCTTGATCTTCTGGTCATTAATGTCAGTGGTACAGGAAAAAGCAAGTAGGGGAAAGGGGGAAGGGGTGCCTTGGGGAAGTTTGGCATTGATCTATCCAGACAGATCATACCTTTGGTCTAAATTTCATAGTCAATGGTTGAAATACCATTGATTACCATCTGGGATATCTGAAATGATGACACAGGGCCATTGTGACAGGTTTTCAGCTTCATTGCCAGTTTAACTCACCCATAATCTAGGGAACCAACTTGGTGGAGGGATTGAAATAGACAGGGAACTGCTCAGGACAATTATAGTTTTGATTGAAATTTTATAATGCTTACAGATAGATAGACATTAAAAAGTTCTTGAGTGACAAGTTCTTCTTGTCGATATCTTATATTCCTGTGCTACCTAAAATAACAAAATATTATCTGCCAATCTGGGAATAGATCATCTGCACAGAATAACCCATTCTCAAAATTAATATCACATACTAGACTGACACTTTTCCCATGATGATAACTGTAGGAGAATTTGCATTCAAGAATTTTGCAAATATTTACTGTGTCTCCACACAAACAACGCCTCAGGAATCTTCAGACCCTTAAGTTCCACATAAGGTCATCACATTGATCTTTAAACTAAATGGTATCCAAAGGATAATCAACAAGAGTTTGGATTATCTTTGGTTTACTTTATGCCCTTTGCATTTATAGCTGCCTCCTGGTTGTTCCATTTACTTTTCACAATGCTATTTTGATAAAGGTTGTTCCAACAAATTTGATCATTGATATCTTCTACCTTCCTTGGAGTTCTTGGAGTTCTTGCAGCTTTAAGAACTTGAATCATTTAAAGTCAGATTTTGGGATTATTTTTTATGTTTGAATAGTGTTGGATACCGACATATTAGATAGAATTTCATCCATGGTCAGTAGCACTAAATGTATGAGAAGGTTGCATCAGCACATGGTATTCTACTTCCAAATTTGTGAAATAAATCTCAAAGGTCCAGCAAAAATACAAACACAATCTGCATCTTTATTGCTACCAACTAGGAATGTATTTCCAGGTACATTGGATACAAGGAATTGTATGCTCCCGAATTCATCACCAATACAATTCAGCTTGTTTTTTCTGTTAATCGGTAATGTGCTATTTGTTTTTACTTGCAAAATAAGACTATTAAGTGATGTGCAAATAAATAACATTTCAGAAACCTCAGATACTTCCAGAAATCAGCAGGCAGCAAGATTTGTTACATTGAAGGTTATATCCAAGTATGGTAACCATTTCCCCTCTGCATGGATGTAAGTCCTTGAGTGTTTACATGGAAGTGGTAAACAGTGAGATCAAAAGGATACTTTTTTAAATATCACTAGTGTATAAATATTTGGGACTAAATTTCTTGGCAAAATCTGCCCTGGCAGTGAACATACACTGTTCACACGAAGCATGCTGTGCCTGCCTTGCCTTGTTCACGTCCTGCCCAACTTTCATGTACTGGGCTTTTAATGTCTCTGAGCTACACTTGGCAGGTTTGCCTTCTCAAGCTGAAGAATCTGTCCAATGGCTCATAGCTGTGGTCTGGCTGCCAGCCATCACACTCTCAACATGCTGCTGAAGGAGAGTAAACCCTATCCTGAAGTCTGGAGGATCAATGAATCTGAGGTTGTTTTTATAAAAGGCCCAGAGGTTAAATGGTCACCAATACCTGGGAGGGAGGGGGGGGGAGGGGTAGGGGGGAATGTGGGGATTTGCAACAGGTCAATATTGCTGCTAGGTAATCCAGATGAATGGGCTACCTAAAGAAACTATTTACATGTTGGGAATTAGATGTACTCAGTCAGGAGCAAGTAAAATGCTGTTGGGCAGAAGGACTACAGCGAAGTTGTGTATAGGAACCAAGGGAATCAATGGTGGAAATGATTGTAGGCCAGGAGAGGGTTAGTTTTGGGGGCAGGGATATCAATGGTTAGGCCTTTACAGATACTTTACAAAGGCCCATATATGTAATGGGTCTGATCTTGAGGTGGATGGTGTGGAGTGAATCATTTCTGCATGTCCTGGCCCACAAACAGGATTCATTGGTCTAACGGGCTGATATCACTAGGATTTCTGGACAGGCATTGTAGCGCTGAGTATAGAATTGGAGGTAGGACAGCTGTTGGAAAATTGAATTCAGTCAGGCAAGATGACCTTTTGAAATACAGTGGCAAAGAAAAAGAACATGTCTATTATTTAGACAAGATAAATTGTAGAAACAAGTGAGTTAAATCATTGCTGTTGTTCTGTATGCTTTATGTATAAAAAGCAAAGCAGCTTAACAATTCACATGAAGTCTCTCCTCACTAAGTCTTTCCTCAGTTTGCAAAGACACAAATATGTTTTCTATTCAAACAAGATACTTTATTGAAAGGGTTTTAATTAGAATTTAGAACGCACTGTGCGACAATTCTAATGAAATAAGATACTCAAGAATATTTATTTCACAAAATGCTGGTGTAACTCAGCAGGTCAGGCAGCATCTCAGGAGAGACCATTCCTTCTCTCCTGAGATGCTGCCTGACCTGCTGAGTTACTCCAGCATTTTGTGAAATAAATACCTTCGATTTGTACCAGCATCTGCAGTTATTTTCTTACTCAAGAATATTTTGTCAGTGACTCTACACTTGAAAATAAATTCAGATTACCCTCCAAATTTCCAATGAACTTAAGGGGACATTTGAAATATGCTATAAGCCACTAAAGAAATGGGATTTATTCTTTAATTGATTTTTTTTGTTTCCTTCCTGCTGTATTGTGGAAAACCAAGTACAAGGAATCCTTTTGGTATACAACTTGATCCAATCCTACAAGTGTACACAGATAAGCCTTACTTTTCTTAGATGGGGCTGAGCAGTAAAGTAAGTGCTAATCACAGTTCAACAGGCAGTTTAAGTGAGAAGTCAGGTAAATTGGACAATCAGGCAATTTAAATTGGTGATATAAGCAAGGCTCACAAAAGGGTGCAGCCCTGTTCAGGTGCAGCCCAGTGAGGGAAGTGCCCAGTGAGGGAAGTGCCCAGTGAGAAAAGTGCGAGTCTTTGGCTGAGAAAAGTGCGAGTCTTTGGCTGAGAAAAGTGCGAGTCTTTGGCTGAGAAAAGTGCGAGTCTTTGGCTGAGAAAAGTGCGAGTCTTTGGCTGAGAAAAGTGCGAGTCTTTGGCTGAGAAAAGTGCGAGTCTTTGGCTGAGAAAAGTGCGAGTCTTTGGCTGAGAAAAGTGCGAGTCTTTGGCTGAGAAAAGTGCGAGTCTTTGGCTGAGAAAAGTGCGAGTCTTTGGCTGAGAAAAGTGCGAGTCTTTGGCTGAGAAAAGTGCGAGTCTTTGGCTGAGAAAAGTGCGAGTCTTTGGCTGAGAAAAGTGCGAGTCTTTGGCTGAGAAAAGTGCGAGTCTTTGGCTGAGAAAAGTGCGAGTCTTTGGCTGAGAAAAGTGCGAGTCTTTGGCTGAGAAAAGTGCGAGTCTTTGGCTGAGAAAAGTGCGAGTCTTTGGCTGAGAAAAGTGCGAGTCTTTGGCTGAGAAAAGTGCGAGTCTTTGGCTGAGAAAAGTGCGAGTCTTTGGCTGAGAAAAGTGCGAGTCTTTGGCTGAGAAAAGTGCGAGTCTTTGGCTGAGAAAAGTGCGAGTCTTTGGCTGAGAAAAGTGCGAGTCTTTGGCTGAGAAAAGTGCGAGTCTTTGGCTGAGAAAAGTGCGAGTCTTTGGCTGAGAAAAGTGCGAGTCTTTGGCTGAGAAAAGTGCGAGTCTTTGGCTGAGAAAAGTGCGAGTCTTTGGCTGAGAAAAGTGCGAGTCTTTGGCTGAGAAAAGTGCGAGTCTTTGGCTGAGAAAAGTGCGAGTCTTTGGCTGAGAAAAGTGCGAGTCTTTGGCTGCGAGTCTTCGGCGAGGAGGCTGAGGTGAGGAGGATACCATTGTTTTAAGCCAGAGCTGGTTATAGGCACAAGGTGATGGCGGAAAAGTTGGTGCGGTGTGTTTCCTGCAGGATGTGGGAAGACAGGGACGTCACGGGAGCTTCTGGGAGCTACACCTGCAAGAACTGTGTCCAGGTGCAGCTCCTGAAGGGACGTGTGGTGGAGTTGGAGAGGCAGTTGGATGACCTCAGGGCCATCCGGGAATGCGAGAGTTTCCTCGACAGGACCTATTGTGAGGCTGTCACGCCAAGGGTCCAGGTCGAGCGAAGGTGGGAGGCTGTTTCCGGGGGGAGTGGACGTGGACTACAGGAGACCCCGGTGGCTGTGCCTATTGCAAATAGGTATACCCTCTTGGGAACTGTCGGGGCAGAAGACGTTTCCAGTCCGAGTGGCGGACCTGTTGGCAAGGATACACGACAGGGGAGACCGAAGTCTGGAAGAGCCGTAGTGGTCGGTGACTCCATAGTCCGAGGGACGGATAGAAGATTCTGTGGCAGCAGGAGGGACTTGAGGATGGTCTGTTGCCTCCCTGGTGCCAGGGTTCAACACATCACAGACCGGCTTCAGAAAATCCTAGCGAGGGAAGGCGATCAACCTGAAGTCGTTGTGCACGTGGGCACGAATGACGTCGGGCGGAAGAGGAAGGAGGTGCTACAGCGGGAGTTTAGAGAGTTGGGAAAAACGCTGAGAAGTAGGACGTCGAAGGTGGTTATCTCTGGACTGCTACCGGTACCTCGTGCTGGTGAGGCCAGGAACAGAGAGATAGAGGGTATGAATTTATGGCTGAGGGACTGGTGCAGAGAGCAGGGATTTAGATTTCTGGACCACTGGGATCTCTTCTGGGCTAGGGGTGACTTGTACAAAAGGGACGGGTTGCATCTTAACAGCAGGGGGACAAACATTCTGGCAGGCAGGTTTGCTAGTGTGACACCTGTGGCTTTAAACTAAGTAGTGGGGGGGAGGGGTTAACAAATTGTGAATATGAAGATGAGGTAAAAGGGAATACAGGAGATATTGCAAAAGACTCTCGGAAGAATGGGAACAGAAGTTCTAGAGCGGAAAAGAAATTAAGGGCAGGGCCAATTGTGAACGATGTGAGAGGGGAGGTAAATACAGAAGTTAAAGTGTTGTACTTAAATGCGCATAGTATAAAAAATAAAGTGGATGAGCTTGAGGCTCAGTTAGTCATGGGCAAGTATGATGTTGTAGGGATCACTGAGACATGGCTACAAGAGGACCAGGGCTGGGAACTGAATATTCAGGGGTACACAACGTATAGAAAAGACAGACAGGTGGGCAGAGGGGGTGGGGTTGCTCTGATGGTAAGGAATGATATTCATTCCCTTGCAAGGGGTGACATAGAATCAGGAGATGTTGAATCAGTATGGATAGAAATGAGAAATTGTAAGGGTAAAAAGACCCTAATGGGAGTTATCTATAGGCCCCCAAACAGTAGCCTCGACTTAGGGTGCAAGTTAAATCAGGAGATAAAATTGGCGTGTCAAAAATGTAATGCTACGGTGGTTATGGGAGATTTCAACATGCAGGTAGACTGGGAAAATCATGTTGGAAATGGACCCCAGGAAAGAGAGTTTGTAGAGTGCCTTCGAGATGGATTCTTAGAACAGCTTGTACTGGAGCCTACCAGGGAGAAGGCAATTCTGGATTTAGTGTTGTGTAATGATCCTGATCTGATAAGGGGACTAGAGGTAAAAGAGCCATTAGGAGGCAGTGATCACAACATGATAAGTTTTACTCTGCAAATGGAAAGGCAGAAGGGAAAATCGGAAGTGTCGGTATTACAGTATAGCAAAGGGGATTACAGAGGCATGAGGCGGGAGCTGGCCAAAATTGATTGGAAGGAGGCCCTAGCAGGGAAGACGGTAGAACAGCAATGGCAGGTATTCCTGGGAATAATGCAGAGGTTGCAGGATCAATTTATTCCAAAGAGGTGGAAAGACTCTAAGGGGAGTAAGAGACACCTGTGGCTGACAAGGGAAGTCAGGGACAGCATAAAAATTAAGGAGAGGAAGTATAACATAGCAAAGAAGAGTGGGAAGACAGAGGATTGGGACTCTTTTAAAGAGCAACAAAAGTTAACTAAAAAGGCAATACGAGGAGAAAAGATGAGGTACGAGGGTAAACTAGCCAATAATATAAAGGAGGATAGCAAAAGTTTTTTTAGGTACGTGAAGAGGAAAAAAATAGTCAAGGCAAATGTGGGTCCCTTGAAGACAGAAGCAGGGGAATTTATTATGGGGAACAAAGAAATGGCAGACGAGTTAAACCGTTACTTTGGATCTGTCTTCACTGAGGAAGATACACACAATCTCCCAAATGTTCTAGGGGCTGGAGAACCTAGGGTGATGGAGGAACTGAAGGAAATCCACATTAGGCAGGAAATGGTTTTGGGTAGACTGATGGGACTGAAGGCTGATAAATCCCCAGGGCCTGATGGTCTGCATCCCAGAGTACTTAAGGAGGTGGCTCTAGAAATAGTGGAAGCATTGGAGATCATTTTTCAATGTTCTATAGATTCAGGATCAGTTCCTGTGGATTGGAGGATAGCAAATGTTATCCCACTTTTTAAGAAAGGAGGGAGAGAGAAAACGGGTAATTATAGACCAGTTAGTCTGACATCAGTGGTGGGGAAAATGCTGGAGTCAATTATAAAAGACGAAATTGCTGAGCATTTGGATAGCAGTAACGGGATCGTTCCGAGTCAGCATGGATTTACGAAGGGGAAATCATGCTTGACAAATCTACTGGAATTTTTTGAGGATGTAACTAGGAAAATTGACAAGGGAGAGTCAGTGGATGTGGTGTACCTCGACTTTCAGAAAGCCTTCGACAAGGTCCCACATAGGAGATTAGTGGGCAAAATTAGGGCACATGGTATTGGGGGTAGGGTACTGACATGGATAGAAAATTGGTTAACAGACAGAAAGCAAAGAGTGGGGATAAATGGGTCCCTTTCGGAATGGCAGGCAGTGACCAGTGGGGTACCGCAAGGTTCGGTGCTGGGACCCCAGCTATTTACGATATACATTAATGACTTAGACGAAGGGATTAAAAGTACCATTAGCAAATTTGCAGATGATACTAAGTTGGGGGGTAGTGTGAATTGTGAGGAAGATGCAATAAGGCTGCAGGGTGACCTGGACAGGTTGTGTGAGTGGGCGGATACATGGCAGATGCAGTTTAATGTAGATAAGTGTGAGGTTATTCACTTTGGAAGTAAGAATAGAAAGGCAGATTATTATCTGAATGGTGTCAAGTTAGGAGGAGGGGGAGTTCAACGAGATCTGGGTGTCCTAGTGCATCAGTCAATGAAAGGAAGCATGCAGGTTCAGCAGGCAGTGAAGAAAGCCAATGGAATGTTGGCCTTCGTAACAAGAGGAGTTGAGTATAGGAGCAAAGAGGTCCTTCTACAGTTGTACCGGGCCCTGGTGAGACCGCACCTGGAGTACTGTGTGCAGTTTTGGTCTCCAAATTTGAGGAAGGATATTCTTGCTATGGAGGGCGTGCAGCGTAGGTTCACTAGATTAATTCCCGGAATGGCGGGACTGTCGTATGTTGAAAGGCTGGAGCGATTGGGCTTGTATACACTGGAATTTAGAAGGATGAGGGGGGATCTTATTGAAACATATAAGATAATTAGGGGATTGGACACATTAGAGGCAGATAACATGTTCCCAATGTTGGGGGAGTCCAGAACAAGGGGCCACAGTTTGAGAATAAGGGGTAGGCCATTTAGAACGGAGATGAGGAAGAACTTTTTCAGTCAGAGGGTGGTGAAGGTGTGGAATTCTCTGCCTCAGAAGGCAGTGGAGGCCAGTTCGTTGGATGCTTTCAAGAGAGAGCTGGATAGAGCTCTTAAGGATAGCGGAGTGAGGGGGTATGGGGAGAAGGCAGGAACGGGGTACTGATTGATAGTGATCAGCCATGATCGCATTGAATGGCGGTGCTGGCTCGAAGGGCTGAATGGCCTACTCCTGCACCTATTGTCTATTGTCTATTGTCTATTGTCTTCCACTTTGGGGTGAAAGGGGTCTTTAACTTTGTAAGCGCCCTTTATGGGCAACTATTTGCGCAAGCAAAGAATTTCACTGTGGCTTGTCACATGTGACAATAAAGTATTTATTCATTCATTCAATAATTTTCGGCGATGCTCAAAAATTGACATCCGTGGAAAGAGTGGAAAGAGCTGAATGAAGATATTTTGGCTACAATTGGATATGTAGAAGCATTATTGAGTTAGACAATGAGGTATTGAAGGAGATGAGAATGTTGAAATGCATCAAGAGCAGCATGTGAATGAGGAAATTCATTTAATATTTAGGCTGACACCCTTCACAAAAGCTTATTATTTTAACATTTTCTTTAGAAATTGGTAAAACCTGCCCTACAAAGGGACCAGCCCTACCCTTTGGTAGCAACTGAAATAACAAAGTTAGTATGTCTTTGAAATTCTGATTTTGATGGCATAAAAGGGTTTATAAATTTTAACAGATTTATCAAATTGCTTAAACATAGTGCATTTCAATTTGAATTTAATTGATCGCCAGTCCAAAAGATATAAGGTCTTTCTGAACTTAGGTTTCTACATTCCAGTATTAAATTTACCCTTTCATTGCATTTGAGAAAGTCCTTTTAAGTGATATTTTTGGCATGTACCATTACCTTTTTTCATCAATGCTACAGACTTAGTTCCAAGGCATTGCAGAAAAACAGTCTACCTTACTGTTTATTCAGCTTGCATACTATGACTTGTACAAACTGTTTTCACCACAGTTTTGTTCTTTGTACTGCATTTGGTCTGAAGAATGTTCTGTGAATTTTTCGGGTTATGTTTATGATTAGAACTTAGTGTATGTGTTTTCTCACATCACTTACGGGAAGAACGTCTACAATATAACGATTAAATATTCGTGTTTGGAGTTGCCCTTCTTGGTTTTATCGTAGCATTTCTGTATTAAAATCACAAAATTATGTGCACATGTTAAATACTGGAATTTTCTTGACTGGAAGTTACACAATTCCTCAAGGGAAAATACACAGTTCTACAAGCTCCTGAAGTCAAAGGTCCAGCAGAGAACCCATTGCCTAAAAAACAGACAGTGGAGAGAACACAGGAGCTTTAAGGGCCTGTCCCACTTAGGCGATTTTTTAGGTGACTGCTGGCGACTGTCAAAGATGTTATATTTCAAAACTCTCAAGTAATTACCGACTTGTCAGTGATTTCAGCGAAAATTAGGATGCTGGAGAAGCATTGATAAGCGTAGGAATTTCGCGATGTTTCCGAAGACGATGAATCTCGACCTGACTCGGCATTGTCGTGGTCATTGTCGTAGGGTAAAAGAAAATTTTGCCGATCTACTACGACTTTAGATTTTAGAAATCGCGAAATTCCCATGCTGATCAATGCTTCTCCGGCGTCCTAATTTTTGCTGAAATCACTGACAAGTCAGTAATTACTTGAGAGTTTTGAAATATAACATCTTGCCCGGGTTACTTGAAAGCCAAGCTTCACGGTAACAAGGCATAAACTGGATTGACGTCCAGTTTACTAACAGCAGTATTAAGAAATTTAATTTTAAAAGTGGTTGAATGGATTTTTGTGCGGAGTGTGGGCATTCTTTGAAAATGTACGGGAGATGCATATCTGGTTTCTGGTTTGCATATCTGGGTTGGGAGCCTACTTTAAATGTAATCGCTGATGGCCATAGACATCGCAAAAATTCCCACGCTACCCTGACCGTCAAACTGTCGCCTCCAATCTACCTGTCAAAAGTCCTGAAGGTAAATAACTTGGTTAAACACAAGTATTTTATGGTATTTTCAAATGACTTTACTTAATTTAATATTACGTGCTTCTAAATGCATCTAAGAGAACCTAGCAAACCTGGGACAGCATGCGACAGCGCCCGCAATAAGCAACGATACCTGGCGACAAGCCAGCTGTCGCCGAGAAATTTCATACCAGTTGATTTCTCAGCGACGCGCCGAGATCCACTACAATTCTTTGAAGACTCCTCACGATCATGCCCGCGACACCCCGGCGAACTGTCGGCGACAGCCTAGTTGCCGGCAGTCACCTTAAAATCGCCTAAGTGGGACAGGCCCTTTAGCCATTTGCTGACAACCAGAGCTCACGTGAGTTCTTCAATCCTCTTGAGATTACCTGCAGCCCAAATATCAAAGGAAGTATCCACTGAGAAACAAGAGTGGGGTGAACCTGAAATAGACACAAAAAGCCGGAGACCCTTCTTTAGACCCGAAACGTCACCCATTCCTTCTCTCCAGAGATGCTGCCTGTCCTGCTGAGTTACTCCAGCTTTTTTTTGTCTATCTTTGGTTTAAACCAGCATCTGCAGTTCCTTCCTACACAGTGGGGTGAACCTATTTGGAACAGACAATCATTTATCAGCAGCTGGAAGGCGCACTTGGAAATCCTCCTTATCATGACCCCAATCCGTAATGAGAGTGCCCATGACTCCGTTTCACAGCCATCTATTCAGGCCAGCCTTACCACATTTCCTGACTGATGAAAAAAAACCAGAAGACTATAGATAGACACAAAATGCTGGAGTAACTCAGCAGGATAGGCAGCATCTCTGGATAGAAGGAATGAGTGATGGTTCGGGTCGAGACCTTTCTTCAGACTATATCCTGACAAAAATAAAGAGCAAAGCCTTGGGAGCAAATGGTATCACTACTGATATCGTAAAACTCAGTCGTGAAGAACTTCACTCATAAATTCACAATCTCAGTGTTACATCTGGAAAGAGGAGGGTACACCAGGGGACTGTAAAGATGCTGGAAGATTGACTGCCTTCAAGAAAGGTGACAAAATTCAACCTGGGCGTTACAGAGGCGGTCTCCTCAGGGGAAACTCATTGCCAGAATCCTCCTTATCCACCTTCTCTGAGTGTCTGCAGAACTCTTCCCTAAATACATTTCAATCACCTAGAGGTTGAGTGGGTATGATCTTCACCATATGCCAACTCTTAAAAATGCAGAGAGTAGCAACAACCACTAAACATCATCTTCTTCAGCCTTATCAAAGTCTTTGACTCTATCAAGCAGGAGAGACTATGGAAACACCAAATCCAAATTCCTGCCCACAGAAAATGGTCTCGATCTAACACTTTTTCAACAATAGCTTTGAACCAAGCTAAACCTATATCAGTGAAGACCAGTGAGAAACAAGCCTATGTCATTGTGATTTTTCTTGCCACTAGTGAGAGACTGTTCAATCTACAGCTACCACAGTGTAGTACACAGAGCAGAACCTAATTTCCATCAAGCCACCCTTGGTATGGAGCCATTTCAGAATTTATTGGAGATTGTTCAATCAACAGCCACCACACTCCAGAGGCAAGGTCACCCACATTTTTTTTTCTTTTTCCGGTCAATACAATACAACAGATTGACCATACAGTTTTGAAAGTTAAATAGTGCAAAAAAACATTGTATCAAAAAAAATAAAACAATATAATCACACATATTTTCTGACCAAAAAAATAAATAAAGGTATAGGCAGAAGCCAAAGCTTATTATGCCTACCCTTAATACTTAACAAAATATATATATTTAAAAACACAACATCAGAAGCAGATAAACAAAACATAAAAAGAAACACACATATAGTCAAGAACCATCATTTCTATCATGTCAGTCATTTCTCAGTGCTGATCATATATTTTGTATCTTTCAAATATAATATTTTTGAACATTTTCTTGAATTTACACATATTACTACACTCTTTTAATTCATTGTTGCAACTATTCCATAAATGGACCCCTTTAACAGTCACACATCTATTTTTCACATTTGTTCCCACTCTAATTTTTTCAAATATATAATCACCCCTGAGTGGATTACCTGCTCTCCCTCACTGAAAACAAACCTTGGATACAGTCAGGAAGTGCTCTTTCTTTTGCTCTAAACATTATTTGTAGAGTTTTAAAGTCTACTAGGTCGATAAATTTTAGGGCATATGATTTCATAAATAATGGGTTGGTTGGGTCGTTATAACCAGCCTTATTGACAATTCTTATAGCTCTTTTTTGCAATATAAAGATTGAATTAGTGCTAGTTTTGTAGGTGTTTCCCATGCTTCTACACAGTATGTAATATATGGAATAATGAGTGAGCAATATAACGTAAATAGTGAATTTTGATTCAAGATGGCCTTAGTTTTGTGCAGTATTGCAATGGATTTAGACAGTTTTGATTTGATATGTTTTATGTGAGGTTTCCAACAGAGTTTATGATCTATTATCATCCAAGAATTTATTTTCATACACTCTTTCAAATTCTACATCATTAATCATAAGTGTTACCGAATTTATTTTTCAATTTCCAAACACAATAAATTTTATTTTACTTAGATTTAATGACAATTTATTAGTATCAAACCACTTCTTTAGGGTTTCCAATTCCCCTTTAACTGTGTCCAAAGGTTGCTTCATGTTTTTCCCTGAATAAAATAAATTTAGTGTCATCCACAAATATAACTAAATGTAACAATTTTGACACCATACAAATATCATTTATATAGAGTATAAAGACTTTGGGCCCAGCACAGAGCCTTGCGGAACCCCACAGGTAACCATCATAAGTTCTGAATCAAAATTATTTACTTGAACATACTGATATCTGTTTTCAAGGTAGTTTCTTAACCAGGAGTATGTTACTCCTCTAATACCATATTTTTTTAGCTTATTCATCAGTAAACCATGATCTATAGTATCAAACGCTTTTTTGAGGTCTATAAATACTCCCACAGTATATTCTTTATTATCAATTGTAGTTGAAATATTCTCTACTAGTTCCATTAGCGCTAGTGAGGTAAACCTTTTAGCTCAAAATCCATACTGGTGATCACTTAGTATGTTATATTTATCAATAAATATTTCAAGTCTTTGTACAAATAATTTTTCTAATATTTTTGAGAATTGAGGAAGCAGAGATATCGGCCTGTAATTTGAAAATAAATGTCTGTCTCCATTCTTGTAGACAGGAATGACTTTCGCTATGTTCATTTTGTTGGGAAATGTGCCTGTGAGGAAGGGTTGATTACATATATGCGCCAACGGTTTTACTATACATTCAATAATATTTTTGACTAGTGTCATATTAATGGAATTGTAATCAGTAGACTTTTTGTTACTGAATTTTTTAACAATATCAATGACTTCATTTTCATGTACTCCACTGAGGAACATGGAGTGAGCATTTCTATCAGAGCTCTCATGTTCTGGACCTTCCTTGCTACTCGGTTTAGTAAGCCCATTTGCTAAGGTAGGCCCAACTTTTACAAAGTAGTCATTAAATTAATCAGCAACCTCTTTTATGTTATTTATAGTTATATTATGATTTTTAACAAAGTAGCTAGGATAATCTTGGGGAATTTCATTATTGATCTCTGCTTTTACCAAGAGCCAGTGCCCGAGATGCCGAGAATGAACCATGTTTTCCAGTGTCCTGTCATGAAGCTTTAATGTTTTGATTTCAGACATCAAAATGTGGACAGTACATGCATTTTGCATGCTAAGAGACCAAGCACCATATACTTGTTGACTTATTCAACAACGCATATAGAGGATCAGCTTTACACTCAACGTCATAAGTCAAGGGTATAATCCTGATCTCCCGATCCTACCTCATTGCAGCCCTTGCACTTTTTATCTGCACTTTCTCAATAATAAACCAGTGCCAAGACAGAGCTCTACCGGCCCTGTCCCCATTGCACTATACTGCCATCCAACATTAAAGCTTCATGACAGGACATTGGAAAACATGGTTCATTCCCCGCATCTCGGGCTCTTGGTAAAAGCAGAGATCAATGATGAAATTCCCCACTAGTTTCACTGCACCATCACAAATAAAAGGTACTTGAAGATTAAGACCTCAACCCTGGAACAAAGCTCATGGTCCACTGGGAAACAGTAATTTCCTGCTTTCCTGTAGGCTTCTGAGACCCTGGCCACTTGTAGCAGCCACCCAGAGGCTATGCCTCCAAAACATCCATTGAATTACCCGGAAGGACAAATTGACCCATGTCAGTTTCCTTGGGATTTTTTAAGCTGTTCCTGTCCTTCAGGGTCATGCACTTTTTTAGCTTGGAGGTTCTGACTCCTGCAAAGACCATTGTGTATATAAGCACATAGAGCATCTACTCAAGTGCATAGCTTTAAAATTCCCCAGGGTCAAAACAAGGGCATTCAATTGACCATGATCCACTTGAAGGATGGATTTTAATTTTCACTTTTATTCAGTAGAAATAGAACCTAAATTCCAATTGTACAGAAATACATTTAAAGACTTAATAAAAGTCTCCTTGCATGGAACACTGATACTTTGTCCTAGTGGAACGGAATGAATGTTACAGGTTTTTATGGTCTACCTGGTTTCAAGATTGCATGAAACCTCTGAGGTGTGAAAGAAAATGTATTTATTTTAATAACGGTCAAGAGGGGAAGGAATAAGTCAGATAGCACAGAAAGATGTGGCCCCAAGACAGAGTGGTGTAGATTCTGGAAATCTGAAATAAAGGCAGTAAATGCTGGAAATACTTAACCAGTCATGCATCTTCTCTGGAAAGGGAAACACAGTTAACATTTCAACGACTTTTCATCCAGATACACAAATAGTTCAAACTTTGTCTTCATTAGGCAGTATTCAATTCACACTTTTAAAATATTCCTTGTGATATTATGATACCAAAGACATTTGTTGCAGGATACCCAGTCTCTGAATTTATATAATAGCGACAGTATTTATAAGGCCAGTTCAGGTAGGTTTCTGCTCAATAGCAAAAATCGGATGTTGGTGCTTGGGATTTGGTGATTGTAATGCCTTCAAAAGTCAGACAGGGTAAGGCAGCTGATTTTGGAAATGATCATTGTTTCATATGTATGTGGCTGGAAAATTGCTTGTTGTTTATCAGTCCAAGCCAGTAAGTTGTCCAAGTTATGATGCGTGCCTCATTACCTAAACCTTGGTGAGCCCACTCAGGCACTTCATTGGAATTGCAAAACTATTGCAACATGGCCAGAAAAGGCCTCCTACTTTCTTTTCTCCCATCTGTGCAATTCATTTGATACACCAGATGGCCCTTCAGTCCCCAGACCACATGCCAACTATTAGTCCCATTTTCCCACTCTCTCCCCACACCCTTACAAATTATTCTCTTGGACGCACTACAACTCCTCCCTGCATGTTTTTAGAAATGTTTTTCTTTATGTCCCAAATTTTAAATATGCTCCCTTGCTCTGTAAACTACATGTTAATGAGGCAGCTTCCCTCTCCCTACTTTTCCCACACTACCAGCGCCAAAATGGTGGAGTTATAGACTGTGAAAAAGACTGTGGGATATAGATCATTTACACATATTGGGCAGATAAATGGTAGACAGAGTTCTACAATGATTCCCAGGGCACTACCGTTCTCAGTGAAGGCCCAGCACTGGTTTAATTTCCTAAAGTGGATGTACAGGGTATGAAGGGATATAAATCACATGCTGGCAGCAGAAATTTGTGTACCTTTGCATCATGTTCAGCATAGACACTGCAGACACTGAAGTTCCTGTACTGTGTTGTTCTATGTTCCATTCTCCTCTGAAGTCCTCTGAAGATTGCTCAATTATAAAATAATAATCTTGTTGTAGAAACATAGAAACATAGAAACATAGAAAATAGGTGCAGGAGTAGGCCATTCGGCCCTTCGAGCCTGCACCGCCATTCAATATGATCATGGCTGATCATCCAGCTCAGTAGCCTGTACCTGCCTTCTCTCCATACCCCCTGATCCCTTTAGCGAAAAGGGCCACATCTAACTCCCTCTTAAATATAGCCAATGAACTGGCCTCAACTACCTTCGGTGGCAGAGAATTCCACAGACTCACCACTCTCTGTGTGAAGAAATGTTTTCTCATCTCGGTCCTAAAAGACTTCCCCCTTATCCTTAAGCTGTGATCCCTGGTTCTGGACTCCCCCAACATCGGGAACAATCTTCCCGCATCTAGCCTCTCCAATCCCTTAAGAATTTTATATGTTTCTATAAGATCCCCCCTCAGTCTTCTAAATTCCAGCGAGTACAAGCCCAGTCTATCCAGTCTTTCCTCATATGCAAGTCCCGCCATCCCAGGGATTAATCTGGTGAACCTTCTCTGTACTCCCTCTAAGGCAAGAACGTCTTTCCTCAGGTTAGGAGACCAAAACTGTACACAATACTCCAGGAGCGGTCTCACCAAGGCCCTGTACAACTGCAGCAGAACCTCCCTGCTCCTAAACTCAAATCCTCTGGATTTCCTCTGGAAATTGCTTTGCATTGGCATTAAAATGGCTGTATGACCTGACGTGGGCAGTTTCCAAGGCGTACAATGCAACTGGTTGGTGGATCTGATTAACTATAGTGTTGGATATTACCTTTGAATAATACCTCAGAAATGCCCTTCAGTGAAAATGTATTTTTCAGGCAATGGCATGATTTCATATTTTTATTTTATTTTTATTTGTTCTCTAATGGCAGATGAGCATTGCTGGCCAGATCTGCATTTAACACCTAACCCTAATAAGGTGATGGTAACTTCCTTCCTTTAACCATTGCAAACACTGTGGTGAATGCCATTGAGTGCAGAGTTCTAAACTGCTCTGTTTCTGGTGGATTCTTAAATTATAACAGTGAAATAAATGTTTAAAAATAGTTGCAAATGAAATATTTACTCATTACCTTGCATCAGGAATTTCCTGTAAATCTCTAGAACAATACCATAATATCGTAGAATACGATATACGTAGAAAAGTTCTACAGCACAGAAAACGACAGTAATTCTGCTTACATCCTGTAAATGGTTTCCACCATTTTTGTGCCAAATATAATCCTGCTGACAAGTAGGAACTTTTAGGATATTTCCATTGTTGGATTCAAATACCACTGCTATATTACATTAATAGGCATCCAACTCTTTCGTAAAATCTGCCACCGTTTTCATAGCTCAAATAAAAATAATACATTTTGGTGTTACGTTCACACCTGAACCAACAACTGTCTAATTCTTTGTGGGGGATTAATGCACCTAATGACAACACTTTGGTTTAATAAAGCCTTATAAAGCAATTTTTAATATAAAAATAATCAAACAAAGAGTGAAATTGACCCAAAGAAGAAGTTCGATGAGAACTTGGTCAACAGAGATATTTTTAGGGAAGGGTGATAGACCGGCATGTTTTCATAATTCCAGAACCTATAAGCTAGACAGTTGAAGGGACACCCCTACATCACGTGGCAAAGTCAATAGTGGATGGATGAAAGCCCAGAACTTAAGAATTGCATCTCTGTCAATGGACTGGTTGGCTGAAGGATGTTCCAGCAATAGAAACAACAGAAATCTGAATATATAGCCTAGAATTTTAAACTTTGTGAGTTGATGAATCAGGTGCAATTTAGATCACTAGGAAAATGAGTGATTAAGGTGGTGCATGGGGGGATGGGAGCACCAGAGCCTTACTTAAACAGTTTGGAAGAGTGAATGATAGAAGGCTGAGACGGAGCCCGCGGCCGGGGCCAGGGTCAACGGAGCCTGCGGCCGGACTCTGGGTTAGCGCCGCAGGGTCGGCAGGTGTGGACCTGGCGGTGGTCGACGAGGAGGTCGGTGTGGTGGTTGTCGAGGTTGGTGGTCATTGTTGAGGGCATCGCCGATCAAGATCAGGCCTCGTGGGAACTGGAGGACCCCCGTGAAAGAGGGGGGCACTGTGAGGGGGGGGAAGAACAAAGGAGGACCTGACGTGGAAAGACCACCGTGAGGGGGAAGGGGAGGGGGAAGAACAAAGGTGGACCTAGAGCGAGGGGGAGGGGGGAAGAACAAAGGAGGACCTGGTGCGGGATACTTAGTAACTTTGTCAGCGCCCTTTATGTGGCGACTATTTGCATATCGTGGGTATGCAAGCAAAGAATTTCACTGTAATTTGTCACACGTAACAATAAAGTATTAATTCATAAAGTATTCATTTATTCATTCATTCATTCAAAATGGTGGAATCTAATGCTGATGAAACATGCTTCATGGTTTTACTGGCAGTTCACCTGAGGTGGGCTCAATAAGAGATATAAGGATGAATAAGAAAATATGGAGCTAGAAGCTCAGCATGCAGTTCAATAAATCTGTTCAATTCCTTTTCTCCAGAGATGCTGCTGCCCGACTGAGTTACTCCAGCTTTGTGTTGATCATTAACAAAATACCATTATGGCTCAAAGAAACCATGCCTGAAGGAGATTTTTATCAGGCCAGCATGTATTGACTATTCTAATTGCCCTGTGAATGACATGGTGAGATGCTTTCTTGAACTGCAACAGGCTCTCTGGTGAGCTGCTTTTACTGTTCTGTTGGGTTGAGAATTTGGGGACTTAGATGCAATGACAATGAAGGACTGTTGATATCTTTCCAATTCAGGTTGGTGTACAGCTTGAAGGGGAACATGTAGTTCCATGTTCTCCAACATTTCCTCAGTGTACTACCAGGTTATACTCAAAAGGTTAAACAAAACGAGGTGCTGAACAATTCTATTTTTCAAAAACTAATTGGTCCCTCTATGTGAACAAAGAGGGAAATACACGGTGTCAATATGCTATTACTCGCTGGAATTTAGAAGACTGAGGGGGGATCTTATAGAAACATATAAAATTCTTAAGGGGTTGGAGAGGCTAGATGCGGGAAGATTGTTCCCGATGTTGGGGGAGTCCAGAAACAGGGGTCACAGCTTAAGGATAAGGGGGAAGTCTTTTAGGACCGAGATGAGAAAACATTTCTTCACACAGAGAGTGGTGAGTCTGTGGAATTCTCTGCCACAGAGGGTAGTTGAGGCCAGTTCATTGGCTATATTTAAGAGGGAGTTAGATGTGGCCCTTTTTTCTAGGGGGATCAGGGGGTATGGAGAGAAGGCAGGTACGGGCTACTGAGCTGGATGATCAGCCATGATCATATTGAATGGCGGTGCAGGCTCGAAGGGCCGAATGGCCTACTCCTGCACCTATTTTCTATGTTTCTATGTTTCTATGATACTGGTGTTTCCATGTATTTTTCCTCCCTTTTCCCTTTTAGTGGTAGGTAAGAGGTTTGGGAGTAGCTTAGCTAAGTAGGTGCAGTAAGTAACACACATTCAACCAAAGTGCCCCAGGAGTGCAAGAAAGGATGACTTATCAATCAAGTGGGTTGCTTAATCTTTCATTGGACTGAACTTCCAGAGTATTATTGGAGCTACATTTATCAGGCAAGGGGCGAATACTTCATCACACGGACAACTCATACCTTAAAGACAATATAAAGCTATGTGGTGTGAAGAATTGAGTCACTCACTCCTGGATCTCCAGCTTTTATCTGCTCTTGTTGCCTCAGTGGTTTCAAGGCTGGTCCAGTTAAGTTGATCAATGGTGCTACTCAGAATGGAGATGGTGGAAAACTCAGTGACAATTAATATGAAAGTTAGGGTTAGATTTTCTCTTGTTGGCACTTTTGTTGGGGAAATGTTTCTTACCATCTATGTTCCCATGCCTGAATGTTCACATGGTTATGGTGCATGAAAGCAAGCATTGCTTCATTTGCTTGGCTGTCTGTTGTAAATAGAATAGACATTTGTACAATTATCAATGAGCATTCCCACTCCTGACCTTATGATGGAAAGAAGATGATTGATGAAGCAAATGGAAATGTTTGGTCCTAGGACACTTCCCTGAAGATTTTTTTGCAATGATATCCATGATGACTACACTCCAAACATGCTTAATTATCTTTGTTTGTTTGAGGTAAGATTCCAAATATTGCAGCGTTTTCTCCTTGATGTCTATTGATTTTATTCGATCAGAACTCATTGGTGTCACACTCAGTCAAATGTTGTCTCAATCTCACTTCTGCAATTCTGCTCTTTGGTCTGCGATTGCACCGATGCTCTGACAAGGTCTTTGGAGCATGGGAGGAAACCGGAGATGCTGGAGGAAATTCACGCAGGTCGCGGGGAGAACGTACAAATTCCGTACAGACATCGCACGTAATTAGGGTTGAATTCAGGTCTCTGGCACTGTAAGGCAGCAACTCTACCGTTGCACCACCATGCCGTTTGGGAAAAATCTAGCAGAAGAAAACCTTGGCTGTTAAAATTGGGCTGAAGGAATGTATGTTGAGGAACAGCATTATTTTCCTAATGTGGGAGTAGTCCACACAAGCAGTGCCATTGCATTTTTTTGCCTTTGAGCTCTGCAAGTGTTTTCAATCTCCTCGTTTACAAGTACATTTAGACTTGGAAGTCATTCATACTTTTTTGCATAACATACATTTTTTTTTTTCCCCAGCTGCATTTACACCATGAACCACAGAAAGTACAGTAATGTTAACAATGAATTGTGTGATTAATTGTGTCTGCATGAATGACTTCCTATTTCAACAAAACGGAAACATTTAGCACAGATTTCTGTCAGCAGCAATCACGTATTCCTACGTAGTGTAATTTGAAACATCTGAAAAGTTATTTTTGATCTTCTTCACTGTGAGCTATCTTCTAGGCAGTGAAATTACTGGTCCTGCCAACTGTACAAACTATGATCTCATTTGTGTTGTCTAGTCTTCCAAATTAAGAAAGAAAACTGGGCCACTTACAAACAATATATTTTAGTTAAGAAAGTTTGTGGAAAAAGTCTTTAAAAAAATTCCATACATGGACAAAAATAGTTTGCTTAAAATTTGAACCAGAATATGGGCATAGGATCCGAATATCTTTAATGTGGTCAGTTGCATTGTGCTTACCAGCAGCTGGTGCTCCCATCGAGAAATGTCGGCCAATTCACATTCCAGGCCCAGGATGTCGTGGACTTCCACAAGTGCATTTGAAATGCGGAAGCCTGAAACATGCTCAAGGGCAGATGCTCGTCTTCCGCTCCTTCACATCAGTACTTGTGGTCCTGATTGCATGAGAAGGTGTCTAAAGGCTGAGATCTTCACCTACACTGCAGAAGCAGAGGCCATCCATTGTCTGAGGAGTCACTGAGAGGATCCATGCCAAGAGGTGGAAGAAGTTTCAGTGTCAGTTTAGTTTATTGTCATGTGTACCGAGGTACAGTGAAAAGCTTGTGTTGCCGTGCTAACCAGCCAGCGGAAATACAATACATGATTACAATCGAGCCACTCACAGTGTACAGATACATAAATAAGGGAATAACGTTTAGTGCAAGGTAAAGCCAATAAAGTCTGATCCAAGACAGTCCGAGGGTCCCTGATGTGGTAGATAGTAGTGTAGGACTGCTCTCTGGTTGTGGTAGTATAGTTCAGTTGCCTAATAACAGCTGGGAAGAAACTCCCAGAAGAATAGTTATTGACTTACTCTCCTTATTCATTCACAGAATGTGTGGACTGATATCAGCATTGAATGAACATCGGTAATTGCATTTGGGAAAACTTATGAGGTGTGATCTCTCAGAACTGGTGTAGTGTCTGTGGTGAACGTGCACCTACTCTGTTGAAAGGTGGTGAGTTCCAGAAATTTGCTGTATCATCAAAGTAGTAATGGATAACATTTAATGTTAGCATGACTTATGACTTGGAGGCAAGTTCACGGGTAAAGATTTGATTTTTGCCTTGGGTCTCGTGATTGGTAGAGGTTGCAGGTGCTGTCAATGAAGTCTTAACATGGTGCATCCACCACCATTTCCTACATGCTTATATCCTATGTTATATATACCAGTGATGAAGCTGTTTTATATACACAGTATGTAGCATCTATATAGTATATCAGCATGTATAAAATGCTTATTTTAAGGCGGTAGATAAGCATTTTTACATTCTTATATACCATATAGATGCTATACATCTATATGTATACCAGTGATGGAGCAAAGCTGTTGGAAGGATGCAATACTCAGGGAGGTGTAAAGGTGCCAATGAAGTGAATGCCTCTACTTGGATGAACGCAATTGTTCTACCAGTATTGTTTAATCTGTATCATCCATGAAACTGGAGAATATTTCACTATAGTCCTGACTTACCTTGTAGACAGCAGGAATGATATGGGGGTATGGATTGTGGATGAAAAAGTCTTGGTCCTTGGTAGCAGAGTACCCAGGTTCTAATTCAAGTACCACGGTAGTTATGAGGCAGATCACTTTTTGTTCAATGGCAAATCTAGAATAAGGATATTGGAGATGAACACAAAGTGCTGGAGTAACTCAGCGGCAGCATCTCCGGAGAAAAAGGATAGGTGACCTTTCGGGTCACACTGACTGGAGACTGGAATAAGGGCTCTGACCCGAAAAATCACCTATTCTTTTTCTCCAGAGATACTGCCTGACCCATTGAGATACTCCAGCATTTTGTGTCTATCTTTGGTATAAACCTGCATCTTTGTTTCTACTGTCATAACAATATTGGATTTCTGTTATGGTGAAGCTGCTGTAGAATATTTAATATTTTGATAATTAATGACCTTGTATGCCTGTCAACCTTTTGCAGATTGTGTCATGTGACTGACTACTCTCTGTATTGTAATAATATTTTAAACAAAAGTTTCAGAGGAACCGACGTGGAGCTCTTGAATAAACTGCACACATTTCTAATGTTTAATTCTGAACATTCTGCAATGGACATCAGTAGGGGTTTAGCAAGCAGCTGAGCACACATACCCTTAGCAGCTGTGGAATGTCAACAATATATTAATTCCTAGGGTACAAGTCCCTCTTGTCAGCATGAGCCTGAATGTGACATGTTGGAACATCCTCATTACCTGAGCCTGCTGAATTTCCTTAGGCTTCTGACTGGAACAAAATGGTAATTAGACTTGACCAGAGAGGGCCTCACATCATTCACAAATTCATAAATGACAGGAGCGGAATTAGGCCAATCAGCCCATCAAGTCTATTCCACCATTCAATCATAGCTGATCTATCTCTCCCACAGCCTTCTGTGGCAATGACTTCCATAAAAAATCACCACCCTCTGACTAACTCATTGCATCCTTCCTTCCTTCCTCCTCCTCCTTCTGCTGACAAAGGCCGTGTCCAATTTGTGGTGACATTTTGGAACAATCCAACACAAAGTACAAGCTCCTTCCACATCATACTGGAGCTTGCTTCTAGTAATTAACTATAAAAATTATTATTTTGATCTTTCAAGTTAATAAAATTATTTTATAGACTCTTTTGTGAATTAAATTCATTGAACAAGTCTGCCCTTTCAAGTCAATGTTTTATTAGCATCCTGCTGAGTTTGGAAAATAACTTATTACTGACTTAATAGCCAGTAATTTGCCTCAAGCAGGATGGGCTCTTTAAAAGCACTTCAAAAGAATACTTTTAATGCAAATTAATATATTTTAATAAATTAAAACAAATTAAAACATTACCCTAAATCAATTATTTAAATTAGATTAATAACTCTGAATATTGTGAAGTAAATGGAGTACAGTTTAAAAGTGGTGTTACATCACAGTTTAAAAATTGTGTTGTATCTGTGATGAAAAAAAACAAGCTGCTGAAGCCAAAAGGATGGTCAATATTTCAAGTTATGACCTTGCATCAGGATTTCCAACAATTTGCTACAGGTGCCAGCAGCTGCAGTCTCTTATGTCTCCATCTCATATCTGTGATGATAGTTTTGCTCAAAAAGTATAACCAAAAAAGAATGCAGTTTGGTTTTTGAAACATCGGTTTCAAACATGGGAAACATAGTACGGGTGTCAGGGGTTATGGGAAGAAGACGGGAGAATGTGGTTGAGGAGGAAAGATAGATCAGCCATGATTGAATGGCGGGGTAGACGTGATGTGCCAAATGGTCTAATTCTGCTTCTAGAACTTATGAATTTATGGTGGGGTTACAAGCAGGTGAGATTTCTGTACAACAGTAAAGTTTTATTAAAATGCCTACAGATGAACTTTCCCAATAAAAGAGGCCGAAAATTTCCAACAACAATAATCGAATGTATTGACAGATAAAAGAGATAATACAGGAATGTATTATTTATTTCAGAAAATGATCATAGCTTAGTTAGACAATTCCACGATATCCCAATCAGCAAGAATGCAAATCATACAGTAATTAACCCATTAGTCATAGCAAAATAAACCCAAAGTGCTGGAGTAACTCAATGGCCCAGGTAGCATCCCTGCAGGTGACACCTCGGGTCAGGAACCTTCTCCAGACAGTCTGGGAAAGGGCCCCAACCTCACGCGTTGTCTGTCCATGTCGGGGGATCCCGCCTGGCTTGCTGGGTTATGCCAGCACTTTGTGCCCTTTTATGAAAACCAACGTCTGCAGTTCCTTGTGTCTCCAGTTATAGGGAAAAGTTGGTGGATTAATTGGCCGTTGCAAATTGCACTGTGTACATGTGCGTGGTAGAATCTGGAAGAACTGAAGAGAATGTTGCTGCAATAAAAGGTGGGATAATGAAGGATTCATGTAAATGGGTGCTTGATGGCTAGCGTGGACTCAATGGGCTGAAGACCCTGTTTAAGTGCTGCATGATTCTATGGCTCTATGAGAGCATGATCACAAAAATAGACATGAGGAGAAAAATGCTTGCCTGTTTTGGACAATTAAATGCCTGATCATGGATTGTGTGCTGCCAATTACATGATTACAAAGAAAAATGCCTAGTTTGTGAATGCCAGGGATCAAAAAAAGAGTCCACTATGAAGAAGTTCTGCAGTGTCTGCTCTTCCTTGTCTCTCCTCATGCACACATCTGTATATGCCAGGAGTTTAAAGGTCATATTATTGCAGTTAATTAATGAACTGCATTTTCTCTGCTGGTTTGGTGGGGTTTGAACTCATGTCACTGAATCTTTAGTGATGGCCTCTCAAGGACCAGGTTCAGTAACTTTACGTTTATTCTCAACAAGTCGGTGAATAATGCACAAATGATACAAATAGAGGTTGTTGTGCCATTACTTTCATGGCTATATTACTGCAGGACACATGCTGGTGGTAATTAGAAAGTGACTTCTTCAAACTATTCCTTGCTGAAGTCTCTGGCCATGTTGGGAAAGGTTTTTGCGGTATGCCGCCTGGTGCTTGGTGACCACAACTCCTCCAGTGGTAGCCTATTGCCTGCCTGTGTTGGGGTGTAGACTGCAGTCACAATAATTCCCATTGGGATGTAGAAGGGACTGCGCTCAATGTTTAATGTTCCAGGTCCAGGGACCAGGAATTGGACAACACCATTACATCTGAGCATCACAAAGAGTTTACCATGAGGGGATGCTGGATGGATGAGTCTGGAGAGCTTGGGATAACCCGTCTCTGTGAAATAGAGTACACAGCATTCTGTCATGAATATTTGGTAGAGCAATCTTGCCCTTTGGTCCTCAATCTTGTTTTCTAGGCACTATTCATTAGTTAATAGGGTACAAAGGAGAGGAGGTACTCGACCCCAATGCTTCAATATCCCTGATGACCACATTTCCGGGCACAATGGAGGCCCCCTCATTGCTTCCAGGCATGGATTTCCCTGCTGTTGAGGATACCCCTGTCATAGGGAACTCTGTTGCCATCGAGATTTCATTGCAATAGCCCTAATCCATTTAAATGGGCGAGCAACCTGTTTACAGCAGCACTATTTTCTGCTGATTCATTAACGTATTCTGCTGCTTGCAACAAATGGCACCACATGCTAACACCTTTTTTTTCCGAATAATTAGAATACCTAGAATAAATGCTTTCTTGGTAAAAGTGGTACCGCCAAGATTTGGTGTATAATTATATCCATAATAATACACTGTGACTTATCATTGAAAGCATTATTTGTTATTTGTGAGGAATGTACAGCATTTATGGTAAAACACATTTTTGCTTTCAAACTACATACCTGCCATATAATTATCATCTATCCGAATTTTCTGACATCTATCACACATACTCGACATGAATAAATGCGAACATCTTTCTTAAATATTTCCAACAAATCTCAGCTTATAATCAGCTCAGCAACCTTCAATATATTGCCTTGCATTATGTTGTCATAATAATTAGTTTTGTAACAATTTACAATACCTTAGTGAAACCTGTAGGGTGATCAAAACCATAGTTTACACAAAGAATGAGCTGAGCTCAGAACTAAAATGTGTCGATAAATGGAGATTTTATGCTGAGCCTGCATTCTTCAGAAAGTTTGAAAACAAACATCAGTAAACATTGCTCTGCTGGATGTGGCGCATCCAAAATGGGTTACAATTAATTAGGTTAATTGTACGATCCCAAAGTACTGTACTTGATTTGATGGTTTATGCAGGGTTAAAATCCGAACATAATCCAGTCTCAAAAGAACATCCACTGTTTTGATAAAAAAGAAGTTTGAGGCATCAGTGCCATATGTTCATCATTAGCCATGTATAAAACAGAGGCTATATCAGAATGAAAGCTGGAATCTGAGTAAAGATATGTTAAGATTTGAAAGGAAGAGGAAATCAGCCATTTTCGTTGAATTTGGAAATCATATGCCTATTAGAATGTATTTTAATAACAGATTTAAACAGGGTCTTTTTTATATCTATGCATTAGTTAGATACCTGTTTCCTTTAGGTGAATGGCTAAAGTCATTGGATCCAGGCTGCCGTTTTGTTAAGAAGCGTGAGGCCATGCATTGGAAGCAAACAGAGATCCTGTGTATGCAATGGGAGGAGGAGTGTCTGGAGAGGCCAGTTGTGGAAGGTAGGCCATTAATCAGACGTGATCTCACTGAATAGTAAAACAGGCTTGAGAGCTTTCTGGGACCCTTATCATGGCAGAAGTTGAAATATTTGGCCATTAAACAACAGATTCTTTTGAACTAATCAAGAGAAATAACCTGCATTCTATAAGGTATCATGACTGAGGGGGGATCTTATTGAAACATATAAAATTCTTAAGGGGTTGGAGAGGCTAGATGCGGGAAGATTGTTCCCGATGATGGGGAAGTCCAGCACCAGGGGTCACAGCTTAAGGATAAGGGGGAAGTCTTTTAGGACCGAGATGAGAAAACATTTCTTCACACAGAGAGTGGTGAGTCTGTGGAATTCTCTGCCACAGAAGGTAGTTGAGGCCAGTTCATTGGCTATATTTAAGAGGGAGTTAGATGTGGCCCTTGTGGCTAAAGGGATCAGGGGGTATGGAGAGAAGGCAGGTACAGGTTACTGAGCTGGATGATCAGCCATGATCATATTGAATGGCGGTGCTGGCTTGAAGGGCCGAATGGCCTACTCCTGCACCTATTTTCTATGTTTCTATGTTTCTATGACAATAAGGGGAAACGATTCACTTTTACACTAACTATGCCTGTGCCGTTTCTCCATTCTGCTTGCTTCACAACCGCACCCTTAATTTTTGTTGCACAACTCTACAAAATGATTTTTGGTGACATCAGCCACTAAATATCTAATATGTTTCAACATGAGACTGTGGAATTTTAACTGTAACTTTTTAAATAAACTTGTGCATTACAATAACAAACGAAGGAATGCAATTGAATCCTTTCAACATTGGTCTGTTTAAAACAATCCAAAACAGTTGGTTATTAATGGAAGTTGGCAATGATATCATAGTAATTAAAAGTAGCTGGTATCTTGAGGTTAAGATCAGTGCACATATTCGGCTGAATATATGGGACAGGATTTTTCAAGAGTCAATTATGATCTGTCATCAATATTTTGTTTAATAATCAAGATGACTTCATTTTTTCTGGTACTACAGTATGGTTACTGCATGGAAGGAGCTAATTGAGTGAGTTGAATCCATATTATTATTGGCAATGCAGTTATTCCCATCTCATATTACCTTATGGCATAACCTGATTAGTGCGGGTGTCAGGGGTTATGGGGAGAAGGAAGGAGAATGGGGTTGAGAGGGAAAGTGATCAGCTATGATTGAATGACGGAGTAGGCCTGATGGGTTGACCGGCCTAATTCTGCTCCTATCACTAATGAACCTATGGATTTATGACATCGTCCTCTGGTCTTCACCACTCAACCAATGGTATCAGTTTCTCTTTATCTATTCTGAATATAATGATTTTAAATACCTCTGTCAAATCCTCTCACAACTTTCTCTTTTTCCAAGGAGAACCAACTTCAATATACATTTGTGAATGAAGTACCTTATCTGTGCCCCCTCTAAAGCTCTTACAACTTTCCTGAAGCATGCATCCAGCACTAGTCAGTAATCCATTTATGATTGAACTGGTATCTTTTAAAGATTCATCATGATTTCCTTGCTCTTGTACTCCATGCACCTGGTTATAAAGCTCAGGATCCTGTAACACTTTCTCAGGTGCCCTGCCCTGCCACTATCGATTAATTATTTAAGTCTACTCCAGCCATCACTATTTGTGTACCCCTTTTAACTTTCATTCCTTTCAGCTTTTCATTCTCCCTGCCTGAATGTAACAATATATTATATTTCATCTTTCACCATTCTTCCTTTTGCACCAGCCTATATTTATCTCCTTAAAATGGTTACTATACTTCTTTCTGTTCATCATGCCTCCAAGTATTGTGTCATCAGCACATTTAGAAATGCCCTGCACACTCAAGTCTGAGTCATTAATGTATATTCAGAAAAGCTGTGTGGCTCATGCAGATCCCTGGGGAACTTCACTGATAAATAATCCTTCAACACTGCTCTCTGTTTTCCGTTACTGAGACAATTTTTTATCCATGCTAGTACAGCTAATTAATTCCATAGCCTTTAACCTTGAAAGCAAGCAAATAGCATTGTCTTAGCATGGCACCTTGTTAAATTCATTTTGGAAGTCCACATATATCACATCACCATCATCTCTGTTACTTCCTTAAAGCAATCTATCAGCTTCGGTAGACATGATGCGCCGTGATCAAGTTTATACTGACTTTTTTCTAGCCAATCCATTGGAACTGTCAGACAACCAAGCTTAAACTGACTGGTCTGTTTATCTTTACATTTTTCCAGTCTTAAGACACCTCTGCTGAATCTATAGATGTTTGAAAGATTGTGTCTAGGGCCTCTGCAATTTCCTCCCTTATTTATCTCAGCAACCAAGGATGTGGCCATCTGGACCGGGGGAATTATTCGCTCTAAGTGTAGCAAGCCTTTCTACACCTCTTCAACAATTTTAATCAATCCAGAAGACCAACTTCATGTGTAGGACGGAACTGCAGATGCTGGTATACACCGAAGATAGACACAAAATGCTGGCGTCTCAGTCAGTCCGAAGAAGGGTCTCAACCCGAAATGTCACCCATTCGTCATTTATTGAGTCAACAGCAGCATTTTCTTCTGCAGTGAAGAGTGTTCTGAGGTATTATTTTAGTATCTCAGTTACGTCCTCTGCCACAATGCGTAGATCTCTTTCTTTTTGTCTCCGGTCAACATCCATTGCCTACAAAATATTTTTGGATGTTTTTTGCTGCCAGATTTTGCCTGACCCGCTGTGTTACCCCAGCATTTTTTGGGCATCTTCAACCTATCCTTGATGTTTGATAGCATTACAATCACTGTCCACACTCATCAACGTACTGGAAGTCTCCTTTGACCAGAAACCCTGGATCATCCATATAAAGTCCATGGCTACAGAACCATGTCAGAGATTGAGTATTATCCTATGATGAGTGATTTCCCTTCCCACACCACAGTCATTGCACCATGCACGAGATAAAAGTCAGGAAAATAAATCTATATCTTCCAACTGAATGTCCCAGCAACACTCGGTGTCATGAAAGAAAAAGCAGCCCACTTCATTGACTATCCATTCATCGTCTGCTCAACATTCATTTCAGTCGGTACCGCTTGTACCATCCACAAAATGTTCTAGTCTAACAGCATCCCCTCAGATTCATGCCCTCCATCAAGAAAAACAAGGACAGCATGTTCCTCTACAAATTTCACTTTACATTGCCATGGAAATGTATTGCCGACCCCTCCTTGATATTCAGCATAAACCTTGGACCTCCCTAGATAATAGCAGCAGAAGAGAACTCTCACCAATAAGGCTGCTCACCACCAGCTCTCAAGGGCAAGTAAAGATGGGCAATAAATGCTCACCTACCCCATGATGCCTTCATCCCGCAAGATGGAATAACAAAACCTAAAACTTTTGCTGTTTTTGACTGACAATTTTTTTTATATTCGTGGCTTAAAACCAGAAAAGCCACATGCACATCTGTGATTCACCATTGACCGCTAGTATGCTATTTTTAGTACAGCGCAAATATTGATACTCTTATTTTAACAGTACCTTCCTTCTTCTCCAGGATGTGTTTAAGATTTTAAAAAGGCATGTGGAGATTCTGTGTATATTTATATTTTCTCCTTCATAAACAAATCGAGAGAGGGAGGCCAACAAATACAAAAGTGTTTTGCTGCGGGTTGAAGCTGCCATTTACAAGATAAAGATTAGCCACAGTAGGTGCATTGCAATATTTTTATTTTTATGATTATAAAAACAAGCATTTTAATCACATAATAAGGTAACAATTTTAATTTAATGCTGGATTTAGTCTATGGATTTGCCAAAATAAAAACCGTTGAATCATGCTTAGAATATTTTTTTTCTGTCATTGCAGTTAATACACCAAACCTCTCAGGAACAGAGCTTCAAAATGCAAATAGTAATGCCCATGTCGGGTTGTGTCATGAGTTTGGTTGGATTCCCTAAACAGTAATCTACAATATCAGAAATTATAGCGCCCAACAGATTTAATTGTTAATATCAATCTAAACATCTAACAGAAAAAAGCAAATCCTGACACCTAGACAACTTTCATTGATGTGAATCAAATTAATATTGGTTTTATTTAAGATCCAGGAATGTGTTTACAACATTCCAAGACAGTTTGTTACTCTGTATAATTTACCAGAAGTTTAAAAGGGATCTTTTCATCACTCCAAATTAGTGAAGGTCTGGCAAAATGACAAAGAGTAATCCGCTTACTCACATTTCCATGGGTTCCTTCAAATCCAAAATGACAAACAAATACATCCAGTAAAATCAGAGCACCCCAAACTTTTGAAGCTAGAATTGAAGTTAAACAGTTTGTAGTTTTAAATAGGCTATTTGTTAATTTGTTATTTTTTAATCAAATATCCATAAAATTTTAAATCGATAGAATTAATAAACAATATTAATTTGAATATTGACCATTATTTTTATGAAGAATTATCTGAGAAAGTCACTCTTCATATTTTTTGAAATGATTAAATATATTTAAAATAATGAGTTTTTTATACGTTGGCCGATGAAAACAGAAAAATAAACAATTTGAGTAAACAGATATGATGCCGCAAAGAAAGTTGTAATACAGACATGGCAATACATGGATCCAAATTTAGTTTGATGGTTGGGATTTCTTGATTAGGATTGGCATCAAAAGCCATGGGGACAAGGCAGGAGAATGGGATTGATTGAATGGCAGTGTAGACACGATGGGCCGATTGGCCTAATTCTGCTGCGATGTCTTATGGTCTAATGGAATCATTGGAAGATTGGGACTTTGGTGTAAGAAACACAATCCCAAAAGTTGGTCAAATGAACAGACAAGAATATTCATTGCAAATAAGTCGTCATCTTATCAACTTCTAAGATAATATAAATGCACTTTGGGATGAAAAGAAACAAGGAATAGAAAATAAACATTCAAGTCAAGTCATGTCCAGTTTATTATCAAATGCACATATACAGTGAGGTACACGTACAATGAAAATCCTTCAATAGAAAGTCTGAGAATAAAAGTATGAAATATGTTTTTCTCCTAAGTATGTGTGCAGGTTCGGAAGGTCATAATAAAGACAATAAAATGTTGGAGTTTATGAATAGGGAATAGAAAGTGATGGTAAAAACTTAATTGTAAAACTGCACAAAATATTAGTAAGACCACAGTAAGACCACAGTTAGTGCAATATTTTCACTGACTATGAAAAGAACATTAAAGTCATAGGTAGAATTTATCATGCATACAACCGAATGTTTTGAAGAAACATAAATTGCCCGCTACTGCCGGTACACCTGCTGCATCCCAAATGCAATGCAGAGAATGTTCACACCCAACTTAACTTTGCTTTAGGTATTTTTATTTAGGTAAATACAGTGCTCATACATGCCTCACCTTGTGCATGCACAGAAAACTATGTGGAACAATTTTGCCAAAAAGAAACAGCATCCAGTGGAATTCATCTGTTACGTCAGAAATGAATGTAATCTGGCTAACAATATTGAGCAAGAGCGATGTGAATGTCATCACTTTCCAATGTCCATTCAGGTGAAACACAGCACAGGAAGACTGCCTCATATGCTCCACATTAACCATCCATCACCCATTGATATTAATTCTACGTTGATTAAATATTAATCTCACCACATTCACATCCACTGTCCCCAGATTCTACCTCTCACCTACACATGAGAGGTAGTTTACTTTGACCAATTAACCTGCCAATCCGTACATCTTTGGAATTTTGGCAGGAAATCAGAGTACCTGAAGGAAACCCATGCAATCAAAGGGAGACACAAGGAACTGCAGATGTTGGAATCTTAAGCAAAACACAAAGTGCCAGAGGAACTTTGGACAACAGAGGACAGCATCTGTGGAGGGAAATGTTTCAGGTCGAGATACTTCTTCAAACTGATGGAGTGTGGAGAGAAAAATGGAAATGAGGGATAGGGGCAGGATAGAGCATGGCAAGAGATAAGCAGATAAAAGGGAAATGAGGATCTCGGTGATGGGAGATGACTGTACGAATGAGTACAGGAACGGGGAGATGGAGGGCGTGGAAGGTAGTGGGAAAAATAGGTGTGCTCGCGGGTGGGGGAAAAGGTGATGTTTGCAGGAAAGAGAGAGAGGATGGCGGTATTGCCCGAAATTGGAGAATTCAATGTAGTACTGTTGGTTGTAAGCTACCCAAGTGGAATATGAGGTCCTGTTCCTCCAGTTTGCATGTGGCCTCACTCTAGCAATGTAGGAGGCCAAGGACAGAGGTTGGCATGGGAATGGGAAAGGATGTGTGACCGGTTACAACTGGTTAGCAACCGTGAGATTAAGCAGGCCCTGGCAGACAGAATGCGTGTTCAGTGGAATAGTCACAATCTGTGCTTGGTTGATGTAAAGGAGGCCACATCGGGAGCACTGAAAACAGTAGATAAAGTTTGAAGAGGTGCAAGCCACAGGAACAATGTGTGAACTTCATGCAGACAGCACTCAAGGTCAATATCAAACTCAGGTCTCTGGTGAGGAAGCAGCTCTACTAGCTGTGCCACTGTGCCCCTAAAAGCCTGAGTAAACAAGTTTATCTGTGTTTGTGAAAACATATTAACACTAAAACATATTGACACTTCACTTTGGGAAGCACAGTGTCACAGCGGTAGAGTTGTTGCCTTACATCACCAGAGACCCAAGTTTGATCCTGACTACAGGTGCTGGCTGTATGGAGTTTGTACGTTCTCCCTGTGACCGTGTGGGTTTTCTCTGGGTGCTCTGGTTTCCTCCCACACTCCAAAGATGTACAGGTATGTAGATTCATTGGCTTTGGGAAAATTGTAAATTGCCCCTAGTGTGTAGGATAGTACTAGTACGGGGTGATCGCTGGTAAATGCAGACTCGGTGGACCAAAGGGCCTGTTTCCATGCTGTATCTCTAAAGTCTAAAACTGATAACAGAAGACAATGGGTTGACGAGGTCATGAAGATCTGCATTAATTATGAAAGGCCTGAATAGAGTGAATATGGAAAGGATGTTTCCACTAGTGGCAGAATCAAGGACCAGAGGCCAAAGCCTTAAAATAAAAGGACATTCCTTTAGAAAGGAGATGAGGAGGAATTTCTTCAATCAGAGGGTGGTGAATCAGTTGAATTCATTGCCACAGACGGCTGAGGAGGCCAAGTCAATGGATATTTTTAAGGTGGAGATTGACAGATTCTTGAGAAGTAAGGGTGTCATTGGTTTTGGGGAGAAGGCAGGAGAATGGGGTTGAGAGGGTAAGATAGATCAGCCCATGATTGAATGGCGTAGTAGAATTGAATGGGCCGAATGGCCTAATTCTTTTCCAAGAACACATGAACAGTTATGAATGGTATAAGTCTATGGATTGACCACAGAATCATGACCAACAAGCAGACTTAGTCCTCATTAAACCTAAGCTGGCCAGTGGTTGAGACCACAGTCAGAAAATGAAACCTAACATTGTCAGTCCAATCCAATGGACCTACTCAACAGAACTAACCAAAGTGTAAAAGGACACAAAGTGTTGGAGTAACTCTGCGGGTCAAGCAACATTTGTGGAGAACATGGATACGTAACATTTTGGGTCGGGACCATCCTTCTACTTCTTCCTACAAATCAAAGTATGCTGCTTGAACTTGATATTATTTGCCCATTATCAGTAGACAGATATTGTAGCATTAAATCATATACCAGCCAATAAAGTAACTGCAGTCTATGTGGCAGTACATTAATTCAGTGAGTGTCAGCGCAGTCAGATTTAGTAGGGAGTAAATTTTACCTATGCCCCATTATAACAGAATGCTTAATATGTTATAACTACGGTCATTTCGGTAGTTTTAGGTTATGATGGAATGTAGTTAAAATCTCTATGACTGTGGAAAGGCTTTCATAAGTAATAAATGTTCTGCTTGGTAATGGGCATTACTTCAAAACCCTCACACAGATTTAAGAGGAATTTATTCCGATAGAAATTTGGCAGATCCTGGAAAGCATTGCCATAGCAAGTGAATGAGTCAGATTTATTTTTCCGATGTTAATTTGACAATTAAACACTTTTAACTTGGCTCTTAGAGTCATACAGCATGGAAACAGGCCCTTTAGCACAACTTGCCCACGCCGACTAAGATACCCATCCACCTGCCCGCGTTCAGTCCTTATCTCTTTAAAACTGTTCCATCCATGTATCTATCAAAATGTCATTTAAATGTCGTTATACATGTATACCCCTATTTGATTACATTTGAAGAAGAAAAAATGGAAACAGGCCCTTTGGCCCAACTTGCCCATGCTGAACAAGATGCTCCATCTACACTAGTTCCACCTGCCCGCATTTGGTCCATATCCTTTTAAACCTTTCCTATCCAGGTACCTGTCGAAATGTCTATTAAATGTCCTTATACGTGCATACTCCTATTTGATTATGTTTCAAGTAGAGTGGAGTGAGTATAGCAGTAGGATTAGTTTGTGTTGCTCCCTGGAAAACTGAAACAGATCTGGGGGGTAAAGTGCTAGCCTGTTATTGCATCATTTCATCATTCAATCCGAATATCTGGTGAAATGTTATAAATCCGATTAAATGCATAAATAAAATATACTGGATATTATCTCAAAACGACTAGTATTTATATAGTTCAATTAATATTATATAATGTCACAAAATACTGTAGAGGATCATTATCAAGTGAAGTTATCACATAAAGATGGAAGCATTTCAAAGGTCGTGAGAGAAGCTTTAATGTAGTGGAGTTTAAAAAGGGGAATTCCAGAGCTTAGGATAAAGTACGTGAGGCACAGCAGCCAAGAGTCAAACAATTATAACTGGTCATGCACAACAGGCAAGAGGTGAAGGAGAGCAGGTACATTTATGATTCATGTTCAAGGTTTCTGTGACCAGATTTGATAATCAGCTAATGTAAAAAAATCACCATTGCTTGTGAGCAAGCAAAATTAATCAAGAACACATATTGTGCATTGTTCTTAAAATATTGTTTAAAAAAGCAACTAACATACATCCTAAAGATGTCCAAAGTTATTCTCACACACGTATTGTGCTGCAAAATTCATTGCTGAACTTTTTCACAATTTCTCTGAGTTGACAAATGTGTTAAAATAAGTTTGTATAGCTTATTGTAGAAACAGGGAACATCCTGAAGAGGGAGGGCGAGCAGCCGGAGGTAGTTGTGCATGTGGGCACAAACGATGTCGGGAAGAAGAAGAAAGAGGTTCCGCAGCGTGAGTTTAGAGAGTTAGGAAGAAGGCTGAAAAGCAGGACTTCTAGGGTGGTTATCTCTGGATTGCTTCCAGTACTTCGTGCTGGTGAGGGCAGGAACAGGGAGATAGGGAATCTGAATGTGTGGCTGAGGGGCTGGTGCAGGGAGCAGGGATTTAGATTTATAGACCACTGGGATCTCTTCTGGGGTAGGGGTGACCTGTACAAAAGGGACGGGTTACGTCTTAACTGGAGGGGGGCCCAACATTCTGGCAGGCAGGTTTGCTGGTGCTACACTGGTGGGTTTAAATTAAATAGCAGGGGGGAGGGGTTGACAAATTGGGAGTAGAAGGATGAAGTTAAAGGGGAAGAGAGTACAGGAAAAGTCACGAAAGACACCCGGATTAATGGGACGGAAAGTTCAAGAAGGGATAAGAGAGTAAGGTCAGGTGAAATAGGAATCTGTGTAAGAGGGGGGTGAATACCGAATTAAAAGTGTTAGAAAATGAATGCGTGAAGACTAAGAAATAAAGTGGATGAGCTTGAGGCTCAGTTAGAAAATGATAAGTATGATGTTGTGGGAATTACAGAGACATGGCTGCAAGAGGATCGGAGCTGGGAACTGAATATTCAGGGGTATACGTCCTATCGAAAAGACAGCCAGGTGGGCAGAGGGGGTGGGGTGGCTCTGTTGGTAAGGAATGATATTCAGTCCCTTGCGAGGGGCGACATGCAATCAGAAGTTGTAGAGTTATGTGGATAGAATTGAGAAATTGTAAGGGTAAAAAGACCCGAATGGGATTTATCTACAGGCCCCCAAACAGTACCCTGGAGATAGAGTGCAAGTTGCATCAGGAGTTCAAATTGGCATGTAACAAAGGTAATGCTACGGTGGTTATGGGAGATTTCAACGTGCAGGTAGACTGGGAAAATCAGGTTGGTACGGGACCCAAAGAAAGGGAGTTTGTAGAGTGCCTCCGAAATGGATTATTCGAGCAGTTTTTACTGGAGCCTACCAGGGAGACGGCAATCCTGGATTTAGTGTTGTGTAATGAACAGGATTTGATAAGGGAACTCAAGGTAAAAAAAACCATTAGGAGGTAGTGACCATAATATGACGTGTTTTAATCTGCAATTTGAGAGGGAAATCGGAAGTGTCAGTATTGCAGTTGAACAAAGGGGACTTTGGTGGCATGAGAGAGGAGCTGGCTAAGTTGACTGGAAAGGGACCCTAGCAGGGATGACGGTGGAACAGCAATGGCAGGTGTTTCTGGGAATAATCCAAAAGAAGCAGGATAATTTCATTCCAAAGAGAAAGAAAGATTCTAAGGGGAATAAGAGGCGACCGTGGCTGACAAGGGAAGTCAAGGACAGTATAAAAATAAAAGAGAAGATGTATAACATAGCAAAGATGAGCGGGAAGCCAAAGGATTGGGAAACTTTTAAAGATCAACAGAAGGATTGTGTGCAGTTTTGGTCCCCTAATTTGAGGAAGTGCATTCTTGCTATTGAGGGAGTGCAGCGTAGGTTCACGAGGTTAATTCCCGGGATGGCAGACTGTCATATGATGAAAGAATGGAGCGACTGGGCTTGTATTCACTGGAATTTTGGATGAGAGGGGAGGGGATCTTTTAGAAACATTTTATTAAGGGATTGGACACGCAGGAAACATGGTCCCAATGTTGGGGGAGTCCAGAAACAGGGGCAATAAGGGGTTTAAGAATAAGGGGTACGCCATTTAGAACTGAGATGAGGAAAAACCTTTTCACACAGAGAGTTGTGAATTTGTGGAATTCTCTGCCTCAGAAGGCAGAGGAGGCTTATTCACTGGATGCATTCAAAAGAGAGTTAGATAGAGCTCTTAGGAGTAGCAGAATCAAGGGGTATGGAGAGAAGGCAGGAACGGGGTACTGATTGTGGATGATCAGCCATGATCACATTGAATGGTGGTGCTGGCTCAGAGGGCTGAAACTCCTACACCTATTGTCTATGTATCTATGGATCTAACTGCAGATGCTGGTTTACAAAAAAAAAAGACTCAAAGTGATGGAGTAACTCAGCAGATCAGGCAGCATCTCTGGATAATATGGATAGGTAATGTTTCAGATCGGGTCCCTTCTTAAGACTCTAAAGATTTCAGACTTCACTGTGAAGAACCTTCATTTGTTTTACCAGCACATTTAGTTAAACCAGTCATTTGCCAGTGTAGGAAACAATCTCCTCACCGTTTTTGCCTCCATGTGGTTTTGCAACAGGTGCTAAAGAATTGTAACCTACCACCATTGAAGTCATGAGATTTATAGATTTTGTTACTTATCTCCTTCTGTCTGCGAAACTTCATGAGAACATAATGACTAATCCCTTCTCAGTGGAATGGAATTTCAGCCTAACTGACTGGAACTATTCAGATTAGTTTGCCTGATTTTGAAGGTCTTGTGATCACCATTGTATATTGAAAACAGATGTGCCCTTGTGTTTTTAGTACCCAAAATATGTTCTTGTGTTTAAGGAAAGTTTGATTTTTTTTTTAAACTTGTCATGATATTTATAAACCACTCAAACAGGTATATTTGCTTTTAAGAGAATACCATGTTGGGGAATGTTTCCTCTAAGATCTTCCTGGATCTGCTAACAGATTAACCTGAAGATTGTCATTTCTAATGTGTGGCCTTCTGCTCAGCAATGGGCCAGTGCATGCATGTAATGTGACATAGATGGTTTTAATTGTTCTATGGGCCTGGAGGAAACTTGCAATCTTTGCACCATTTGTTGCGATCTCACTACATCTCTGATGTGATGGCTCTGCAGTCTTATCTGGAAGGAGCTTCTAGAACTTATTGCATACACAGCCACAGTACCACTTGGTTAATATCACAGACACCCAGGAGTGCCTATGAATAGATAGTGCCATATATGTTTAGTATGGTGGCCTATATAGTCATGCGGTGAGAGCACTACCCTAAAAAGGCAGCTAACATTATCAAAGATCAACTGATATTTTTAATCAGGTCATCAAGAATATTCATATTCATTTAAAAAAATCAAGCCTCTTTGTCTTCTTGTGCATCCCGCCATTTATCCCAAAATGTATTAAACCTTCAAATTAATTTCCTTGGCACATTGTCAACATCTCCATTACCCTTTAAGGCTCAATCTTACCCCTAAGTTGTTATTTTTGGCTTCTGCTTCCTGATAGTTGAAATGTTCTCCACTGTGAACAGATTTTTCCTGGACTAATATTTTTTCATTCAATTCAATTCATATCTTTGAAAGCTACTTAGATCACATCTTTTCAAAAAAGAAATACATTCAATTTCCTTAAATTTTCCTTGCTACTTAAATTCCTGATATCCAAATTATTGAAGTGATATTTTCAGCAGGACATTCTTAGTTCCAAGGATCACGGTGCAATGACATATTAATAACGTGAATTCATATTTACTTAAGAAGGTTAACTCCTCAAATTACAATGCTTAAATGTCTTGCCCTACTAATGATTTTCATGCTGTTTGTGAAAGAGATTTTTCATGCCAAGGAGTGGTGTTACTGTGAGCTCAGTTGAGGCCAGGGAATGTGATTTTAATCTGAGACTAATTCAACCTCTGGCAACGTATCAAGTCATGACAGTGCGTCTGGCCAAAGTATTTTTTTGTCTTCATGGAGCTGCACAAAAGAACACTAGAAATATCTTTCAGGAGTGGCTACTTCAGAATGTTGGATCTTCTGTAATATTATAGCTAGGGGTGAAAGTAGCTCAAAATTCATACAATTGTACTGAGCCATTTCTTTTAGTTTAAGTGATACAGCATGGAAACAGGCTCTTCAACCTGCTTAGTCCATGCTGACTATCGATCACCCATTCACACTATTTCTATGGTATCCCACTTTCTCATCCACTTCCAGCACACTAAGGGCGTTTTTTGCAGAGGCCAATCAATCTACAAACACCTCTGTCTTTGGGATGTAGGAGGAAACTGGAGCATCCAGAGGAAACCCTGCAGTCACAGGGAGAACATGCAAACTCCACACGGGCAGCACATGAGGTCAGTTTCGACCCTGGATCTCTAGCGCTGTCAGGCAGTAGCTCTGCTAGCTGAGCCACTGTGCCACCTCTTTTCCTTACTATTACATTCTACTGGCAAGGAACAGCTTACTTTCACCTCTCAAATATAATTTTAAGAAAATGACTGTACCAGAAATTCTTCCATATTCCATATTTAGAATATTTTGTGCTCGATGCAATACACACACCCCAGAGTATTTGATGGTGCCAAAGAAGAGATGGTCGAAAGCTTCAAGTTCCTAGGAATGAATATTGCTACCAATGTGTCCTGGACCAGCCACTTTGAAGCTATGGTGAAGAAAGCACACTAACGCCTCTACTTCCTTAGAATGCTTAGGAAGTTCAGCATGTCTCCAAGAAGCCTCACCGACCTCTACAGATGTGCCAAAGAAAGCATTTTATCGGGATGCATGCAGCCTGGTTTGGGGACAGCTTCATCCAAGACTGCAAGAAATTGCAAAGTTGTGGACATAGCCCAGACCATCACACAAACCAGCCTCCCTTCCATCGACTCTATCTACACTTCTCACTGCCTCGGCAAGGCCACCAGCATAATCAAGGACCAGTTTCACGCCGGTCACTCCCTCTTCTCCACTCACCCATCAGGCGGGAGATACATCCTATTTTGGGTCGGCACGGATCCCCAACAAAACCCAAGACAACTCATCTAACTACTCCGGGCCCGTGAGCCGCACCTTCAGGGAGGACCACAGGTGTCGATGGAAACGTTCCTCCAGCCCATTGGATTGTGGATGGTAATCTGTGGTGTGGGGCAGCTGCGTGTCCAGCAACCGGGCCATGGCAGACCAAAACACAGAGGTCTGACGAGATGTCCACCGGCACACCAAAACGGGCGATCCAGTGAGCAGCGAGGGCACGAGCACAAGTTGCGGCAGAGGTATCGGCGAGCGGGACAGCCTCTGACCATCGCGTGAACCCGTCTACAATGGTGAGAAGGTGGGTGACACCCCTGGTGGTAGCAGGCCCACGAGATCAACGTGGATATGGTCAAAGCGACGGCGCGGTAAAGCAAAATCCTGCAGGGGCGCCTTGATGTGACGTTGGACCTTAGATGTCTGGCAGGGAACGCAGGCCCTGGCCCAGTTGGCAACCTGCTTCCGCAACCCATGCCACATAAACTTTGTCGCTACCAGCGCCGTCGTTGCGTGGATGGAAGGGTGGACCAAACCATGGACGGAATCAAAAATCCGACGACGCCAAGATGCGGGGACGATGGGCCGAAGTTGGCCAGTAGAGATGTCACAAAGGACCGTGGTGCCAGCGGGTCCCAGTGGTGCATCCTCCAAGGACAGGCCGGAAATGGCAGTGCAGTAGGCATGCATCTCCTCATCTCCCTAGCAGCTGCTAGGGCCGAATAATCGATGCCCTGGGCTAAAATGAGGACGGCATTGATGGTAGTGCGGGACAACGCGTCGGTGACCTGACTGATTTTACCAGCAATGTGCTGGACACAGGTCGTGTACTCGGAGATGTAAGCCAAGTGATGCTGCTGCCGTGCAGACCAAGGATCGGAGAGCAAAAAACAAATGTGAGGGGCTTGTTGTCGGTAAAGGTCGTGAAAGGTCTGCCCTCAAGGAAATAACGGAAGTGGCGGACCGAAACGTGGTCGAAAACGCTGTATTTCTGTTCTGGAGGGCGTAGATGACGGCTGAAAAGAGCAAGTGGTTGCCAGCGACCATCGATCAGCTGTTCGAGTACTCCACCTACAGCCGTGTCAGATGTGTCCACAGTCAGGGCGTTCGGAGCCTCAGCCCGCGGATGGACCAGCATCGTTGCCTGTGCTAGCATCTCCTTTGCGCCGTTGAAAGCGGTTGTGGCCTCAGCATCTCACTCGAGGTCCCGCTGCTGGCTGGCCAGGAACTTGAACAATGGCCGCATAATCCTGGCAGCCGCTGGCATTAACCAATGGTAGAAGTTTGCCATGCCAACGAACTCCTGAAGACCTTTCACCATGGAAGGCCGAGGAAACTGCCGAATGGCCTCAACCTTGGCCGGGAGCGGGACTGCACCATGTTGGGTGACGTGATGGCCAAGGAAATTAATTGAATTAAGGCCAAACTGGCACTTAGCCAGATTATTGACCAGGCCGTGTTCAGTGAGCCGCTGGCAAAGGAGCCGGAGGAACGCGCAGTGTTCTTGACGAGAGCGACTGGCGATGAGAATGTCATCTAGGTAAATGAACAGAAAGTCCAACCCATGGCCTACTATGTCCATAAGGCATTGGAAAGCCTAAGCGGCGTTCTTGAGGCGAAAGGCATCCTGAGGAACTCAAACAGGCCAACAGGTATGATGATTGCATCTTGGGCACCTAGTCCGGGTGCACAGGAATATGATGGTAACCGCGGACCAGGTCAATTTTTGAAAGTATTTTTATGCCTTCCAGATAGGCCGTGATAACTTGAATGTGGGGAACAGGATACCGATCGGTCGTCGTGACGTTATTAAGATGGCGGTAGTCCCCACAAGGCCTCCAGACACTTTAGGGACCATGTGAAGGGGAGAAGCCCATGGACTGTCGGACCGAAGCACAATGCCCATGTCCTCCATTTGTTGGAACTCATCTTTGGCAAGCTGCAGTTTATCGGGGGGAAGCCTGTGTGCCCGTGCGTGGAGCGGCGGTCCGGTGGTGGGGATATGGTGCAGCACACTGTGTTTGGGGCAGGCGGATTGGAACTGAGGAGGGGAAATCTGCTAGTATCTGAGCATACACATTCTTAGCGGAAGATACCGAGTCGAGGTGTGGGGCAGCGGGAATGGCGGGGCGCAAAGAGATGGGTTGGAAAGTCTCATAGTGGACGAGGCGTTGTCCCTTCATATCGACCAGCAGAGAATGTGCCCGGAGGAAATCAGCGCCCAACAACGGTTGGGAGACGTCCGCGACGGTGAAAGGCCAAGAGAAGTGGCAGGAGCTGAAAATAAGGGGAACCGTGCGGACACCATACATCCGGATGGGGCTGCCATTGACGGCAGTCATGGGAGGCCCTTGCCTACCGGAACGGGTGTCGGCTCCCAAAAGGGGCAATAAGCTGAACTCCGCTCCTGTGTCGAAGTGGAAACGATGCCCAGAGTGGTGATCCCAGATGTAGAGGCGATGTTTCTGGCCGACCGCGACAGCCACTACTGGCGGCCGGCCGCAGCTTTTCCCGGATGCATGCTGGGAGAACGCATCGACGGGCCTCGGAACCCCAGCATGGTGGTAGTAGCACCATGTACCTTTGCCGGCGTCGCCCAAGACCAGCTTCAACGGTGTGCTGGCAGCGGGGGCTGGAAATGGCCGCTGGGACCAACGGGCAGCTGCCGACACCCGATCATTGGAAACACCATCCTGCTGTTTAGCCAGCCATGGCTCATCCGCTCGTTCAGCCAGCTGCTGTGAGTCGGCGAAGTGTTACCGGCGAGGAGCAGGCGGATGTTATCTGCTTGCATATAATCCATATACAGTACCTGTATTTGCTGCATATCCGTGAGTCTATCCAAAAAGCTTCTTAAACGCTACTACTGTATATGCCTCCACCGCCAACCCTGGCAGCACACTTCAGGCACCCACCACCCTCTGTGTAATAAACTTGGCCCGCACATCTCCTGTAAGCTACATCCCTCCCACATTCAAACTATGACCTCTAGTCTTTAATATTCCCACCCTGGAATGTTAGAAAAATGTGGAAAGATTGAGCAAAACCATTTCCATTAATCAATTGCAATCAATAATTAAGCGGATTGGTTAAGGCAAATGTGAAGAAGCTTCAAGAAAACAGTTAAATCTTTTTTCCATTTAATGAACCATGCTTCAACTTTGACCTAAAATTGATCCATCACATGGTGCTGCACATGATTGATCTATTAACTGAATGAACAAAGCAATAAATTGCACATTTAAAAGTTAAATCCAGGGCGGGTTTATGAGAGATCTTAAAACACATTTCTTTTGTTTTGTATGTGTGGGTGGGGATCTGGATGGTTGTCATTAAAGTAACAATTTTCAAGAGATGTTGAAGCCTCTGTCTGCACAACACAGCAATGCCACTGTTAGCAGGACAATAGAGTCTGGGGTGCATTTATTTATCTGAAGACTTGGCAGTGAGAATAATGTGCCATACAAGGTCACTAAGTATTGCAACAAAGAAATGTTTAACTACGGAAAGTTAGAACTGTTAGAATTGCAACAAACGATTATGCACACCCTGTGATTACTTTGGTGAACACAAAGAAAAATAACCAATTAGAAGTTTGAAGATTATGTATTACATCTGGTTAAAATGTAGCACTTGTGGAGTTAATCTTACAAAGCTAGAATTATCCTGTAGAAACAAGGAACTGTAGATGCTGGTTTACCAAGGCAAGACACAAAATGCTGAAATAACTCAGGCAGCATCCCTGGAGAAATGGATCGGTGATGTTTCAGAGCGGGACCCTTATGTAGAGCCAGTGAGTGTCCTTTTGGGGAATAGATAGGGAGAAGCACACAGTCTTTTTTCCCAAGATTGGAGAATCAAGTACAAGATACCATAACAATATTTAAATACCATTTGGATAGGTACAAGGACATGAAAAGTTTAGAGGGATATGGATCATGTTTCCATGTTATATGGTTCTGTGATTCAATTACTTTAATTTGCAAGGTCCGGTGATCTTAGAAACAGTACAAACTGTCACATTTTCTGACTTGCCCCGAGCAGCTCAATATATTTTCCCCAAGAATAAAACTAAATATTGCATAAAACTATTTTTTTTCCCGTCCATGTAGTATTTGTGCATGTGTGTTCTGAGCTGATTGCCCTCTGCTGGCAATAACCTGAATTGAGTCCCAGTCCAGAGTACTGAACATTTCATGGACTGTGTTTGTAGGTATATATCAAATAGCCTGACAGACAATAGTCTCTGCAGACAAATCATGAGACATAATTATATGTTAATTGAAGGTGCAGGTTTCTATGATCAAGGAGTGTCAGTTATGCCCTGCTGAATGGGCCTTTGGCAATGTGAAATAGGAGAAGGTCATTTCACCCATCTAACCATTCAATTTTGTCCAAGTTACGGATCATTGATGTGGATAGAATTTCTCTTTTTTTTCCACTAGAGTTGTTTTTCGAGACTCTCGAACTGTTTCTCTGATCTTCCCCAGTAATGTAGTACAGATGATATTTTTGTATCAATTCCTTACCTCTCATAATAAAACTCTCACTATTTGAGGGGTGGGAAATTTAAGCAATATTATGCAATGATGATAATGAGGAAACTAAGACTATGTCATTTTCAGGATGATATGTAATTTGAAAAACTTTCAGGTGATGTTTACATATTATACTTATATCCAGAGGACTGGGAAGGTGTGGATGTTATGCTACGTCCTGCACAAAGCCTTGGCTAGACTACACCTAGTATGCTATTAGCAATTCTGGGCACAAACATGCAGAAAGGAGATATCATCCATGGAAGGAGTATTGTGTGGATTTATCTGAATGACACTGGGGTCCAGGGGTTAAATAACATGGAGGGATTGCACAAAACATGATTGTACTCTCTGAAAGTGTAATGTTAATCAAGATATCAAGGTGAACTGTTAAGAGAGAACTTATTTCTGTTTAGTTGGCCGTCACACTATCGGACTAAGAGACATCGCCTAAAATTTGGAAACAGGCCATTTGCAAATGAAATCAAGAAATAATTCCCTGCACAAAGGGTGAAGTTAGGAACTGTCTTTACAAATAGTAATAATTGCTAATTACTGTTAATTTAAAATATGAACTTGATAGAGTTTTGTTAAATAAAGATCTGAAGAGATTATGGTGATGTGAAGAGACAATGGTGCAAGCGCAGAGTTAGGTCACACTTTTCCAATGATTTTCCAAAGTGGTGGAAAGGGCTTAGGGACTAGATAACTAGATTCTCAGCCCATGCTGTTGCCTCACTATTGTTGCTTTTGCCATTCTAAATGGCAGTATGTTTAAGGCTAGATTGTGTCAGGATTATTTCTCTCTATGGTAGGAATTATATTTGCCCATCAATTATTTGGTACAAACGTTACCAGCCAATTATCAGCAAAATTGACCAGAAATGTTTACGTTTTTTTTAAATTTAAAATAATGCTGTGTACCTCTAGCTGTAGTCCCTTCACAAATCATTTAGTAATCTCATTTAGCTAGTTGTGACAACCATTTCAGAAGTAAGGTATGTTTGTTCAAACATAAGTGAGGTTTTGTTTGCACCAGTAATATCTAGGGCCCTTTCCTTGCTGCTTAACAGTTCTGCCTTCTGATAGCCAGACACCCAAACAGAATCAGTTGTACTTTACTTTTAAAAATGTGTGCAGGTGTGTTTTTGGCCTGAGGCAGAAACCCAAATTCAAGAGATTGGCACCACTTCTAAAAACCAGGAGGTCTGTACTACAAAGGATACATCAAACGATACCAATGGCAACCAGCACTTCCAGTTTATGGCAGCACATTAATTACCTAAAGGCCACACATTCCACCCAACTGCCAACTACATTATATTGCATGTGCATAAGTAGAATAAATACCTTCAATCATGTCTGCTATGTAACTAATCAGTACAAATTTAATCTTAATTGTACTGGGCCAGGACTGGTAAATCCATCCATAAATTGGATTTACAGTACTTTCCGATTCAAACATATCTTTAAAATTCAACAGGGTCTTCAAAATTAAATTGATTTCTTTTTTTAAACAAGTAGTTATTAATACAAGACGGTTTAAAATGAGGATAGACACTAAATGCCGGAGTAACTCATGGGGACAGGCAGCATCTCTAGAGAGAAGGAATATGTGATATTTCAGGTCGAGACCCTTCTTCAGGTTTAAAATGAGATGTGTGGCTATCTTAAATTAAGTTGCTTTTTTTAATCTCATCCCAGTACTTTACCTTGTTTTGCATGTACCCTTCCTGGCCTTAGAAAACTTAAAATGTTTCAGAGCCAATTAGTACATCAGTAGTGTAGTCAGTAGAGGCAAGCAAGACAGCCACTCTGAACTCAGCAAGATCCTGCATACAGGAAATTAGATAATTGCCAAGATATTTCTCATGGTTGAATGATAAACTTTAGCCTGGATGCTGCAAGAATTCCCAGCCCTTCTTTGCACAGGGGGTGAACAAGTTGTAATATAATGTCACGTTTATCCACTGTGGCATATCATTGAATGGACAAGATGCATATTAACCCTTTGAGCACTAAATGTACTTTAGAAAATTGTCAACCACCAAAAATCACCCTTTCCTTGTTTCTTGAATCATATTCTGAAAACACATCAAATAATTGATGTAATTTAATATTTGGTACCTTGCCCACTCATCCAGTCCCTCGCCCAATATATCATGTCCTGGCTGGGCATTTGCATTGTGATCGTCCTCCCATTGAACTTCCCTTAATTATTTATATTTGGTTATATGTTTCGCAAACAATACTATTTGTTAAACATAAGATCAAGTGTCATATTTTTAATATTTTCAATATATTTATGTCAATATCAGTGGACATCACTTTGAAGCACAATTTCTCTCAACAACCACCTATTTCCACCTTTGTAACAACTCTGCCTTTGGCCCTGTCTCAGTCCCTCAACTACTCAACCCTTCAAGAGGGGCTTTGTTAGTGGCTGTATGTACATTCCTAGGTGATTTCTTTATCTGCTTCTATAAGATTCAGTTCATTCAATATCTTGCTGAATACATTATGTCAAACCTTGGTCCATCTTCTATACTTTGCTTGTCAACCACATTGACTCCAATCTCCTTTAGGTAACATTCTCATTTTGTTCAATAACTCAACCAGCTTCACTCTCCATTTTCTCTGCAATCCCTTTCAGCTTTCCAGCACTCTGCTTCTCCTTGTGCAAACCTATCTCTTCAGCCTGGTGTGGCTCAAGCAGTTGTGGCACAGAAAATCCTCCCCCAATCTTTTTGCCCCAGAAAGCTCCTTATTTAAACAAAAACATTCCTTGAACCAAACTCTCTAGCTCTGTCTATTCTGGAGGAATTCTGCTTCTGTGCCACCCTCACTTCCGTGATAATGTAGTGGTGATTACATTGTTGCTACTGTGCACCTAGTATACGATATCTAGATCACATATCACCAGGTCACCTGAAACAACCTGTACATGTGCCCAAAAGAGATTTTGCTAGTCCTTTAGAGTGATAGAATTCTTTGGGCATGGAAATAGGCTCTTTGGCCCAACTATATCTATGCCAACCAACATGCCTTTCTATACTAATCCCAATTGACTGAATTATTTCCATATCCTGTACTCCTTTCACCTACCTCCCCCCCCCCCCCCCTCCCCGTCCTCTTCCACCCATTCAAACCTTCTTCTCCCCCCCCCCCCCCCCCCCCACTATAATCAGCCTGATGAAGGGCCCCAAACCGAACCATCGCCTAAACATGGTTCTCCAGAGATGCTGCCTGACTTTCTGGGTTACTCCAGTACTTTGTGTTTTTTTGCTCAAGATCCCATCATCTACAATTCGTCGTGTCTCTCCCTATGCCTTGCTCATTCAGCCGCAGCCAAAACGTGGTCACACTTGTGTACTGCCTTGGTGAGGTGTTCTACATGATTTTACTGGATTGTATGCAAAAGCAAAGTATTTCCTTGTACATGTGACAATGAAGTATCATTGAATCATTCAAGTACCTGTCCAGATACCTTTTCCGTCTATACGAAATAAGGTTGCGTTTGAAGGTTAGGTCTGAGCTAAGTACTCTGACGTTATTATTAAAACCCCTTGTCGAGGGCAGAGCCGGAGCAGAGACCGCCACAAATGGACAGACAGCCTGTTCTCAGACTGACTGATGTTAACATTCCCTCGACTTGTTGATGTGGTTGAGACCCGTCACTCGTTCATTTTCCTCTTAATTTCCGAGTGCAATCCACGTCTGGGATCACGACCCAGAGGGGAGGAAGGGGAGAGGTGCACGTCCTGTATGTATACACACACACACACACACACACACACACATCGTCTAGCCGCTTTCCTGCAATCTTGGCTGTCTGAAACTTGTCTAATATCTGATCGGGCAGTGGGAAATAAAAATAATCCAAAAAAAAGTACAACATTCCACCACGTTCTTGTGCGATCTTGGAAACTTCAGTAGACATAACAAACCCCGTGCGTTGGCACTCCTCTGCCAATGTTCGATGCTCCAACACTTTATATTCGACGAATGCTTTAAATTTAATTTAATAAATGCATTCCTTGGCGTGAAATGAAATAGACCGTTTGAATTGGTATGCATTTCATATTCTACCCCCTCGCCAACGTGCTGAACACACACACCATGGGTGCGGTGCGTCTTGTTTCAAAGTGCAGGGTGTTCCACATTGAGACAGCGACCGTGGGCATTTGAGCCCCAGACCCAAGCCCTCGTCATTCGGGTGGCCGCCTGGCAGAAATGCGCCGGGCTTGGAGGTATGCGGAGTGTCAAGAGGTCAGATACAATCCGGTGTGAGGCAGGAACTGCGAAGCTGCCCAGGAATGTTGGTGTTGATCCAAAGGCAAGTCTGCTTGGCCTGGGCGGCCGCCTGCTTGCGTCAGCCCTGCCGGGACAGGATAAAAAGCCGTCGCTTCAGCCGTACAGCACACACAAACTGTTCGAGACAGAGACAAGAGCAACAGCAAGAGCAAGACTCTCAAGAGCAAGACTCTGAAGACTGATCCCGTTTGCACCAGCTTGCAAGTGGAAGAAGAGAAAACTCCAGTGCGAAACAAGATGTTTGCTGTACTGAAGAACGTTAACTTTGCACCACTCCTACTGATGACACTGGCCTGTTTGGTGAGTTATTCTCTGCGCTTAACAGAGGTCGAGGAAACATCCCTCAGAGGACGCAGCAGGCTGCGGGGCGAAAGCTCGCCTTGTCCCTGCGTGCAAGCAAGAGGGGGGAATAAATACACAGCAGATCAACCAGCATCTAATGAGAAAGGAACAACTGTGGAGAAACTGCTTGATGCGCTGAGTATTTCCACCATTTCGTGCTTTTCTTGCAGATTTTAAAAGATCTGCGATTGAAATATCCACGCTGATTTACTCGTGATTTGAAACGTTATTTAGGAGAAGTAGCAATCCAGCATTGCGCGGTCTGTGTGTCAGCCATCTGCAGGGTGCAAGGGTTTGTTTCTAACTGATGTGATCTGTGCTTTACAGGCCTCTGCCGATGAATGCCAGGCTCCCTGCGACTGCCCGGTGCAGACACCTGTCTGCCCTCCTGGAGTCTCCCTGATCACTGACGGCTGCGGCTGCTGCAGAGTCTGCGCCAAGCAAGTGGGCGAGATGTGCTCCCGGAGACAGCCCTGCGATCACCACAAGGACCTATTCTGCGACTTCGGGTTCGCCACCTACGCCACAGTCGGTGTTTGTGCAGGTAAGAGGCAGCGCCAGCCCCCCCCCCCCCCCCCCACCAACCATCTACACGCACCGTGCACTGTGTTCCAGGGGCAACCGAGGGGTGGCATTTAAACAGAACCCCGGGTAGCTGAAATAAAGAGGGGGAAATGCCGCGCATTCTGCAAAAGTGGCGGGACATTTTATATTCTGTAGATTTAAATATCATCGAAGAGAGCTTTAATATGCACACACTCTTTCTTGCAGCTGTGGGAATTGGATGCTTCATTCCTACTGCTCTTTTACTATTATCTAGAAAATTAATTTACATATTGTGTCCAAACCAATGAACGCGTTAATCTCTGCATCTGAAGTTATTCTGAATCTCGGCCAGAAGACATGGGAGCAGAATTAGGCCATTCAGCCCATCGAGTCTAATGTACCATTCAATCATGGCTGGTCTATTTTTTACCTCAACCCTATTCTCCTGCCTTCTCCCCATAAACTTTCATGCCCCTATTAATCAAGGTGAAGTGAAATTGCAGCACTTTCACCCCACCAGGACGTATTATCAGTTGCAGTGTTTTGTTGGTCAAACTAAATAGCTTATGGATATCATTTGTGGTCTCTTGCAGCTAAGGATGGAGCTCCTTGCATGATGGATGGCGTTGTGTACAAGAGCGGTGAGACTTTTCAGAATGGCTGCAAGTACAGTTGCACCTGCATGGATGGTTCTCTGGGCTGCACCCCTGTCTGCAGCCTCAGCATCCGACTGGCCAGCCCAGATTGTCCAATACCCAAGAAGGTCAAAGTACCTGGCAAATGCTGTGAGGAATGGATCTGTGAACAACCCACTCATGCTGTATTTGGGCCTGTGCTGGCAGGTAAGACGTTTGTCAATTATTAAACATCAACTCCAAAGAGACACCTACTAGACTATCAATATTATTGAAAATTGATTTTGGATAAATTAATTAAATCGGACCAATGTCTGTAACAACGAGATCAAGTTAAAATCGTACAAGAAAATTAAAAATTTCACAAGAGGATTAACTGAGCTAAATCATAGATTCTTAAGTCATTGTAGTATAACATTTCTCATGAGTTGATTTTTTTCAATCGTTAAAATATATTTAACTAATTTGGACAATTTGAAGGAAACAAGTAAACACTTGTTGATGTTGTTCGGCAGTCACTGCTTCTGACTTGCAATGTTATGGAGGAGAGTTGACTTATTTTTCATCTTCTTCACTCCAGCTTACAGGGAAGAAGAGACCTATGGGCCTGACCCCTCCATGTTCCGTGCCAACTGCCTCGTGCAAACTACTGAGTGGAGTGCCTGCTCTAAAACCTGCGGGATGGGAATCTCTACCCGGGTAACCAATGACAACAGAGAGTGCAGACTGGAGAAACAGTCCAGACTTTGCATTGTCCGGCCTTGTGAAATGAACATGAAAGAGACCATAAAGGTAAAAACAAAACCTCGCTCCATCAGCAGATTTAAAACTTGGATTTTGTTTTGAGTTATCTTTGCATTTGCTCCAAGTTTACTCTTTTTTTAATTGAACTTCATCTTTTGTCATTCCTCCCACAGAGAGGTAAAAGATGTATCCGCACTCCAAAGGTTTACAGACCCACCAAGTTTGAATTCTCTGGCTGTACCAGCGTGAAGTCCTACAGAACCAAATTTTGTGGCGTCTGCACCGATGGCCGATGCTGCACCCCGCACAGAACCACTACCCTACCCGTCGAGTTCAAATGTCCTAATGGAGAACTCATGAAGAAGAAGATGATGTTCATCAAGACTTGCGCCTGCCACTATAACTGCCCCATGGACAATGACATCTTCCAGTCCTTGTATTACAGGAAAATGATGGGCGATATGGCCTAAACTATGCATTTGATCCAATGCCACGTAACTGGAAAGATTTACCCTCTTAGCTGCAAAGCTCACTGCATAAAACAGAGGAAAACACTGACATGGTGATGAGAGAATAAAAACATGTCACAGCACTCAGCCTAGATTTTGAAACTGCATTGCTTGTACACTGTTAGCTGTAATATTGTAAATAATGTATATATGTGTACAGTTGTCTTAATTTAAATGTGCCTTGTGTTTGTTGGCCTTGCAAAATGGATATTGAGAGACCATAAAGATGAAGTGGAAACCCTTCCATGATTAACAGATTTAAAATCAAGATTTATTTTTAATTATCTTTGATTATTGTAGTTATAGATTTGACAAAATGACTGTTTGATTATTTTTGTTTTTGAACAGTTGTTGTAACATTTGAGAAATGTAACCAAAATTTCAATGTCTGCACTTTTCTAGTTCAGAATAAAATATATTTTTGATACAAACTTAATTAGTCCTTTCATAATTAACAAATCTACACAGATCGAACATTATCATATGACAATAACTGCAAATTTAATTTCCTGGATACTAATGCTAACCCTCTGCCACATCAACAGAGTGATTTAGATTGCCTGCAAACCAGGGGTGTCATATTTGATAGTGAGTTTAGTTTTGCACCACATTATAACATTAAGATGACCTGTTTCCATTTACGTAATATCATTTGACACTGCATCTGAGAATGGTAGAGCCTATAGATATGATTATTTTAGCGCCCTACTCTTAGCCCCTGTAAGCTTAAGACTATCCAGTATTTTATTGCTCAGTTGTCAAACATGCTCTAAGATACTTGATTAATAAGTTTGCAGATGGCTCTAAAGCATGGCTCTAAGGTATCATAGATAGTGAAGATGGGTATCAACTTGCAGCAGGATCTTGATCAATTGGGCAAGTGGGCTGAGGAATAGTTAATGCAGATGAGCATGAGGTGTCACATTTTGGCAAATCAACCCAGGGTAGGTCCTACAAAGTAATTGGCAGGGCCCAGTGGAGTGTTGCCGAGCGGTGGGGTCTAGGAGTGCAGGTGCATAGTTCCTTGAAACTGGCATCACAAGTAGATAAGGTGGTCAGGAAGACTAGGTGCATTGGGCTTCATAGGTCAGTGTACATTACTGAGTATAGAATTCGGGATGATATGTTACAGTTGTACAAGATGTTGGAGAGGCTGCAATGAAGTATTGTGTTCAATTTTGGTCACCCTGCTATAGGAAGGATCTTGTTATGGTGGAAAGAGTGCAGAGAAGATTTTCAAGGATGTTGCCAAGACTTGGGCTAAGTTAGAGGGAGAGGTTGGGCAAGCTAGGTCTACATTCCTTGGAGAGCAGGAGGCTCAGTGGTGATCTTATCGAGGTGTATAAGATCATGAGGAGAAAAGATAGGGTGAGTGCACAGAGTAGTTATCCAGCGTAGGAGAATCAAAAACCAGAATACATAAGTTTAAGATGAGAGGGAAAACATTTAATAGGAACCTGAGGGACAGCTTTTTCACCCAAGAGGGTGAGGGTATATGGAATGAGCTGCCAAATGAGATAGTCGTGACAAGTACTATAACAACATTTAAAATATAATTGGACAATTACATGGAAAGGAGAGGTTTAGAGAGATATGGACCAAAAGCAGGCAGGTGGGATTAGTGTTGATGGGGCATCTGGGTCAGCATGGGGATGTTGGGCCAAAGGGCCTGTTTCCATACTGTATGTCTCCATGCATTCACCTGTCAGTGTTGTGCATCATGATACACATTTAAGTTCCTGCTTGAGCAATGGCCCTTTATTTTAAGTTTTCATTGCTGTTTTCAAATCCATCGTGGTATGTGTTATTTCCTTCAGTTGTACAACTCTCCACAATACCTGCATTCCTCCCATTCGGGCCTTGAACAAATCCAAACTGAACCACTTCCCCCATTAGCAACACAGATGCTAAAGCACAAAGTTTATGCAATCTTCCCTAAACCTCTCTTTTAACAAGGTAAGTCTTTAAACTTCCTCTTTGATCATTTCTTTGGTATGCCTATTTCAAACTTTGTTTGATGACTCTCCAATAAAGTGTCCTAAGATGTTCAAAGTGCAATATAAATGATATTATTGTTGGATTGTTTCAACATTTGGCAAAGCATGCATGATGTACTTTAGATATCATACGATACTCATTTTATTACTCCCATTTTCTCACAAGAGGAGGAGGGTTTCTTATGCCAACAGTCAGAGCATTCTCATCATTCCCTCAGTTAATTTCCTGTAACCTGGTCTCTCTCACATACCCAGTAACCCCATCCACCGGTATTTTTTTCCATCTACCTGCACAGGGATGCAATTTGCAATAGTTAATTAACCTACAACTAGTATGGCTTTTGGGTTTTGTGAGGAAGTGAGCACTCGAAGAACACACCTGGTCATAGGGAAGACATGCAAGTACTACATAGCAGTTGAGGTTAAATCAGACCCAGGCTTTCAAGCTGTAATGGAGAGTTTTGTTTTGCAAGCACTATAAATTCAATTCTAAAAAGCAATGGAGCTTGGAAATAGTTATGCAAACAGGGGTAAATAGTTCAGGACATAACAACAGCAACTTTGCAATATGAAAGAAATTGCTGCCAAAATAATTTGTGATTTGTTTTCCTCTAATTGCACTTGCCAATTTAAATTTACATATTATTTGGAAGAATCAATTAGTATACATCAGCCCGTCTACATGGAATTCGCTTCAAGGTAGAGATATAAATTGATTGTGGATATTTATAATATTCAATTATGGCTGATCTATTATTCCCTCGCAACTCCATTCCCCTGCCTTCGCCCCATAACCTTTGACATCCCTCGTAACCAAGAGCCTATCAGCCACTTCATTAAAGCACTCAATGTCTTGACCTCCACAGCTGTCTGTGGCAATGAATTCCACAGATTCACCACCCTCTGGTTAAAGAAATTCCTCCTCATCTCTGTTTTGAAAGCATGTCCTATTATTCTGAGGCTATGCCCTCTGGTCCTAGACTCTCCCATTACTGGAAACATTCTCACCACACCCATTCTATCTATGCCTTTTATTACCAATCTGCAGATGTAATGGAAACTGTTGTTCATGTTCACTGCAGATACTATAAACAGATGTAGACAGTTACTACATAATATATCCCTGAACTATAAGTGCATTACGTAGGAGAGACAGATATGCAGCCTTGATAAAGTTATACCACCTTTTCAGGGTTTAAAATCCTTTCCAACTGTGAAGAGGCATAGTGGAAGTCAATAAGAGCCCAAAGATATACTGCAGTGGATCAGATGGTCAATATACATTTTATTCCAATTTAGGAATTACATAACATAATGTTGTATGGATCTTTCATTCATTAATTTCAAACATTCCTTCTCTTAACTTTATTGCATACATTAGGAACATGTTACAAAATATGATGATTTTAATCTAGTATATTATACAGTGTAATCGACACACCAATATTAAAATGTTTTGACTTGATCTTCTCCTTTCCAAGTACAAGATTGGAGTTATTGTCATGTTATTAAATAATTTGGGGGGGATTTCATAAAATCACTTATTAAATCTCAGTAATGACCGAGACATTATGTGAAATGCTTAATAATGCAGCTCATGTTTCAGTTTGAAAATTCTGTTGCTGGAACTTCAGGATGTTTTACAGACTTTTCATTCTAAGATCACAAAGTCAGGCTGTTATTCATACCAAACCTTTGGGTTAATTGATGATTAATTACAATTCCTGAAACAAATTTACTTTCGCTGTTTGCCAGGTGTCTGCAAAGTTAGAACTACAGGTCAGGAAAAAGCTGGTACATACATCTCCTTTCTTTATATTTTATTACTTTGAAATATGGCATCCAAAGCTTGACAGAATAATTTATTCTTTCCGATATTAGTGAATTCCTGGCAGACATTCAAAGGTACAATTATCAAGGGATAGGCTTCCTTCCACTCACATAACACAGCCCTAATTCCTCAACAAGGCTCCTGGGCCTCTGTGCAAATTCTCCCTGAGTCACCCCACTCATATAGTCAATTTTATGGTTAATTTGTTTCATGAATTGTAATTAATCATTTTGTGTCTATCTTCGGTGTAAACCAGCATGTGCAGTTCCTTGCCACACATAATCAATTCATAATTCCTCACTTAATGGAAACAAGGTCATTAAATGAATCGAAAGGATAAACAAACAGGGGTGTTCTAATGTGACAAACAGATACTTATGTTGTCAATAACTCTCAATCAGTGATGAATAAGCAGCCTCATCTCCCCTCAGCTGTAAGGTATTGATGCAATCTTGCTTCAGCAAGCATTTATTCAATTGCTTGAGGCCTTACCTATCAGAGGATGGGGCAGGAAAATTAGCAGGTTGTCACAGTGCCTTTAGGTGAAAGGAAGATTGAATAAGCTGCAAAGGGAAATATCATCAAACCAGGGCAGTTGATGGTAATGACCAAAGAGAATTAATGGACACTTTGAAGCAGAAGGTGAGTGATGGAATCCCTGTTTCAATATATTTTTCCTGTATATTGGATGCTTATTGTGAAATGTTGAAGCTAAAACTGAGACCTCAACACCAGTTGTGTTGAGGTTGTACCTCCCACTTGACATGTTGTTAAGAGGACTTGCTCCCCATACCTACTACTGGAGAGTCTGCTTTTTTACAAAAAAAAAGAAAGTATATCAAGTTTAGTTTAGAGATACATCACATAAACAGGCCATTCAGCCCATCGAGTCCACACCGACCAGTGATCCCTACACATTAACACTATCCTTCACGCACTAGGGACAATTTACACATGCCAAGCCAATTATCCTCCAAACGTACTTCTTTGGAGTGTGGATAACCATTCCACAAGTATCTATGTAGTGGGTGACATGAATGCTGACCTATCAGACAAAAGTTCCTTGTTTGCAAAGCATATGCTGCAGTTTTGTGTCGATAACATTCTTATATTATCCAGCCAAAAGCTCCTACCTGCAGATAGTTATTCTTACATAAGTGAGGCCTGGCACTCTACATCATGGCTTGACCACTGCATTAGCACTGCTGATGCTCATGATATTCTAAGATCTATGGAGATTGTGTATGAGGCATCTATGTCTGATCATGTTCCTTTTGTTATGGCACTCGATTGGGGCAGTCTCCCGGAGATGTCTCAGGAGGTTAATAGTGCCTGTAAGGCTAAACTGGATTGGTCTAAGCTCTCAGATGAGGATGTGATGTTATACTATGGGAGAACTGATGTTCTTCTAAGTAATGTATATCTACCCAGAGATGCGATTATGTGTACTGATGTGAATTGTAATAACAGCGCTCACTGTAAGGACCTCTGTGCTATGTATAATTGTATTGTGGGTGCTGTGTATGAAGCTAGTAGGCCATGCTTTACTCACTCTGATAAAAGACACAGCATTAAGCCAGGGTGGAATAAACATGTGGCTGCTCATCATGCTGAAGCTAAGGATGCCTTTAAGGCTTGGGTCCTGGCAGGTAGGCCCAGAGAGGGGCCTGTCTTGGATCACAAAAAGCTTAGTAATGCTTGGTATAAATATGCAGTTCGTTATATCAGCAAACACGAACAATTAATGAGAGCAGACTCTATGGCTGATAAGCTCCTTGGTAACGATGTTACTGGCTTCTGGAAGGAGGTGAGAGCTCTGAACAGAGGCAGTACATCGTTGCCATGTACCATAGAAGGAGTCTCAGGAGCCGACAACATAGCTGATTTGTGGAGGCAACATTACTCTGAGCTATTCAATTGTATTAAAAGTGATCCCTACAAAGTGGGCAACATTGCCAACAGTGACAAAGTGGGAATCACAGCCAATAAGGTCTATCAAGCAATCACACAGCTAGCTGATAACAAAGCTAGCGGCTTAGATCAGATCACTGCAGAGCACCTCAAACTTGCAAGCCTTTGGGTTGCTGTCCTTCTTGCAATCTGTTTTACTGGCCTTATGAATCATGGTCTGTTACCGGACTCCATGTTGTCCGTTACTCTGGTGCCTGTCATCAAGGACAAAGCGGGCAAGGTGGGGAGCTTGGATAATTACAGACCGATTGCTCTAGCCAGTGTGTTATCCAAAGTCCTGGAAAGAATTTTATTAGATAATGTTTTTATTTGGGTACTACAGACAACCAGTTTGGCTTCAAGGCTAAGCATGGTACTGATTTATGTATCTATGCCCTGAAGGAAATGGTTGAAATGTATAGAAGGCAGAATTCCTCTGTGTTAATTGGTTTTATTGATGCCTCTAAAGCTTTTGATCGAGTCAACCATCATAAGCTGTTCCAAAAACTGAGTCAAAGAGGAGTGCCTAACAGTATAATTAGGGTCCTGGCATATTGGTACGCCAACCAGAGCATGCAGGTCAAATGGGGTAATGCAGTCTCTGTAACATTTGGTGTTGGTAATGGGGTTCGCCAGGGGGGGCTACTCTCACCAGCCCTCTTTAATGTGTACATGAATGATTTATCTGAACAGCTTAGAGGCTGTAAAACAGGATGTATGATTGGTAACACCCTGGTAAACCATCTTATGTATGCCGATGATCTGGTGGTTTTTTCCCCTAGCAGTGCTGGGTTTCAGCAGATGTTGAATATATGCTCTGAGTATGGTGTCCAATTTGACGTGAAATACAATGCTAAAAAGAGCGTTGTCATGATTTGTAAAGTAAAAGGGGACAAAGATCTAGTCTTCCCATCATTTTACCTGTCTGGGCAGGTTCTATCTGTCTGCTGTAAAGCTAAGTATCTGGGACATGTCATCACAGATCAAATGTCTGATGATGAGGACATGTATAGACAGCGCCGCATGTTGTATGCACAAGCTAACATGTTGGTTAGGAAATTCCACTGGTGCTCAGGAAATGTCAAGATAAACCTGTTTAGAGTGTACTGTACTCCTCTTTACACTGCTCCTTTGTGGATAAAGTTTAATAAGTCAAGCATCCATAAACTTAAGGTTGCCTATAATGACTGCATGCGCATATTGCTTAGAAAGCCACGGTGGTGCAGTGCAAGTGAACTGTTTTGTAGTGCAGGAGTCAATACGTTTCATGCCCTGTTGAGGAATCTCATGTTTAAATTTATATGCCGATTGAATGGTTCTCAGAATTCCATCATTGTGCTGCTGGTAAATCCTGGTTTCAGTGCCGTGAGATACCTGTCACCTATGTGGAAACGTTGGTATTGTTGCCTTTTCTTTTTTTTTTGAGATAAATTTTTTATTGGAGATAGGTACATCTTTACAGTCATACATTTTTAAATTGATAATATTGTCAATTATTATTATATTGTCTCCAATACCTTTTGCCCCCTTTTTTTTTTAAAAACTAGATAGAACTAAAGAAATAGATGAAGTAAAGAAAGAAAAGAGAGAGAAGCAAAATAAAAACAAAAACAAAAACAAATTATCAAGATAAAGAAAAAGTTAGTTAAAGAAGAATGGAGAAATTTATTAAAATAACAAAAACTTCATTCGAGATATATACGTACATTTCAAAGTATAGCATTTCATCCATTCTTTAGTCCGAGTGCTAGTCAGGTTCCTGTGCTGAACCATTCTGACCCTTTAAGTAATCAATAAAAGGAGACCATATTCCAATAAATAATTCCTGTTTGTCCAACAGGGAAAATCTGATTCTTTCCACGTTTAAGGTCTCCGTCATTTCTATAATCCACATTTTGATTGTGGGGACCGTAGGGCCTTTCCAAAATTTTAGAATTAATTTTTTTCCTGTTATTAAACTATAATCCATAAAGTTTCTTTGTATTGTTCTAAATGTTTGATTTAATTCTAATATTCCGAGTATAATTAATTTTGGATCTGGGTCCAATTGTGTGCTGGTTACTTTAGATATTATGCTAAAAATATTTACCCAGAATTTTTTAATTTTTATACAGTTTGCAAACATATGAAATAATGTAGCTTCTAAATGTTGACATTTATCACATTTAGGTGAGATATGTTGGAAAATTTTATGTAGTTTTGTTTTTGAATAGTGTAACCTATGTATTACTTTAAATTGTATTAGAGAATGTCTGGCGTTTAGTGAACACTGATGTATATGTTGCAAACTTTCTTCCCAAGTATCTTTCGTAATTACTTGGTTTAATTCTTTTTCCCATTTTTGTCTATATAAGTCCGTGGAGGGAATGTCACTGTCTAATAAGATATTATATATATAAGATATTAATTTTTCTGTATTAGGATGTTTGTTCCAACATTCATCAAGAATTTCTGAATTTCTAATTCGAAAATTTTGGGAGTTCGATTTTACATAATCTCTAAGTTGAAGATATCTGAAATAATCATTTCCACGAAGACCATAAGTCTGTTGCAACTCCTGAAATGTCAGAAAGGTGCCTTCCTTATAAAGTTGTCCCATATTTTTAATTCCATAATCCTTCCATTGTGTAAAACCCCCGTCTACCCATGAAGGCTTAAACAGAGGATTATTCACAATTGGAAGAAAAAGTGATAAATTATCTAATTTTAATGTCTTTTTTAATTGTTTCCAAATTCGTGTAGCACTAAATATTATAGGGTTTTCCCTATAAATTTTTTTGTTTAATTTAGACGTAGCAAATAATATCGAACCAATATCAAAAGGTAAACAATCTTCCTTTTCCATTTTTAACCAGTCTGGTTGATGATCTATTTCTTCCAACCAGAAATTCATATTTTTAATATTAACTGCCCAGAAATAAAACAAAAAATTGGGTAAAGCCAGGCCTCCATTTATTTTTGATTTACACAAGTGTCTTTTGTTTATCCTATGATTCTTATAATCCCAGATAAAATCATTAACAATAGAGTCCAATTTTTAAAAAAAGTTTTTTGTCAGATATATCGGAATTGTCTGAAAAAGGTATAATATTTGCGGTAAAAAAATCATTTTTATGGCATTAATTTTGCCAACCATTGAGATAGGGAGTGTTTTCCAATATTGAATATTCTTATGTAATTTGTTCAGTAATGGGTGGAAATTTGCTTTGAATAATGATGTATATATCTTATAGATACCTAGATATTTAAATTTTTCATTTACTATTTTAAATGGAAATTGTTGTATTATCTGTTTATTATATTCCCTTATTGGCATAATTTCGCTTTTGTTCCAATTTATTCTGTATCCTGAAAGTGAACCAAATTGGGTTATTAGCTTTAATAAGTTTGGAATACTAATTTCTGGTTTTGTAATGTAAATTAATACGTCATCTGCATATAGAGAAATTTTATTCACTGTGTCCTTTGTGTTATATCCATGTATTTCCGGATGCCCCCTAACTCTTTCTGCCAGCGGCTCAATGGCAAGCGCAAATAACAATGGGGATAACGGGCATCCTTGTCTACAACCTCTAGATAGGCCAAATTTCGATGACAACCTTTGGTTTGTAAATATTCTGGCCGTGGGATTTGTATATAGCAGTTTTATCCATGTACAGAATTTCTCCCCTAGCTGCATATTTTCCATCACCGAAAACAAATAAGACCATTCAACCTGATCAAATGCTTTTTCAGCATCAAGTGAGATTATTGCTAGATCTTCATTAATAATTCTCTTGGAATATATAATATTAAATAATCTTCTTAGATTATAGTATGAGTATCGTTTCTGAATGAAGCCTGTTTGGTCAGGGTGTATTAATTTATTCATCACTGTACTTAATCTATACGCTAGTATTTTAGTTAAAATTTTTTGATCTGTATTTAAAAGTGCAATTGCTCTGTATGATCCCGGATCTTCCGGATCTTTATCAGCTTTAGGAATGAGTGTTATTATAGATTCATTTAGAGTGTCTGGAAGTTTCTGTTGAGTATATATATACTCATACAGTCTATGTAAACGTGGGCTAAGCAAATCATAAATTTTTTTATAAAATTCGGAGCCTAAACCATCTGGTCCTACTGCTTTACCATTTTTTAAAGAACCAATAGACTCCTCAATATCCTTTGTCGTAATCTCCCTTTCTAATACTTCTCTATCGTTTGAATCTAAACCTTTTAAATTACATTTTTTTTAAAAGTCTGCTATTCCTTCTGATTGTGCTACGGTTTTAGTTGAATAAAGGCTCTGATAATATTGGAGAAATCTATCATTTATGTCCTTGGGCATTTTTAATAATTCTCCTGTCTCTGTTCTAATTTTATGAATTATTTTTTCCCCTTCCATTTTTCGTAACTGACGTGCTAATAGTTTTTGTGGTTTGTCTCCAAATTCAAAATGTAATTGTTTTGTTTTTTGATAGAGTTTTATTACTTGTTCTGAATACATTTTATTTAATTTATATTTCAATACCGCAATTTTATTATATTTTAGAGTAGATGGCATTCTCGCATTTTCTATATCTAGTTGTTTGATTTCACTTTCCAATGTTTGTTGCTTAATCCTGTTCTCTTTATTGTAAAAAGCTTGAGCAGAAATTAATGTACCTCGAACATACGCTTTAAACGTTTCCCACATAAGAGAAATAGGTGTGTCAGGGTTGTCATTTGCCTCAAAAAATATTTGAATCTGTTTAATAATATATTCCTGGCATGACTTTTCGTTCACAATTTGTGGGTTAAATCTCCAATATGCTTGTTTCTCAGACATTCCATTTAATTTAATCATGAATGTTAAAGGTGCATGATCTGAGATTATAATATTATGGTATTTTGAATTATAAGTAAGTGAGATAAGTTTAGCGTCGACCAAAAAATAATCTATTCTTGAATAGGTTTTATGTACAGGTGAATAAAATGAGTATTCTCGTCCCGTTGGGTTTTCCACTCTCCAAACATCTTTAATATTACTAGTGTCCATATATGCATTTAATAAGTCACTGGAATGTGATTTGGTTTTCCTTTGTCTTGTTGATCTGTCTAAATAGGAATCTAAAGTACAATTTAAATCTCCTCCAATTACTAAATTATGTTGTGCCATTTCCGGAATGCAGTTAAATATTTTCTTAAAGAACAGTGGACTATCAAAGTTTGGTCCATATACATTAACAAAAATCATTTTTTGTGCATTTAATTCTCCTATTACAATAATGTATCTGCCATCCTTATCGGTTATAGTTGATGTATGTTTGAATAAAGTACCTTTCCGAAATAATATTGCTACGCCTCTTGATTTATGTGTAAAAGAAGAATGATATGTTTTATCTATCCATTTAGCTTTCAGCCTATGCTCAGCATCTTTTTTTAAATGTGTTTCTTGGATGAAAATCACGTCAGCTTTAATTGCTTTTAAATGTGCTAATACTTTACCTCTCTTAATTGGTTCATTAATACCTTTAACGTTCCAACTGCAAAACGTTATTCCTTCATTCCCCGTATTCATTTTTAAATCTTGCATTTTTTTGTCTATGGGGGTCTATAATAGAGCCAATGGTTCAGTTCAACAGACCCGACCCCGCACCCGAACACTGAATAGATGAATTTTAAGACTCTTAAATTCCTCTCACATATATATCTCCTTTGCTCCAATTTATAACTCCGTTCAAACTGAAAATAATAATGATAGTTTGTAATAGAAAAAAAAAGAGAATAGATTAAGAAATTAGTATTGTGCACAAAGAAGGAAAAAACTACATCTAATGTTAGTGCAGTTAGTGCTAGCCATACTAGCATGGCTACCCATCTACCGACTTCCGTAGTTGATGTTTCGAACTTATCCAGCCCCTTTGTTTCTTGGAACTTGTGTTCCATAGCAATATTTTACCGGGGGTATATCAAGTTCCAATAGTCGGAAGAGTTATGATACAAATAATAAAACCCAGAGTTAAAGGAACAATAAAAGTAAAAATGATAATGAAAATTACTAGCAGGAAAGGAAAGAGAGCAGATTTCCAAACATAACATATAAGATCCAGCTCTGTATTTACCTCTAATCATTCCATTATAAGTAACTTTATAAGTAAGTATTAGTCATTAGTAATAATTATTGATTCTAATTGTTAAAAATACCGCGGTATCTTTTTAGTATTCATTAGTTAATTATATTAGTAGCGCAGTTATTAGTATCCATGGCAGAATTTCCGATCCACTTCTTTCTCAGCTTCTTTAGTCATCAATTCAATTCCATGCAGTCCTGCAAAGTCATTTATTCATGATGAGGGATCAGGCATCTTCTCATGACATAAACTTCTTAGCAAAGTCCAATGCTTTCACAGGGTCGGAGAAAAAGTATTCCTTCTTGTCATAAGTAACTCTTAAGGTAGCAGGATAACTCACACCATATTTCAAATCCTCCACTTCCCTCAGAATACTTTTGGTCTCGTTGAATGCTTTTCGTTTCCTTGCAACCTCTGCTGGATAATCTCGGTAAATGCTGATACTGTGACCCTTAAAATCAAGCTTTCTGTTTCTTGATGCTTTTTGCATTATCTCCTCCACAACATAGTCGTTTTGTAATTTTATTATCATTTGTCTTGGGGGTGCGCCTACTCTTGTCTGGCGTCTCATCACTCTATGTGCTCGGGCTAGTTGAGGCTTTTCTAATTTAATTTTATATGTATATACTGTGTACTGTATGTGTATTCTAATGGCCCATGAGTCTGCTTAATAAAATTTAATAATAATAATAATACTTTTCCATTCAGCATTTTAAATTGGAAGGCGAGAGCATGCTATGTGGAAAATGAAGCAAAGCAATTGTTATAAGAAGCAAGAGTCGGTCGGTCATTGCTGGCAAGATCATAAACTGTGCTTGAACTTTTCATCTTTTATTTTTAAATCAGCTGAGAGTATGTTATTGGTGTTCAATGGATACATTGTCGTTTTGTCAAGATATTAGATGTGCTGAGAATCTTTGAGGAATACTGTCACAGAGAAAACATCGGACCTGGATAATTTCCATGTTGGTCATTACAATATTCTTTCTACTCTTGCTCCCATTGCTATGTATCCACGTGACTTTCATAGATGATAATGGCTAATTAAAAAAATTATTGCTTGTAATGCATTACAAGTCATTTTAAAATGCATTTGACAAACAATTGCTGTAAATATGGCGACTTCCTACTGTCCCCAGGGACTCTGTATTTCAGAACTGGCTCACCATCCACTTGATGCACAATGGTTCCCCTGTTCCACTCTTGCCTGACAAACTCATGAGTTGAAACCTCTTCTTGTACTTTCTTATCACCTTAGTTTCACTGTGAAGGGTGTTTGATTGTCATATGTGCTGGGACTAGAACAATGAAATTCTTACTTGCAGAAATGAGGAACAGTAGATGTTGGTTTACAAAAGACACACAGTGCTGAAGTAACTCAATGGGTCAGGCAGAATCTCTGGAGAACATGGATAAGTGATGTTTTGGGTCAGGACAAGGTCCCACATAGGAGATTAGTGGGCAAAATTAGAGCACATGGTATTGGGGGTAGGGTACTGACATGGATAGAAAATTGGCTGACAGAGAGAAAGCAAAGAGTGGGGATAAATCGGTCCCTTTCGGAATGGCAGGCAGTGACCAGTGGGGTACCGCAAGGTTCGGTGCTGGGACCCCAGCTATTTACGATATACATTAATGACTTAGATGAAGGGATTAAAAGTACCATTAGCAAATTTGCAGATGATACTAAGCTGGGGGGTAGTGTGAATTGTGAGGAAGATGCAATAAGGCTGCAGGGTGACTTGGACAGGTTGTGTGAGTGGGTGGATACATGGCAGATGCAGTTTAATGTAGATAAGTGTGAGGTTATTCACTTTGGAAGTAAGAATAGAAAGGCAGATTATTATCTGAATGGTGTCAAGTTAGGAGGAGGGGGAGTTCAACGAGATCTGGGTGTCCTAGTGCATCAGTCACTGAAAGGAAGCATGCAGGTACAGCAGGCAGTGAAGAAAGCCAATGGAATGTTGGCCTTCATAACAAGAGGAGTTCAGTATAGGAGCAAAGAGGTCCTTCTACAGTTGTACCGGGCCCTGGTGAGACCGCACCTGGAGTACTGTGTGCAGTTTTGGTCTCCAAATTTGAGGAAGGATATTCTTGCTATTGAGGGGGTGCAGCGTAGGTTCACTAGGTTAATTTCCGGAATGGCGGGACTGTCGTATGTTGAAAGGCTGGAGCAATTAGGCTTGTATACACTGGAATTTAGAAGGATGAGGGGGGATCTTATTGAAACATATAAGATAATTAGGGGATTGGACACATTAGAGGCAGGAAACATGTTCCCAATGTTGGGGGAGTCCAGAACAAGGGGCCACAGTTTAAGAATAAGGGGTAGGCCATTTAGAACGGAGATGAGGAAGAACTTTTTCAGTCAGAGAGTGGTGAAGGTGTGGAATTCTCTGCCTCAGAAGGCAGTGGAGGCCAGTTCGTTGGATGCTTTCAAGAGAGAGCTGGATAGAGCTCTTAAGGATAGCGGAGTGAGGGGGTATGGGGAGAAGGCAGGAACGGGGTACTGATTGAGAGTGATCAGCCATGATCGCATTGAATGGCGATGCTGGCTCAAAGGGCTGAATGGCCTACTCCTGCACCTATTGTCTATTGACCCTTCTTCAGACTGAGTCAATACTGGACACAATCTATGTGTGGTCTCACCAATGCCCTTTCTAACTGAAACATAACCTCCCTACTTTTCACAGTACTAAACAGTAATGTTCTGTTAGCAAGTAGCTAGCAACATTAAAATTGCATTCTAACCACTTGTGAATCAAGGCCATGTGTATGTTCTCTGGTTTTCTTCCTACATCACAATCAATGTGCAGGTTGGTAGGTTAATTATCTGCTGTAAGATGCTATTTTTCAATTTAATGGAAACTTGTCTGAAATTTGGAAAATTTAAATTAACACATCAACCATCATGTGGCCCCTTTTTTTTTTTTTTAAAAAGAGACCATTGGTTGAAATCCATTGGGATCGGGGAACTTGTCAGCCTACAGCCCCACCTGCTGCCCTGGTAATTGCAAAGTTTTCTGAGTTTCTTCCTCCTTTCCAAATCCCAATTTTCCAGCTATTTGAGAGATTATGTATTCCTCCACAATGCATAATTTATCAGATATGGCTGGGCCATATTAGGTGTTTCTAGTTTATATTCATTTTCCTGCAGCAAATTATGCTGGAACCTTACCAATGTTTATAAAATCAAGAAAGATTGTCGGTCTTTTCCCACAGGGCAGGTTATCTGGAAGTAGAGAGCATAGAATTAAGATGTTTTTGGGAAAGACGTAGAATGTGGAAAAGTACAGCACAGGAACAGGTACGTGGATAGGAAAGGTTTTAGAGGGATATTGGCCCAATGTAGGTAAATGTGACTGTCTCAGGAAAATGCCTAAGTTTGCTTAAATGAATTGGATCAAAGGGCTTGTTTCCTTCGTGTATGACTCTATTCATTAATCATCATAGTTTTAATTTTAGAGATGTTGTTCAGGTATCCTTGCATAGGGATCCCATTTTGTTTTACATCACCAGTGTAAAAGTAACAGATTTCAAGCTCCAATATTAGTATCATATTACTTAACTGCCAGTCTTCGGTCACTACATCTTTTCCTTATCAAATGTGTGGAGTAATGCCTGCTTCTTCATTCTTAGATTTACTGAAAATGCCTGTATATGATCCATCCAGACCAGTGGTTTACCCTCTGCTTTAAAGTGCCTAAATATTTCCATTTATATTGTATTTAAAGTGCAGGCCTTTCACTCCTCCTACCATCAAACAAAACAATTTTTATCTATCTCTCTAGTGAATGCCAATGTGAAGTAATGCCTTGCTTTTTTGGCTTTGTCCTTTTGTTTCCTCTGGAATTATCCTGTCTATCCCCCCTTCAAGGTTCCTTACTAATGTGCTTATAAAATTTGGCTTTTTATCTCTGCAAAATGTAATATTTCTTCTTGCCTTCCTCATTGCTATTTTGACTGTGGCCTTCATTCCACCGTCCTCTCTGGAGTAAAGAATACGTAAGTTTATCCCTGCCTCAAGCTTTGAAATCCTCTTGTTATTTTGTATCCTTGTTATTTCCTTTCTTTTAAATGATTGATTGTTTCAAATAAAAAAAAATTGGGGTCACAGACTTTGGTTTTCTTCAGTTTATTTCCACTTCCCTTTTAAGATGCTGCTGAAAACCTAATCTAACCAAACATCTGATTACCTATTCTTATTTCTCCATTTGGAGCTGCTGTATGTTTTCTGTTTGACAATTTTGCATTTATGTGATGCCTTTTTTTTTAAAGCAGTGAAAAAGCTATGTTGTTGAGTTTCTTTTTAGTTTTGTTTAGAGATACAGCGTAGAAACGGGCCCTTCGGCCCACCGAGTCCGCGCCGCCCAGCGATCCCCGCACATTAACATTATCCTACACACTAGGGACAATTTTTACATTTACCCAGTCAATTAACCTACATATCTGTACGGCTTTGGAGTGTGGGAGGAAACCGAAGATCTCGGAGAAAACCCACGCCGGTCACGGGGAGAACGTACAAACTCCGTACAGACGCCGCCCGTAGTCAGGATCGAACCTGAGTCTCTGGCGCTGCATTCGCTGTAAGGCAGCAACTCTACCGCTGGTCACCGAGAGAATGTATAAGCTCTGTATAGATAGCACTGGTAATTGGGATTGAACCCGGGCCTCTGATGCTATAAGGCAGTACCTCTACAGCTGTGCCGCCCAAGTTGACTGGGCAAAATTTAAAGGAGATAAATAGGCAAATTCTTTTTAGTGGTGGGTACCTGGAATGCACTGCTGGGGATGATGGTGGAGAAAGATATGATAGTGGCATTTAAGAGGGTTTTAGATAGACACATTGATATGCAAGGAATGGAGGGATATGGATCACATACAGGCATAGGAGTAGTTTAACCTGGATTCATATTTGGCATGGACATTGTGGGACAAAGGGCCTGTTCCTGTGCTGTCCTGTTCTATCTTCCATGTTAAATGGATGCAAATGCCTAGACTGAAGAAGGATCTTGACCCAGAACATCACCCATTCCTTCGCTCCAGAAATGCTGCCTGCCCTGCTGAGTTACTCCAGCATTTTGTGTCTATCTGAAAAAACCTAGATATATACGACCAATTTTTTTAGGCTAATTGACAAAGGAATTAAATATTATTACTGTCCTTGGGAATATTGGCACACTGGTTAAATTACTGGACCATTAATCCAGAGACATGAACACTCAATCCAGGGATCGGTTTAAATTTATAAAATCTGAATATCTGTTGAGTGGGGTAGCACTGGTATCAGTTAAGGTGATCATGAAACTTTCCAGAATTTGTAGTTGACTCTGAAATATACTCCCAAAATGACCTGGCAAGACATTTATTTGTATTGCATCCACTGCTATAATGTACGGAACAAGAACAAAATGATAGACCACTGACATTGAGTAGGTTGCTCCCAGATCAGACAACCTTGCGAAGTTCTCCTCGTGAATATCTGGTTGTCCAAATTGCAAGAGTTGATTCACAAACTAGTCGAGCAACAGTAATAAGAACAAAATATAACATAAGCATGGACGTAGAAGGAAAGTTGAGTTTAACAAATCTGCAGGACTTTCCTTTTGGAAGATTTAACTGACAGAATTGAGTAACAGCTTGCTTGTAGATTTGGTATATTTGGATTATCAGAAGGGTTTTGATAAACTTGCATGTAGGACATTAGTGTGCCTAATTAGAACAAATGTGATCGGGGGGCAATATACTGGTATGGATTGAGAATTGGTTGATAAATGGGGGAACAGGTAGGAATAAGTGTGTCCTTCTCTAGGTGGCAGGCAGTAGAGTTCACTAGAGTTTAGAGAAAAAAAATTCAAGCATAACTAAACTGACTGGATATAGGGAGAATGATGACCGGAGAATCCAGTAACTGGGTCACAGCCTCAATTCAGTGTTGGCCACATTGAACTGAGATCAGGGGAAATGTCTCCACCTGGTGGCAAACTTCTAGAATTCTCCAGCATAGAAGACAGGGGAGACTATGGCATTCAATATTTTTAGTAGGTAGATCTATTTATAGATACCAGAAGGACTGCAGATATGTGGAGAATGTTGGAAGAGGAAGTAGCCTTTATATAGAGTGGTGTAAGAAAATAACTGCAGATGCTGGTACAAATCGAAGGTATTTATTCACAAAATGCTGGAGTAACTCAGGAGGTCAGGCAGCATCTCAGGAGAGAAGGAATGGGTGACGTTTCGGGTCGAGACCCTTCTTCAGACAGTAGTAGGGCCAAATAGCCTATTCCTGCTCTCACTTCCTTGTCCTTGAATCATATCTATCATTCAATGTCTTGGACATTGTAAAGAGACGTCCTTTGCACACAGAGTCTTTTACTGGATATTGTTTATTAATTTCACTACACACATGTTATGCCCTAGCTGTCCGTGGTCATCACTGGAACTAGAGAGCGAGCTGGAGGTGGGGAAGCTACAATTATACAGGAGACAATGGGGAGTGGTTAGTAGTGGTGAGGTCACTATGTTAAAGGAACATGCACTGATCTACATCCTTCCTCTTGGAAACAAAAGTGACCACGGCTCATGCGCTAGGCTCAAACTACAAGCAGGGAGCAGATAGAATGCAGCACAACACAGACTACTCGTACACACCGTACCGGACAGGCGGCCTGACCACTCTCCCAGAGCGGGTGCGCAACCCACCATCCCCTCCGTTCGAAGGAACAGCATGGACGGGTGCGGGTACAGAGGCTGGGGAACCAGGGGAAGGAGGAGGACTGGGAAGCGATACACGCGCAGGCGAGGGAGGGGAAGGGGGCTGGGGCGACTGCGGATGTACCGGAGCAGGAGGCACATCAGGCACCGGGGACTGGACGGGAGGTGAATACGGGACCGCGGGAGGCGGTGCAGGCTCGTTTACCAGCATCAGGTGCTGGCGGGTACGACGATACACGGTGCCCTCGTAGTTGACCAGGTACGACCGTGGAGAGTCAGCATTGCCGACGACCACGGCCAGCCGGTGGTGACCGGAGGTGGACTCCATCCGGACAACCTGGCCAGCGAACAGAGGTGGAAGGGGACGGGACGATTTGTCAAAGGAGCGCTTCTGAATGAGCTGCTTTTCAGTGAAGCGCTCCCTGACAGCGGCAGGGCTCCGAGCCGTGGGTTGCAGGGATTGCTGGGAGACGGGGATAGGGGGTCTAGTGGTGCGGGACATGAGGCGCTGGGCAGGGGAACCGAGCGCGGGGTCCCGGGAGATGTTGCGGAGGTTGAGGAGGGCAAGGTACAAGTCCGAACTGTCAAGCCGGCAACGTTCCATCAGTTCCTTAGCGCTGCGGACAGCGCGCTCTGCAAGTCCATTGCTTTGCGGGTACTCGGGGCTGCTGGTGATGTGGCGAAAGTTCCACCGGGTGGCGAAAGCAGCAAACTCCGCGCTGGTAAACTGGCTGCCGTTGTCGGACTGGAGGGATGCCGGGGAACCAAAGGTAGAGAAGTGGCGGCGAAGCTTTCCGATGACGGCAGCAGACGTGAGGGACGGCACCAGGTCCACCTCGAACCAGCTGGAGTAGGAGTCCACCAGGACCAGGTAGTGTTTGCCACGCCACTCGAAAATATCGGCGGCAACAGCCATCCACGGCAACTCGGGAGCCGGCTGCTGCAGGAGAGGCTGGCGCTGCTGATGAGGTAATAGGCTGTTGCAGGCAGCGCAGGCGGAGACCCTGTCCCGGATGTCCTTGACCATGCCAGGCCAGTAAAACTGTGCTTGGGCCTGGGATAGCGTGGCCTCCACCCCTGGGTGTCCGTTGTGGGCAGTCTGGAAGTAGTGATCTCGCAGCGCAGCCGGCACCACAACCTTGTGACCCTTCACCACCACGCCCGCGTGCAGCACCAGTTCATCCCGAACCAGGAAGTAGGGCACGGCACCAGCCGGCAGGGAAGACCGTCGTTCAGGCCAGCCACGGCGGATGACGCCCTCAAGCTGTTGAAGGTTCGGATCAGCGGCAGTGTGTGTGACCAGTGACTGCATCTGCCAAGATGGAACGATGTTGACGTTCAACACCATCAGGTCAGCCGATTCGTACGGATGGCGGGAAGTGGAAGGTAGTGGGGCACGGGACAAAGTGTCTGCCACGAACATCTCCTTGCCTTTGCGGTACACGATTTCGAATGTGAAACGCTGCAGCTGCAGCATCATTCGCTGCAAGCGGGACGAGGCTGCGTGGATGGGCTTGTTTAAAATAGAGACCAGCGGCTGGTGGTCAGTTTCGATGGTGAAAGTTTTTCCAAGAACGTAGTCTCTGAATTTGGAGCACACGAACACCACGGCAAGGAGCTCCTTTTCTATCTGGGCGTAGCGCTGTTCAGCAGGGGTCATTGTGCGAGAGGCATAGGAGACGGGCAGCTGTCGGTCGTCGTAGAGCTGCAGGCAGGCAGCACCAAGGCCGAACCGAGATGCATCGCAGGTGAGGACGATTGGCCTGTTCAGGTCGAAGAACTGCAAAGTGGGGGTCCGTGCGAGTCTGGACCTCAGGGCCACGAAGGCCGATTGGTGGTGCGGGAGCCAGACCCAGGCATTGTCCTTCTTGGTCAGCTCCCTCAGGGGGGCACTCAGTTCGCTGAGGTCGGGTATGAACTTACCCAAGTAGTTGACCATGCCCAGGAAGCGCTGCAGGCCGGGCACGTCAGTGGGAGCGGGCATTTTGGTGATCGCCGCCGTCTTCTCGGGGTCTGGCTTCAGGCCCCCCGCCGTGAAAACGTGGCCGACGTAGGTGACTTCCTCAACGCGGAACCGACACTTCCTTCGATTAAGCTTGAGATTGATCTCACGAGCCTTGTCCAGGACTTGGCGGAGGTGTCGGTCATGCTCAGCGACGTCCCTCCCGTACACCAGGATGTCATCCACAATGATGGCGCACGGCAACCCAGCAAACAGCTGCTCCATCGTACGCTGAAAAACCTCGCTTGCCGAGTTGATCCCAAAAGGCATGCGGAGGAAACGGAACCTGCCGAACGGTGTGCTGAAGGTGGTCAGGAAGGAGGAACGTGCATCCAGCGGGATCTGCCAAAAGGAGCTCTTGGTATCCAGGACCGAGAAAACTGTGGCTGGACCGACCTGTGCCGCGACGTCCTCCACCGTCCGCATGGGGTAGTGCGGGCGTTTAATAGCCAGGTTCAGGTCCTTGGGGTTGATGCAGATCCTGATCTCGCTCGCGTCCTTCTTGGCAGCGACCACCATGGTGGAGACCCACTGGGTGGGGGCACTCACCTCCTTGAGGATGCCCATGTCCACCATGCCACGTAGTGTGGACTCCACGCGGCCCTTCATGGCAAAAGACACACGGTGGGCCGGTCTGACCACTGGGTCGACCCCTGGGTCCACAACGATCTTGTAGGCACAGGGCAGCTTCCCCAGGACGTCATCAAATCGGTCAGGGTACTCGATCAGGGGGTCCATGGGGGCCTGCACCAGGTGGATGTCGCGGTGGAATGAGACCAAACCAAAGTCCTGGCATGCACGGGCGCCCAGCAGGGTGACGTTGTCAGATGCTAGCAGGAGGAACGTGAGGGGCCGAGAGGTCTCCAGAACAGTACAGATAACCGTTGCCTTTCCCACGGCAATCAGAACGCCTCCCCCATAGGCATGGAGGCGGGAGTTGTCAGGAGTAACCCTCTCCCCCGAGCTTATCTGCTCGAAGAGGCCCACAGACATAACATTTGCAAAAGCCCCAGTATCGACCTTGGCAGGGAAGGAGTGTCCATTGACTGTAACATGCACGGATGGATCCGTTATCAAAGCAGGTGCACCCAAAAGCGAAAACAGCATAGAGTCTCCATGGGAGGAAGTCGTATCTGAGCCATGGAGTTCCTCATGTTGGTACCGGGAACCGGTTGCGCTATCATCGGTCGCAAGGTTGTTTAGACTCCCTCTAGGAGCAGGGACAGGTCTCCCACGAGAACGACAAGCTGCAGAAAAATGGTTCTGCCTCCCGCAGGAATTACAAGTTTTGCCCTGCGCTGGGCAAACGTTATACCTGTGTGACGAGAAGTTGCAGTTTGGGCATCTGCGAGGGGTGACCATAGTGGGCGCGGAGGGGGTGACCCTGGTCTGCGGGTCATTCAATCGCCGGCGGCCGGTGAAATTTATGTCCTGGGGCGCCGGCCGAGATACTGAGCCAACAGCAGAGGCCATGCGTGCGGCATGTATGGCGTCCGTTAGCGACAGGTCAGGCTTCATCAGGAGCTCATCCCGCAGCTTAGAGTTTAGGAGACCGTTGACCAGGACGTCCCTGATCATCTCGTCGGGTGTAATCGTTTGAAGGCGGCACCGCCGAGCCATATGTCTTAAAGATGCAATGAAGGCGTCAACGTGCTCCCCTGGAGTCTGACGCCGCGAGAAAAAGTTGAAACGTTCGATAATGTTATTGGTGGGTATATCGCACAGGGCAGTGAACTTAGCCATGAGACATACCGGGTCGTTGCGGTCCTCCGGAGGGACGAACTCGAACGACGCATAGCGTTCCATTGCCTCCGGACCAGCCAAGTTGAGGAGCAGGTGAGCTTTTATCGCAGCAGTTGCATCAGGATGGGCAATCGCTATATAGTGCTCGTAGTCCCGCTGGAAGACAGTCCAGCGGTGCACTATGTCCTCATCAAAAACAAGCGTGTCCGGACGACGACACGAGGGAGCCATGGCAAAGTGGAAGGATGGGACACAACTGGGACGAACAAATGCTAAAAATAAAAACCCGATAAACAGGAGACGCAAGTCTACCGCTCTGACACCATGTAAAGAGACGTCCTTTGCACACAGAGTCTTTTACTGGATATTGTTTATTAATTTCACTACACACATGTTATGCCCTAGCTGTCCGTGGTCATCACTGGAACTAGAGAGCGAGCTGGAGGTGGGGAAGCTACAATTATACAAGAGACAATGGGGAGTGGTTAGTAGTGGTGAGGTCACTATGTTAAAGGAACATGCACTGATCTACAGACATCACACATCAATTCTTGGGAATGAAAAATGCTGGTGATGCACTGTTGTAGGCAGCAACTCTATAGATGGGAACATTTCAGTTAAATGATCAATGTTTAGACATGTCCTGTCAATAATCTTTTTCACACAAAGGGTGGTGGGTGTATGGAACAAGCTGCCAGAGGAGGTAATTGAGGCAGGGACTATCCCAACATTTAAGAAACAGTTAGACAGGTACATGGATAGGACAGGTTTGGAGCGATATAGACCAAATGCTGGCCATGGGGATGAGTGTAGCTGGGACATATTTGGGCAAAAGGACCTGTTTCACACTATTACTTTATGACTAATAAAACTCAAGGTCAATTTTGTCCAGCCAATTACTCAGTTATTATCAATTGCCAGTAAAATTATTGAAAATGTCACTGATACAATGTATACTGTCTGCAAAATTATTACAGGTTTAAGAGGTGCTATCAGAACAACTTGGAGAAGCTATCCTAAGTTGTTCTGGCTGGGCCTCTTAAAGCCATGGGGTGCAGGGAATGAATTGGGTTGTTCCCACTGGAGTATTAGATATAGAGGGATAATCTTGGGTTCATACTGTTTTTTTAATTTATTGAACTTTTTTTGTGTTTTATTGTCTATTGAGTACTGTGTTTAAAAACTCTGGTGCTATTGTTTCAAGTAAGAATTTCACTGTTCCCTTTCAGGACATTTAACAATGAAACACTCTAAACTCTTGATTCTTAAATGGGATATATGGTCGGTAGGTCTAAAACAAAAAGACATAGGTTTAAGGTGAGAATGAAATTGTGCAGCCTTTCAAAATTACTTTCTGCAAAGAGGTTCGATGAACTAAAAACCTCTTGGTGCCCTACATCCCAATGGTATGAATATTGAATTCTCCAATTTTAGGTTAGTAACCTACATCACTACCTCGCCCTGTGTCCCATGAGGATATGCTTCTTAATTCTTTCATTTTGTCTTTTCTTCTTTGGCCTTTGTCCAACCACCTGCCAGTCAAAAAATAACCCTCGCCTGTATCCATTTGCCAAACATGTCTTGGCCCATATCTCTTCCAGCTTTCTCGCCACCCTACCACAACCAGTCTGAAGAAGGGTTTAGAGATTCAGCGTGGAAACAGGCCCTTTTCGCATCCTACACGCTAGGGTCAATTTACAGAATCCAATTAACCTGCATGTCTTTGGAATGTGGCTCTTAAACCCACACGGTCACAGGGAGAATGTGCATACCACCCACAGCACCAGAGGTCAGGATCGAACCTGGCTCTCTGTCGCTGTGAGGCAGCAGCTCGACAGCAGCGCCACTGTCTCAACCAAACTGACACCTATCCATTTTCACCAGAGATGCTGCCTGACCTGCTGAGTTATTCCAGGTATTTATTCACAAAATGCTGGAGTAACTCAGCAGGTCAGGCAGCATCTCGGGAGAGAAGGAATGGATGACGTTTCGGGTCAAGACCCTTCTTCAGACTGATGTCAGGGGGCGGGACAAAGGAAGGATATAGGTGAAGACAGGAAGATAGAGGGAGATCTGGGAAGGAGGAGGGGATTTGGATGAGAGATATTAATGATTTGGATGAGGGAATTGAATGCAACATCTCTAAGTTTGCGGATGGCACGAAGCTGGGTGGTAGTGTTAGCTGCGAGGAGGATGCTAGGAGGCTGCAGAGTGACTTGGATAGATTAGGCGAGTGGGCAAATGCATGGCAGATGCAATATAATGTGGATAAATGTGAGGTTATCCACTTTGGCGGCAAGAACAGGAAAGCAGAGTATTACCTGAATGGTGACCGATTGGGAGAAGGGGAGATGCAACGTGACCTGGGTGTCATGGTGCACCAGTCATTGAAAGCAAGCATGCAGGTGCAGCAGGCAGTGAAGACAGCGAATGGTATGTTGGCATTCATAGCAAGAGGATTTGAGTTTAGGAGCAGGGAGGTTCTGCTGCAGTTGTACAGGGCCTTGGTGAGACCGCATCTGGAATATTGTGTGCAGTTTTGGTCTCCTAACCTGAGGAAAGACGTTCTTGCCTTAGAGGGAGTACAGAGAAGGTTCACCAGATTGATCCCTGGGATGGCGGGACTTTCATATGAGGAAAGACTGGATAGACTGGGCTTGTACTCGCTGGAATTTAGAAGACTGAGGGGGGATTTTATAGAAACATATAAAATTCTTAAGGGGTTGGAGAGTCTAGATGTGGGAAGATTGTTCCCGATGTTGGGGGAGTCCAGAACCAGGGGTCACAGCTTAAGGATAAGGGGGAAGTCTTTTAGGACCGAGATGAGAAAACATTTCTTCACACAGAGAGTGGTGAGTCTGTGGAATTCTCTGCCACAGAAGGTAGTTGAGACCAGTTCATTGGCTATATTTAAGAGGGAGTTAGATGTGGCCCTTTTTGCTAAAGGGATCAGGGGGTATGGAGAGAAGGCAGGTACAGGCTACTGAGCTGGATGATCAGCCATGATCATATTGAATGGCGGTGCAGGCTCGAAGGGCCGAACTTGCCTACTCCTGCACCTATTTTCTGTGTTTCTATGGGACGGGAGGGACAGAGGAACTATCTAAAGGTCTGTCTCGTTTTTGCAGTGCCTCGTGTCTAAAAATATATTTGAGCCACCTTTAGTCATTTTTAAATTCTTACTTTTGGGAAGAAAACTTTGTACATCTGAAAATGGGTTTAAATGCATTCACAATTAAATGTTTATGCCTTAATGAATATAGAACGACTGTTCTGTTTCATTACAATGCTTAACTATGCTAATTCAAGGAAGAATCTTGCATTTTTGTTTTGACCTGTTACAACCATTATAATGTTGGCTAGATTTGCCCTATTTAACTCAAATTAAATTTGTATCCCACTGCCTTCATAGCAATGACAAATTATGAGGCAGACTGTGTTATTTAAAATAATGTCAGAATAAACAGACAGTAAAAGTGGCACCACCACTTGGAACATAATACAGATGGAATATTTATTGTCAGAATTATAATTGTACAACCGTATAAGAAAATAAACATGACAAAAAAAATAGGCACTCAAATTAAGGTTAATCATGTCACATTAATGCAAATATATAACCATACAATATCAGTATTGTTTGGAATGAGTAAATCAATTAAAATATTCTTGAATTTTGACACTTAAATATATGGATGAAGAAAATAAAAATCATGATTTTCATTATGCTGGAAGTGCAACAGAAACCCCACATTAACTGAAGCTGTTCTTACAAAATATGGTAATATTTACTGAGTTTGCCAAAGATTTGTCCAATCTGTTTCAAAAAATAGAGATCTCCATTACAGTACTAAAACATTAAGGATTTCATTGGATTAGCTCAAAACAATTCATCTTAGCTGCCAGTTTGATTAATACAATGCAATAACATTCTTCAAATTAAAGGACCATTAAAGTTATATTATTATAGTATATACATTTTAGTTTCCAACAACTTATTTACTCACTTTTTCCAAAATAAAGGCAGTTAAAATTTATTAGTATTTGAGGTGTGACGTCTGGATCACGTATGCATTGCCATATAGAGTCTGAAGAAGGGTCTCAACCCGAAACATCACCCATTCCTTCTCTCCAGAGATGCTGCCTGTCCCACTGAGTTATTCCAGCATTTTGTGTCTATAGACAATAGGTGCAGGAGGAGGCCATTCAGTGATAATTGTAGGAGACAGTTACCTTGAGAACATCTTAAAAATGTATCCAGAAGATCTCTCATGCCACAAATAGCAGGATAGGGCCATTTAGCCCATTGTAAATGATCCATTCAGTATGGTCACGGCTAATCTTTTACTGCAGCACCTCTTTCCTACATCAGTCCATACGATTTACATGCTATTGACCTCTGCCTTGTATGTAGGAAAATAACTGCAGATGCTGGTACAAATCGAAGGTATCACAAAATGCTGAAGTAACTCAGCATTGAGTAACTGGGAGTAACTCAGCCTTGTATGTAATCAGCGACCGAGCCTTTTGGATAAAATAATTTATTCTCATTTTACTCCTGAATGGCTAACTCCTGGTTCTATTCATCTCTGCCAGGGTAAACATTAATCCCATCTATTCGGTTAGGCCTCATGAGAGGTTTTGTTTCAATGAGATTATCTCTTATCTTTCTAATCACAAAGATTGCATAATTTCTCCTCAAACAATAAACCCACCATCCCACACATCTATCTGGTGAACGTTTAAGCCTCTCAACTGCATATACTATTTCTGGCACAGAGACCACACCTGTTAAAAAAATCTCCAGAAGGTGAGGGCAACATGGACAAATTAATAATCTTGATTGTGCAACATTAAGGGGTGAACAAATGACTATATACTAATCTATATGGGAAAATGTAACATGAAGGCTACAATTTTTAATATCAAATTGAACTGTAACAATGTTAGTAATACTATTTTTATAGTGCAAATGCTGAAATTGTATCTTTTGTAGACCTGGTTAACTAAAGTACATTCAATTTTGTCTGGTCATATTAATCTTCCAAACATAAGTATAGGTTTAATTAAAATGAATCTTGATGTCAGCACATTATTCTGGACATGCATGGTAAATCTCAATGTAATATTTCCACTGGTATTTATCTCCTTGTAAAATTATGCTTAAAAAGAACTTGACAGTCAATAACATTTAAAAATCTGAAAATGTAAAAATACATCAATTGAATATGTAATAAACTTGTTTCATTGTATCACACTTCGCTTCCATTGCCTTTTCAGTACTCTAACACCTTAGGTTCTACCAGAACCTGTTTCCAAAGCCTCCCTAAAATGCACTGCATGTTAAATTCACTTATGCATAAACAAAATGTTAAAAATACTTTTACCAGCGGCACTTAAAATCATATTTGATCTTCAATGTTTGGTAGAAATGTTTTGAGCTGCAAGATCTCTGTGACTGACTGCTTGCTTTCTTGATAAAAATCAAGTCCAGTGATCAACTCCACATCCCGTACTCGAGCTCTGTGAGCCCAGATTCGTTCCTCTACCCACTGGGATTCATCTTTGCCATCCTGCCAAAGAACACCATTCATTAATCAACGCAACATGCGCATATTTATCTTGAAATATAGTAGGAATCTCTTAACAGAAAATAAAACCTCATGGCACTTACATTATCATCTTTACATTAAATCACAGCAAACTGAAAAGATAAAACTAGCTTGTTACATTCTACATTAGAACATAAAACATAGAAGTGAACAGCACAGGAACAGGCCCTTCAGACCACAATGTCTCTGCCAAACATAATGCCAAGGTAAACCAATCTCATCTGCCTGAATGTGAACCATATCCCTTCATTTCCTGCACATTCATGTGCCTATCTAAAAGCCCCAAATGCCACAATTGTATTTGCCTCCACGACACACCTGGCAACCCATTCTAGGCACCCTCCACGTAAAACAAAAAATTACCTTGCACATCTTTAAATGTTGTCCCTCCCATCTTAAAGCTATGCCTGCTGGTCTTGACATTTGTACTGTGGGAAAAAGATTCTGAATCTATCCACTCTATGCCTCATAATTTAACATATTTCTCTCCTCAACCTCAGGCAATCCAGAGAAAACCATCCAAGTGTAGGAGCCATTTATGTTTAAACTAGCTACTGTTGGCATATTTTGTGCAGATATATCTTGCCGTATTATTTTGGACACTTGGGGGCGGTCGTTGAACAGGGCGGTGTATATATGGGGATAAAGGACTGGGAGGAGTCAGATACAGGGAGGGAGAGTATACAGTTCTTACCAGACTTGTGAGCAGACGGGGGAACAAACCTGGAAAAGACCTAGAGACCTGGGACCAAACCAGGGTCAGAACAGCCAGCTACGACTTGTATGCGAAATAAGTACAGCCTCGTATGTTCATCTCCTTGTTTGTACAACTACTTCAATAAACAACTATTTAAACTGGAATAACGACTGGAAGATCTGTTCTGTTGGGTTTGCGTACGTTCATTCTGACTCCCTGTGCAGTAATGGCAATTAGAAAATAATTTATTGGATAAGTCTGGAAGGTGCCATTACACCAAGTTTGCTCAACAATTGATCAGTTAATACCACCTAATCCAGGTGGTAACTCAGCATGGCAGGCAGCATTCCTGGAGAAATTGGATAGGTGGTGTTTCATGTCGGGGCCCTTCTTCAGACTACTCTCCAATCCTTTAGGACTTTGCCTCTGGCTAGAGAAGTTGCAAAGATCTTCGTCAAGGCACCTGCAATCTCATCTCTTGCTTCTCATAATAACCTGGTACAGATCCCATCAGACCCTGGGATTTAGCAAACTTTTGCTCTTCAATAATGTCAACACCACTTTCTTTTTAATCTCAAACTGCTCTTGTATTAATATTCTCCACACTGATCTCGTTGTTCTCTGTCCTTCTTTGTAAATACAGACTTAACGTTCTCAGTACCTTGCCTACAATCTGACTCCAAGCACAATCTCCCTGCTTTATCCATTAAAGTTTTACACTGAAAAATATACTGTTATAAGTCAGTCAAATAATTTCTATGTGTGATTCCCATCTCCTATTGCTTCAAGTTTTACTTACTGCGCAACTTTCACTGTTGTCAGGTCTATGAGGCAGAATGAAAGGCAATACATCCAGTGAGTCCTTGCACTGCAAAGGGCTTTGCATTTTGTTCTTACAGCTAGTAAGGACTACGAAAAAATGAGTTGGTAGTGGGTTGTACCCGTCCTTGGCATTCCTTCAATATAAAGAATAAAAAATATATTTTAATTTGACCATTATTGATTATATACTCAGTAAATGACCAATTATCCCATTTTTTCAGACACAGTACAAATTTGCAAAGTTCATGTTGCCATATACTGTATCTATAAGATGCCTGAAATGTTGTCTAATGATACTGCTTTTGTCGGTTTGCACTTCATTATCCATCAGCGTATTTTCCAAAAGAAAAACGGAAGAATTTTCAACACAAATTGGTTTCCCACTTGAGCCATTTCAAGAACAGCACACTAGGGCTTAGCATCTCAGTTGACCTGTCCAGGCCCAGTACATAGATGCAATCACAAAGAAGGCATGCTAGTGCTTCGACTTTCTTAGAAGTTTAAAGAGATTTGGCATGTCACCGAATACACCAACAAACCTTTACAGATGCACTGTGAAAAGAATCCTGACTGGTTACATCGTGGCCTGGTGCAGCCAATCCAATGCACAGGAATGCAAGAGGCTGCAGAGTGCTGAACTTGGCCCAGTTGATTATAGGGCACAGGTCTCTTCACTATCCAGCACCTCTACATGAAGTGCTGCTTCCAGTTGGCAGCATATATCAAGGATCCTTGCCATTCAGGCCATCCACTCTTCTTGCTGCTACCATCAAGCAGCTCACTAATTTACTCACTAATATTATTGATGGATATAAATCCTTTCATAATTGTTGGCATAATTCTTGCCATCTTCATACAAACGATAAGCTGACTTTTGGAATGCTGAAGGTAGAATATAAATTTGGGACCCTACCAAATGAAAGAGGGCATTTAGTTGAAAACCACCAGGATCAGGAACACCCATGTTTCAACACCTGTCAGGGTTTTGGATCAACTGCACAACCCAAATAATATCTCTATAAATTACAGAAGCACAACAATGGAATTTTTGTCGAATTGCAATTAGGACCCCAGAGTGCGTGTATTGGAGATTTACAACGATTAGTTTAATTTATTTCCATGTGTACCAAGGTACTGCGAAAAACGTTTCCAATGTTATCCAGTCAAACAAAAGACTACACATTATTACAATCAAGCTGTCCACAGTGTACAGATAAAGGGTACAACATTTGATGTAAGATAAAGTCGAGTACAGATAGTTCAAAGGTCTCTAATGAGGTAGAAAGGAGGTCAGGACTGCACTTTAGCTAATGAGAGGACCATTAAGTTGCCTGATAACAGCTGGGAAGAAATTGTCCCTGAATCTGGAGCTATACGTTTTCAAACCTCGGTATCTCTGTATCTCGGGGAGAAGAGGAAGTGACCATATAACCATATAACAACTACAGCACGGAAACAGGCCCGTTCGGCCCTACCAGTCCACGCCGACCACTCTCTCTGACCTAGTCTCATCTACCTGCTCTCAGACCATAACCCTCTAATCCCCTCTTATCCATATACCTATCCAATTTACTCTTAAATAATAAAATCGAGCCTGCCTCCACCACTTCCACTGGAAGCCTATTCCATACAGCCACCACCCTCTGAGTAAAGAAGTTACCCCTGATGTTACCCCTAAACTTTTGTCCCTCAATTCTGAAGCTATGTCCCCTTGTTGGAATCTTCCCCACTCTCAAAGGGAAAAGCCTACCCACGTCAACTCTGTCCGTCCCTCTTAAAATTTTAAAAACCTCTATCAAGTCCCCCCTCAACCTTCTACGCTCCAAAGAATAAAGACCCAACCTGTTCAACCTCTCTCTGTAGCTTAAGTGCTGAAACCCTGGCAACATTCTAGTAAATCTCCTCTGTACCCTCTCCATTTTGTCGACATCCTTCCTATAATTTGGCGACCAGAACTGCACACCATACTCCAGATTCGGCCTCACCAATGCCCTGTACAATTTTAACATTACATCCCAACTTCTATATTCGATGCTCTGATTTATAAAGGCAAGCATACCAAACGCCTTCTTCACCACCCTATCCACATGAGATTCCACCTTCAGGGAACAATGCACAGTTATTCCCGGATCCCTCTGTTCCACTGCATTCCTCAATTCCCTACCATTTACCCTGTACGTCCTATTTTGATTTGTCCTACCAAAATGCAGCACCTCACACTTATCAGCATTGACTCGTCCTTGATTATGCCAGTGGCCTTGCCAAGGCAGCGTGAGTTGTAGATGGAGTCAATGGAAGGAAGGTTGGTTGGCGTGATATATGTCTGCAAGACTAAAGGATTGTAGAAACCAGCAATATGCTGGAGTGCTAAAGAAATGCACTTGTGTGAATACTGACCAGTGGTTGCAGGTAGTTTTCGTTTCGTAATAAGAGAAAGCAGAATGCAATGTATAAAAGGAAAAGTATGAATAACTTTTACAATATGAACCATCGGAAGTTGTTAGTGCATGAAAGTTAATGGGACTGGAGAGGATGCAAAGTTGGATTTGAGAGTGATGCAAGTGCGGAAAAATAAATTAGCAGGTGAGATTTTGGAGAGAGGATTTTGGAGAGACCAAAATCAGATAGCAGTGTGTTGAAAAGAGAGAGAATTTGCCACCAAAATTACTTTGTCTCCCCCACCCTTGGATTTAAAACAAAATCAAGCATGAAGAAATAGATAAGAGTGAATATACAGAGTCTTTTACCCAGGGTGGGGGAATCAAAAACAGGAGGAAATATGTTTAAGGTGAAAGGGCAAGATTTAATACAAACTTGAGGGCAACTTTTTCAGGGTATATGGAATCTGCTGCCAGAGGAGATAGATGAGACAGATACTATAACAGCATTTACTTGGACAGAAAAGGTTTAGAGGGATATGGGCCAAATGGTAGATGGGGCATCTTGGTCGGCATGGACCAGCATTTTGTGTCCTACAAATTCTTTAAGCTCTGATCTGAATTATAATCAAGCCCAGTCAGTATATGCCTGTCATTTTAAGGCAGTGGGGATTTATGAAACTTAGTTATCAGTGAAATTAACCACTTACTTTGCAATAATGTCAGGAGTATCGAACCGTCCATTGAAATCAAAATCGTACACTGGTCCGCTGATCACATTGATGCCATTTCTTTGTTGAGCATACTTCACTAGCAAAACATTGTGGAAGTAATTCCATATCTCTGTCAAATAACAAAACAATAAATTCACTTTTTCTTTCTGCAATATAAATAACGCAACATAATAACACAACTCAACCTGACTCAAATTCTTCCTGACCCAAATAACTTTTGTCCAAGTGTTTACTTTGCAATTATTAGGACCAGCAACTTGACGACATTTTTATTAGCTTGATCCAAACATATTGAATTGTCACTGGTGGGTGCCTTGCCTGTACCTCAAACTGTACCGTTTTGCTAATCCATTTATTGTTGATACAAACCTCCACAACCAAAAATAACGTGCTTTGAATCTGATGTCCACCTGCGAAAATGACTCGCCCCTAGTTGTACTCACCCCAGACTATGCACTATTCCAGATTCTATTGGGCGGCACAGTGGTGAAGCGGTAGAGCTTACAATGCCAGAAACCTGGGTTCGATCCTGATTATGTGTGTTTGTGTGTGGAGTTTGTACATTCTCCCCGTGAGCTGCATGCATTTTTTTCCTGAGAACTTCGGCTTCCTCCCACACTCCAAAGACTTAGATTTGTAGATTAATTGGCTTGGTGTAAATGTAAAATTGTCCCAAGTGTGTGTAGGGTAGTGTTAATGTGCGGGGAACACTGGTTGGTGAGGACTTGGTAGGACGAAGGGCCTGTTTCTGCACTGAATCACTCAACTAACTTGTTTGCATCACATCACACTTAAATTTATATATTACAGATATTGAGACTGACAACTGTAATTTTACTACATGTAAAATTTCATTCACAATCACTGCCAATTATTTCTCTAGCCTAAAAGGGTGGTACATTCTTTGCTCGGGTGCATTACACAAACAGTTTGATATTAATGATAACAGTGTGGTAGCAGCTTGAGAATGTCCACCTCTGTACCGCTTCAGTACCGCTGCCTCCTGTTGGTCTGCCTGCCTGTTTTAAACGGTCCGTGTGTTAAGTAATTTAACAGTTTGACCAACTCAATGGTTCATGTTTCATCAAGATTTAAACATTGTTGTGGAAAAGAAAAAAAAATCCTTGATCTTTTATTTAGGCACAGGAGACGTTGTGAAGGGTAATGTGTCTTGCTAACACCTCCAGGGTCTACCTTCCTGCTGATCCCAAGTCAAGATCCCATCATTTTGCTACTGTGATGATGGACAGAACTGATCCATAAAATAGAATGTTTCCCCAGCACGAATGACTGACTCGCTCCATCAGATTTGGACCTGATTGCTTCAAATCTTCCCCACTGTGAAAAGGTCAATAAAGGATTTTGCCGTTTGCAGGAAAGCGATCCTCCTTGTTCTTGTATCTTGCAGAGAACATTCTGCCCATCTGGTCGACGCCTATACCTTCCAAATATATCTCCTACTTAATTTCAACAACTCTATCAGTGTCCCTACCTGTACGTTTCTCCCTTATGATTTGGCATATGACAGACAGTTTAAAGGGTGATGGAACTAGCTTCAAAATAAATCTACCGAGCACAAGTCTTGGGTGAAAGAACTCATTGCAGTTAATTGTGTTTTTCTACAAAAAAAGCTGGAACTGACACAGGGTAAATGGTTTTATCTGCGCTGATTCATTCTTTAATTTTCCAATTAATCACAAATAATGACGAGATCATGTTGTGACATGTGCTCCCACTTGGATTTTCTCAATGCATGAGGTACCTGACGCAGCAGAAAGGTGTTTAAAGAACAATATCAGAACTGGAATTAAAAATGTCCAGTTCAATAATCTCTTTGGTCTACGATGCTCACTATTATAGACCAGAGACAATAGGTGCAGGAGTAGGCCATTCGGCCCTTCGAGCCAGCACCACCATTCAATGTGATCATGGCTGATCATTCACAATCAGTACCCCGTTCCTGCCTTCTCCCCATACCTCCTGACTCCGCTATCTTTAAGAGCGCTATCTAGCTCTCTCTTGAAAGCATCCAGAGAATTGGCCTCCACTGCCTTCCACAGATTTCCACAGATCCAGAGAATTCCACAGATTTACAACTCTGACTGATAAAGTTTTTCCTCATCTCCATTCTAAATGGCCTACCCCTTATTCTTAAACTGTGCCCCCTGGTTCTGGACTCCCCCAACATTGGGAACATGTTTCCTGCCTCTAACGTGTCCAATCCCTTATATGTTATTAATCATGTTAATATTATAATTAATTTAAGCATGACTGGAGAATAGTTTGCAATGATTTAGCCCGTGCTAAAAGCATATTCAACTTAAAATTAAGCTGCAAGAATATAATAACAATCATAATTGCATGCAAAAGTTTTGTTACAATAGGTACACTGTAATAGGAAATTGCTATACTTACTTTGGAAGGCTTTGTACATGGGTATTAGGTTGCTGGTAAATAGACCTTCAAACTGATAATTATCGGACAGCAGGTCTAGATAAAGAATGGGATGGATTTTTTAAAATGAAGGCATATTACATATAAGCACACTTATCTGGTTGACTTGTAAAGCAAAATAAGACTTAACTATTGTACATTGCATCAAGGTGTAAAGTTTTCATTTTGACCCAAAAGTCCTACATTAACTACATGTAAAATTGTGCACATTTTTAATATATTTTTGTCAGGTCTCCCCTCTGCCTCTGACAGTCCACATTTGCCCAGCCCCTTATAGCTAATGCCTTCTAATCCAGGCAGCATTCTCTGTTGCACCCTCTCCAAAGCCTCCATTGGATAGAGTGGATGTGGAGAGGATGTTTCCACTAGTGGGAGAGTCTAGGACTAGAGGCCACAGCCTCAAAATTAAAGGATGTTATTTTAGGAAGGAGGTGAAGAGGAATTTCTTTAGTCAGAGGGTGGTGAATCTGTAGAATTCTTTGCCACAGAAGGCTGTGGAGGTCAAAACAGTGGATACTTTTAAGGCAGAGATAGATAGATTCTTGATTAGTACAGGTGTTAGAGGTTATGGGGAGAAGGCAGGGGAATGGAGTTAGGAGGGAAGAGATAGATCAGCCATGATTGAATGGCAGAGTAAACTAGATGGGCCGAATGGCCTAATTTGCTCCTATCACATGACCTTATGATCCATCCTCCTTGTTATGTGTTGACTAGATCTACTAACAATACTCCAAATTCAGCCTAACCAAAGTCTTATAAAGCTGCCTCATGAGTTCCTGACTCGTATATCCAATACCCTGTCTGAATGAAGGCAAGCATACCGTATGCTTTCTTTACCACTATCTATTTATGTTGTCACTTTCAGGAAGGTTATAGCCTGTGACCCCAAGATCCCACTATACATCATTGTTGTTAAGGGTCTTGCCCTTAACCATTTACTTCCCCTTGCATTTGACCTCACAAAGTGCAACGAGTCGCACTCGCTCAGATTCTATGTCCAGCTGTAAACCTGGACAGCATCCTTCTGTGTTCGCAACTCCTTCTGCAAACTTGCTAACCATCACATCTAATTTAATTTACGTCCAAGTAATAAACAGTGGTCCCAGTACAAATCCCTGTGGAAATCCATTGATCACAGATCTTCAGCCAGAAATAACACCCTTGCACTGCAATCCTATCTTTTGAGTAAACCAGTTCAGAATCCAAATGGCCAAGTCACCATGGATTGCATGTGTCATATCCAATACAATTGGATCCAATACAAAATCCTCCTCATGACCAACAAAGCCCTCCATAACCTGGCCCCATCCTAGCTGACTGACCTCCTCCACAGGCACACTCCCACCTCCGCTCTGCTGCTGCCAATCTCCTGTCCGCCCCCATCCGGACCAAACTCAGATCCTGGGGGGACAGGGCTTTCTCCATCGCTGCTCCCACCCTATGGAACTCACTACCCCAAACCGTCAGAGACTCCTCCTCACTCACCACATTCAAAACATCACTGAAGTCTCACCTCTTCAACACTGCCTTCAACCACTGAAGATCACCTCACCTTCTATCTCCTTTCTCTGTTCGTTTACTTATTTATCTATTTATTCACTTCTCTATGTTCTAGAAATCCCTGTAAAGCGTCTTTGAGTGTTTGAAAAGCGCTATATAAATGTAATGCATTATTATTATTATTATATATATTGTCAATTTTTGTGTTGCAGAATATTTTCATCTACAGCTGAAATGCTACCATTCATGTCTTAAATTCTGATCTTGTTTTAAGATAGAGATACGATGCTAGAATCTGGAGTAAAAATCTGCCGGATTAACTCAGCAGGTCAAGCAGCATATGTTAAAGAGTGGGGGGGAAGGAATTGTCAATCTGTTTGGTTAATACACTGCATCAGGACTGTGTTGGGGAAAGAAGATATCCAGTACGTAGAAGGGAAAGAAGGGAGGGGGGGAAGGGAGGAGTGTTGAGACACAGGTCAGAAGGTGATGGGTGAAGGATTACAGGCAGCTGGGCGGAGGGTAATAAGACAGATGGAACTCCACGAGGGGAGGGCGATGGTGGAGACGGGAACGTGATAAGCAGGAACATGGGTAACTTAGGTGATCTGGATAACCAATGAAGGCATAGGCAGAAGGATCAGATGGGGAGGGGGGAATCTGGTGGGTAAAATGTGGGTCCTAGGTGGTTGGAATCAAGACGGGGTGAGGGACAATAAGTGGCGGAGGGATGGGGAGAGAAGAGACAGACAGGTGGGAAGGATTATCTAAAATGAGAAAATTTGATGTTTTAATATCTGCCAACAACAAGCCATCTACACTTTAAGGCGATATTCAAAGTAATACGAAATGATGTTTAAAAATGATCTTATTGGAGATATGAAATAATTTCTGACGTTGTTTACAGTTGCAATGAATCTCATCATCAAAGTTGATCCTAGTGAAGAGAAAATGTCTCCCTTCAGTTTAAACCAGCATCCACAGTTCCTTCCTACATAACATAAACTAACATCATCTGGATAGAAGTCAGTGCTATACTTACTGGGCGGGTAAAGGAACCCATATGTGACGTTGTTCTCTCTGCTGATGTATGAACTATGATTCATAGTCAAAGGAAGTCGAACATCATCAAACGTACAGTTTGGAATGTTTGGCAGAGGAGAAATTACACTTTCCTATTGGAAAAATAAATATTGTAATAAAGGTTCTTGAACAATGACAAACATGATCTGTATTCAATGTCAATGGACAAAAAGATCCTAAAGGGGATGAAACAAAGAAACGTAGAACATAGGTGCAGGAGGCCATTTGGTCCTTCGAGCCAGCACCGCCATTCATTATGATCATGGCTGATAATCCACATCAGTAACCCGTGCCTGCCTTCTCCCCATATCCCTTGATTCCGCTAGCCCCTAGAGCTCTATCTAACTCTCTTTAAAATTCATCCAGTGAATTGGCCTCCACTGCCTTCTATGGCAGAGAATTCCACAAATTCACAACTCTGGGTGAAAAAGTTCCTTCTCACCTCAGTTTTAAATGGCCTCCCCTTTATTCTAAGACTGTGGCCCCTGGTTCTGGACTCCCCCAACATTGGGAACATTTTTCCTGCATCTCGCTTGTCCAGTCCTTTTATAATTTTATATGTCTCTATAAGATGCACGCTTAATCTTTCTCAGATTTCACCCATGAGTAGAAACAAAACTCCAACAAATGGATTTTATACTAATGAGGTTGCTCAAGGTTGTTCCAGACCATCCTGCATCCAACTTCTTGTTTCTAACATCTTTAACTAATCCCTTGGCTGAATCCTGCCATTAAAGTAATAAACCAAATCCTGTGGACAATGAAAAGGGATAACTCTTGCCATTGACCTAACAATCCAGCCCGCTGATTATTTAAAAGAAGCTTCAGGGCAAATTTCCTCCTTCAGCGAGTCTAAGATCTATTGAAAACGTGTAGCATTCTGCAAGTCAATTGCAAACCAAAGCAGAAATTGAGATTTTAATTTGTATTTCAATCTGTGCAGGAAGCAAAATAATGATTGGGATATACCAGCATACTCTTTTCATTTCTGATTTCATCAAAAGCTCTGACTGGCATTTATGGCTTTAAGCTGTCCCTTGGTTGCTCGCATTTGTCTCTCCAACTTTTCTCGTTAATCTATTTGCAAGATATAATCTATAAACACTTGGATAACTCAAAGCTCACCTTCTGAGATGTTCCTTTGTCCTATCTATCCACCAACCCCCCCCCCCCCCCCCCCCCCACTAATTTGTTCTCTCTTTCCCAGTTCTGGAAAAATAACATCCACTGTTCTATCCAACATCATCTATTTTATCTCCTTCCACTGACGCTGTCTAACTTTGTAGGTGTTCCAAACTGTGTAGGCATTTGCAAACTTTGTAGTTAATATATTGGGGAGGGGGAAAGGAACCTTTCACTGATTGGCAAACAGCCCAAGCTTGCTGGTGAACTGCCATAGGAGTACAATTGTGTTTTGTAGCATGCCTCCGGGGATAAAGTCTAACGTTGGACGACATCTCAAAGGTTATCAGAACAATTCAGTATAGTGCAGGATCAACCATGATTCCTTTGCGGTCAAAGAGGCCCATCTTCAATCTTAACAGCTGCTGTAACAGTAACAGCGACTTAAACTGGATAGCATTGTTGCCAATCAAAGACTAGGCTATGTTTTTATGTTAATTCCACTCTCTCTCACACACACAGAACTAATTTAAGAAGTGCATTTTGTGACATTTGTTTCCTCCCATTCATTTCATTGAGCCTGGTGCCAGGTGAAATCTACCCAAGATTTTCCCAGCAGCCATGTGGAGTTTGCTGGCACCGCAAAGCTGTGAAGGACTTCAGAACATGGCAAGAGCCAAAAACTAGATTTCAGCCAGTTCACGGGAATCCCATAGTTCCACCAGTTACATGGATGAAATGCTGTAATTTTTTTTTAGACAAGTGAGTGGGAGAATAAATCAGAGCTAACTAAATGCTGTTAATGTAATTGCCTCATGTTCCATATAATCATCACCCTCTCTGTTTAAAAAGTTTCCCTTCAGGTTGCTCCTAAATCTTGCCCATCTCAACTTAACCCATGCCCTTTGGTTCTTGATTCCCCTACTCTGGGTAAAAGACTGTGTATTCACCATCAAGATTTTCTTTACCACTGAGTGCCCCCCTCAGCCTCCTGCACTAAAGGAATAAAGTCCAACCTTCCTCAATCTCTCTCTCTCTCGCTCAGGCACTCAAGTTCTGGTAACATTCTCAAATCTTTTCTGCACTCTTTCAAAAAGCCATACTTCAGGTCAGCTCTGGTTCTTTTATAGACAATAGACAATAGGTGCAGGAGTAGGCCATTCAGCCCTTCGAGCCAGCACCGCCATTCAATGCGATCATGGCTGATCACTCTCAATCAGTACCCCGTTCCTGCCTTCTCCCCATACCCCCTCACTCCGCTATCCTTAAGAGCTCTATCCAGCTCTCTCTTGAAAGCATTCAACAAACTGGTCTCCACTGCCTTCTGAGGCAGAGAATTCCACACCTTCACCACTCTCTGACTGAAAAAGTTCTTCCTCATCTCCGTTCTAAATGGCCTACCCCTTATTCTTAAACTGTGGCCCCTTGTTTTGTCAATTACCTTAAATTTTGCTTCCCCGGCTAACTGATGCTTCTTCTGACTACCTCTGAAAAATACACCACTGAATGCCTTCTTAATTCGTCATACAAAGTATCTTGCTTAAACCATTTTACTTTCAGGCCAATGGAAGTTTTTAATGGACACAACAGAACAAAGATGGTTTAAATCAATTGCAGCTGACCAAAGTCTTTGAAAATCTAAAGCCACATCCATCATCTCCAGCACATGCAACATCTCGTGAACTAAAAGCATTGTGCAGAAATAAAGGACAGATTCAAAATGATGAAAATAAATATGACTACTTGCAGCATAAATGTTCTGGTACTGATAATGACAAAATACAGAAAAATAAAGGCCTTCACTTAGGAATGTTTTACGTTTTATATATTCGTTGTTGAGCTGCCAGCATTGGAACTTGGATAATATTGAGGTGTTTACATTTGCTCCAGCTTTTTCAGTTTGGCCCCATTGTAAGCTTGCGTAAGGAACTGCTTTAGATTTATACAGGGAATGCTCCTTTTACTCCATTTGAATAAACTACATTATAGTGGCCCCCAGAGGGGTTGATGTGGCTGTTTCTCATGTATGCTTATATATAGAAAACTATTGGTGTAAGCAAATGTACAGGACTGGCCCTTCTTCCTAAAGAGATGTGAACAGATACCAAGCCACAGTGATTAGGTTCATAGTCAGAGTTGTACAACATGGAAACAGGCCCTTTGGCCCAATTTATCCATGCTGACTAAGATGCCCAATGTAAGCTAGTCCCATTTGCCCATGTTTGGGCCATATCCCTCCAAACATCCCCTATCCATACAACTGTTCAATTGTGGGGAGCCATGCAACCACACTACACGGTTTGCTCTGGTGATTCAGGCTGACGAAATCCCACTTTAATTCGTCTGCCAGGTCTCTACAGTGCCTGCTGGAATCATAAATGTCACTACACCATTCCTCCACTTCATGAGAAGGTGTTGAGGATGTGTTGTGCAATTAGCCATTGCATCCATCGGTCACCAAGGACCTCCAGCAGCCAGCTTCGTCATTCCTGTCCTTCAATTACAGATCTAACATTGGGGTCAGTAGAAATGCCAAAGAGCCGGGTAATACTTTTCTCAAATGTTAATAATTCTACAATTAAGTGATATTTGCTGCCTGGTATTCCTATTATTCATTATAAATTTTAAGCACAAGTTTTCATTGGTGAAGAGTATTTAGTAATTTCTGAAGATGAGAAAATATGATTCTTTGGTAAGAGAATGAGTTGCAAGTTCTTCCTTTTGGATTAAAACCACAGGATCACGTTCATAAATGTGAACATTGGAACTTTTCCTATTCTGTTCTTTTCAAAAAATATTTTTTTTTGGAAAAGTATAAATGTAACTTCTGAACCATGACCTGCTGAACCTGCATTGTAAAATGGAGAGGGATACGAGGAACTGCATATGCTGGTTTACCAACAAAATAATTATTGTATAACTCAGCAGGTCAGGCAGCATCTCGGGAGAACATGGAAAGGTTACGCTTATGGTCGGGACCCTTCTTCACATTGTTGTGGTAGGGAGGGGGGAGATGCTGGAAGAGAGGTGGGGGCAGGAATATGTCAGGCAAGGGATAGGTAGATACAGGCGCGGGAATGTTTTGATTGGCAGATGATTGGCTAAAGGTCAGAGATGAAAAGTCAAAAAGTGTGAGATAAGTTCAAAAAGGATAGAAGAGGTGGAAATTGTGAAGATAGAAGTGGAAGGGGAGAAATGTATTTCAATTAGATTCAAGGATCTTGAAATGAATTAGTGGGGAAAAAGAGATAAATGTATTACTTGGAGAATTGTTTAGGGGGTAGAAATAGGGAACATATGATGCATTTAATAAATGTAAACACTCATCACAAGTGATATGAGGAGGAAACTTACTGTTTTAAGGACGGTGTATGCACTCCACAGCGGCATTAAACTGTTATGGCTGTATCCACTTACATACGAATGTTGGTGCAGGAGACACCATTTAAAGTTCTCCTGCACAACCCTTGGTCTTCCATAGGGCAAATGCTGAGAATCTGCAACTTCAACTACAAAATACAATGTAAAGTTCAGCAACATATATACGAATACAAGGTAATTACAAGCTATGCATACTAAACATTTCCAATTCCTACGACACCATCCAGATAAACAAAACTCCATTGGAATAGATGCAACTTGTTTTTACGTGGAGTTTCACCACAGTTGATCATTCCAATTCAAACGGAATAAATCTGTAATAAACTACCTCTCTGAAGGGTTCCAAGTATCTTAAAGCAACACATTAAACTTTACAAGATGCTTCTCATGCAATAAACATTTTTCTATCAATATTTTCAGTCAAAATTCCTTTTGTTCCAGAATGTTGAATCTTTGTCTTTAGGTATAGTGACTTTAAAATGCTCTGGAATTCCACCATTAAATTCATCTTCCTTTAAAATTTGTCACTGCCTATTTTGAAGCCTTGGTGCCAAATTGTGCTTGACAATATACTTCTGTGAAACACTCTATAATGTATTACTACATTACACAACACACATTCCATCGCAGTTCCATGTTCTGTAAAATTACTCACAATACCTATCTCTATAAAAATGCCTGCTGCACAAGATAAATTGGGAGCAATGGAAGCTAATAAATTATACAATATCATTCCAGTAGCTATTAGTGAGAAAGTATAAGAAAATAACTGCAGATGCTGGTACAAATCGAAGATATTTATTCACAAAATGCTGGAGTAACTCAGCAGGTCAGGCAGCATCTTGGGAGAGAAGGAATGGGTGACGTTTCGGGTCGAGACCCTTCTTCAGACTTAGTGAGAAAGTGATCCTTTTGGACTTTTGATGAGGTGCATTTACCTCCTGTTCATATTTAGGCCAAATATCGTAATATGGTAATTCTAGTGTGTAAACAGGTACAAGTCCTTCAGTGCTAATGTGGGACAATTGGAACTACCAAAGGTGTCCTAAATATTCAGTGTGGATGGGGATTGTGGAGTTTGGAATGTGATAAGTAGCTTCTGTCTTTAAACCCACTACTCAATTATTCATTGTTGTAATAGTATGCTATTAAAGAGCAGGTCTATATGACTTGAGAGATACAGCATGGAAACAGGTCCTTTGGGCCACTGAGTCCGTGCCAACCAGCGATCACCCTGTACACTAATGCTATTCTACACACTAGGGACAATTTATAATTTTATTGAAGTCAATTAACCTACAAATCTGTATGTCTTTGGTGTGTGAGAGGAAACTGGAGGACCCGGAAAAACCTATGTGGTCACAATGGAGAACATGCAAAGTCCACACAGACATCACCCATAGTCAGGATTGAACCCAGATCTCTGGCACAATAAGGCAGCAGCTTATACGCCAGTGTGCCGCACAAGGTTTGTAAATTTTAGTATGAAACAGTTAGCTGTGTTTCTACTTTAAATGATTTAGTTGAACACTTTATGAAATTCAAAGACATCTGTTGCCCCTGGACTTAGAGGTATTAAAGATTTATACGATGCATAAATAAATCATACGTTGCCATATGTTAATATTTATATTGGAATGAGCTTGTGTAACTTATTAACATACTCCCACAATGTTTCCAACAGGGAGAACATAATTACAGCACAACAAGTTTAGACGAGAAGCTTCCATTTAATAAGAATATTGAGGATTTAACAGTACATGATGACAGGGCATGAACTTTAATGGCCAGATGGTGGTTGTCCTGTGCCCTGCAATGCCCACAGGTGCACTCACCTTACGTGGTGGCTAAGCAATAGCCAATGGTACCCAACATCTCACCCACAGACAGGTTACTACATTAAAATAAACCAATTATTTGCACTTGCCTTTGCTAACCAGGTCCACATCTCCAATTGAATAACTGGGAGTGGGATCAATGTACCAACCATGGCTGGTGCAAAGTTGAAGGGCCAGATGAAAAGTGCTTTGGCGCCTCTAATTTAGGGGCTGATGTCCTGCCCCTGCATTTAGGATAGAGCAGAAGACCAGATGAGTCACATCTGATTCCATATTAGCAGCGCAAGTCAGGAAAAGGATGACCTGCAAGGAGCAGCTCACTGACAGTTCAACACAAAGGATGCATTTTTTGCCCCATCGTGCTCTAAAATTTGTATTTCTAATGAACCTTTTGTGAAGTATAGCGGTAGATTAGGGTGAATTGAACCATAACAACAGTTACATCCGCTGAATCGTTTAGCAGCTCCAGGCATCAGCAATGCCATCTCATAAGGTAACCTTACCCTCCTAATCTCTGCATGACAGAAAAACAGTGGCATCTTTTAAGGTGACTGAAGCTTTTATTGAGGAGACAGTGGAATGTTTCTGTGATGCAGGAAGAGAAACTCAATTAAAGGAGATGCCAAGAAACTGCAGATGCTGTCACCTTGGGTAAAGGAAAAAGTGCTGAAGCAACGATGCTGCCTGAGTACCTCCAGTGTAGGACGTGAAATTGTGTAAAAGGAATATCCTATCTACTTCCAGGGTTGAAATTAATAAGAGGTAAACACAACAATAATAATGTAATCCATTCTCCTAAGGGGCTAGATTTTCATCGCCACCATTAAGTGGTCCACTGACTGGGTACATCGGACATCTCTTAAAACACATGCCTGAGCATAATTCACAATGATCAAGAGAATAATAATCAACTGAGTTCTATGAAAGGCTATCACAGTTTCACCAGATACTATATGGGCAGTAAAGTCAAAAAGAAAATCTTCAGTTTACCCAAGCATGATTTGGCAACAGTTACATTTTGTTTCTAGTTTCCTACCTTCATCAAAGGAAAGATGTAGTTTCTCACATGGATTTTTTGTCAACGATGCCTAAAATGATAATATTTTTAAGTACGATGTCAATAAAAGTTGGTCTATAATCACGCCCTATTTTGAAGAGTATTTGCAATACTAAAAAAATTACCAAGTAATTACCAAGGAACTGCATGTACATTTCATTTGTGGATTAATGGTTGGTGTTACATCTGATGAAAGGCAGGAAGATGCTGGAGATGCTTCTTTTAAGTGGGTTGGGGTGTACACAGAGTTCCTTAAAAGGTGATTCAAACTTCCGTGAGTTCCATTGTTGGGTGCAGGAGTGATCTTCAACAAATCTGTTGGGAAGAATGAATTTCCTAAGAATGAGTCTGCAAACACCAATAAGAATGGTAGATTTTCTTCCCTAATAGGGAATTAATGAACAAAATTGGCTCTAATAACAACCTTTTAACTAATCTTACTTTAGAGATACAGTGAGGAAACAGGCCCTTTGGCCTACTGAGTCCTTGCTGATGTGCGTTCACCCCGTACACTGGTATTATCCTTCACATCAGGTACAATTTACAATATTTACCGAAGCCAATCAACCTACAAACCTGTACCTCTTTGGAATGTTGGATGAAACCAGAGCACTTGGAGAAACCCCATGTGGTCACAGGGAGAATGTCCAAACTCTGTACAGATAACAACCGTAGTCAGGATCAAACCTGGGTCTCTGTCACTGTGAGACAGCAACTCTACCACTGTACTGCCGTCACTTTAGTTAAATCTGGAATTTGAACTCCGATTATTAGGCTGGGAGTTCAGGTATTAGTCTCGTATCAAAAACCACTGAGCTGCCATATACATAGGACAATAAATACATCTTTAAATGCAATTAACTAACAGACTCACTGCCAGGTGCAATCACACCTTGATCCCTCTTATTCTGACAATAATCTCCATTATTCCAGAATATTTCAGGGTATTCCCTCCCATGTGCCAGCCAAGCCAAATGTTCGAATCTTTTCACATGTCACCAGCAATTCTGCACACTGCATGTCACACTTTATGGTAAATTATCCCAAATGTCTTGGCTGATAAATACCAACTTACCCTGTAGCTTTCTAATTTTAGATATCCAGAATTGCAACCTGTCCAGATAGTGGACAGTGGTGAAGTTACACTGTTATTCCAACTCACATTCCAGCAACATTTATGGGTACCACATTAAAGGCTGGAGCCAAGAGATGAAGATGGCAATGGTGATGGAGAGAGGAGGGGTACCATGCTGATGGGTGAGTGCAAGCTACTATCCTGTGACCCTGCAGGTGATCTGGGAGTTCAGAGGTCGGCTGCGGGAGGTGAGAGGATTGTGCATTTGCAGGTTGGCCCTGAAGTGTCCCTGAAGTGAGCTGTTGGAGGCCTTGCAGCAGCCTGGAGATCCACAGAGCTGAGCATGCGGACGGGACATGGCCTGCAGTGGCATTGAGCCACAGAGGAAGACTATAACAGCATTGCCAGGCCAACCCCTGCAACGCCACCCTAGTACAGCCACCAAGACAGGAAACTATAGTTTTAACAACTTGAAGGACACACGATCATGCCGGAAATGTGGCAACTCTGTACTCCTATTATTACCCTACAATTGTTTCACTTTTGTACTTATTTATGAATGTGCCTATGTATAGTATCATTTTACTGAATTGAATGGAAAACAAAGAATATCACAGTATCTATGTACATGGGACAAAGTATAATTGAAAATGTGAGAGGGGAAAGATTTAATAGGAACCTGAGGGACAACTTTCTCTGTTAGAGGGTGGTGGCTATATGGAACAAGCTGCCAGATGAGGTAGTTGAGGCATGTACAACAGCATTTAAAAGACACTTGGACAGGTACATGGAAAGGTTTGGTCAAGAGAGATATAACTGTAGGCCAAACGCAGGCAAATGAGACTAGCTTAGATGGGACATCTTGACTGGCATGGACAAATTAGGGCAAAGAGGCTGTTTCCATGCTGTATAACTTTGACTGGAGCCAGGGTGGAGGCATGGATAGCGCAGCTATATATTTCTCAAAGGCTAAAGTCTTGTATAATAGAGAACTAGACATTTAGACTTCAGATACAGCATGGAAACATGCCCCTTCGGCCAACACCGTCGCCCTGTACACTAACATTATCCTATATGCGAGGGCAATTTACAATTTTAAGAAAGCCAATCACCCTACAAACCTATACGTCTTTGGAGAGAGGAAACTGGAGTACATGGAAAAAACAAGGGAGAACGTACAAACTCTGGACAGCACCCATAGACAGGATCATACCCAGGTCTCTGATGCTGTGAGGCAGTAGCTCTACCATTGGGCCACTGTGCCTACCTATAGAGCTTATATTAGAGTATCAAAAGCTGCTTGTCAGGAGGATAAAACACAGTGGACAAAAGACAGGGCTCACAGTCAAAGGGCTCAAGGGAATACAAAATATGGCTAATCAAAGGATATTAGCAGCCAGATTCTTTCAGCTTTGGAACCAGTGACCAGGTCTCTCAAGGACCCAACCATGATATGGTGTGAACAACTCCCATCGAAAGTCTGAGCATCTTGGTGCCAAGTCAGACATTCTGGCTCTGGATACTAGCCTTCAACCGTGAAATCCTTGATTCATTGAAGGACAGCATGGAAACAGGCCCTTCGGCCCAAACCGACCATTGATCACCTGTTCACACTGGTTTAATGTTATCCCACTTTCTCATCCACTTCCTACACGCTGGGGGAAATTTACAGAGACCAATTAACCTGCAAGCCCACACATCTTTGGGATGAGGGAGGAAACCAGAGCACCCGGAGGAAACCCATGAGGTCACAGGTAGAACATGCAAGATCAACAGATCGAGGTCAACATCAAGCCCAAGTCTCTGGTGTGGTGAGGCAGCAGCTCTACCAACTGTGCCACAGGTAGATGTGCACTCTCCACAGACTTAGTATCGGCAGATGCCTTCCCTGGGGATCAGTGGCTCCAACACAGCACAAATACACTGTTTAGTAAACAAACAATTGCAGATGCTGGTTTAAATCTAAGGTAGACACAAAATGCTGGAGTAACTCAGCGGGTCAGGCAGCATCTCGGGAGAGAAGGAATGGGTGATGTTTCGGGTCGAGACCCAATACACTGTTCTCTTTCTCCCTCTGCCTGATCAACACCCAGTGCAGGTCGCTGCCATTTATGCTGGGGGAGTGCTGCGGAAGCTGGCATTTCAGGCTCAGAACTGCTTCAGTTTGGCAGTCAACGCCATTGGAGTTCTCATCCACTGGACATCAGCAGCATTCAACAGCCACATTTCAGCCCCAAGGGTATTGCAGAGCAGCAGGATGAGCACAGGCAAAGGAATAATGAAGAAAGGAACCACAGTAATGCACAATACAAATAGGTTGGACAAGCTTGGATTGTTTTCTCTGGAATGTTGGAGGCTGAGAATTGACCTGGTAGGAGTATATAAAATTATGAGAGGCATAGATAGGGTAGACAGCTCGAACCCTTTTACCCATGGTGGAATTGTTAAAGATCAGAGGGCATAGCTTTAATGTGTGAGGCATGGTTTAAAGTTGATGCCTGGAACACAGTGCCAGGGGAAATGGTGAAGCAGATATGATAATAGCATTTATGAGGTCTTTAGATAGGCAAATAAATATCATATCATATCATATCATATATATACAGCCGGAAACAGGCCTTTTCGGCCCTCCAAGTCCGTGCCGCCCCGTGATCCCCGCACACTAACACTATCCTACACCCACTAGGGACAATTTTTTTTTTTTTACATTTACCCAGCCAATTAACCTACATACCTGTACGTCTTTGGAGTGTGGGAGGAAACCGAAGATCTCGGAGAAAACCCACGCAGGTCACGGGGAGAACGTACAAACTCCTTACAGTGCAGCACCCGTAGTCAGGATCGAACCTGAGTCTCCGGCGCTGCATTCACTGTAAAGCAGCAACTCTACCGCTGCGCTACCGTGCCGCCCTGGAATGGAAGGAGATGGATCACATGAAGGCAGGTTGTATTAGTTTAACTTGGCATCATGTACGGTACAGACATTGTGGGCCGAATGGTCTGGTCCTGTGCTGTACTGTTCTGTGTTCTACTTAGCATTGCTTTATAATGCTCCTTTTTAAAAAAAAACATACCTAATGCATTGACTTCCATTTCAACACGTTCATAAATATGGAGTCTAGAATTGTGAATGTCATTAATGCATTTGATACCAAACAATCTCAAAGTCCTTCATTTCTGAGCAATAATAACCATGTTCTTACCACACAACAGATTGTAGACTTCAACATTTGAAAAGGGTTGAACTTCAGTCCTGGCTTTAAATCCAGGTCCATGGCCGACAAAGATCGTCTGCCATTGCCAAAGAAAGGAGACAGAACTACAGTTAGATCTTGTGAGAATGGGGTCAGTGTAAAGCAACAAATGGACATCGATTGTCCTCGTAACGGAATAAGACAAATCCTCCTGCACTTCACCTGCATGCTCTTGTACTGATTATCAGAACCATGAAATCCACCCGTGCAATATTTCATTGATTTCCTAAGAAAAGATAGCACAATGAGTGACATATTAGCAATGCAGAATGCCCTGTGACCAGAATATACATTTATTTTGTGCAATGCATTGACAAAAACTAAAAAGCACAAACTTGAGTGGAATAAAGCCCTAAAAAATAACCCTCAATGAAATGAAGATGCGGTGACTTGGGAAGGATGCAATCAAATGACAGACTTTTTTTGAAAAAAGGCAAGAGTTGCGTGGGATGTACCGCTGTAGCTCATGCAGTGCATGTTTAAAAAGGTGAAACTCTATTTAGTTATCGCTTGGGTTACTGATAAAGGAAGGACAGTGATAGAGTTTGCCTCCAGACAGCCAAAATAAAGTCACCAGCAAATTTCCCCAATGGGCACTTAGACTAAATGAACCACAAATAAAATATACCAAACTATTGAATATTTGTGAAGAGGATTTGACCGAGTTATAAGGTAATGTAAGCAGATGTAAAAGTATTGCTATCATGCAGGGATCAGAGGTTGCCTGCACTAATACTTATGGCATTACAACCTGCTTACTTCTGAACCCTCTGAATATAACACCTCTGTAAATAATCATCCACGTGTAAATTAAGTTAACAACGAAACTAAACTTATAAAGGTTAAAAATGCTAAAAGCACTCTGTAGTAAGCCAGTGTTTGTGGAGGGAATTTTCCCACCATCTCTCAGCGATGGTTCAATGCCATTTTATTGGCCCATTGACTCTCAGCATAAGCGGCACGGTAGCGCAGCGGTAGAGTTGCTGCTTTACAGCGAATGCAGCGCCGGAGACTCAGGTTCGATCCTGACTACGGGTACTGCACTGTAAGGAGTTTGTACGTTCTCCCCGTGACCTGCGTGGGTTTACTCCGAGATCTTCGGTTTCCTCCCACACTCCAAAGACGTACAGGTATGTAGGTTAATTGGCTGGGTAAATGTTAAAAAAAAATTGTCCCTAGTGGGTGTAGGATAGTGTTAATGTACGGGGATCACTGGGCGGCACGGACTTGGAGGGCCGAAAAGGCCTGTTTCCGGCTGTATATATATGATATGATATGATACTAGCCCCTCGAGCACTTGTAGCAATTTTTGTTTTTTCTTTCACATTTCCAACAGCTACTTTTAATTTTAGTTGAACGTACAGACCAGCCTGCCACTGTGGGTCCATATACAAAGTAAGGTCTTCAATTCTTCTGCTGCTGGCATAGTGCAAACGCTTTGGCAAGTGATGCTTCAGGTAAGGTATGAAGTGCTGATCTGAAGATCTACACTAATGGGACAAAGATTGCTTATTAACTTCTTTCCAAAATTGTTATACAGGCTGTAACAATGTTTTCTTTCACATTTCAAACAGCTGCTTTTGATTTTACTTTAACTATAACAGGTAACATGCAGGTTCTTTTCTTAAAGACCTCCAAAAATCGATTTTGCACAAAGATCACTCTATGCTGACTATATCCCCACAGGATTGTAATAAATGGCATCAAAATATATTAGACTAATAAAGAAAGAACAATGACTAATTGTGGAAAGCGAGAGAAAACTAGTTCCCTTATTCGAAGGAACAAACAAAACAAATGTATGTTGTACATCATACTTTAAAATTTAATATTATTGGAGCTCATTTGTATTTAGGCATGTCGATAAGTTAGGCATTCATAACCTGTCTTAGAATTTTTTAATGGTTTTTTTCAAAATCCATCATACATGTTAGTACAATGAGGAATCCACTTACAGCAAGCTTTTTCGCAATTCCTTCTGAATCAACTGAAATTAAAAATACAAAAGTAAAGATAGTCATGTAAAAAACATCTTTTCCCATTAGAAACCCATTCCCCACTCATGATTCTCACAGCTTCCCTTCCAAAAGGATAGCCTATAGTCTGAGAGCAATGTTCAAAAATTGTTTCAGATACAAAAGAGCTTCTGAATCTCACCATTATCAGACAAGATACCAAATGGAATACAAAGTCCTGGAGTAACTCAGTGGGTCGGGCAGCATCTCTGGAGGACGTGGACAGGTGACATCTCAGGTATGTATAAACTCGCTGATCCAAAAGTCACCTATCCATGTCCTCCAGTGATGCTGCCTGACCCGCTGAGCTACGCCAACACTTTGTGTTTATGTTAAGATTCCAGTATCTGCAGTTCATTATATTAAGTGGACTTATCATTCTCAGACTCATTAGACAATAGACAATAGACAATAGACAATAGACAATAGGTGCAGGAGTAGGCCATTCAGCCCTTCGAGCCAGCACCGCCATTCAATGCGATCATGGCTGATCACTCTCAATCAGTACCCCGTTCCTGCCTTCTCCCCATACCCCCTCACTCCGCTATCCTTAAGAGCTCTATCCAGCTCTCTCTTGAAAGCATCCAACGAACTGGCCTCCACTGCCTTCTGAGGCAGAGAATTCCACACCTTCACCACCCTCTGACTGAAAAAGTTCTTCCTCATCTCCGTTCTAAATGGCCTACCCCTTATTCTCAAACTGTGGCCCCTTGTTCTGGACTCCCCCAACATTGGGAACATGTTATCTGCCTCTAATGTGTCCAATCCCCTAATTATCTTATATGTTTCAATAAGATCCCCCCTCATCCTTCTAAATTCCAGTGTATACAAGCCCAATCGCTCCAGCCTTTCAACATACGACAGTCCCGCCATTCCGGGAATTAACCTAGTGAACCTACGCTGCACGCCCTCCATAGCAAGAATATCCTTCCTCAAATTTGGAGACCAAAACTGCACACAGTACTCCAGGTGCGGTCTCACCAGGGCCCGGTACAACTGTAGAAGGACCTCTTTGCTCCTATACTCAACTCCTCTTGTTACGAAGGCCAACATTCCATTGGCTTTCTTCACTGCCTGCTGAACCTGCATGCTTCCTTTCATTGACTGATGCACTAGGACACCCAGATCTCGTTGAACTCCCCCTCCTCCTAACTTGACACCATTCAGATAATAATCTGCCTTTCTATTCTTACTTCCAAAGTGAATAACCTCACACTTACCTACATTAAACTGCATCTGCCATGTATCCGCCCACTCACACAACCTGTCCAAGTCACCCTGCAGCCTTATTGCATCTTCCTCACAATTCACACTACCCCCCAACTTAGTATCATCTGCAAATTTGCTAATGGTACTTTTAATCCCTTCGTCTAAGTCATTAATGTATATCGTAAATAGCTGGGGTCCCAGCACCGAACCTTGCGGTACCCCACTGGTCACTGCCTGCCATTCCGAAAGGGACCCATTTATCCCCACTCTTTGCTTTCTGTCTGTCAACCAATTTTCTATCCATGTCAGTACCCTACCCCCAATACCATGTGCCCTAATTTTGCCCACTAATCTCCTATGTGGGACCTTGTCGAAGGCTTTCTGAAAGTCGAGGTACACCACATCCACTGACTCTCCCTTGTCAATTTTCCTAGTTACATCCTCAAAAAATTCCAGTAGATTTGTCAAGCATGATTTCCCCTTCGTAAATCCATGCTGACTCGGAATGATCCCGTTACTGCTATCCAAATGCTCAGCAATTTCGTCTTTTATAATTGACTCCAGCATCTTCCCCACCACTGATGTCAGACTAACTGGTCTATAATTACCCGTTTTCTCTCTCCCTCCTTTCTTAAAAAGTGGGATAACATTTGCTATCCTCCAATCCACAGGAACTGATCCTGAATCTATAGAACATTGAAAAATGATCTCCAATGCTTCCACTATTTCTAGAGCCACCTCCTTAAGTACTCTGGGATGCAGACCACCAGGCCCTGGGGATTTATCAGCCTTCAGTCCCATCAGTCTACCCAAAACCATTTCCTGCCTAATGTGGATTTCCTTCAGTTCCTCCATCACCCTAGGTTCTCCGGCCCCTAGAACATTTGGGAGATTGTGTGTATCTTCCTCAGTGAAGACAGATCCAAAGTAACGGTTTAACTCGTCTGCCATTTCTTTGTTCCCCATAATAAATTCCCCTGCTTCTGTCTTCAAGGGACCCACATTTGCCTTGACTATTTTTTTCCTCTTCACGTACCTAAAAAAACTTTTGCTATCCTCCTTTATATTATTGGCTAGTTTACCCTCGTACCTCATCTTTTCTCCCCGTATTGCCTTTTTAGTTAACTTTTGTTGCTCTTTAAAAGAGTCCCAATCCTCTGTCTTCCCACTCTTCTTTGCTATGTTATACTTCCTCTCCTTAATTTTTATGCTGTCCCTGACTTCCCTCGTCAGCCACAGGTGTCTCTTACTCCCCTTAGAGTCTTTCCACCTCTTTGGAATAAATTGATCCTGCAACCTCTGCATTATTCCCAGGAATACCTGCCATTGCTGTTCTACCGTCTTCCCTGCTAGGGCCTCCTTCCAATCAATTTTGGCCAGCTCCTGCCTCATGCCTCTGTAATCCCCTTTGCTATACTGTAATACCGACACTTCCGATTTTCCCTTCTGCCTTTCCATTTGCAGAGTAAAACTTATCATGTTGTGATCACTGCCTCCTAATGGCTCTTTTACCTCTAGTCCCCTTATCAGATCAGGATCATTACACAACACTAAATCCAGAATTGCCTTCTCCCTGGTAGGCTCCAGTACAAGCTGTTCTAAGACACGCCAATTTTATCTCCTGATTCAACTTGCACCCTATGTCGAGGCTACTGTTTGGGGGCCTATAGATAACTCCCATTAGGGTCTTTTTACCCTTACAATTTCTCATTTCTATCCATACTGATTCAACATCTCCTGATTCTATGTCACCCCTTGCAAGGGAATGAATATCATTCCTTACCATCAGAGCAACCCCACCCCCTCTGCCCACCTGTCTGTCTTTTCTATACGTTGTGTACCCCTGAATATTCAGTTCCCAGCCCTGGTCCTCTTGTAACCATGTCTCAGTGATCCCTACAACATCATACTTGCCCATGACTAACTGAGCCTCAAGCTCATCCACTTTATTTTTTATACTACGCGCATTTAAGTACAACACTTTAACTTCTGTATTTACCTCCTCTCTCACATCGTTCACAATTGGCCCTGCCCTTAATTTCTTTTCCGCTCTAGAACTTCTGTTCCCATTCTTCCGAGAGTCTTTTGCAATATCTCCTGTATTCCCTTTGACCTCATCTTCATATTCACAATTTGTTAACCCCTCCCCCCCACTACTTAGTTTAAAGCCACAGGTGTCACACTAGCAAACCTGCCTGCCAGAATGTTTGTCCCCCTGCTGTTAAGATGCAACCCGTCCCTTTTGTACAAGTCACCCCTAGCCCATTCTCTGAATTCAGCTCACAGCTTTTTTTTTTAAACCACAGACTATGCAGGAGTTGAAATTACCACCTGTCACCTACCATTGCTTCACTGCTGTATTAATTATTTTTATGGATAGCAATTTTACTCAAACTGCTGGGCAACTCATGCTGCTTCACATAGCAACAACAAAAAAAGATTTTATTAATCTCTACAAATCTAAATTTTTGTTTTTGTTTACCTACATGTGAAATAATTCTCAGGAACGATTATGCTCCTTATCCGAGGTGATGAGCCAAACCTTATATAAATGTTCTCGGCCGAGTCCAAGTAATCTTTTACATATGCAGTCTTTGAACAATCTATTTCCTCCATTCCTAAAAAAGATATTAAGTTAGCAAACCACAGTGAATATAAAAACATGAGCAGAAAAAGATGGCATACTAAGGCAGTGTTTGGGGATATAAACAGCGTGGGTTGATGACATTTCAATAGCATTGCACTGGCTCCAGGTGCCATTTGATTGACCAAGTATTTCCAACACGTTCTGTTTTATCTCTCATTTTCAGCAACTGCATTATGTTGCTGATGTACAGTATAGTATTTCTCCAATGTATTTTAACCAGATAATAAGTATTAACTTGATCATAGTCATAGTCATAAGCACTTTATTTGTCCCCAAAGGACAATTCAAATTCACCACCATGCAGTCCAACATTAAAACATCCATCACAGTGAGTCCCTCCAATCCTCCTCAGTGTGATGGAAGGCTGTGATACCACGATGTTCCTCAATTCTCTCCACTCAGAGCTCTCAGGATTGAGCCATTCTTTAGAATACTGGAAAGGACAGTGATGAACAATAGAGGGGAAACCATTAGAAAAAAATGAGGAGTGAAGTAGGAAAAAATGATGATGCCATTTACTTAACTGTGGGTAATGATGCATTTAATAACACCGGTCAGATAAATAAACCTAAATCGTTGCATTGAAGTATGAGCCAACAGATCAGAGGACACAAATTGAAATGACTGGAAAAATAATAACTTTCAGGATAGGCATTTCATTTCAGCCAGGAAAAAAGTCACACCTTTCCTCATAATGTCAAATTCAATGTAGAAAAACAGGGCAGAGAATATTGCAGGATATCTTTATTGCAAGAGACATCACAATCAAATAAATCATGTTTCTGCTTGATTTTGGCGTACATCTTAAATATACAATCTCAGCTGCACTTTATATTCTAACGGCTGCGGCTCTCTGGCAGTCTGTCTTTTTTTTGTGTGTCGGTGTTGGGATGGTTTTTGTTTCTGTTTTTGGCTGTGTATGTGCGGGGGGGTGGGATGGGGTGGATCTCTTCCCCGGGGCGCAGCTTGGCCGCGGGGCCTTCCATCGCCCGCGGGGCCTTCCAGCTCGTCCACTGGACTTAACATCGCCGGCGCGGCTCGGCCGCGGGACCTAATAGTGCCCGGCGCGGCTCGGCCGCGGGGCCTTCCATCGCCCGGTATGGCCGCGGGACGGTTCAGTGCTCGGTGCGGCTCGGCCGCGGGGCCTTCCATCGCCCGGTGCGGCTCGGCCGCTGGACTTAACATCGCCGGCGCGGCTTGGCTGCGGGACGTTTCAGTGCCCGGTGCGGCTCGGCCGCTGGACTTAACATCGCCGGCGCGGCTCGGCTGCGGGACGTTTCAGTGCCCGGTGCGGCTCGGCTGCGGGACTTAACATCGCCGGCGCGGCTTGGCTGCGGGACGTTTCAGTGCCCGGTGCGGCTCGGCCGCTGGACTTAACATCGCCGGCGCGGCTTGGCCGCGGGACGTTTCAGTGCCCGGTGCGGCTCGGCCGCGGGACGTTTCAGTGTCCGGTGCGGCTCGGCCGCGGGACTTAGCAGCGGCCGCGGTGCCTTCCATCGCCCGGTGCGGCTCGGCCGCTGGATTTAACATTGCCGGCGCGGCTCGGCCGCGGGACGTTTCAGTGCCCGGTGTGGCTCGGCCGCGGGGTCTTCCATCCCCTTGCGGGGGCTGTGCGTGTCGGTTGCCTCGGTAGGGGTCGAGCTGCCTGTCCGTGGGCACGGGGGGGAAGAGAGTGGAAGTTTTGTTGCCTTCCATCACAGTGAGGGGGTGTTTGGAGTCACTGTGATGGATGTTGGTGTTGGGGTCGTGTGTCCTGTGTTCTTTTCTTTTTTGCTGTGTCTTGTGACTGCTGAAATTTCGTTCGGTATTTATACCGAATGACAATAAAGTTCTGTTATACTGTTATACTGTTATCTGGTTCATCTTGTTCTGAATACATAGTAGCTGTCCAGGTAATTCCCCATATTGTGGACAACTGGCCTTCTCACTCTTAGACCTGGAGTCTAAAATGTGTCCCCGAAAACTGTAAAATGTCTTTCCCTAAGAACACTGAAGAAGTCTGGTCTACCCCAACAGCTGCTGACGACATTCTACCGCTGCACCATAGAGAGCATTCTAACACATGGCATCCCTGAGTGGTACCTCAGCTGCACGGAGGCAGAGAGGAAAGCTCTTCAGCGGGTAGTCCATAGAGCTCAGAGGACCATCGGAACACAGCTACCAGCCTTGGAGGGCATCTACAACACACGATGCAGAAAAGCCACCAGCATCCACAAAGACTCTTCACACCCCTGCAACAGTCTGTTCGAACTTCTACCATCGGGCAGACGATACAAGGCCTTCTGCGCCCACACCTCGAGACTCAGGAACAGCTTCATCCCCAGGTCCATAGCTGCTATAAACCGGTTCTGCTGAGCCGGATGGTCACATCGCACAGTGATCCGGCACAGATCTACTTGCACTTTATTCTGTTTTAAAACTGTTACAATTTGTTTCATTGGGTTGTTTAAATTAATACTGACTAGCTAATTAAATTATTGCATCGTATGGGAGGCGCATTCCCAATCTCGTTGTACCCCTGTACAATAGGGGCGTGGCTGCACTCTGCAGCTGCGGCTCACCGGCAGTCTCTCTGTCTTTTTTTTTTTGTTTTGTCTATTGTCATCGTTTAAATGTACGTTTTGATCTATTTTTAACTCTGTTTATGTGGGGGGTGGTGGGGGGGGGGGTGGGGGAAACTTTTTTTCCAATCTCCTCATCAACGGAGATGCGACCTTTATCGTGTCGTATCTCCGTTCGCGCTATGGCCCAACACCGTGGAGTCGGCGGCCTCCAGCTGGGATCAACCTTGAAGACTCCGGTCGCAGGGCCTGGACTTACCATCTCGGAGGCTTCGGCCGTGGGCCCTGCAGACCGCAACATCTGGAGTTCGCAGGTCCCTGGCTGGCGACCGGCTTTCGGGAGCTCCAGCCGTAGCAGCTTCGACCGCCCGGAGCCCGAGGTTTGATCGACCCGCTCGCAGGCCCTTCATCGCCCTGCGTGGCCTGGCCGCGGCACTTTCCATCGCCCGGTGGGGGCTCAGGACCTTCATCGGCCTGCTCGGCTCGGCCCTGGGACTTTCCATCGCCCGGTGGGGGCTTTAAAAGTCGGGAACCTCGATCGCCTCGTGGCACCACGGGCGAAGAATAAGACTTTTCTTTGCCTTCCATCACAGTGAGGGTGTGTCTGGAGCAATCACTGTGATGGCTGTTTGTGTTAAAATTGTAATTGTGTGTCTTGTGTTCTTTATTGTCTACTGCCGGACCCTGACGTGAGAGGATGCTGGCGCTATTTGTTCGCCGCTTCTCCGTCAGGATAGTTCGTCTGTTTGTTTTTATGTCATGACTGTTTTTGTAAAGCGTCTTTGAGCACTTGGAAAAGCGCTACATAAAATAAATGTTTTATTATTATTATTATTATTATTACAATGACAATAAAGATATATTGTATTGTATTGTATTGTATTCAAAACATGAAATAGTCTTGTAGGAATGCAGCACTCTCTTTAAAGTCAAGAACCTGCCTTCAAGTCTTTCCGATTCCACCCCAGATAACCTGCACTTTTCATCACATCTCATCCCATATATTCATCCCTTTGCTCAGTAACCTTCAGTAGCTCCCAAAACACTAGCGCGTGGACAGAAAAATCTTTGACCCTATCTTCATTTACTTTGTGTCTTTATTCCTATTAATTATCAGAACCAGACGATCAGCTTACATATATTTTGGTGGCCTCCCAATAGAATGTAGAGGACTAAAGGGGCCAGGCACTTTAGTTTAGTTTAGTTTAGAGATAGCGAGTGGAAACAATCTCTTCAGCCCACCAAGTCCATGCCAACCAACGATCACCTGTACACCAGTTCCATGTTATCCCACCTTTGCAATCGACACACAAAGGGAAATTTACAGAAGCCAATTGGTCTACAAACCTGCACGTCTCGGGAATATGGGAGAAAACGGGAGCACCCGGAGAAAACCCACATGGTCTCAGGGAGAATACAAACTCCACACAGACCGCACCCATAGCCAGGATGGAATCCGGATCTCGGGCTCTGAGGCTACAATGATCTTGATACACCTACACCACCAAACACATATCTCTGGCATCTAGCAGAGCTTCCCATGTTGTAAGTTAGCAATCAGATGTCAAGCAGGGGTGGAAAACCTGAAATTAATTTAGTGTCAACTTGCAACAGAAGCTACTATATACACCGGATCCTTTGAGCTGCTTTTCTAGCCCATACCGCACCATGAGGTTTCTACCTTGCAATGATTTTAGGAACTGAAGGTTGTCTATTAGCCCTTCAAAGCTGGATCTAGGATCAAAAATTAAATCCTGGTCAATTTGAATCATTTAGCTCCAGATACAGAAATCCAACAAACATGGCTTTGAAATTTCCAATCAATATGACCACAATAGCTTTATATGGGTGCAGGTTCCAGATTACTGCTATGCTTCTGGTTCACGACTTGCCAGATGTCTGCTGGTCCGAGGAAGAAGGTGGTGAAGGAAGGGAATTATTAAGAGAGATTGCAATAATACATCATTTTAATCTCTGTCTCCAGCACTGCTCCTACTGACAGAGGAAACCACAAAGGGAAAGATTTAGCTCCAGCTAAGACTCCGCCAAAAAACACTGTTAGTGAAATCTAGGAATAGAGATAACAAAACTGAAATTTGATGACTTAGAAATAGGAACATAGACATTGGGGGGAAGCGGTGTAAAAGACCATTGGTCATTTGTTTCAAATTGTGCATTTGCAACCATGCAATCCTACCGTGGTCTGATATCACAATAAGATTGACACATTGATGCAGGTTTCTTTGTTTAAGCCCATCCATCAACATCGCCACCATTGCATCCACTCTTTCCAGCGCATTTGCTATCTGGATATTAAGAGCAAAGAACACAATAAATAACAAGAACAAAACTCTGCTTACTATCACATGTATATTTACCCCATCTCTGCAGCATATCAAAGAAAATCACATCTCAGCCAGGCACACAAAAAACATCTGGCACCACATTACCAGGGCACCTGGGATGAGGAAGGCTAATATACCTTGGGAAACAGTGGCCACAATAACGTCAGTGACAGGGACCTACTCTACAGAGTGCGAGCCCAATGTTATACACAAACATTTAAAAAACATCTTGAGAAGAACGCATTATTTTGACTTGAGGAGAACTAATTTGAAGTTGTAGAAAATTAAGAGTCGTAGTTTCTGAGCTCTTATAGACAACTTCCTACATCTGTATGATTTCACTTCTCAGCAAATCAAGTGGAGTTTAATATCATGATGTACAGTGAGGTACAGGTATAATGAAAATTCTGATAGTAACTGCATCATTTCCACAGACTCGGACAACACACGAGCATACGAACATTACATACGAAACATTACATACGAACTCTACAAATTCTACAAGACATTGATATGAAAAAGACCATACAAAAAAAATACATTATTGCAAAAATACTGAATTCAGAGAAAGTTCAGATTTTGTTCAAGATGTGGTCCATAGTTTGACAAGGCAGAATTAGGGTTATGAAGACAAGTTCAAGAACCTGATAGTTGTATGAAAGCAGCTGTCCCTGAACCTGGTGGTGTGGGACTTCAAGCTTCTGAACCTCCTGCCCAACAGTAACAGCGAGAAGCAGTTCTTACCCAGATAGTGTGAAACCTTTATAATGGATTGCAGTAAAAAGGGTGGCCAAGTGGCGCAGCAGTAGATTTGCTGCCTCGCAGCGCATGCAGCACCGGAGACCCGGGTTCGATCCCGACCACAGCCACTGTCTGTACGGAGTTTGTATGTTCTCCCCATGACCGCGTGGGTTTTCTCCGAGATCTTCAGTTTCCTCCCACACTCCAAAGATGGACAGGTTTGTAGGTAAATTGGCTTGGTAAATGTAAAAAATAATGTCCCTAGGGTGTGTAGGATAGTGTTAATATGTGGGGATCGCTGGTCTACGCAGACTCAGTGGGCAGAAGAGTCTGTTTCCATGCTGTATCTCTAAACTATGTGCAAATTGCGTGCTCCATGTGCACTGTGTGTGAATGTCTGGAACTAAAAAAAACTAATATTGAATCAGCTGCGGACGCTGGACAAAGTGCCCAGTAAGAAGAACCAGGATTTATGAAGAGAATTCCAATACAATATGTATATTAGTTTACATCTACCAGGAAACAGAGAATGAAAGGTCACTTACATTCTCGCCATTAGGTCCACTTCTATGTCCTGTAGAATCTGGTTCCTCCAAATAGAGGGCGTAGAAATCAGGTCTGAAACAACAAATCCATTTTCAAAGGACAATAATGAGCCAATTCTTTACTGTTGAGCAATGGTGAAAAACGCTGATACTATGAGTAATCACAAATTCTGGAGTTAATGAGGATAATGTTGACTATTTGCAATTAGCTTTATTGATAGACAGGAGCAAAATTAAAATTGGCAGCCTCTGAAAGGGAACATGCCGTCAAAGAATCAATTGAGATTATTAGTTTGCATAATAATTTAGTAGATCAAAAATGTCCTTAATGATTGACACAGTGGATAAGTTACAATTTGACAGGCAGCTTCGACCTAGGAGCAGATTGGCAAATCTCTTTAAAGGTAGATGGTGACAAAGTCAAAATGAATTGTTTTTTATTAGTGTCATTTTAAATAAGTGGAGATGTTCAATTTAAACAAAACATTGACTATACATAGTATTAGCAGTGTGCTGGTGTATACATGCCTCACATTACAAGCAAGATTTTATAGAATGAATACAATAAAGCTTCAATGAAATGAAAGGTTTTCCCCAGCAATGGAGCACATTGATCGAATGGAGAGTTGCAGAATTCAGATGAGTTTTGTGAAAATAACCTGTATCTGATTGTTACCATTGGTTGGACCAAGAGCCTGTTCATCCTGTCAGATGGTCACCTGAATTCCACTGTACCTTTATTGGTACATGTGACAATAAACTGACTTTGAAACTTTGAAGAGCCAGAGACACTAATTCACCATAACCAGAATGAAGATGGGAGGTTAGAAGGGATATTTAACAAGCTATAATTTCTATAGGTAATTACTGAGGCAGAAACTATGCAATTAATTCCGAATATATTTTAAGTCAGCGCAGATCTATTTCAGGAATAAATATTGATGTTCGCCTTTGCTAAAGTCACATAAAATGGATTAAATAAATGATTATGAAGCAATCTGGCTGAAGGGTTAACTAACATGTGCACAAAAGGCTGCCATTCATCCCATATGTTATGGGAAACAAGAAACTGAACAATAAATTAAAAAGCATGCTTGCATGAGATCTCTTCAAAAGAAATGTTAAATTTATTTCCTATTTCGAAGGAGATATTGATCAGTGAGCTACTTTGTGAAGAACCTAACTTTCACAACGAATAATCCTTGAAAAGCACAAAGATTTGAAAAATAAGTACTGCTAATTCAAGGACATTTTAATCATTGAACAAAAAGGCCGTCATTCAGAAAGAGGGTAGAAATACAGTTTTCTTTTCTCTTGCCTTTTAATTTAAAGTATTATTTCAGTTCACGGTTCAGGATACAGCCCACTTCCAAATTAAACTGCAAATATTACTTAGATAAGAGAACTATGCACTATATTCCTACTTTCAAGCAACTTAATCAAAAGAATGATGAAACAATATTTATTCATCTCTACGGAATAATAACAGATGTATGCCCTCATTAAACCTGGCTCAGCACATCAACAATATCAGGATTAATGGCCCACTAATTCCACATTCAAAATTTAAAGGCAAAAGTAGGTGTCTTCTATACATTTGGAGACACAGGGAATTACAAACAATGAAATCTTGAGTAAAATACAAAGTGCTGGAGTGGGTCAGGCAACATCTGTGGAGGGAATGGATAGGCGATGTTTCGGGTCAGGAACCTTCTTCAATTCAATGTTTTATTATTATATAATTTCTAGCCTTTGTAAAACATATAAAAGCACTGCATCATGTGTTTTTGAACCAGGGGTACAAGTAAGTTGTAGATTGTCAAGTTGTATCCATGCTTTGTGTGCTGGTCAGTTAAGGATTTATGTGGAGGACATACAATGACCTTGCTTCTCACTCCCTTGTCCCAAAGCAAGTATGCCTTTGTGCAAATGTGGTCATGAGTGAGAACATGACTGGAGAGAGCTGTGTTCTGTCAAGAAAATCTGCCAACATCTTGCACATTCACACACACTCATTTTGTTTCTTCTTCCAAGGGCAGTCTGTGGAACATTATCTCATCTTGGCCCAAAAGTTTTCAAGGATGGAGCGAAGAGGGGGACAGAATGCCAAAGTGATAACAAAATATTGAATCATTTCAGTATTGAGAAATACACTGAGATTGCCACTTTCTGCATATTTTTCTAATTATCCTCTGGAACCTACACAGGTTTGTGGGAGACTATAGAGTGTGCCATTTTTCAAGATTTTTCAGAAAACTCTTGACAATGCTACTGCACACAATTCAGTGGAATCCTAAACAAATTAAGCCCTTTCAAAGTTTGGATCACTTAATATGAATGAAAGTGCTTTAGTTAATTCATTAATAAACATAAATGATTACCTGTCTTTTTCTGGCAAATCCAGCCACTTAAGAATTGTGAAAACTCTTTGTTCAAATGGAACGGTTCTTAAAAATAAAAAGACGCATTTGAAAAATCACATTGAAGCTATGTTTAATTTTATAGTGCTCCCACTTAATGTGATGCTCCACATTTCTATAAAATTCCCCAATGCACGAGAGATAATTTTCAACTTCACCTGCGAGATTGTCATCTTATCACCTGGTGCAAGTCTCCAATTTGCAGATTTCAGAATCTTTTGTAAACTATTTTAGAGTCCTCCTGCCATTTCTGTAACTGTTTAACACAAACCACGTTAACTTGTATTTAGCTGCTATCTCTGGATGATTGAACATACATCCATCCACCTTCTTCTCATCCTTCTCTTCCATCTCCAATTTCACCCATCTCCCCACCCAATAATACATTGTATCAGGTACATGAACATTCCTCAGAATATCATGAAGCACTGCCTGATGCAACACCATTTTCTTGACTTCAAGCACATAATTCCTGGGCATGCATATACCTGAAGATCTGTCCTGGACCTAGCATACATAAAATGTATTTTTTTTAATGAACAAAAAGCCCGTCAACACCTCTACTTCCTTAAAAGATTGAGGATGTCAATTAATACTCTCTTGAACTTCCATAGGTGTACAGAAGAGAGCAGATTGACTGGGTGAATCACGGCCTGGTTTGGCAACTCGAACGCTCAGGAAAGAAGAAGTTGTGAACACTGCCATGTCCATCACGGGTACTAACCTACTCACCATCCAAACGATCTACAGGAGTTCCTGCCTCAAAAAGGCAGCTAGCATCGTTAGAGATTGGTTTTGTCTTTGCTATATATAGATATATTTATATACATATATGTACATACACACAATGCATATTACAGAGTATTATGTTTACATATCTGTTGTGCTGCTGCAAGAAAGAATTTAATTGTTCTGTTTCAGGACATATGACAATAAAACACTTGAAATACCATTTAATTCTTCTTAAAGATGGGCATATTCACATGTCTTTTCCCTACATACTTGTCAAATTGTCGATACATGTTTGGGTACGATCCATTTATCTTGACATCAGATCCAACCCAGAAGAAGATCCCCGTCTTCAGACCTTGATACAGCGCTGTCAGCCACAACTATAGGAAGAGTAAATGATTACGTAATGAAACCTGCAAACACTGGCAGAATTCACTCAGCATTTCTGGTGCCCTCCATTCAGTGAGCAGTGACAGAGAATTTACCCAGACTCATGGGCTACAACAGCCACACGGTGTGTGCATTAGGATCAGAATCAGGATTGCTTGAATAAAAGCATGCTTAGAAAGAAATGCTTAATGGAGACAAGCTAATCCACCCCAAGGTGAAAAGCTGACCTACAATAGCATTCCCAGCAGATCACAAAGCTGACCTACAATAGCATTCCCAGCAGATCACAAAGCTGACCTACAATAGCATTCCCAGCAGATCACAAAGGTTAACCGATGAGTGGCTGAGCTCTAGAGAGCAGGAAAATCATGTCCAATTTTTCTCCTTTCGTGAGATAGAGAAGAACATTTTTTTACTTTGGCTGCTGGTGCAAATGGACACATGAATCAACAAAATTGTATTTGTGGAGACTGAGTACTACAACAAATCGGTAGTCTCCTATTTGGTCAGTTCTGGAGACCAACGGTGAATTTCTCTGAGAGTATTTCAGTTGTGATAACTGTAGCCAATTTACACAGCCTTCCAATCCCTGGGATCTGGGCCCCTACACATTCCTGGGGAGACTTCACTGGGAATAGTGATCATGTATTAGGTTTGTGAATACATATGAAAGGATAAACTTGCCATTGTAGGAGTGCTCCCGAAGTTTGCAAGATTGTTTGTTTAGTTTAGAGATATAGCGCGGAAACAGGCCCCTCGGATCACCAAGTCTGCACCGACCTGCGATCCCTTTACAGTAGCACTATCTTACACACTAGGGACAATTTACAATTCTTACTGAAGCCAATTAATCTACAAACCCAGACTATCCCTGGTATAGTAGAATTCAGTCTGGTGCGAGATTCTCTGGAGATTAGAGTGTGAGGAGATCTCTTAGAAGTGTAGAACTTTTCCTCAGGAATTTGATGGGTAAATGCAGGAACAATGATATCTCTGGGTATCAACAATTAGGGATCTCGGTCTCAAAATAATGGATTCACCATTCAGAAAGTCAGGGTTTTCCTGCAAAAAGGGTATGGAATTCTTTACCCAAAAAAGCTGAGCAATCTAGGTCACCAAGTACATTCAAAAGAGAGGTTGATAAACTTGGATTTTAAGGGAAGACAGTGTCAGTGTCAGAAATTGGCACCAAGGTAAATGATCAACATGTTCTTATAGAACAACCCAGAACATAGAAAAGTACAGCACAGGAACACGCCCTTCAGACAACAATGTCTGTGCTGAACATGGTGCCAAGTAAACGATTCTCATCTGCCTGCACATGATCCATATCCATTTTTGAATGGTGGAGTAGGAATGAGGGGCCATATGATATATTCTTACGATCTCAATAAAGAACTCAGGAGCTAAACTTCTGATTTTAGTTTTAATTTTGTCAATAATCAAGTGCACTCTGGTACAAACCATTATGTGCCCCAGATGTTTACAAAAGCCAGAGAATGATTTAAACCAACAAAAGGTTTAGTATAGCTTTAGATTCAGAAAACACGAGCCACAAATTTAAGACATTATTGTCTAATATCTCACTCACTCAAATCTAGATGCATTTCACTAAAGCAAAACAGGAATTCTTGCAGAGAGATGACGACTTCTTCCAAAACCTCAAGCAGAGAATTTATTAGCAGTAAAACGCTAAGAAACTCAGCTTGTGTTTGTCATCACTCAGTTGGAATGGCCTGGAGGCAATGGAAGCAAAAACTAAAAATAGAAAAATATCTGGAAATGTTCTTCCATTTTATATGACAGCCTTTACCTTTATACATTCTGCCAGAAGCCACTGTAGTCTACATTAAACTAATGCCCGGGGGGGGACGACGACAAATAAAGTAGATTTCAATAAAAAGGCATTAGTAACAATAATGTGCAGCATTTTCCCCCAAAAAGCAGGCAATTAATTTGGAATGCTTAGATTCAGTCTCTGCAGTTTTCTGAAGATATTGTCAACATAAAGTAAATTGGATGCCATCAGGGCACATCTAATGAGTGCTCGCAGCAGGCACTTTAGACAGATAATTGTTCAATGTTATTTTGGCGTAATTGTTGCCATTTTCCAACCCAAACCACCCTCTTCCCAGCATTTTTCCCTGCAACCACAGGAGATGCAACACCTGTCCCTATACCTTCTCCCTCGGCTCTGTCCAAGGACCCTGACAGTCCTTTCAGGTGAGGCAGAGGTTCAGTTGTACCTCCTCCAACCTCATCTACTGTATCCGTTGTTCCAGGTGTGAACTCCTATATATTCGTGAGACCAAGCGCGGGCTCAGCGATCATTTCGCTGAACACCTTCGCTCTGTCCGCCTAGGCCTGCGTGATCTCTCGGTTGCTGAACACTTTAACTTCCCCTCCCATTCCCACACTGACCTTTCTGTCCTGGACCTCCTCCATTGGCAGTGAGACACAACGCAGGTTGGAGGAACAATACCTCATATTTCGCTTAGGTAGCTGACACCCAACGGTATGATATTGATTTCTCTCACTTCAAGTAGCCCTTGCTTTCCCTCCCTCTTCATCCATCGCCACCCTAGCTCTCCAACTAGTTTCACTGTCCTTCTGATTAATTTTACTGTTCGTACTCCTCCTTGTCACCTTCCCCTCAGCTGACAATGAAACATTCTACATTTCCTTATCGTCATATCTCTAGACTCCCTCTCCCCTGACTCTCAGTCTGAAGAAGGGTCTCGACCTGAAATATCACCCACTCCTTCTCTCCAGAGATGCTGCCTGTCCCGCTGAGTTACTTCTGCATTTTGTGTGTATACTTGTGGTAAGAGACTGGATCAACAGCAGGCAACAGCAAGGCTAGAGGCAGGGTGGCAGTGTTGGGCTCATCAATGCTATATTCCTGAAGGAGGACACCAGGAGTGTTACTGCCATTCAAGGCTACACCTTGGTAGTCCTGGTGATATGGTACAGAACAGACTGACCATCAACTAAGAGGTCTTGAAAGTATTTGGTCGGGACCCTTTTTTCGGAACACGTGCATTTTGATCGCATTCTGCACTAGAAATGTTAGCCCAAATAGCCCCAGCACTAATTTCAACAGCTCGTTTGGTTTTAATTCAAATGCTAGGGAATGCAGCTTCCTTTCACTGATTTCAGAGCCTGTAATTGTCCTGTATAGGAATCCTGAGTGCATAAGTTAAGATGTTAATCTAAAAATGAATACAAATTATTATCTTTTTTTAACAGACATACATAAATCACTTTAAATACAGATTGTAGTCTTGTTTTATTTGTGGTTCAAATGTATTTCAGCACTTTATAATGTTGTTTGCTAGAATATTGTCAAGCAAGAATATTTGTCATATAAATTGCAATTAAAATGTTGTAATTAAAATGTACAAATATCATTTGCAATACTCACAGGTTGGCCTTTGTACCACAGAGGATTGTTCTTTTCCTTTCCTCGAATATTGAAGAAAGCATTCATGTTCACATCATACATGCTATTGTCAATCAGTCCATGAGATTCTGGGTACAGCCCCTGAAATGGGAGAGCGGCACAAGGCTACTTTAATGTTTCATTGAGTGAAAACATGGCTTTGATAGGACAGTTTGAAATCAGAAATGACTGATGAAGTGAATAAAGATTGTTAGTGCTGCATAAGTATTGATAATCAGAAGGGACATACAAGGTGACCAACAATAGAATTAGCGACCGCATGAAGATTTATTTTTGGTTAGGATCGGGAATACATTGTCCAATATGAAAAATGTTCTAGATTCAGGAGTTGCTTTGAAAAGGGAATTTGATAAATAAATTGTAGTATATTCACATGATATTCTCGTCTGTATGTGGAAATTCATCAGAATTTTGTCTGAAGGCTTTTGATACAAGGATAAATTGCTTAGACTGGGTTTATTTTTATAGGAACATTGGATGCTGAGGAGTGATCTAATAGAGGTTTATAGACCTATGAGGGACATAGATCGGATAGTAGTGTCATTCATACACACTATCCTACACACATTAGGGACAATTTAACCGAGGCAATTAGCCGACAAACCTGTACGTCTTTGGAGTGTGGGAAGAAACCGGAGCACCCGGAGAAAACCCACATTGGGGAGAACGTACAAACTCCATACAGACAGTAGCCATAGTCAGGATCGAACCTGGGTCTCAGGCGCAGTAAGTCAGCAACTCGACCGCTGCGCAACTGTGCCAGTGGACTGAATATTGAGGTTATAGGGACAGCTGATTCATGCCATGTATTTCACGCTAGCTTCAGAAATGCGTTTGGCATAACAAGCTGGTTATAACAATGGGTTCATGTAAATTGGAGTTACAAATTAGTTAAACTGACAATGTGACAGCTTTGAAGGAATAACAGTTCAGGGGTACTTCTAAGACTGAAAAACTGATATGACTGAGATTCTATAGAACTCAAGCCTATCCCACCATTCAATATTTGATTGTAATTTGATTTGATCAAAATTTGAATTCTGCATTCCCACCTTCCCTGTTGTTAAGACATCCTGTTCAATATCAAGAATCTATCTATCTTGGCCTTAAAAAAATATTCAACAACTCTGCTTCTCGCAGTCATTCAGTAAAAGAGTTACAAATCCTCTGAGAAACAAAAATATTGAAGAAACAAGGAACTGCAGATGATGGTTTACAAAACAAAGACATAGATTGCTGGAGGAACTTAGCGGGACAGGCAGCATCCCTGGAGAATGTGGATAGGAGACCATTTGGGTCGGGGCCTTCTACACAACAAAATATTTCCCAAATTTCTTCTTCAATCGAGTGACAACCCTAGTTCTGGATTGTCCCACAAGATGTAACATTGTCTCCATATTCACCCTGCAAAAACTCCTCCAGAACGTACACGTATCAATCAAGTCGCCTCTCAGAAATATCCTCCTGCCTGAAGGGATTAATTTTGGTGATCTCTGGTTTTTGTTTCAGTTTTGTAAAGTTTTAGCCCAAGTCAAAATGTTCCCATATGTTGGTGAGGTTCTTGTGAAGCATTCAGAACTCTAGTGACTAATGGTGTGTATCAGAGGTCGATGCTGGGCCCAGTGCTGTTTGTATTGTGTTTAGTTTTGGTCACCCTGCTGTATGAAGGAAGTTAAGCTGGAAAGAGTGCATAGACAATTTACAAGGATGTTGCCAGGACTTGAGGACGTGAGCTTTAGGAAGAGGTTGGGAAGGCTAAGACTTTATTCCTTGGGGTGCAGATAACTGGGGGGTGATCTTATAGAGGTGTATAAAATCATAAGGGGGATAGGATGAATGCATAGGTATTTACTCAGGGTAGGGAATAAAGGACCCGACGAGATCGGTTTCATGTGAGAGTGTAAAGATTTAATTGGAATCCGAGGGGCGACTTTTTCACAAAGAGGGGGATGGATATATGGAAGCAGCAACAGGTGCTGCAAGCACTGTAACAACAAAATACTAAACATGACTACTTTCATTTACATGTCATTGCTATGTCCTGAACATTATAGTGCCCTGAAACGTGAGGACTATGTATAAACACTGCTGTAATTTCTACATGGTGAAACCCTGAAATTGGGGGACTATGTATAAACACAGCTGTAATTTCTACATGGTGAAACCAAAATGTATAAAAATGGCCTTCATTAAAATCTGACATGTGATTTTTTTTCTATTACAAATCTCAAATTGTGGAGTACAGAGGCAAATAAACAAATGATGGGTCTTTGTCCCAAACATTATGGAGGGCGCTGAATATATTTTGCTGAGTGTGTTCCTTCATGGTTTTCGAGCCTAGCTAAAGAAAATAATTTGGCGGTTAAAATCATTTTGGCTTGTTATGAAGTCTCAACCGCGAGGCTTTCCATGTAGTCTGGAGATGTCCTAGTTTGGTTTTCCGATCATTGAATGCATGAGTTGGAGGCAATGCACGCAAGATCTTAGCAGTTTCATATGATGTCCTGGCAATCTGGCCTATTAGCCACCTACATCTTTTGGAACACTTCTCTTAATTTTCTGGCTTCTTTCAAATTATGAGCTTTTTAAAATGAACTTGTATGTTAAGCCTTTTGGAACATTTGTCAAGATAATATACAATTGGTAGGTCTTCATATCTGTCTTTCTAAGTCTTTTTTTGTTTCCTTTATTGGTTTTTGATAATTAATTGAAATGATGCTTAATTGATCAAATTTATTTGAGTAGCATTTGTCGCAGAAACTAATAATTTCCAATAAATATTGTAATCCTAGGGATCATAAAAATAATTATGAAATGGAAGGAAGCCATTTGAACCTCTGCCAATTAAAGAAGAACAATTTGTCCTAATCCTACCTTTCTGCATTAGATCAGTAAACCCACGGTTCTTAAACCCACATTCAAGTACTTTAAAAATGCAATTAATGTTTCTGTCTCTATCACCGTTTTTGGCTGTGAGGACACTGTCTTTTGAGGAGAGGTTGGAGAATCTGGACCTGTCATAGTCATAAAGTCATATAGCACGGAAGCGGGCCCATTGGACCAACTTGTTCACGCCAACAAAGATGACCCATTTATACTTGTCCCACCTGACTACGCTTGGCCCATATCCTTCTAAACCTTTCCTATCCATGTACCGGTATAAATGTCTTTTTAATGTTGTTACATTATGGAAGGCACTGTATTGCATATCAAAAGCTACACAGTTCTACTCACTGTGACAATTGAATAGTGGTTCGGAAAGGTTTTGGTTGGATACACTGGTATCATGTATGGAGTTTGAACACCACAAGTTCCTGCCAAAAGACACAATAAACAGATTAAGAATATTTGTAGGTTGCTTTGCCGTAATGCAAGTTCACAAGTTATCAGCCAGATCCTACACTTAAGAGGTTTGACACTTCAATCATTGTTTAATATGTATGGAAGAGGTACAAATGTATTTCTTTAGAGTATCTACTGGATAGATGCCTAGAATGACAATATTTATCAGAAGTTACTAGTTACTGAACAAATGCATAGTGTACTCAGTAGATGAAATCAAGCATCATGTATTAAGGCTTGCAGAGGGGCTTGGTGAAGCGATGTCAATGGGGGTCCGAGTGCCAGTGAGGGAGCACAAAGTGCAGGGTTAGAACTGCTGCTGTTTGATTTTGAATCACATTCAAGATGTTATAACATCAAACATGCAGGAGATAAATTTTAAAGAATCTTGAGTTTTTGCAGACAGGTTTTTTCTAAACTCATGTATATAATCTGGACATGCGAGACAAGGAAAGTATTTGGTACCAATCCAAAATTATTCTACAGAAGGTGATAAGGAACTACTATATTTAATTGGAATCACAAGGTACTGAGATGCTAAAATCTTGAGCAAAAAAGAACATTTGGAAGAACAGTGTAGGAAGGAACTACAGATGCGAGTTTACACCGAAGATCGACACAAAATGCTGGAGTATCTCAGCGGCCCAGGCAACATCACTGGATAGAAGGAATGATTGATGTTTCGGGTCGAGGCCCTTCTTCAGACTACGTCTGACCCGTCTGAAGAAGTGTCTTGACCCGAAACATCACCCATTCCTTCTCTCCAGAGATGCTGCATGTCCCGCTGAGTTACTCCAGCATTTTGCGTCTATGTTCAGAGGAACTGTAAAGAAGGGTCACAATCCGAAACGTCATCTGTCCATTCCCTCCACAGACGATGGCTGACCTCTGGCCTTTAGATTTGTATCATTATTAATTGTTGAGATCTCCTTGATAAATGTACTCGCAATATCTGTTTGTGAAGTGAATTGCAGGATTTTGGCTCAGTGTTGACACAGCAATGATGACCTTGCTTCAAATTAGGATGTGATTTATTATCTATTAACAACCAATTGGTTGTTATATTGTGTTGCAAACACAAAGTGGTCCTGGGCTGAGAAGAACAAATTAAAAAAGCTGGAACTGTTAACAAAGTGACCATGATGTGGTGATCGATCACTGTGTGCAATTTGAAATGTGAAAAAAAAAGAGTTCACAAGTTCATAAATGATAGGAACAGAATTAGGCCATTCGACCCATCAGGTCTACTCCGCCATTCAATCGTGGCTGATCTATCTCTCCTAACCCCATTCTCCTGACACCCCTACTAATCAAGCCTCCCTCCCTCCCTCCCTCCCTCCCTCCCTCCCTCCCTCCCTCCCTCCCTCCCTCCCTCCCTCCCTCCCTCCCTCCCTCCCTCCCTCCCTCCCTCCCTCCCTCCCTCCCTCCATCCATCCATCCATCCATCCATCCATCCATCCATCCAGCCATCCATCCAGCCATCCATCCATCCATCCATCCATCCATCCATCCATCCATCCATCCATCCATCCATCCATCCATCCATCCATCCATCCATCCTGTAAAAAATATCCATTGACTTGGCCTCCACAGCCTACTGTGGCAATGAATTCCATAGATTCACCGCCCTCTGAAAATAGACCAGACATTTGGTCTTCAGTAACCATGGAAATTGAAACAGGAGAAGGCTACGTGGAACTTCATCTGCTCCACCATTCATTGCATTCATCACTGATCCTCCATCTCAATACCTTATTCCTGAGAAGAATACCACAACCTTCTCATGGGCATCTGGGGCAGACTACACTGTTGCTGCCAGCAACACCCATGACCCAGGAAGGAAAATTAAAAAAACAATTGAGATCCATTTTAATCTAAACTTGTAAAATATCCTTATTCAATGAATGTATAAATGAAAAGTATACTTCAGGGACAGCAAAATTTAAAACGCCCACAATTTTACAAACAAAGTTGAAAAATGTGAATCATGCATTCAAACACAACGAATGCAACAATTGAGAAAAATCAAACATTTACTCCACTAAAATATATCTCAGGATTAATGATAAAAAGCCTTTCATACATAGTTTACATCCCAAAATTCCAAACAGTTCCGATCATTCAAAGGACAGCTCCTTCATCAGTGTCCAAAGATTTAGCCTACATTTATTAGCTTGTTACTGGAATTGGACATTTTCCTTCAAACCTTGGCTCTCCGTGAGAAGAGAGTTACTGACTATTACAGTGTGGATAAAGCACAACATGCAGGTAAAATGCAAGAGTTTGAGGCTCAAGTACTGAAAACAGGCTGCAGGTCAGACAGTTCGGTAAAGAGGAAAGCAATGTCAACAATTCAGATCAAAGAGGCCCTTTAACAACCAAACGTATCTCTCTCTTTGCACAGTATGGTCTTTGATTTTCATATTTTAAAATGAATACACAGCTGGAAGCTGATTTGTTTTGGTACAGATGCCCATTTTCTTGGTCACAGTTAGCTTTCAATCTAACTACTGGAATTAAACTGAGTCCTTGTAATCTGTGAAGTGAAAATGAATTTGTAAAAAATCTTTTAGAAATCCAAATTTTATTCCATTCTCAATGGCACTCTGGACTATTGCACTAAAAACAGCGGGATTGTAACTAATTTAAGACGCAGAAGATTGCAAGGAAAGTACTACTGACCAAGGCATGATCAATGTGCATTTGTCGAGGAATAATGAATAGAATATCTGATTACGGCATGGTAGACATTTTGCACAATACAACAGATTTCCAGCAACAGTGCAAAATAAATCTGGGAAGGAAAAAAAGTGCACACCATCCTTGGTGTTGCCAGGACTAGAGGGTGTGAGCTACAGGGAGAGGTTGAGTAAGCTGGGTCTCTATTCCTTGACGTGCAGCAGGATAAGGAGTAATCTTACAGAGGTGTATAAAAACATGAGAGGAATAGATTGGGTAGATGCGCAGAGTCTCTTGCCCAGAGAAGGTGGATTGAGAACCAGAGAACATAGGTTTAAGGTGAAGGGCAAAAGATTTTAATAGGAATCTGAGGGGTAACCTTTTCACATAAAGGGTGGTGGGTGTATGGAACAAGCTGCCTGAGGAGGTAGTTGAGGCAGGGACTATCCCAATGTTTAAGAAATAGTTAGACTGGTGCATGGATAGGGCAGGTTGGAGGGATATGGGCCAAACGCGGGCAGGTTGGCTGGGACATGTTGGGCAAGTTGGGCTGAAGGGCCTGTTTCCACACTGTATCGCTCAATGGCCCTAAAACGCACTTACAATGTACAGGCACTTGCAGAAGACAGAAGGGAATGCAGCAGAAGAGCTTTTGGATATATACTCACGCAGTTTACTCAAAACAGGTAAGCGACTCTTCCACTTCTGAAAATAATCAGCTCGAAATCCATCCATCGAAAACAGGATGAGAGGAGGCCGAGTATACCTATTTTTAAAAAAAATCAACATGTAGGATGTACACTGAGCTTAACATTGTTGCAGGATTTTATAATGAACCACCCAGTCCACCATAGGCCTGTCACTTCATTTTATCCAGTCCTTTTTAACCTTGTGTTGCATTAGGAAGACGAGCACTATCTTCAAGGATGCCTGCCACTCTGAGCATTCCCGTTTCTCTCTTTGACCATCTCGGAAAAGAGACAGCTGTCTGAAAGCCCAGAATTCTACACAAGAATAAATCCTGAACAAATTACCTCTATTACATCCACCTTCCCTTGCCACTTACTCTTCACTCTACTTGTTTTGGTTATTCTGCTTAGAATTTTAGTTTTTTTTGTTTTACTTGGACTTAGAGTTACTGCCTTACAGCACCAGAGATCTGGGTTCAATACTGACTACGGGTGCTTGTCTGTACAGAGTTTGTACGTTCTCCCTGTGACCTGCGTGGGATTGCTCAGAGAACTTTGGTTTCCTCCCACACTCCAAAGATGTACAGGTTTTTTGGTAAATGGCTTAGAGAAAATGTAAAAATAGTCCCTAGTGTGTGTAGGATAGTGTTAATGTGCGGGGATCGCTGGTCGGTGCGGATTCAGTGGGCCGAAAGGCGTGTTTCCACGCTGTATCTCCAAACTAAACTACACTTCAAATTGCAATACATCTTTGCACCACTCTGCTCTTTTGCTTACATCTATTGTGTATTTATTGATGCATTATTTTATAGATTGTTTACTCTCGAGAGCTTCATGTGAACTAGGAACTTCATTGCACCCTGATGTGTAAGACAATAACAAATCTAACTCTGAAATTGAATTTCATTACCCATCTTCACAGAAGATTTTATTTCAATGTGAAACAACCAAAGCACTCTTCACATTGCATGAAAAATAAAATTGATTATTAAGCTACAAGTGTTTTATTGCTCTCTCATGTTTGAAAATTGTTTCTAGATTTCCCAAATGGGCATAATAATCAGACTGCCTTGCAGTGTCACACAAGCTGCAAACAATACCATTCTTAAGCAGCCTCTCAGGATCACTTAAACAGAATGACTTAAATATACTTTGTTCCTTGAGCTCCAGTGGCACTCAGAATGACTACTTTTCAGCTTCATTTCAAATCCTTCCACTGTTTAGTTTAGTTTAGAAATACAGTGGGGAATCAAGCCTTTAAGCCCACTGAGTCCACGCCAACACACTTGGACACTAGTTCTATGTCATCCCACTTAGGCATCCTACACACTCGGGGACATTTACCGAAGCCAATTAACCAAAAACTTGCATGTTCTTGGGGTGTGGAATGAAACTGGTGCACCCGATGAAAACCCACACGGTACAAACTCCGCACAGATCCACCCATCAAACCCAGCTCTCTGGTGCAGTGAAACAGCAGCTCTGCAGCTGCGCCATTGTGCGGTACCTTAGCTCTCCAATTTTCTGTAATCTTGATCAGCCCCAAGCCTGCTAAAATCCAGTTTTTTTTCCATTATTTCTCATAGGAGCCAATTCCCATTTTGCCCAACGAATGGTCTGGACTTCACTCAGTAATTCTGCACTATAGGAACCGAGTCTATAGGTCACGGCTAAATTAAGCTCTGCTAATGTGGATGTAATGATCATTAATTCTGAGGATACCATAGATTTTGCATTCTATAATTAACAATCTCTGACTATTTAAAATATAGGGAGAAAATAATGGTCTACAATTTCTAAAGAGGACCTTGCTTTAAATACATCATCCAAATACATCATCCAGGGAGCATGTCAACTTTCAGAGGTGACAGCACGATAACAAAACAGAATATGCAAAGCTCCAAGTGACTGAACGTTTTAGGCGCTTGCCTACAAAATCAAAGTCTACATTTAATAATCAGTTAATATTCCAAATCGCATTTGTTTGACGGAGTTGTTTCAAATTTCTTGTTTAATTTACATGGTTACACATACATGAAATAATCTAGATTGTAGGCAGAGAAGAGGATCACACCCTGACATGTCCCCTGACACCTAGAGTGAGGCAGAGACCACAGCTTTGGACAAACCTGCAGCTCAATACCAGAGTATCTCAACGGAGAGCCAGCGGTTTGAAATATCCCTCAAGGAATGGGATCAACCCATCTCTGCTCAATTTGTGCAGTTCCTCATTTTTATTTTTTGCTAGCAACTTTCAAAGTACTCTATTATTGGCATCATATAAACTACATAAGAATTTTTGCAATTTAGTTCTGCAGTTCTGACCAAGAAATCTTAAGCTTTACATTCTGCATTGTATCCTGCCCCCAATGATCTTAAAGCTCTATTTATGAAAATAAAATTGCTATTCTGTTCCTATACCAGATTTATAATTACATTTAAAAAATGAGTTAACATCAGTGCTTTCTCAAAGCTGTTAAAAATGACTCACAAACCTAAGGGTAGGACCGGCCCACCACATCTGGATCTGGCTCATCACCAGGCCATTAACATGTGGCCCAATAAGATTGTTACTCTTTCGTCAGGCTCTGGATAACATTCACCCCATATACTGAGAGTATAGGATGAAAATGGAGTGGTATTTTAATTTTTTTTAAACGCATTCAAAAAGGTTCCAGAAAAAAAATTCTGTAACAACATATTGATATGTTAGGTTGGATTGGGAAGAATTGATTGAAAATTAACTGAGAATAATCAAGCGGCATGTTTTAGCTGGTGAGATTTTAGTTTTTAGTTTAGAGATACAGTGCGGAAACAGGCCCTTCCACGCCGACCAGCGATCCCCGCACACCAACACTATCCTATGCACACTAGGGACAATTTACAATTATACCAAGCCAATTAACCTACAAAACTGTACATCTGTGGAGTGCGAGAGGAAACTGGAGATGACAGAGAAAACCTACCCATGTCATGAGGAGAACGTACAAACTTTGCACAAAGAACCCATAGTCAGGATTGAATGTGGGTCTCTGGTGTTATAGGGCAGCAACTTTACCACTGTGCCACCATGCCGCCCTGTGCCAGTGGTATGCTTTATTTTCATATAGAGGATAGGCATCATTCGAGGGGCTATAGTTTATGCCTGTTGCTAATTTCTCAAGAAGATAGAACTCAATGATCTTGTTGAGCTGCCTCGGTGCATTGATGAAGATACCCTGTCACTGCTTTTATGTGGGAATGCCAGGATTTTGCCCCATTGATGTTTATAGACCAATATATATGATGTACAACTAGTAGGAAAACCTGTAGGTGGTGCTGTTTACATACACCTGGTGCCTTGTCTTTCATGGTGGCAAGATTGAGGGTTTGAGATGTGCTGTTGATGCAGCATGAGTGAATGACATGTTTACATTTTATTAAGAGTACACAGTGCAATCAAAGCCATGAAAACAATTAGTATTTAAGGTAGTGGATGCGGTGTTAGTAGATTGGGCTCCTATATCCTGGATGGGATTTCATTTCTGAGGTATTGTTGGAGCTGCACTAATCCAGGCAAGTGAACATTCCATCAGATGTGTAACTTCAGCTGTGCACATGGTGGAAAGGTCTGAGAATTAAAAGGCACTCAAAGTATGATCTGTTCCTACTATCACTTCTTACATTTTTCATTTTAAACTTTGAGAAACATTAAAGAAAGAAATGTCAGAGAACCCAGAAGGTTCTTTCCTCTTAAACAAAAAATGTTGAATACAGGTTTTTGATTGATTGAAAGATACAGAATGGAAACAGGCCATGCGTTCCAATGGGTCCATGTCAATCATCAATCACCCATTCATACCACCTCTGTGTTATCCCCACTTTCTCATCCACAGCCCACATATTGAGGATAATTTACCGAGACCAATTAAGCTACAAACTCGCATGTTTTTGGGATGTGGGAGGGAAACCAGAGCACCTGGAAGAAACCTATGCAGTCACAGAGAGAATGTGCAAACTCCATACAGACAGCACCCACGGTCAGGATCGAACCCAGTTATCTGGCACGATGAGGCAGTAGATCTATCAGCTGCGCCACTGTGCCACCCTAAAAAGCCCCGAACCCCAGCAATCTTCAGCTGTGTAGGCAAACCTCAGGCCTGGATCCATTCCAATCTCACTTCTTATTTCTTGCTACATGGTCTATAATATTCCAGCCAAGGTTTAAAAACAGAATCCACAGATCTTAGTATTGCCTCAGTCTACAGCATGGCACCAAAGATGTAGCCAGGATCTTGTGCACAGTAACTATGACACAGAACATCGAGAGACAAATTATGTGTGTGTGTGTGTGTGTGTGTGTGTGTGTGTGTGTGTGTGTGTGTGTGTGTGTGTGTGTCTGTGTCTGTGTGTGTGTGTGTGTCTCTGTGTGTGTGGCTGTGTGTGTGTTTATAAAGCTTTGCTCAACAGACGAGCCACCAAGGACCAGATAATAATTAAAGGTTTTTGATATCGCCAAATATTTTCACGGCACAATAATTCACTCAATTCTGAGTGGTTAAGATGGGAGCCAGGTAATGAACAATCTTGCTTTACACACCAATTCAGAATATGCCAGTATAGTGATTAAGGGATTAGACAAATAAAAAATCAAAAAAGTACAAGCCTCATCGGCACAATTTGGAAAATCGTAATTTAGCAAATCTGGCATTTATAAAATTGCACTATTGAGAAAAGTGGCTAGGTAAACTCCGAAACGTATGAAAAAAGTTCACTCATGCCAGTCAGATAAGCAAATCAATAATTCTGACTGGCACATGTCCAAACACATCTTTGAACTCTATATAGTTGAATGATATGGTCTTGGCTACTTATATGGATTAATATTCAATTTTCCTGCTCAAGCAACACTCATTAACAACTTTGCAATTATAACCTGAGGCGGGCATTCAATGTGGCCTCTATATTGTTGTTCAATTCAATGTTCTGTTTGGGGCACATGACAATAAAACACTCTCGACTCTTGGCCTTGTGTGGACTTTGTTAGGATACTAGTTTATGTTTCTTATCTCTATTTCCAGGGATTTTGCATAGCTGAATTTTACAAATCAGTGTCTACCAGAGATTTCTGCATGAGATCAGTTATGATGTTTGTAGTTTACAAGAACAAATTTTTCTCTGGAGTAAAATCAGACTCAAATCTCAGTAATAAATGGTCTACTATGAACTCCCATGAATTGCCCTAACTGTTTATGTTCACAGTGTTAGTACCAGAATTAGGCCATTTGGCCCATCAAGTCTACGCCACCATTCAACCGTGGCTGATCTATCTCTCCTAGCAACATTCTCCTGACACCCAACTAATCAAGAATCTATCTATCTCTGCCATAAAACAATATCCATTGACTTGTCCTCCACAGCCCTCTGTGGCAATGAATTCCATAGATTCACCACCCTCTGACCAAAGAAATTTCCCCTCATTCCCTTCCTAAAGTAACATCCTGTAATTCTGAGGCTATGACCTCTGGTCCTAGACTCGCCCACTAGTAGAAACGTCCTCTCCACATCCACTCTATCAAGGCTTAATCTTAAAGAACCAGAGATGTCCTACCCTGCTGGACACTGGGGTGTCGCAATATCTTCACAATCGTCTGGAAGCCAGCTTTTTTCACCTATGGAAAAGTAAGAAAGTTTATTTTTTTTAATATTTTTGATTAATTCTGGCACAAATTCCTTCCTAATTAAATAACTACTTTTCAAGCATAAATCTACTTTGTCAAATCATTAACTATTCTGTTTCAATACTAAAACTCATTGACTTTTAAAAATATTGATTTAACCCAGTGCAAAATATTTCCAATGTTTTAAAAAGGAAACAAGTCTTGATCTGAAACGTCACCCAACAAAACAAAACATCCCTCCAGAGATGGGCTGCCTGTCCTGCTGAGTTACTCCAGCTTTTTGTGTCTATCTTCTGTTGAAAAAGATCAGCAGGTCTGTTCAGCATCAGTCGCTAGAGAAAACGTGTTAACATTTCAGATCAATGACCTTTCAGAACAGATCTAATAAATTGTCACTGTCCCGTGTTTTTAACTTCATCTTTCTATCATTACTGATAGTCAATGAGGCGAGTATTTCTATCATTGCTTCCAATCACTCATACAAGACACAAACAATTTGATAATTCAGTTACAGAATAGCAAGAATATCCATTTTAATCTATGTTTCAATGTTGATAGTAACCTTCTTTGTTCCAATTATACCATTACCATCAGATGACATCCATTGCCCTTATAATAATTCCATTCTCAAGTTCTGATGCAGGGTTCATGACATTGATGTGCGTGGCTTCCATAGATGCTGTCTGACCCGCTGACCTTCTCCAGCAAGTTGTTTTTGGTCCTCGATATTGCAGCATCTGCAGTATCTTATCGCCATCCATTCTATTCTGTCTATAACTGACCTACCCCTCCCAATTAATGATTGCCACTTCATTCCCTTTCTTGTTATTTCTGAACAGTAAGGACACGGACACTGTCTTATAGTTCCAGCAGATCAAAAATAGATTTTTTTTGTTCTGAATTTAAGAAATAATTGAGGCAACTTAGAGTGTTCTATGAATATATTTACCTAAGGATCTAGCAGACAAATTATAAAGTCTTAACAAAATATTGAGAACGCAATGGAAAATAAATTCAAAATGTTTAACACAGTCAAACAATTACACACAACGAATTAGAATCACACAGATTAAGCCAAAGATAGAAATGTTAAGGGATTAATACCAGAGTTGATTGCAATTTCAGTGCAATTCTGGGGGCTAAAGGAATCAAGGGAGATGGGGAAAAACATAGAAACATAGAAAATAGGTGCAGGATGAGGCCATTCGGCCCTTCGAACCAGCACTGCCATTCACGGTGATCATGGCTCATCATCCACAATTAATAACCCATGCCTGCCTTCTCCCCATATCCCTTGTTTCCGATAGCCCCTAGAGCTCTATATAACTCTCTTAAATTCATCCAGTGATTTGGCCTCCACTGCCCTCTGTGGCAGAGAATTCCACAAATTCACATCTCTGGGTGAAAAAGTTCTTTCTCACCTCAGTTTTAAATGGCCTCCCATTTATTCTAAGACTGTGGCCCTTGGTTCTGGACTCCCCCAACATTGGGAACATTTTTCCTGCATCTAGCTTGTCCAGTCCTTTTATAATTTTATATGTCTCTATAAGATCCCCTCTCATCCTTCTAAACACCAGTGAATACAAGCCTAGTCTGTTCAATCTTTCCTCATATGACAGTCCCGCCATCCTAGGAACTGATTTTGGATGATCAGCCATGATCATATTGAATGGCAGTGCTGGCTCGAAGGGCTGAATGACCTACTCCTGCACCTATTTTCGACGTTTCTGTGTTTTAATTTAAGCATCATCATTTCACACAGGTGCGTTTTGCCTTTTAACTCTATTATCTTATTATACTAAAAGTCAGATCTTGTGAATATATGTTATGTATGTATCTGTGATTTCGCTGATTACGGCAAAACGATAAAACGTAGCGCCACGATTTTTGCACCACCTTAATCACCACGCGGACAGCTGCTGGAAAATAATATTTTTATTTAATTCGGTCGCATATGTTTTAAGTTACAGAGGTTTTAAAGCGCTGCCCCCCCCCCTGGTTTATTGAAGGTTTTTAAGGGGGCGCTTGTCTATATATTTCAATGATTCGGCTGATTACGGCAAAACGGTCAATCGTAGCACCACAATTTTTGCACGGCCTAATCACACCGCTGGACGCTTGCCGAAAATGATGTTTTTATTTAATTCGGTCGTTTATTTTTTAAGTTACAGAGGTTTAAAAGTCAAGATATTTTTTCTGTCAGATTTTTCGGCTGATTTCGGCAAAAAAGTCAACAGTAGCGCCATGATTTTTGCACCACCTTAATCACCACGCTGAACGCTGCTGGAAAATGATTTTTTTATTCGATTCGGTCGCGTATTTTTTAAGTTACAGAGGTTTAAGTTTTTTTTAAAAATCCGGCCGTTTTTTCAATTGCCGTAAAAAAAACTCGCGCAACCCCCCTCCTGCTGATTTATTGAAGGCTTTCAGCGTGGAGCTGCTGTGCGTCTGTGCGTATGGGCTCACCTCTCCTCTCTCTCCTTGCTTCTCTCCTCTCTCCCACACCCGGGAGACCATCTCCCCGCTATCCCCCCCCCCCCCCCCGCCGGACCTTTCACTGATGCGCTCCCCCGCCCCCCCCGGAACTTTCACTGATGCGTTCCCCGCCCCCCCCGGGACCTGTTGGTGCTGGGGGAAAGAGAGAGTAGGGGAAAGGGGTGTGCTGGGGAAAGGGGGGAGAGTAAGAGTGTGTCTGGGGGAGAGAGAATGGTGGCGGGGTCTGAGAATGGGGAATGGGGAGGGGGACAACAGGGGTCGTCCGGAGGGGGCTTGGTGGTGGGGGAAATAGGGGTACTGGGAAAAGGGGAGGTCCCCCTCCCTCCCTCCCCCCCATCCCTCCCCCCCTCCCTCCTCCACACCTCCCTCCCCCCCCTCGCTCCCTCCCCCCTCCACACCTCACACCTCCCTCCCTCCCTCTCCCTCCCTCCCCCCTTCACTCCCTCCCCCACTCCCGGTTACAATGGAAACTCTGAGGACGGGCACAAGGGGAGGGTGTGGGGAGTGTAAGAGTGGGGCTGGGGAGGAGAGAATGGGGGGGTGTGGGGACGGGCCCAACGGGCCCTCTTTGCTAGTTACCTTTACAAATCGAGATGTAGTCAGTGCAACAATCCTTCTTCTGGATGCAGTCATCAGAGCACGAACAGTGGTTTTCTCTGAGTCGCTTCTCACCACAACGAGACTCACACATCCAGGATTCAACTGGATAAGGGGAAAGTCTTTTAGGACCGAGATGAAAACGTTTTTTTTCACACAGAGAGTGGAGAATTCTCTGCCACAGAAGGTATCATATCATATCATATCATATATCTACAGCCGGAAACAGGCCTTTTCGGCCCTCCAAGTCCGTGCCGCCCAGTGATCCCCGCACATTAATACTATCCTACACCCACTAGGGACAATTTTTACATTTACCCAGCCAATTAACCTACATACCTGTACGTCTTTGGAGTTGAGGCCAGTTCATTGGCTATATTTAAGAGAGAGTTAGATGTGGCCCTTGTAGCTAAAGGGATCAGGGGGTATGGAGAGAAGGCAGGTACGGGATACTGAGTTGGATGATCAGCCATGATCATATTGAATGGCGGTGCAGGCTCGAAGGGCCGAATGGCCTACTCCTGCACCTATTTTCTATGTTTCTATGTTTCTAATACGTTAAAAAAATGTAGAACATAGTTTAAAACGCACCTGTTTCACAATTTGGATCGCTTTTCGCTCAGCACAATTCATGGGAGAGGGGTAGGCACTGCCAAAGCAGTTTGTGAATTACTATCTTTGTATCCAAGTTGCACAGAGTTGAATGCAGCCAGGTAAAGAGATTATCTTCCACCAGCTTAGCGAGTCTTGCCAAGATTTTGAAGGCCTGGTAGGGAAGAGGGAAGTGGTTGCCTCTGTAATTTGCATCCCCTTCACCAAGAGGATGGCGAATCTTTAGAATTATTTATCCAAGATTGATGCAGAGGCTCAATCACTGATACAGTGCCCTCCATAATGTTTGGGACAAAGACCCATCATTTATTTATTTGGCTCTGTACTCCACAATGTGAGATTTGTAATAGAAAAAAATCACATGTGGTTAAAGTGCACATTGTCAGATTTTAATAAAGGACATTTTTATACATTTTGGTTTCACCATGTAGAAATTACAGTTGTGTTTATACATAGTGCCCCTATTTCAGGGCACCATAATGTTTGGGACACAGCAATGGCATGTAAATGAAAGTAGTCATGTTTTGTATTTTGTTGCATATCCTTTTGCATGCAATGACTGCTTGAAGTCTGTGATTCATGGACATCATCAGTTGCTGGGTGTCCTCTCTGGTGATGCTGTCAGGCCTGCATTGGAGCCATCGTGAGCTTATGCTTGTTTTGGGGGCTAGTCCCCTTCAGTTTTCTCTTCAGCATATAAAAAGCATGCTCAATCAGGTTCAGATCGGGTAATTGACTTGGCCACTCAAGAATTGACCAATTTTTAGCTTTGAAAAACTCCTTTGTTGCTTTAGCAGTATGTTTGGGATCATTGGCTTGCTGTAGAATGAACTGCCGGTCAATTAGTTTTGAGGCACTTGTTTGAACTTGAGCAGATAGGATGTGCCTATTATACACCAGAATTTATTATGCTGCTACCATCAGCAGTTGTATCATCCGTACAGTAGCCATACATGCCCAGGCCGTAACACCCCCACCACTGTGCTTCACAGATAAGGTGGTATGCTTTGGATCTTGGGCAGTTCCTTCTCTCTTCCATACTTTGCTCTTGCCATCACTCTGATATAAGTTAATCTTTGTCTCATCAAGACCTTTTCCCAGAACTGTGGTTGCTCTTTTAAGTACTTCTTGGCAAACTGTAACCTGGCCATCCCATTTTTGCGGCTAACCAGTTGTTTGCATCTTGCAGTGTCGCCTCTGTATTTCTGTTCATGAAGTCTTCTGTGGACAGTGGTCATTGACAAATCCACAACTGCCGCCTGAAGAGTGTTTCTGATCTGTCGGACAGGTGTTTGGGGATTTTTCTTTATTATAGAAAGAATTCTATCATCAGCTGTGGAGGTCTTCCTTGGCCTGCCAGTCCCTTTGCGATTAGTAAGCTCACCAGTGCTCTCTTTCTTCTTAATGATGTTCCAAACACATCATTTTGGTAAGCCTAAGGTTTGGCTGATATCTCTAACAGTTTTATTCTTGTTTCTCGTTCTCATAATGGCTTCTTTGACTTTCATTGGCACAACTTTGGTCCTCATGTTGATAAACAGCAATAAAGGTTTCCAAAGGTGATGGAAAGGCTGGAGGAAAGACTAGGTCTCTTATACCCACATTAAGGAGGCAATTATACACAACCGAGCAATTACAAACACCTGTGAAGCCATGTGTCCCAAACATTATGGTGCCCTGAAATAGGGGCACTATGTATAAACACAGCTGTAATTTCTACATGGTGAAACCAAAATGTATAAAAATGGCTTTTACTAAAATCTGACAATGTGCACTTTAACCACATGTGATTTTTTCTATTACAAATCTCAAATTGTGGAGTACAGAGGCAAATAAATAAATGATGGGCCTTTGTCCCAAACATTATGGAGGGGCACTGTACATTGAAGATAGACTTGAATGTTGGATATGAAGGAATCAAAGTATAAGGGGTTAGTGGAAGAATGTAGCATAGAACTAAACAAGGTCTGGCAGAAGAAACTTCACATCAAACAGCTCATATTTTCACATTAAAATAACCTAATGTTAGTTCCAGACACTGGTTCTGGGCACATCAAAGCACGATGTATGAATTCATGTCATGAACAGAATTTCGTTACCATCTCCACACACCAATTCTCCATGATAACTGCACTTCAATTCTGGATTTTCTTTGCTCCTCCACAAGTGTCGGCTTCAACTTCAATTCCTTCTGCTGCCCCTCTGAAGATATTCCTAAAAATCTACACATTTTATCAGATTTCTGGTCTGCTAGCATGACTCAGTGCATTCTTTGGAAAGTCTGATTTAGCTGTGCTTGATAATCACAACAGTGAAGTATCTTGGATCCTTTGCATTACACACAAGAACATAATGTTCATGCAGTTCTAATCTGCATCAACCTCTCAACCTCCCTCACTGATGGTAGATATTCTGCCTTTGGAAGAACTTTGCCCATTGGTTGGAAAAGAGCTGCTTTTCCCTTCATTAGGGCAGAAAATATTTTTTATTTTATATGCAGCCATACAATTTCAAAGTTTCCATTCAATTTAGAATGCGCCGATTTTTAATAGCACGATTTTATTTGTTCTATCATGATGACACGGTGCTGTCAATTCAAATATTTAATCTCAGAAAGGAAAATTCAACCAATTCTCAAAGACCTCCTCATGTTATCAAGCAAACCGCAGACATTTTATTCATCCATCTCAGTACTTGGCTTTATCAGCCACAGCACTTCTCAAGTTCCATTAGCATATTGTTAATCACCGGCATAATGTTTCAAAGCAGTAATGTAATAGTTATGAGCAACAAAAAAATGCTGGGGACATAGTGGGTCAGGCAGCATCTTTGGAGGGAATGTTACATCACGCTTTGCTGCCTGTCATTCCCCCCATACAGATGCTGCCTGACACACTGAGTTCCTCCCGCGCTTTGTGTTTTGCTCAAGATTCTAGCATCTGCAGTCTCTTGTATCTCCAATATAATAATTATGATATTTTAAGAACCCCCTTTATCCATTAAAATCAAGCTAGGGCAGAGCACTATAACCTGTAAAATGCACATTCTCTACCACATGGGAAGTCCAGGACATTTACCGTTCCAGGACAACCAAGGTGAAGGAAGCGTCCTCATCTGGAAGATCATCAAGCTCATCACGAGTGTTGAGGAGAGCACATTACTAGAAATGTTAATTCATCATACATCTCAAGGGAGTACTGAGGGAAACACTGAGGGAAAAGGGTGACTGCCAGACACCAAAAGAGAATAGATGATGCGTTTCCTGTACTCTTAACATATTCATTTTAGTTTAGTTTATTGTCGCATGTACCGAGCCAGGTACAGTGAAAAGCTTTTGTTGCGTGCCAACCAGTCAGCAGAAAGACAATGCATGATTACAATTGAGCCGTCCACAGTGTACAGATACATAATAACGGGAATAACATGAATAACGTTTAGTGCAAGATAAAGAGTAGTGAAGTCCAATCAAAGATAGTCCCAGGGTCTCCAATGAGGTAGATAGTAGCTCATGACTGCTCTCTAGTTGTTGGTGGGATGGTTCAGTTACCTGATAACAGCATTTCTGAGTACTGTTGGGGGGAAAAAGATTTGCCGTGGGGAATGCAGCAGAGCCATGGCCTTAGCACCATAGATGGCTCAATTGAACGGGGTGGGAGGAGAGGTCTAGACAACAACAGTTACACGTGAAGATGCCAGTCCGGAATAGGTAAAGGCCACTCAGCTCATCAAACCTACTCTGCAGTGGCTGATCAGATTCTACTTTCGAATCCAAATTCCCATAAACCCTTGGAAACCTTTTACCCTCATTTATCCAGAATGGATGTACTTTTACCTTAAACATATTCAAAGACTCTGCTTCCTCTACCCTTTAAGGATGAGTGTTTCAAATATACAAAAACCCTCCGAGAGAAATGGAAAAGAAATCACTTATCTCTGCCTAAAATGGACAACCACTTACTTCTAAAAGATGATTCCTTGTTCTGGATTCTCCCATAAAATGAAATAATCTCTCCACATCCAAACTCAGGATTTTAGATGCTTCAATCAAATCCAGGCTCGCTCTTCTAAACTCCACTGAGCATACGTCCATTGGCTCCAACCTTCTTCATAATGCAACCAGCTATTCCAGGTACTAATCTGAACATAGAAATTAGAACAGCACAGTACAAGAACATTGGCCTATGTCTGTGCCAGTATTCATTCTACATGAATCTAATCCTCTCTACCTGCATGTGATCTATATCTTTCCATTCCCTGTATAGCCATGTGCCCATCTAAAAGCCTCTTAAATGCTACCATCGTATCTGCTTCCACCACCACCCCTGGCAGACCATTCTAGGTACCTGTGTAAAAAAAAATTAAATAGCTCCACACATCTCCTTTAAACTTTCCCTCTGATTTTACACTGGATGAATTTAAAAGAGAGTTAGAGTTCTTGGGGCTAGTGGAATCAAGGTATATGGGGAGAAGGCAGGCACAGGTTACTGATTGTGGATGATCAGCCATGATCACAATAAATGGTGGTGCTGGCTCGAAGGGCCTAATGGCCCCCTCCTGCATCTTTTTCCATGTTTCTATGGTATACAGGAATGATGAGTGGGTTAGTTGTAGACTTGTGGGAGATAATGACAGACTGATGAAATAGAAGGATAGATAGTACAGAAAACCTGCTGCTGAGAGACATGAAATGTTATAATGTCGGAAGAATGAGGAGGCATTATAACTGGAGAGCACAATTCTAAGATCAGAGACATTTGGGGCTACATGTGTATTCTTTGATAAAAATGAGAGGGCAGTTTTGCAAAATGATTTTTAAAAATGTCCTCAAGGTTGTGCGCGCAGTCCCCTGTTCTACTTCTTGTACCATCATGACCGTGTGACCAAGTAGAGTGCAACCTTGATCTTGCACTCAGTCCCGTTTCACTCCTTGCACCGTCATGACCCTGTGACCAAGTAGAGTGCAACCTTGATCTTGTTCACAAAATGCTGGAGTAACTCAGCAGGTCAGGCAGCATCTCAGGAGAGAAGGAATGGGTGACGTTTCGGGTCGAGACATCAACTTCTCCAACTTTAGATAGTTCCTCTGTCCCTCTCTTCCCCTCCTCCTTCCCAGATCTCCCTCTATCTTCCTGTCTAAATTTCTTATATAACCTTGATCTTGCGCTCAGTCCCCTGTTCCACTCCCTGCACCGTCATGACCGTGTGACCAAGTAGAGTGCAACCTCGATCTTTAGGTTCACTGATGATACTGCTGTTGTTAGTCGGATCAATGGAAGTATTGCCAAGGATGCTGCTGCTCTGCCCATTCTCTCAAGTAACTTCTGGGAGAAGATTGATACCCCAGATGTTTAAACTTAAGAACTACTTTTTACCTTCTGCTATCAGATTCCTGAACCAATCATCTCTTTTACACCCCCCTTCCTGGAAGTGCTGCCAAGAACTTTACTCTTAACTCTACTTCATTCAGTTATTCATTTCATGCACTTTGTTGTTTATGCATTACTTCACATTGCGCTACAATATTTGTACTATTTTGCATTATACCATTGTATTTATTATTGTATCTATCATTAGCATGTACACCATTTACCCCAGGAGCTTCACACAAACATGAAATCTCATTGCACCCTGGTGCTTATGACAATAAATTAACCAAATTTGTTGTATGGGACCTTGGGTTTTATAAATTGCATTATGTGAATGAAAATTCTATGGATGGATGTGCTGGCATTGGAGAGGGTCCAGAGGAGGTTTACAAGAATGACCCTAGGAATGAGTGGGTTAACATATGATAAGCGTTTGACAGTACTGGGTCTCTACTTGCTGGAGTTTAAAAGGATGAGGGGGAACCTCATTGAAACTTACCGAATAGTGAAAGGCTTGGATAAAATGGATGTTTCCACTAGTGGGAGAGTCTAGAACTAGTTATAGCCTCAGAATAAAAGGACTTTCCTTTAGGAAGGAGATGAGGAAGACATTCTTTAATCAGAGAGTGGTGAATCTGTAAAATCCATTGCCACAGAAGGTTGTGGAGGCCATCAATGGATATTTTTAAGGCAGAGATAGATAGATTCTTGATTAGTCAGGAGTTACAGGGAAAGGGCAAGAAAATGGGGATGAGGGGGAGAGTTAGATCAGCCATGATTGAATGCAGACCGATGGGCTGAATGGCCTAATTCTTCTCCTATCACTTATAAACATGAAATTATCTGGAAATAGATGGGGAAAGTGCAAGGGAAAAGGATTAGTTGGATTGCTCTTAAATAGCACCAGTAATTTGAATGATCGGATGAATTCTATTCCATAATGATTCCATGCAGAGTATGTTCGATAGTTTTGTTTTTCCCCATTTAAAGCCACATATGGGAATATTAGTAAAGTAATAATGAGGTAGTAACCATGTAATTACTAATCCATCATTATGTTGATGTATTAAGGTATACCCAAGCCAAGCCTCCTGGGGAACCTTGGCCAGGACCATTTTTCACTTCCGACACCCCTCAAGTAAACACTCATCACGCCAAGAAACTCTGCCCTTTGAAAATGAATTAGCAGCTACCATAAATATATAAAACTTTCAAAGTCAACATCGGTGTGTTTTTAAAAGTTTCCTAAAAGCTCATCATACCACAAAACAGGAAGCTACTTTTCCACACAATCTGGTTTGAAATAGTGTTTATGCTCAAGTAAGACAGGGCATGGTTCCAAATCATTAAACCACAGATTTATTTTTATGCACAAATTGAAACCTTCCATTTTGTTGAAGATTCTCTGTGGCATTCCTCAAGGATGTGGTTAAATGCTTTAGAATGTCTGCCTTTTACTCAATTGAAGAATTTCCATATCATGCTTCTAATTTTAATTGCCAGTCCTAGGCCATAATCTTTCATTGTATTATTACGTTGTAACGCGATGAATATTTAAACAATAACTTGCATTTATGGAGCATTTTGAATATAGTCAGTTGAAACATTTGACACTGGGTCAGAGATGTTAGAATGATGATGATTTAATTTTTTTGGTTAAGGATTTGAGCTAAATTGGAAGCCAAAGAAACAATGTAGTCTGGAGAGGAAATTCCATAGGCCAAGAAATTGGAGCCACTGAACAAATAACCTGACCCTCTACAAACAAAAATCCAACAACTTCCAATGGTGCAGTAGAATATTACATACACAAGCACAAAGAATTCTGCCGTGACAACACCATATTACAGCTACAATATTTAACAGCAATACAGAGCAGAGCAGAAGACCAAATCAATTTATTCCAAATTAATATTCAATGCAGGTTTCGCATTGCTTACTGATGGTATGGCTTACTCATGGCATTGTATTACCACAGCCTGCTCAACAGTTTATATTCTAAGGTTCCCACTCTGAACAGCAGCAATAAGAGGACACTATCCTGCTTCCACGGTATCACGGAACATCCTGATCACAAGTGCAGTGATCAACATGCCAAGTTGAAGTTTACTGTAATTTAGTTTGCTGTACATAAAGCTATAATTTAAAGAGAGGATTTTGTTTGAAAGGTTCACAACCCTAAATTATAGGGATTTCTAAAAATAAAACTTACTTTCTCCCTTCATTCCCTTTTGATTTCAACAAAAGGACAGACAGATGAATTACTTCCAAAACTCTTCCCAGTGGCACACATTTACCATAAATCAGGATGTGGCAAAAGAACCAGGACCAACCCAAATTAATTCTTCTTTCAGCTCGACTTCCCATCTATGGAAGCTGTGGTCATGGTTCTGAAGCTTTCATTAATTATGCCTATAACCACAAGCTTACTTTTAGCATTTCATGGGACCCTGCAGGAAAGTTCTCCACCATTGTGCAAGAAATTATCAAGTAAAACACATGGGCATGGCACTAAAGCAAAACATGCAATCTTCAAGATCCAAAGAAAGATAATTAATAGTACACTATGCTTGAATATTTGGCAGTTTAATCCCATCTAAAGGATACTGCTGTGTGAATAGGCAGGTTAAGGTCCAGCTATGGGAATTTTTTTTAATTCAGGATATACTTTTTTTTAAATGAGGAAACAGAAGTTTTTAATTTCAAAAAAACCGAGTTCTCCCTATCATTCGGGTAAAAAAAGGTAAAATGCATCATAAAGGCAAAGACATTGACTCAATTCTTGGTCTCCAGATCAAGCAATTCTTGGTCAATTCTTGGTCTCCAGATCAAGCAATATGACGTATTGTTTACACTGTTGGATTCATCAACCAGTCAGTTCAAATCTTAGTTTATGAATTTCAACTGTATTTTAGGTAGTTGTTGAAATCAAAAACCTAGAATACAGAGCTTGTTAAAAATAATGGTGACAAAAAAACTATTGCAAAGTTATTAAAAATATAACTAATTTACTGTAAGAAAAGTTGCCATTCTTAGTTAGACAGATCTCAGGTCAAAAAATTCCCTAGAAAAGTCATCTGTTTTGTCTGCTCTAAAAAGCTTAGCAAAGGGTTAGAAGCCGGAGAGCAGCAGAGGGAGATTCAATCAGGTCATTCAAAATGGGTTGCATGGATAGGGTCCCAGGATCTGCCATCTCAGGTGTACCTGCCACCAATAATCCACTTCATGTGGCCTGAATGCCGCAGCAGCAAGGCACGAGGACACTTTGATCAGCAAGATTACGAAAAGTCAGTCCAAGCAAGAGGCGCGCAGGGCTGGATTGAGCACTTTTTAAACAGGGGCCAAGCCAAGACCAAAGTTAAACATGCAGAAAATAAGCTCTTCCCCAGATGAAATATTGTATTGAGATGTACTCCATTAAGTAGATATGAAAGCTCAACAGGGGATACAATAGATGTTGATTGGAAAGTTACATGAATGAGGGATTAAAAGGTATGTGGATGGGCAAGAGGTTGCAGCTGTACTTTTAGCAGAAAATGTTAAGCAGTAGATTTATTGGATCATGAAAGTTTGAGAAACAACACCACAGCTTGGTGTTGGTGAAAGTATCAGTGGTCAGATATGATTCATGGTCAGCGTGAACTTGATGGGCTGAAGGGCCTGCCTCCATGCTGTATCTTTCAATCAATCCAAATTTCTGTTTTACCCAAAAAGAGTGCATTGATTTTAAACCTAACTAGAACAAGTGGATCTATTGGGCCCAAACCTCTCCTGCATTGGTGCAGCACCCTTTCCTCCCCCTCCCCTCCCCTCCCCCCCTTTCCCCCTCCCCCCTCTCTCGCCCCCCCCCCCCCACTCCATCCACCCCCTCCCTTCCTAGGAGAGAGAATTAAACTTTAAAATGTGAATAACTAAAAATATAACACCGATTTCAATGAAACTTCTTCCATTAGCACCAAAGGGATGACAGTGAATAAGGTGGGCCTAAAATTGCCACGCTATCGTGTACCGTTTTGGCTGTAGTTCAGGAACAAACAAACAAATGAAAGTTTTAGTATATAGATGTCTGATTGTGGTGGTGGAAAGACAGTGGCCACTGAGAGGAGAGTGGAGCTGAATTGCCCATTGAAATACTCAGCGCAGACCAGCAACAAGCTATATTCAAAGGGCGCACTTCAGTTGTCTGATGTTAAATAATAAAATAATCACCTGGTAATTCTTTTCACAGCTTTACATAGGTCCCTACAATATACCACCCACTTATCTACACAGTACAGTTTATGCCAACAGCATATGGATTTTTTAGAACTGTTACACGATTCTCTATTAAAACTGTTATAAGATTCTCTATTTTCCCCATTCTAACTACACACTATATATTTGTTGTATTCCAGGTTCAAATGTTGAGCACAATATTTACCATAAGCAGTAATAGAATAAAAATCCCAGACGGTTTCTCATGATTTTGGTTGAAGGATTTATGTATATTGGCTGGGAATACAGGAGATCTCTTACACTTTCCACTCCCACTCTGGCCTATTGGTCTGTGGTCTCCTGTGCCGTTATAATGAGATCCAACACAAGCTTGAGGAACAGTACCTCGTGTTCTGTCTGGGAACATGGCACACTTGTCAACTTGAACATTGAGTCTACAACTTCAGGTAACTTGATATATCTGTTAATATCACCCATCCGCAATGTTGGCTCAGTTGATATGTTATTTTCCCTTTTTACTCTTTTTTCCCTTTTGCCCAACCCAATCTGCTGAGCATGCAACATGCAGAACATGAAGATCATTCCTACGTTATTTGGTCAATGTTCTTGTGACTCTTTCCATTCTAATTGCTCCCACTGATTCATGGTCCGGATAAATTGTTTAAAAGCCTATCCTATTAGAGATTGCCAGCTCATTCTTCCCTGCAGCTCAAAACAAGCTTTTGTCTTTCCCAGTTTTCGCAAAGGGTTTTCTATCTGAAAGCTCTGTTTCTCTACCTACAGTTGTGGCCTGAACTGTCAGGGAATTCCAGCATTTTCTGTTTTTATTTTAGATTCCCTGTACTTTCCATCAAACCTTTTGAAGGAAAAAAAAGTTGAACGGCAAGTGTAGAAGATCCAACATAAAAGATTTACATGCAGTTTCATTTTAGCATCTCATCCAAATAACAGCAGCCTTGCTCTGACCTATCATCAATGCAACGTCAGCCGAGAATGGATGTTCAAATGTACGGAACAGATCCAGAATACAGAGCTGTGATACTCCGGAAGCAGGAAAAAGACCAGGGTGCCAAACCTCACTCCCACATGCGAGGATAAATATTTGCTTTGTAAGAGTCACAAAAATATGCCACAACTGGTCTTTTCTGCAAACCATGGAATGGAACAGTTTTTAAAAAACTGCATTTTTATATTACCTTTCAAAATCTCAGGCCAACTTGCGTTTAACAACATTTAACAAGATTTAAAACAATGTACACACATGCTCCCATAAACAATGATAATTAACAGTTTAGCATTGTCGATAAAAGGATAAATATCATCCAAGGCAACCCAAATAAAGCATTCAAATGGTGTATTGATTTCTATGCCCTGGGATCTTACTTCATCCTCAACATTGATGGTCTCCCAGTATCCACCTCACCTCACATCCGGAATCTTGGAATCATCTTTGATCAAACCCTCTCCTTCGACAAACACATCAAACACATCACAAAGACAGCCTTCTTCCACCTCAAAAACATTGCCCGTCTCCGTCCATCCCTCTCCTCCACAGCTGCAGAAACCCTCATCCACGCCTTCATCACCTCCCGTCTGGACTACTGCAACAGCCTCCTCTATGGCGCATCCTCAAAAATCAGCAGTAAACTTCAATACATTCAAAACTCCGCTGCCCGTCTACTCACCCACACCCCGATCCGTGACCATATCACCCCCGTCCTTTATAAACTCCACTGGCTCCCCATCCCCCAGAGAATCCAGTACAAAATCCTCCTCATAACCTACAAAGCCCTCCATAACCTGGCCCCATCCTACCTGACCGACCTCCTCCACAGGCACACTCCCACCTGCACCCTCCGCTCTGCTGCTGTCAATCTCCTATCCCCCCACATCCGGACCAAACTCAGATCCTGGGGGGACAGGGCTTTCTCCATCGCTGCTCCCACCCTATGGAACTCACTACCCCAAACCGTTAGAGACTCCTCCTCACTCACCACATTCAAAATATCGCTGAAGTCTCACCTGTTCAGTACTGCCTTCAACCACTGAAGGTCACCTCACCTTCTGTCTCCTTTCTCTGTTCGTTTATTTATTTACTTATTTATCTATTTATTCATTTCCCTATGTTCTCTAAATCTCTGTAAAGCGTCTTTGAGTATATCATATCATATCATATCATATATATACAGCCGGAAACAGGCCTTTTCGGCCCTCCAAGTCCGTGCCGCCCAGTGATCCCCGTACATTAACACTATCCTACACCCACTAGGGACAATTTTTACAATTTCCCAGCAAATTAACCTACATACCTGTACGTCTTTGGAGTGTGGGAGGAAACCGAAGATCTCGGAGAAAACCCACGCAGGTCACGGGGAGAACGTACAAACTCCTTACAGTGCAGCACCCGTAGTCAGGATCGAACCTGAGTCTCCGGCGCTGCATTCGCTGTAAAGCAGCAACTCTACCGCTGCGCTACCGTGCCGCCTGAAAAGCGCTATATAAATAAAATACATTATTATTATTATTATGTCCAGCTGAGTAGGCAAACAGGACACATTTAACCCCTTATTTAACCTCTTATCCCAAAAAAGGCATCTTTAACAGACCAACACATTCTCAACATCAGCCTAATTCATATGTACGTCTCCGGACAGCAAACTCACAGCACTCCAACTGAGAAACAAGGGTGCTTTCAAGAGAGAGCTGGATAGCTTTCAAGAGAGAGCTGGATAGAGCTCTTAAGGATAGCGGAGTGAGGGGGTATGGGGAGAAGGCAGGAACGGGGTACTGATTGATAGTGATCAGCCATGATCGCATTGAATGGCGGTGCTGGCTCGAAGGGCTGAATGGCCTACTCCTGCACCTATTGTCTATTGTCTATTGTCTATTGTCTATCAACAAAGCCCTTGTGCACTGACTTAAAACATAATGATGATTTTACTGTGTTTCTTTGGTAATTGAACGGTCCCCTCATCAACTAGAGTGCAGTCCAACCCTCCCATCTACCTCATTGGAGACCTTTAAACTATCTTTCATCGGACTTTATCGAACTTAAACATTATATCTTGCATTAAATGTTGTACGCTTTATTCTTTACCTGTGTACTGTGGGTGGCTTGATTGTATTCTTGAAGAGCCTTTTCTTTGACTGGATAGCAGGCAAACTATAACTTTTCACTACACCTCAGTACACGTGACAATAATAAACTAAACTAAAGAACGACACTGTCCTCCTGTTCACACAATGTACACTATGTTTACACAAATACATATGGATAACGAGGGTGTCATATGAATGGTCCACAGTGAAGTTGTGCAACATCTCTGTGACTTCAACAGAATCCATCATCCTTACAATCTTCGCCACCAACAAGACAAACAGCAAATTTGTGGAACCACAGTGGTCTGCAGATCAGTCACCATTCTGACTGGGTATTAATAAACATTCCCCTCTCCCTTCCTCCCCCCCCCCCCCCCCCCCCATCCCTTTTATTTCAGGTTTCCAGTGGGGGGGGGGGGGAGGAGAGGAATTTCAGATTTCCAGCAAATGCAGTTTAAAAAAAAACATTTACAGGTCTGAAATTACCCACCCAAAGCAATCCACTTTAAGACTTCAATAGTTTAAAGAGAGTTACCACAACCACCTATGTAACAGGGATCAATTAGTAATTGCACAGCTTTCCACAGCTCCCTACCGCCCAGGGACAATTGAAAAATGTCCGAAAATTGAAAAAAAAAAATCTTTTAAAAAAAGACATATACGAGTAGCACAAATGTATTTACAAACAAATTCAGTGATGTATCTGATCAAAGGCAAATTCTCAATAGATAATGGCAAAAGGATAGACTTTTGATACAAATTAGCTTTACAATGTTCTCTCTTCACAGCCACCCCAACTCCATACCGAGCCAACAAAAGCAAGATAAATATTTGGAAATTTCTCAATGGTTACTTTTGATTTCCAAGCAAGCTGCGATGTGTGAAACGTGAAGAGGTTGGTGAAAAATAAATAAAACCGGCTACATGGTTAAAATGTTATCGGCATCACAGTTGTTCAGCTTGCTTCAGGATTTTACAGGTACTATTAATATTTGTATTTATTCAGCAGTAATCAGTGAAAAGGAAGACAGTGGACAAGATGGACGACATCAAGGACACTACTAATTTGTGGCCACAGTAGTATAGGGATAGGTTGAACAGGCTGGAACTCTATTCCTTGGAGCACAGGAGGATAAGGGGTGATCTTATAGAGGTGCATAAAATCATGAGAAGAGTAGATCAGGTAGGCCCAGAGTCTCTTGCCCAGAGTAGGGGAATTGAGCAGCAGAGGACATTAGTTTAAGGTGAGGGGGAAAGATTTAATAGAAATCAGAAGAGTAACTTTTTCACACAAAGGGTGGTGGAAGTGTGGAGCGAGCTGCCCGAGGAAGTAGTTGAGGCAGGGACTATTGCAAAGTTTGAGAAATAATTAGACAGGTCCATGGATAGGGCAGGTTTGGAGGGATATGGGCCAAACGCAGGCAGGTGGGACTAGTGTAAAAGGAACATGTTGGTTGGTGTGGGCAAGTTGGGCCAGATGGGCTGTTTACAAGCTGTATGACTCTGAGTAGCTTCAGGATGCAGAAAAAGACGGTAGGCCAACATCCCACTTTGTGTTCTATTGGTTTGCTTACCTGCACGCTAGCAAGCATGTTTCTGGAACAAGAGCATATAGAACTCACAGAACAATATAAATTAGTCTCTCACCATTCACACTATACTCTGTTTTTCAATCTCCATTCCAAAATGGATAAGTTCATACTTCCTCATCTTAAACTTCAACTGCGATATGTTTGCCTGCTCATTTTTCCCTCTTTACTTTACAGATATTTTGTGCCCTCCTTGCTGTTTACTTTTTGAGCCTGTGCTAACAGTAAACCAGACATATTGAACTTGGTCCCTTTGTCTAAACTATTCTTGTAATTTGTAAACAACTAAGATTCCAGCACAGATGCCCTTTGCACTATTGAATTACGAATTACTTGATTTTGTTGCCACATCCTGGCAGTCGACCATCATCAGACCTTGGATAGCAAAGCAGGACATCTGTGTGGCAAAAAGGTAAAGAAAAGGGGCAGCAGTTCTTTGGCAAAGAGATTAGAAAATCCCGAGGGACTGCTGACCCTTCCAGCAGGACATCTGTGTGGCAAAAAGGTAAAGAAAAGGGGCAGCAGTTCTTTGGCAACGAGATTAGACCAAGAGACCACCGCCATGGACCTGAGACCCAGTGAGTGCGTGGATAGAGGCTGGTGGGAAGTCGCCGCACTGTGAATGGGGCCGCAGCCAGCGTTCCAAAGTCTGAGCTGCTCTCCAGGGTGTGGGCTCTGGGTTTGGGTTAAGGTTAGGTGGGATGTGAAGACGTGCTGTTAGTTATGCAGGGATAGGGAAGAGAAGGTGGTGGTAAAGGAAGGTGAGGGGGAGCAGATGAGGGGAGGGAGGGTTTTTAGGGATGAGGAAGGGAAGAGAGGGTGTCGAGGGAGGGGAGTGAGGGAGTAGGGATGGAGGGGGTGAGGAAGGGAGCAGATGAGAGGAGGAATGGTGTTTTGGGATGAGGGAAGGGAGGGGATTTAAGGACAAGGTAAGGAAAGAGAGAGGATGAAGTAAGGAAGGGGAGTGGGGGAGTAGTTGGAAGGAAGGAAGTGGGGGTGAGAGAAGGGATCAGCTGAGGAAAGGGTGAGGGCAGATGAGGGAGAAGGTGAGGGTAGGGAAGGACATGAGAGGGGAGAGGATGTGAGGGGAAGGAAGGAAGACACAAGGAGAAGGATGGGGAGCAAGGCCTTCAGGTGAGATGATGGACAGACCATCTTTCACCATGCCAGGTAGCTGCTGTTTGGCTGTTCACCACCCAGCCAGCCCATTGTGGGCAAAACATAAACACTGTAGGAAGACTATAATTCAGGAGAACAGAATTTGGCCATTTAGCCCATCAAGTCTACTTTGCCATTCAACCATGGCTGATCTATTTTCTCTCTCAACCACATTCCCTTGTCTTCTTTCTCCCTGTAACCTAATCAAGGCCTATTAATCTCTGCCTCAAAAATACCCAATGTCTTGGCCTCCACCGCTGTCTGCAGCAATGAATTCCACAGATTCACCACCCATTCCCCCTCATCTCCATTTTGAATGTATGACCTTTTATTCTGATGCTGTGACCTTTGGTCCTAGAATCTCCTATTACTGGGAACATTATTTCCACATCCACTCAATCTAGGACCTAGATATCAATCATAAAAGTAATGCTTGCTAGGCAATCTTCTTCATAAGAAATGAAATTCGTAAAGTGAAACACTTTGTAGTTACAGCAGAGACTGAGACACATGAGAGCAGGTTGAAAAAACGCAGGCAACGAAAGCTGTGGGAGCGCGCGCGCACACGTGCGTTCACGCTTGCACAACTGATCCGGCCCGCATTTTGCCCATTCAGGCCCGAGACCTAAAATGAGTTTGATACCCCTGGTCGAGGACCAGAGGGCACAGCCTCAGAATAAAAGAACGTACCTTTGGAACAGAGATGAGGAGAAATTTATTTAGCCAGAGGGTAGTGAATTTGTGGAATTCATTGTCACAGACAGCTGTGGAGGTCAAGGCATTGGGTATTTTTAAAAGCAGTTTGATAGATTTTTGATTAGCAGGGGTGTCAAAGTTACAGGGAGAAGGAAGGAGAATGGGATTGAGTGGGAAAAAATGTTCAGCCTTAACCGAATGGCAGAGAGGACTCGATGGGCCGAATGGCCTAATTCTGCTCTCATGTCTTATGATGTTAAACGATCAAAAATATTCAAGGATATCACAATAAAGATAAGTAACAATTTGTACATTTGATGGAGAAGGCTGCATTAAATACCTGCATTTGATCGGAGGCCAAGTCCAAGGGCCAGTCCAAGGAGTAAAATTAACAGCAAAACCAGCAGCACCTATGCAGAAGGAAATAGATATCATAGGTTTACACAGATCTATTTATGCATTTCCAATACTTTGTATTATACTTTGGCATAAAGCATCAATTGTTTGCTGGAAGTATCACAAGGTAATTAAACATTTAGGGGTAATTTTCACCTTTTCAATGGGATGTAAACCCATTTGGTTGTATAACTTGACCACCCAGTAAAGTTTCCTCCACTGTTTGTTTGCATTGATTTATTAATGTCAAGTGTAACGAGATATAGTGAAAAAAAATTAGTGTACATGCTATCCAGATAGATCATACCACACAATAGTAACAATCAAATCAAACAAAAAAAGAAAGGAAACAAAGCGCAGAATGTAGTGTCGCAACTATGGAGGAGGTGCAGTTAAAAAATGTGCAAGGAATGTGACGAGGTAAAGTGGGAGATTGAGAGTAATCTTTAGCTTCTGAGAGGTCCATACTAGAGTTTGATCACAGGGGGAAGAAGCTATTCTTGAATCTGGTGGCATCTACTTCAAAGCTTTTGTCTTCTGCTTGACAGGAGAGGGAAGAAGAAGGAATGGCCGATGTGTGAGCGGTTCTTGATTATATTGGCTGCTTTCCCAAGGCAGCGTGGTGCAGATAGAGAAAATGGGGAAAAGCAAGGCTGCTTTGTGTAATGGACTGGGCTGTATCCATAATTCTCTGCAATTTCTTGTGGTTTTTAATTGGATAGGTCCACACTTGAAATGGCAGCTATAAAGACAAGGTGCCAAATAAGAAGTCTTTCTAGACCCCTGGCTCAGCACAACTAATATCTGTCATTGACTCAATATTGAGACCAGCCACTGTGAAGGGGGTTAGATACTTTTAATTAAGTGCTTTACTTTGATAATTTCATTTATTCTGCTTCAGTGGGGTTTTTTAAATATCATTCACATTAGTGAACCAGGTGTGTATTGTTTTTAAACAATCCATTAGTTTTCCAATGACCATGTTGGATCTAGCATTTTATTTGAGAATTGTTTAATTACTTGAATTTAAATTCCTTGGCTAAACCATGATCAGGGCCTCTGGCCAACAATCCATTGTGCTTAATGCTACCACATTAACAGTTCTAACACTAACAGCTCAGACCTTTTCACCAGGGAGCAGAACCATCAGTTAATTGGCTCAGCTCATCAGCCTTCCAGATATGGATAAACTGACAACTATCCATTACCAGGTTTCGAGTAGACACAAAAGAAAACAGAGCATTTAAGGGGCTGGAAGATCTCCCAATTGTCACTAAGCAGAAGCAATTGAGCCGAGGTTCAATTCCGACTTCCGGTGCTGTCTGAAGTTTGCACATTCTCCCTGTAACTGCATGGGTTTCCCCAGACACGTTAGTTTCCTTCCATTTACCAGCAATTGTGATGGTTGTTAGGTGAAATGGCTACTGTCAATAATCCCTACTGTAGATGGGCAGTAGTAAAATCATTGATTTGTAGAAGGATTATTACAAGTCAAAAGGTTACAGAGAAGTAAGTAGAGAAATGTGAATGCTGTCAGGATTTGCATGGACTCAAAAGACGGAAGAAAAATGTTAAATATAAACTCAAAGCTCGCAATGAAAGAGATAGCAATGAAAATAACAATGAGATTTATGATTATTATTGACTGAGCTGCAGATTTCCTTCTTCAATCTGCATAACGTTTAACCGTTACCATTGGAGTCTGATTTAGCACACTTAGAGCTTTTGTGTTTGATGACCTGTTTAGAGGATTACATCTGGAACAGACTGTGCTTTAATCTACCAGCAATTCCAACCATTTTTTCAGAGTACAAAATACTTGCACTTTTCTGCGCAAAATCACAAAACTGACCGGCTGTTTTAAATTAGCCACTTTCCAAATTCAGAGAGAACTCGCGTTGCAAATGTGGCTGCCCAGAAAACAGAAATAGTACTGAAAAAGATTTCACTCTTCAGTTTATCACTTGCCTATTATGAAGAAAAAAATGTATCAAATTTCTGAACAACTGGTTGAATTTTAATACAATTGCAAAATATATTTTGTTTTGGAGTCTGGCCATGCACAACTAAAACCAAATCCCTGAATGTTTATGGCTTCTAAATCCTAGATGTACCATAAATTTGTCTAAACTCTGTGAGAAAACTACTCCATTAGTAAAATATACAATAAAAGGCGTAATGTGTAGGAAGGAACTGCAGATGCTGCTTTAAACCGAAGATAGACACAAAATGCTGGATGTTTCACAAGGATGTTACCATGAACGGAGAACTTGAGATGTAAGAAGAGGTTGTACCTCGGTACATGTGACAATAAACTAAACTCAGAACTTCAGGCTGGATAAGCTGGGACTCTTTTTCCCCAGAGCAAAGGTAGCTAGGCGTGGCCTTGATAATGTTCATAAAATGCCTATTCCTTGGATTTAACACTACCCTTGATTTCCCTCGTTAGCCACGGTTGAGCCGCCTTCCCCGTTTTATTTTTTCGCCAGACAGGAATGAACAAAAGTTTTTTGAGTTCATCCATGCGGTCTTTAAATCTTTGCCATTGCATCTCCACCATCAACACTTTAAGTATAATTTGCCAGTCTGTCCTAGCCAATTCCCGTCTCATACCTTCAAAGTCTCCTTTCTTTGTTCAGGAATCTAGTCTCTGAATTAACCGTGTCACTCTCCATCCTAATGCAGAATTCCACCATATTATGGTCACTGTTGCCCAAGGGGCTTTGCACAAGATCGTTAACTAATTCTTCTTCATTACACAGTTAGTCTGACATCAGTGGTGGGGAAGATGCTGGAGTCAATTATAAAAGACGAAATTGCTGAGCATTTGGATAGCAGTAACGGGATCATTCCGAGTCAGCATGGATTTACGAAGGGGAAATCATGCTTGACAAATCTACTGGAATTTTTTGAGGATGTAACTAGGAAAATTGACAAGGGAGAGTCAGTGGATGTGGTGTACCTCGACTTTCAGAAAGCCTTCGACAAGGTCCCACATAGGAGATTAGTGGGCAAAATTAGGGCACATGGTATTGGGGGTAGGGTACTGACATGGATAGAAAATTGGTTGACAGACAGAAAGCAAAGAGTGGGGATAAATGGGTCTCTTTCGGAATGGCAGGCAGTGACCAGTGGGGTACCGCAAGGTTCGGTGCTGGGACCCCAGCTATTCACGATATACATTAATGACTTAGACGAAGGGATTAAAAGTACCATTAGCAAATTTGCAGATGATACTAAGTTGGGGGGTAGTGTGAATTGTGAGGAAGATGCAATAAGGCTGCAGGGTGACTTGGACAGGTTGTGTGAGTGGGCGGATACATGGCAGATGCAGTTTAATGTAGATAAGTGTGAGGTTATTCACTTTGGAAGTAAGAATAGAAAGGCAGATTATTATCTGAATGGTGTCAAGTTAGGAGGAGGGGGAGTTCAACGAGATCTGGGTGTCCTAGTGCATCAGTCAATGAAAGGAAGCATGCAGGTTCAGCAGGCAGTGAAGAAAGCCAATGGAATGTTGGCCTTCGTAACAAGAGGAGTTGAGTATAGGAGCAAAGAGGTCCTTCTACAGTTGTACCGGGCCCTGGTGAGACCGCACCTGGAGTACTGTGTGCAGTTTTGGTCTCCAAATTTGAGGAAGGATATTCTTGCTATGGAGGGCGTGCAGCGTAGGTTCACTAGGTTAATTCCCGGAATGGCGGGACTGTCGTATGTTGAAAGGCTGGAGCGATTGGGCTTGTATACACTGGAATTTAGAAGGATGAGGGGGGATCTTATTGAAACATATAAGATAATTAGGGGATTGGACACATTAGAGGCAGATAACATGTTCCCAATGTTGGGGGAGTCCAGAACAAGGGGCCACAGTTTGAGAATAAGGGGTAGGCCATTTAGAACGGAGATGAGGAAGAACTTTTTCAGTCAGAGGGTGGTGAAGGTGTGGAATTCTCTGCCTCAGAAGGCAGTGGAGGCCAATTCGTTGGATGCTTTCAAGAGAGAGCTGGATAGAGCTCTTAAGGATAGCGGAGTGAGGGGGTATGGGGAGAAGGCAGGAACGGGGTACTGATTGAGAGTGATCAGCCATGATCGCATTGAATGGCGGTGCTGGCTCGAAGGGCTGAATGGCCTACTCCTGCACCTATTGTCTATTGTCTATTGTCTATAATACCCAGTCTCGGATGGCCTGCCCTCTAGTCGGTTCTCCTACATATTGGTTTAAAAAACCATCCCATATGACTGTACTTCCCAGATTTCTTTATTTGTTCCAGTGTTTGCCGGTCTTCCTATCCAAGTCATTTTTTAACAGTTAACCAATCTATAAGAAAATAACTGCAGATGCTGGTACAAATCGATTTATTCACAAAATGCTGGAGTAACTCAGCAGGTCAGGCAGCATCTCGGGAGAGAAGGAATGGGTGACGTTTCGGGTCGAGACCCTTCTTCAGACTGATGTCGGGGGTTGGACAAAGGAAGGATATAGGTGGAGACAGGAAGATAGAGGGAGCTCTGGGAAGGAGGAGGGGAAGGGAGGGACAGAGGAGCTATCTGAAGTTGTATAACCTCCTTTATATGGGGCAATAAGGTTCCAAGGGTTAATAAGTGTACTCTCCAAAGAGGTCGTGAAGTTGGTGGACTGGGCCTTCCCAGTTTTATTCATTATTATTAGGCATCTAATATCCAAAAGATATTATTCTGGCTCCACCGACCAGATGCAGACTGGTATCTGCTTGAGTCACAGTCTTGTTACTCCTCGTCTCTTCCAGCTTTAGTATATTCCTCCCTGCCATTGAAATCCTCTCGATTCACATCCAATCCTGTTGTACTATCCACCCTCAAATTTTTTTTATCAATTTCGCTGTCACTATAAGTTCACATCAGCTTCAGTTCTGGGTCCCATTCACAGTAACCATTTATTCCCCCCCTCTACACTTGACTCAACCTTTAGACAATGGGGTTTGAATGGTCTTAAGTGTATTAAGGATTTATACACTGACAACATATTTGATAGTTTTGATAACCTGTGCAGAAAATATGACCTCCCACATAATCATTTCTTTAAATATCTTCAGATCCGCCACTTTGCCATGAAAACATTTCCTTCTTTTCCTGATCTCCCGTCTGTCACAGGGTTGGATAAACTCACTCTTACCTTTGCAAATAAAGGACTGATCTCTGCATTATATTCTCAATTGATGTCTTTAGGGGATCAAAACCTGAACAAAATTAAAACTAGGTGGGAGGATGACCTTGGCATGGATCTGTCTGATGAATGCTGGACAGAAGCACTGAAAAGAGTTAATTCCTCGTCATCATGTGCAAGATTGGGGCTCATACAATTCAAAGTTTTACACAGGGTTCATTTAAGCAAAGCTAGGCTTGCCGACATATATCCGGGGACAGACGCTGGCTGTGACAAGTGCTCCTTCTCTCCAGCCAATCTAGCTCACGCATTCTGGTCATGCCCCAAACTTGGTGACTACTGGACAGTGGTTTTTAAAACCATCAGTGAAGTCCTTGGGGTGACAGTGAGGCTTTGCCCACTTGTAGCTGTATTCGGCGTAACAGATGGAACTTTGGGTTTAAATGCAAACCAATCTGACATCATTGCATTCACATCACTTTTGGCCCGTAGGAGAATTTTGCTGGTCTGGAAATCTACAACTCCTCCATCTGCTGCCAAAACTAGAAAAGATCAAATTTACACTGAGGGGGTCTGTGAAAAAGTTTTATTCGGAATGGGAACCTTTTCTGTCATACTTTGAGAATCTAAAAGAACTACCCACTGACTAAGGGCACTTGATTGTAGTTGGGGATCTGCCTTTAATTATGTTTTACTTTTATTTATTTACTTATTTTTGTTTACACAATTGCCGATTACCTTACAGGATGGCTGATGCATAATGAATGAGAGAATCCTGAACCATCTGACATGTTGTAGATATGTATGGGCCTGCGCCTTGGAAGGATGTAAGGTTTTGCTGTCAAATTGTGCATTTGTATTTGTGATATGATGTATTGTGAACACATCAGCTGCAAAGGGGTGACCAGGGATGGTGGGTGAGGGTTATTTTTGTTGTTATATATAAAGAACAAAATGGAGGGGAATGTAATGCATTACGTTTTTCGTATTGTATCTTTCCTTCAATAAAAATAAATATTTTAAACTTTTTTAAAAACCATCCCATATATATTCTAGGAAATCCTCCTCCTCAGCGCTGCTACCAATTTGGTTGGCCAAATCTATATGCAGATTAAAGTCTCCTATGATAACTGCTGTATCTTTGCTACATGCATCCCTAATTTCCTGCTTGATGCTACCCCCAACCTCCCTACTGCTGTTTGGTGGTCTGTACACAACTCCAACAAGCGTTTTCTGCCCTTGGCTATTTCGCAGTTCTACCCATACCGATTCTACAGCATCCAAGCTAATGTCTCTCCTTGCTATTGCATTAATCTCCTCTTTACCCAGCAATGCCACCCCACCTCCTCTTCCTTTCTGTCTATCCTTCCTGAATATTGAATACCCTTGCATGTTTAGCTCCCAGCCTTGGTCACCCTGGAGCTATGTCTCCGTAATTCCAACTGTATCACGTTCCTTAACTGATAACTACACATTCAATTCATCCACCTTATTACGAATACTCCTCGCATTAAGGCACAAAGCTTTCAGGTTTATTCTTCTTATCTCCCTTCTACCTTTTGCTTCTGTCCTCCTTTTACGGCCCTCTCTCTCCTTGCTTGGGTTCCCATCCCCCTGCCCTGTTAGTTTAAACGTGACCATTCCTACACTCTCTTTCCCGTTAACTACAAGCATAGGCTTCCACTTTGTTGACTCTACCCCCCCCCCTTCACCCCCCCACTAAACCCACCCGTGTAGCACTAGCAAACCTGCCTGTCAGAATGTCAGTCGAATAAGGCAGGGATAGATAGATTCTTGATTAGTACAGATGTTATGGGGAGAAGGCAGGAGAATGGGGTTAGGAGGGAGATAGATCAGCCGTGATTAAATGGCAGAGTAGCCGATGGGCCGAATGGCCTAATTCTACTCCTATTCCTTATGTCCTTATGACATACCCATAACTCCAGGACATGGTATATCCATCACACTACTGCTTTCATCAGGTCTAAAACTTAATCTTTGTTCAATGAAGAACAATAAGCATGTCAGCAGCAAAACCAAGCATGCATTCAAGTGAGGTGGTGACTTACAGCACAGCCCACAGGAATATTAAACTGCAGTTTTAAATTGCAACATTTAACAGCTATGAAATCTTACATCCAATAGATCAATTAAAGCTCTGCAACCCCCCCGCATCTAACAATTAAACAGCGAACAGGAGGTGGGATGTCTATAAACTCGTCCATCCTCAACAATGACACAGCCAGTGGCAAAGACAAGTAGCATCCTCAGGGGATTTGGTGGAAACTTCTATAATGTACGTCTCAACTCACCTATTAAAAAAAAGCCGCTCTTCAAGGAATTAGGTTCACTTCATATGCTATTGTGAAATGACTCAGTGTATTAATTGGCATTATAACCAAACATTAATGTGGATTCCAATTCTTAATTTTGGCATATTAAATCCCACTGATAATTGCTTTCAATCATAAAAAAAGTCTACCAACCACTTTGTTTCCTGCCACTAAACCAATTTTGGATGTAATCAGCCATTCTCCCTTGGATTCCATCAACCTTTATTTGTTTGATCAACCTGTCAAATGGGATCTTGTTAAAAACCTTGCCATACTCCCAGTAGACTACATCAAAAACACCCTCATCAACTCTCGTTGTTATAAATAGAATCAATCAAAATAGGAAGACATCAAATTCCCATAATAAACATATGCTGACTGTTAGCAATCAAACTGTGCCTTTCTTAACAAGTTTCCTAAAATGGATTCCAATAATTTACTGATGCTGACATTATGTTAACTCGATTGTTTTGACCTGATTGATCTCTCCCTCCCCTTGTAAACAATACTACAGTGCCAGCAGACATCCTATCCTCTGGCACTACTCCAAATGCCAGGGAGGATTGAAAAGTTGTAGTGGGATATTTCATAATTTCATCCTTTGCTTCTTTCAAGTCCAAGATGTACGAGTTATCGCCTGCCAATTTATCTGTTTTGAATGGTTCCCAACCCATTAAATACTTTCTCACGTTCTATATTTATTCTATTCCACATATATTCTATTTATTCTATTCACCATTATGCTGCTGCAAGTAAGAATTTCATTGCTCTGTTTTCAGTACACATGGCAATTAAACACTCTGGACATACTCTCCTAGAACCAGACCCGTGACTGCAGGAATGCCTGTCTGCTCAGCCGGCAATGAAACCCTATTTAACCATCGCGGATGCTGGTTTACACCGAAGATAGACACAAAATGCTGGAGTAACTCTGCGGGACAGGCAGCATCTCTGGAGAGAAGGAATGGGTGATCTTTTGGGTCGAGACCCTTCTTCAGACTCAAACTGTATACTGGTTGGGGAACAAGACAATTTCAAGGATCTCCTGAACTATTTGGTTGCTCTATGTCACCTATTGTAGGTTTACCCAGGTCCTCAGACTGTGCTCTCTTGGAGTGGTTGGGGAAATCACTTCCTATAACGTCATTTCCAAGGGAAAGCCAAACACCGTAGATGGGTGACATCAGTTGTTGCTCAAGGTCCAAACCCCGTTCTGGTGGCCTTGGCTGTGTGCCATGTCTCTATTAGATTAGCTCTCCCAGGAGAACCCTGTTAAAGATCATATCCCCGAGCTGCATCAATACCCCTCACCATTTCCCATCCTGTTTATGAAAATGGACTAATAGAGGAAGTTATTTCACGCCTCTAACTGGAATCATGCCGAGTAAAAGAGGATATCTGTGGATGTTAGTACCTCAGCATTTCATTGCACGAGTGAATCCTAGACCCAGCTCTCTTCACTAGTTCTGTCAATGACTTTCCCTCTGGTATGTAAAATCAGAAATGGGACTTCTATTTATGATTTGCAACTCCACTGATTAAGCTATTTGGACCTTCACGTTGCAGGCCAGATAGCATCGAGAGTTGGGCTCAATGCCAAGTAAGATTCGCATTTACGAAATCCCAGACCATAGTCTCCAGTCCTGCCCCCTCCCACCCAATTGAAGCGTTGCCATGGATAGTTATTGTAGTGACCAAAAAATAGTTGTGCAGTGCCAGTCAACAAGTATGTTCAAAGCTGGCACTGCACAACTATTTTTTGGTCACTACAATAACTATCCATGACAACGCTTCAATTGGGTGGGAGGGGGGCAGAACTGGAGGGTTGAAAAGCTATGTGAGCAAGTTTCAATGGCTGCAGACACCATCAGTTTAAACTAGTCCCAAACTCAATGTCACCACACTGTATGTTCCTGATAAATCATGGGATGTGGGTGTCAGTTGCAAGGATGGCATGTATTGCCCATGGGCACATGCCCCCAGTTATGTTGTTAAGTCACTTCAGAGGGAAACTAAGAGTCAGCATTGTTTTGGATCGATGGCCAAACTCTGGCCTGATCAGGTAAGGATGCTAAGTTTTTAATCAGTAAACCATGTAGATTCTTCTGATTGTAGAAGAACAACTGTAGTCCTTGGGATAGGGGATACATTGTTCCATGAAAGTGGCAAGACAATAGACAATAGGTGCAGGAGTAGGCCATTCGGCCCTTCGAGCCAGCACCGCCATTCAATGTGATCATGGCTGATCATTCTCAATCAGTACCCCGTTCCTGCCCTCTCCCCATACCCCCTGACTCCGCTATCCTTAAGAGCTCTATCTAGCTCTCTCTTGAATGTATTCAGAGAATTGGCCTCCACTGCCCTCTGAGGCAGAGAATTCCACAGATTCACAACTCTCTGACTAAAAAAGTTTTTCTTCATCTCTGTTCTAAATGGCCTACCCCTTATTCTTAAACTGTGGCCCCTGGTTCTGGACTCCCCCAACATTGGGAACATGTTTCCTGCCTCTAACATGTCCAACCCTTTAATAATCTTATACGTTTCGATAAGATCCCCTCTCATCCTTCTAAATTCCAGTGTATACAAGCCTAGTCGCTCCAGTCTTTCAGCATATGACAGTCCCGCCATTCCGGGAATTAACCTAGTAAACCTACGCTACCCGCCCTCAATAGCAAGAATATCCTTCCTCAAATTTGGAGATCAAAACTGCACACAGTACTCCAGGTGCGGTCTCACTAGGGCCCTGTACAACTGCAGAAGGACCTCTTTGCTCCTATACTCAACTCCTCTTGTTATGAAGGCCAACATTCCATTGGCTTTCCTCACTGCCAGCTGTACCTGCATGCTTCCTTTCAGTGACTGATGCACTAGGACACCCAGATCACGTTGTGCGACCCCTTTTCCTAACTTGACACCATTCAGATAATAATCTGCCTTCCTATTCTTACCACCGTGGATAACCACGCACTTATCTACATTAAACTGCATCTGCCATGCATCCGCCCACTCACACAACCTGTCCAAGTCACCCTGCAACCTCATAGCATCTTCCTCACAGTTCACACTGCCACCCAGCTTTGTATCATCTGCAAATTTGCTAATGGTACTTTTAATCCCTTCATCCAAGTCATTGATGTATATTGTAATTAGCTGCGGTCCCAACACCGAGCCTTGCGGTACCCCACTAGTCACTGCCTGCCATTCTGAAAGGGACCCATTTATCCCCACTCTTTGCTTTCTGTCTGTCAACCAACTTTCTATCCATGTCAGTACCCTACCTCCAATACCATGCGCTCTAATTTTGCCCACCAATCTCCTATGTGGGACCTTGTTGAAGGCTTTCTGAAAGTCGAGGTACACCACATCCACCGGCTCTCCCCTGTCAATTTTCTTAGTTACATCCTCAAAAAATTCCAGTAGATTAGTCAAGCACGATTTCCCCTTCGTAAATCCATGCTGACTCAGAACGATCCTGTTTCTGCGATCCAAATGCTCCGCAATTTCGTCTTTTATAATTGACTCCAGCATCTTCCCCACCACTGATGTCAGACTAACTGGTCTATAATTTCCCGTTTTCTCTCTACCTCCTTTCTTGAAAAGTGGGATAACATTAGCTAACCTCCAATCCACAGGAACTGACCCGGAATCTATAGAACATTGGAAAATAATTACAAATGCGTCCACAATTTCTAGAGCCACCTCCTTAAGCACCCTGGGATGCAGACCATCAGGCCCTGGGGATTTATCAGCCTTGAGTCCCATCAGTCTAACCAAAACTTTTTCCTGCCTAATGTGGATTTCCTCCAGTTCCTCTGTCACCCTAGGATCTCTGGCCACTAGAACATCTGGGAGATTGTTTGTATCCTCCTTAGTGAAGACAGATCCAAAGTACCGGTTCAACTCATCTGCCATTTCCTTGTTCCCTATAATAAATTCCCCTGCTTCTGTCTTCAAGGGACCCACATTTGCCTTGACTATTTTTTTCCTCTTCACATACCTAAAAAAGCTTTTACTATCCTCCTTTATATTATTGGCTAGTTTACCCTCGTACCTCATCTTTTCTCCCCGTATAGCCTTTTTAGTTATCTTCTGTTGTTCTTTAAAAGAGTCCCAATCCTCTGGCTTCCCACTCTTCTTTGCTTTGTTGTACTTCTGCTCTTTTATTTTTATGCTGTCCTTGACTTCCCTTGTCAGCCACAGGTGCCTCTTACTCCCCTTAGAATCTTTCCTCCTCTTTGGGATAAATTGATCCTGCAACTTCTGCATTATTCCCAGGAATACCTGCCATTGCTGTTCCACAGTCTTCCCTGCTAGGGCCTCCTTCCAGTCAATTTTGGCCAGCTTCTGCCTCATGCCGCTGTAATCCCCTTTGCTATACTGTAATACTGACACCTCTGATTTTCCCTTCTCCCTCTCAATTTGTAGAGTAAAACTTATCATATTGTGGTCACTGCCTCCTCATGTCTCATTTACCTCAAGTCCCCTTATCAGGTCAGGTTCATTACATAACACTAAATCCAGAATTGCCTTCTCCCTGGTAGGCTCCAGTACAAGCTGTTCTAAGAATCCATCTCGGAGGCACTCCCCAAACTCTTTCCTGGGGTCCATTACCAATCTGATTTTCCCAGTCTACCTGCATGTTGAAATCTCCCATGACCACCATGATTACATTTGTGACATGCCAATTTTAGCTCCTGATTCAACTGGCACCCTATGTCGAAGCTACTGTTTGGGGGCCTGTAGATGACTCCCATTAGTCTTTTTACCCTTACAATTCCTCATCTCTATCCATACTGATTCTACATCTCCTGATTCTATGTCACTCCTTGCAAGGGAGTGAATATCATTCCTTACCAACTGAGCTATCCCGCCCCCTCTCCCAACCTGCCTGTTTTTTCTGTACGTTGTGTACCCCTGAATATTCAGCTCCCAGCCCTGGTCCTCTTGTAGCCATGTCTCAGGCCAGAGTTTGGCCATCGATCCAAAACAACAATGCTGACTCTTAGTTTCCCTCTGAAGTGACTTAACAACATAAGTGGGGGCATGTGCCCATGGGCAATACATGCCATCCTTGCAACTGACACCCACATCCCATGATTTATCAGGAACATAGGGTCAGGGTGGTGAATAAGGCATTTGGCATTTGCTTGCCTTCATTGGTCAGGGTACAAATGAGTTGGGATATCATGTTACATCTATACGATGTTGGCAAGGCCACATTTGGAGTACTGCGTACAGTCAGGACAGCCTCCTATGTAAAGATTTAAGGGTTAAGGTGTATGTGACCAAATGCTACATGAAGGTGAACTGTCACTAAATTAAATTGCATACCTCAGATGCCTGCAAGTCTATCTCTGTGTAGATGCCAGCTTGAGATTGAAGAATGGGTGTTGTAATCTTACAAAGGACAGGAAACGGATACAAAGGAAGAGCAGAGTAGACTGAGCCTCTTAACAATTGCCATGAGGTTGAGTCCCAGGAAGATGTGTTTATGTTAATAGACTGAGCCTCTTACAATCACCCTAAAGTTGAGCACCAGGAAGATGTGTTTATGTTAATAGACTGAATTAATGACCTCGGACAATGGCCAGTGATAGTGGGTGATGATTCATTGAATTCCTATCCTCTTGCAAGACCACCTGTGTGGGGCGTCTGGTTCTGCTATCAAAACCTATTGTATTTGGTGAATAAAAATGCTGCTGAAACACTCTGTAGGTGAGTGGGGTCCTCGAGTGACTGTAGTATGCAAGCATACTAGCTGCAGCTTCATCTGGGGGTCGGCGATGGACCGGGTGCGACGAGCCACAATGCACAAGTCGGCAGAAAACGGGGGTAAAAGCGTGCCCAACGTCGCCCTCGTCCTGATGGCCACCTTCGTATGTGGCTGCATCAGGCGGAGCGTAGAGCCAAGGCACGTGGGCACCAAGTGCCACTACCTGCTGAGGTTCTACCTGTCCCCGGTGTTGCGAAGGATGGGCCTGGCGCAGATGCCACGCAATGTGCCAGTCAGCTGGACATTGCCGAACCATCTGTCGTTCGTGGAAAGGTTCTTCCGGACCAACACCTTTGACCACAAGTCCATCGGGCAGTGGTCAGCACGGAACGTCCTGCAGGCACTGCAGGGGAATGACTCCATGGATCCTGTGGCGTGGTTCCCAGAGCAGACTGCCCAGCTTGTCTGGCAAAATGCCTCATCGCCAGAACTCACCAACAAGCACCAAGACCTGGCTTGGCTGGCGGTGAGGGGAGCCCTCTCAGTCAGATCCTTCCTGCACCGCCGGAACCTCACTACCAGCACACGCTGCCTTCGGGACGGCTGCTACGGAGAGGAGACGGTGGCCCACCTCTTCACAGAGTGTGGATTTGCAAAGAGAGTCTGGAGTGGTTTGCAGGGGTCCCTGTCACGATTCATTCCGAGCAGCTCCGTCACAGAGGACTCTGTGATCTGCGGACTGTTCCCAGGGACGCATTCAGAGACCGACATTGAGTGCTGCTGGAAGGTCATCAACTCGGTGAAAGACGCTCTTTGGTCTGCCCGAGCTTTGTTGGCCTCCCAGCGGAGCGAGATGTCCGTCAAGGAATGTTGCCGACTGGCCCACTGCAGACTGCAGGAGTACGTGCTGAGGGACGCACTGAAGCTTGGTGCAGCCAACGCCAAGGCTCTGTGGGGGAGGACCACAGATTAGGGTCCTTCCGCTGCTGGACATGGGGGGTAGGGTGTGGTGGAGAGAGACGCCCCTCCAAATAAGGGATACTGGGTAAATGTCTGTAAATGTAAGTAAATGTCTAAGTGAATGCCTGTATCGAATGTAACCTCCGGAAATGTCGGATGGGCTTGTTAAAAAAGATGTTTTGTAAATGATATTTATTACTCGAATAAAGTATTTTTTGATTTAAATTTTTTTTTTTTTTTAAATACTAGTTGCAGCTCTCCCACTCCAATTGGCGTAATAATTATTGTTGTCTGTCTATTAGAATCAAACTTTAACACCTACAGGAGCGATTCCATAAAACAGGAAAGGAAGCAAAATGGATTTAAGAGGATGTGACCAGGTTTAGCGGATTTGAGTAATAAGGCTGGTTGAATAGCCTGGGTCTTTTCCCTGGAGCATAGGTGGCTGTGGCTTGACCTTAGAGGTTTTTAAATTCATGAGAGGCCTAGTTGAATAGTCAGTATCTCTTCCCTAAGGTAGAGGTGTCCAAAACAAGGCACAGGTTCAAGGTGAGAGGTGAAAGAAGACAAGGAACCCAAGAGGCAACTTTTTTCACCCAGTGGATGGTGTGTACATGGAAGCAGCTGTTAGCGGAAGTAGTAGAGATAGTACAATTCTGACATTTAAAAGACACTAACAGGTACGTTGATCGCAAAGGTTTGGAGGGATGTGGGCCAGGCAAAAGCGAGTGGGACTGGCTCCATTAGGCAACTCGGTCGACACAGACAATTTGGGCTGGAAGCCCGACTGCTCTATGACTCGGAATCAACACTAATTATCAGAGTCCAATTTGCGTACCAATCATTTATCATGTCCCTCTGCTTACTATCGTTAAGATAATTTCACACCCATGCTTTTTAATCTCAGAAACAACAAATTTACTAAACAGACTTACATAGGACTTCTTCAAATGACTTCTGCAAATCCATGTCAGCAATACCTCCTCCATTCCTTTTATCGGCTTTCTGTTACTTCATCAAGAAGGCTCATCCAGGTTAGTGAAACCCAACTCTACAAATTTGTGATGCTGCGCCTTTATAGATCAAACGTCAAATGTCTATATATTTTTTTCCCTTCACCCTATTGTTTCTGAACTCTTTCCCATCAAGGTTAAACTGACCAGTCTTTGACTACTGGTATGAATTCACACCCTTCTTTTGAACAATAGAGCTGCATTTGTCATTCTGCACTTCACTTCACTTGTATTCAGAGAACATTAGATGAGGTGAATTATTTAACTCATAACCAGCACCACTGCTACCTGCTTTTTACCAATCTTCACTCCATTCACTATTTCCACTGCAAAATTAAAATTCGAAGAACAACACCTCATAATTCATTTGGGCAGCTTATAACCAGGGTTGATTTCTCTAACGTAAAGTAACCTTTGCATCCCCTCTCTCTGTGTCCCTCCCACACCCTAGTCAACATACTAGTTTCATTGTTGTCCTGTTGAGTTTCACTGTCTGTATAACTTGTTATCACCTACCCCACAGACAACAATGGACCATTGTGGGCTTCACCTTTCCTTGATTATCGTTGCTTTTAGAGTATCGTTCATTCATTTGTTCTATGTACCTTTTATATCTCTCGTTTTCCTTTCTCGACTCTCAGTCTGAAGAAGGGTCTCGACCCGAAACATCACCTATTTGTTTTCTCCAGAGATGCTGCCTGACCCACTAAGTCGCTCCAGCATTTTATGTCTATCTTCAATAATATTTCCAACTTCAGCTAACTCTTACCACATGTCCACCACCCTCTCTATTCTTTTCCGACTGATATAGGTGTTCCAAACCTCTTTTTTTAAATCCCACACCTCACTCAAGCCCCATTCCCATCACCATTACCCAGTCTTATCCCCCTCCCCACATGGTTCCATGTCTTTCATCCACACACTTTCCCCATAGGACCATAATCCCCTTGTCCATTTGGTGATAACTGCCCGTCAGCCCTCTCTTTTGCGTTACAATGTTGTGAACTATATTTTGCACTCAGTATCTTCCCCGTTATCTATTGTATGTGAGCTTGAACTGACTGTATCTATGTATGGTAAATCTGATCTGTTTGGATAGATAGCATGCACAACAAAGCTTTTCACTCTACCTTTTAACATGTGACAATAATAAACCTAAACATGGTTCCACTTAAGACTGAAGATAGACACAAAAAGCTGGAGTTACTCAGCGGGTCAGACAGCATCTCAGGAGAAAAGGAGTAAGTGACCTTCTTCAGGGTCTCGACCTGAAACGTCACCTATTCCTTTTCTCCAGAGATGCTGTCTGACTCGCTGAGTTACTCCAGCGTTTTGTGTCTATCTTCGGTATAAACCAGCATTTGCAGTTCCTTCCTCCACTTGGAGGAAGGACACTGTTACCATGTTTAGTGCTGCCTACTCATTGCAGAGTTCCTAGCCCTCCAGTCAGAACACTCACAGGTAAGTTTCTGTGCTGACCATTGAACTCATTAAAATAATGGTGGAAAGCTGTGCAGCCACACACAGCAAGGGGAAGCAATACCTTCCATCTTATCTTGTTAAAGTTCTGTTCTTAAAACAGACAACAACATAAACAGTTAAAGGTAAACCAAGCAAAGCTTTAATTATCATCAGACGGGAGTGGGGGGGATCAGTGCTAAGGGTGTATGACCATATTCAGCGCTCCCCTCGCTTCCACTCAAAGATACAGCATTTTCGCCGCATTTTTATACAGAATTTGCAGCAAGAATGTTTAACACAACATTTCCTTCAAATCAATCACATTGTATTAGAACACAATATACTTGTCACCCTAAAGTCATAAACTATTTTACACAATAAGTCATTAGTCGAAGGTAAGGACCCTTATCATACCACATAAGGTCCTGTTTTCACACTCCCACAAATAGTCAACAGTTAACCACATCCTCATCTTAACGAGAGCATTGTCCATCGTCTTTCTTGAACGTCTTTCCCAGGGATAACAGGATGCACTGCTCGAGAGACTTTAAGAATTGCATAGTCTCATCCGGCCTGGTACAACTTTGCAAACATCAGCTATTCAGGACCCAAAGTTCAGGCTCATCCTGTTCATTCATTCTACCATTTTATTATTTCTGCGGTTTCCAGGGATTGTAAGTTTCAGCTACCAGACACATCCTTATGAGCAATTAGCATTCCTTCACCTTCAACAATATAGAAGCCCCAAAGCATACAAACAGGTTTGCAGACAATGGCCAAGTATCCCATCATGCAATGTTAATAGCCATTAACTCTTTCAATCTCACCGGAGGTGACGGACTGGAGTATCCAAGCGGTCTGACAACACGGTGAGCCAATGCGGCAGTCCTACTGATTGCTGCACCCACTGCGCCAGTCGGCTTGTGGTCCTGAGCCCCACAGCTCGATGCCAAGTTGCTGCACCATTCAGCCTGACCAGGCAATGCCAGCGCCCTCACAGGCAGCCTCTCCATGCTGAGCATGGGGATGACTACAGCTGGATTTGCAGCAGGTTCCCTGCACAGGTGTGCACACAACAGAGGACAGGGCTTATGCCATGGTCTCAGCACAACCGTACTGCCAGAACCGCACCTTTCTACATGTAACACTACAGCAACTACTTTCATCAACAAATCCATTTTCTCCCTGTGATCACATCTGGCAAACGAAGCAAATTTCCCCGGTACTTGTCGAATATTCCACCCTTGCCCCAGACCACGGAGCATAGATTACCTTCATACTTTGTCACCTGATGTTAACTTCTATATATTATTCACATATCTACCGTTCTGGTCGCCTTATTACAGGAAGGTTGTAGAGTCATTGGAGAGGATGCAGAAGAGATTTAGTGGAATGCTGCCCGGATTGGAGGGTATTCATGTGGCGGCGCTGCGCAGCAGCTGTGGCTCACCTGCAGTACGTTTGTCTTTTTGTTTTTTGTCTTGATTGTAAGTAGATGAGATGTAGTCTTTTTTTTGTGGTTGTGTACAATGTGTGGGGGGGAACTATAAAAATTGTCTCTTCCGAACAGAGACGCGACCTTTTTTCTGGGTCGTGTCTCCATTCACGCTGCGGCCAAACACGTCGGCCAAACACGTGGAGCTGGCGGCCTCCAGCTGGGACCACCTGGTGCTCTGGTTCGCAGAGCCCGTGGACTATACTCACCACCTGCAGAGCTGGCTGTCTTCGGAGGCTGTGGTGGCGCTGCGAGTGCGGCTGCGACTCGCCTTCGGAGGCTTCGGCCGCGGGCCCTGTGGACATCGGAAGCTCGCAGGTCCCTGGGTGGGTGCCGACTTCGGCAGCGTCTTCGTCTGCCCCGAATCGCGGGGCTTGGGCCGGCCCGCTGCGGACCTTTCACCGTCCGGCGCGGCCTGGAATAGGCCGTGGGGTTTTCCACGGCCCGGCGGGGGCTTCAATGTCAGGAGCCCCGACGTGGCAATTTCGACTGCCTGACCGTGGGGAAGACGCCAGGGAAGAGAAGGACATTCTGGCCTTCCATCACAGTGAAGAGGGACTGGAGGAGACTCACTATGATGGATGTTTTTTGTTTTATGTTGGTTTTCTCCCATCAGGCAATTTACTCTTATCTCCTCCATCTTCCTTTGCAATCACATCCTTCTTGTAATAAGATCACCAAAACTGTACACAATATTTCAGCTGCAAGAGCCTGTAGTTGCTGGAATCTTCAGATGCTGCCTGTTCCACCGAGATCCCCCAGCACTTTGCTTTTTGCTCAGAATATTCCAGATATGGCTGCACATTGTGTCCCCCTCCCCCCTCCCCCCCACCCACATACAATTCTTGCATGACCTTCCTGCTAAAATGTATTATAGCTTGGATTAGAAAGAAACAAAAACAAAATTAAATGGAAATCCTCTCCGAGTCCACAAACAACTAAATGTAAGATAATAATGCACCAAACAAGTTAAATGAAAACATTAAATATTCATGTATTCAATTTCCACAACGAATGCAACTAAATTTAATCCAAAAATTGTGCCATATGTATTTTATTGTTCATATCCAATTAAACCCAAATGACCTCCATTCTCATTGATGTTCATCTTTGCTACAAAAAGGCATAACATTCTGCAGAAACAATTGCTGCCTGCAGAAACTTCAAACCAATCCTTTTCCATTACTTTTAAGAAGTTTAAATTTGAAGTCACTTAATCAATCAAAAAGATCAGTGATTGCACATTTACAAACCCAAAATAATGAATGTTTTTGATGCAACCAATCCTTAAAACATAAATGAAACAGAATGGAATGAAAATCACAGCAATGAAAATGTACACAAACTAAATAAAAAACAAAACCCAGAAAATTGCTTTGTTTACACCTGAACCAAAAATGGCTGATGCCAGTGTTGAAAAAGAATGCCACCCCATCCAATCAGAGTGCTGGTTAAAATCACTTCCCATTTCCTTTTATGAGCTGGCTTTCATTTCTACCCTAAGTGTTCTTCCCTGCCATTGCCTGGTCACACTCCCCACCCCCCCCCCCTCCCCTCATCACCCTCTGTAAAATTCACTTATCTTCGGCTCTGTCAGATCTAGTCACACAACACTGCCTGAACAATATGTGATAAAAAGGAACTGGAGATTCTGGTCTATACCAATGATAAACACAAAGTGCTGGAGTAACTCAGTGGGTCAGGCAGCATCTCTGGAGAAAACAATGTTTATACAATGTATAGCCAGCCTCCAACAAACCACTTGAGTGCATGCTACCGTGTAGATTGGTTGCGGTAGGCCATAGCACGTGCACATAAAGAATGGGTCTGAGGCAGAAACCAAGCAGCGTAAACATTTATGAGCTAGTCAAGAAGCACATCTGCGCCCTCCTTCCTCGCAACATGGACCCACTAGTTCGCATACCGTCCGAACAGGTCCACGGATGATGCGGTCTTCCAGGTTCTACACACCGCTCTCTCTCATCTGGACAGCCAGGGGGGCTATGTGAGGATGCTGTTCATTGACTTTAGTTCAGCATTCAACACAATAGTCCCCAGCAGACTGGTTGAGAAGCTGCTGGAACAGGGGCTTAGCACCCCTCTGTGTGCCTGGGTCCTGGACTTTCTCACTGCCAGGCCCCAAGTGGTCAGGATGGGGGAACACACATCTAGCTCCCTCACCCTGAACATAGGATCCCCCCAGGGCTGCGTCCTTAGCCCCCTACTGTACTCCCTGTACACACATGACTGTAGGGCCAGGTTCAGCTCAAACTCCATCATCAAGTTTGCTGATGACACTGTGGTGGTGGGCCGGATCTCCAACAACGATGAGAAGGCCTACCGGGAGGAGGTGGCTGATCTGGCACTCTGGTGTCAGGACAATAGCCTCCTCTTGAATGTCACTAAAACAAAGGAGCTGATTGTGGACTTCAGAAGGGCTAAACATCCAAGGACGTACACGCCACTGGAGATAAATGGGTCTATTGTGGATACAATAGACAATAGACAATAGGTGCAGGAGTAGGCCATTCAGCCCTTCGAGCCAGCACCGCCATTCAATGCGATCATGGCTGATCACTATCAATCAGTACCCCGTTCCTGCCTTCTCCCCATACCCCCTCACTCCGCTATCCTTAAGAGCTCTATCCAGCTCTCTCTTGAAAGCATCCAACGAACTGGCCTCCACTGCCTTCTGAGGCAGAGAATTCCACACCTTCACCACCCTCTGACTGAAAAAGTTCTTCCTCATCTCCGTTCTAAATGGCCTACCCCTTATTCTCAAACTGTGGCCCCTTGTTCTGGACTCCCCCAACATTGGGAACATGTTATCTGCCTCTAATGTGTCCAATCCCCTAATTATCTTATATGTTTCAATAAGATCCCCCCTCATCCTTCTAAATTCCAGTGTATACAAGCCCAATCGCTTCAGCCTTTCAACATACGACAGTCCCGCCATTCCGGGAATTAATCTAGTGAACCTACGCTGCACGCCCTCCATAGCAAGAATATCCTTCCTCAAATTTGGAGACCAAAACTGCACACAGTACTCCAGGTGCGGTCTCACCAGGGCCCGGTACAACTGTAGAAGGACCTCTTTGCTCCTATACTCAACTCCTCTTGTTACGAAGGCCAACATTCCATTGGCTTTCTTCACTGCCTGCTGAACCTGCATGCTTCCTTTCATTGACTGATGCACTAGGACACCCAGATCTCGTTGAACTCCCCCTCCTCCTAACTTGACACCATTCAGATAATAATCTGCCTTTCTATTCTTACTTCCAAAGTGAATAACCTCACACTTATCTACATACGGTGAGCAGTTTCAAATACTTGGGAGTCCGCATCGCAGAGGATCTGACGTGGGCAACGCACATTGCCGCACTGGTGGGTAAGGCTAAGCAGCGCCTTTACCACGTTAGACAACTGAGGAAATTCAGAGTGTCGCTGAGGATCCTTCATTGCTTCTACTCTGGGGCTGTAGAGAGCATCCTGTCCGGCAACATTACAGTCTGGTTTGGGAACAGCTCTGCCCAGGACAGGATGGCCCTGCAGAGAGTAGTGCGTTCGGCAGAACGCACCATGGGAACTACACTCGTCCCCCTGCAGGACCTATACATCAGGAGGTGCAGATCCAGAGCAAGCAAGATCATGAGGGACCCCTGCCACCCCAGTAACGGACTGTTCCAGATGCTACGGTCAGGCAAACGCCTCCGCTGTCACGCTGTGAAAACGGAGAGGATGAGACGGAGCTTCTTCCCACAGGCCATCAGGACTGTCAACTTTGATAACCCCAGAGACTAAATTTTTGTCGACACTTTTTGTGCTATGTTTAGTAACTTATTAACTTTATTTATATGCTGTAACTGTAATTATTTTTGTGCACAACCCGCAGGCATTGCCACTTTCATTTCACTGCACATCGAGTATGTGTATGTGACAAATAAATTTGACTTGACTTGACTTGAGATGCATGACCCCAAAGAGCAGCTCTCACTACAAACGCAAGTTAAACAACGGTCATGTCACCACTCCATATAATCCTTGTGCAGTTAAAGTGACTTCCAACAGCTGCTCCCCAATGAGTGGGTCACTTTATTTCACAGACAAACACGGCATTGAGTCAAAATGTGGCTGGCAGGCTCAGCTCACTTTCACTCTTTTGATCATTAGAGTTTTAGTGTCCAGAGCTGCACAGAACACCCAGCATTCAGACAGTGACAGTTTGGAGCAAATGCTTCTCTAACAAATGGTGAAATAAATATAATTAGTTACCAAATGTTAGATATGCATAAAGCAGGTTAGATTTTCATGGCCAAATAATCCACAACCACAGATAATAATAATAACTTTTATTTATATAGCACTTTCAAGCAATTCAATGCAGTCCAAAGTGCTTTCCACAAAAACAAACACTTGTCTAAACAAAGATACAATATAAAACAGTAAGGACAGAGGCATACAAAGCACAGATTTATATAAAAATATAAAATTGGGAGTGTAAAAGAACAAAGGAAGTAAAATCAGGTAAAAGCTTGAGTAAAAAGATATGTTTTTAACTGCTGATTAAAAATCTCAACTGAGTCGGCGTCTCTCATAGCCCTGGATAGGGTATCCCACAGCTTGGGGGCGTGGTTGAAAAAGGCTGCTTCCCCAATTTTCTTACTGCTTTGAGTGGCTAACAAACCTGCATCAGAAGACCTCCTGAGCGCATACATAGGGGCATACGGAAGGAGGGACTCTGGAAGATATGCTGCTCCCAAGCCATTTAGGGCTTTGTAGACGAAGAGTGTTTAATTTATATATGTAACAGATACGAACTGGAACAATGACATTCTTACTTGCTGCAGCTTTATAGGCACATTAGGCACAACAACAATACATTATTGGTTATTCTCAGCAAACCAGACCATGATAGTTAGAACAAATGAAGGACATAGAGCAACCAGAGTAGTGAGAAGTCCATTATAGTTTGCTGCAGAGGTAGAATTGTTGTTGTTCAAGAATCTGATCATGGATTGAATGAAACATTTTAGTTTAGAGATACTGCGCGGAAACAGGCCCGTCAGCCCACCAAGTCTGCACCGACCAGCGATCCCCACACACTAACGATACGCTGCACACACTAGGGACAATTTACACTTACACCAAGGCAATTAACGTACAAACCTGTACGTCTTTGGACTGTGGGAGGAAACCGAAGATCTCGGAGAAAACACACGCAGTCACGGGGAGAACATACAAACTCCGTACAGACAGCACCTGTAGTCGGGATCAAACCTGGGTCTCCGGCGCTGCAAGCACTGTAAGGCAGCAACTCTACCGCTGCACCGCCATTCAAGCTGTTCTTGAACCTGGAGGTAACGGTTCACAGGCGCTTCTAGTTGAAAGCATCAGCCAGAAAAGTGCATGGTCAGGGTGGTGTAGAGCTTTGACAATATTAGCTGCCTTCTTGAGGCAGCATTTCCTGTGGATCCCTTTGACGGTGGGGAGTCAGCTTTCGTGATCAATCGGCCAATGTCCACCACTTTCTGCAGCATCCTCCATTCTCGAGCGTTTGAATGACCAACCAAACCAGGCCACAGTGCAACCAGTAAGTAAGCTCTCCACCATACACCTGAAGAAGATTGATAGAGTATTCAGCGACGTGCCAAATCTCCTCAAACCTCTGAGCAAGGAGAGACATCAGTGAGCTTTGTTTGTGATTGCATCAATAGGCAGGGCACAGGACAGAACAGTGGAGATGTGTACACCATGGAACTTGAAGCTGATGACTCTCCATCGCCATCCCACCAATGAAAACAAGAGCATGGTTCCACCGCTTTCCCTTTGTGAAGTCAACAATCAGCTCCTTGCTAATGTTGAGAGCAAGATTGTTATTTTGGCAACACTCAATCAGATTACCAAACTCTCTCCTGTACCTGACTCATCGTTAGCTGTTATTTGTCCAACAACTGTGGTGTTGCCAGTAAATTTAAAGATGCTTTTGGGGATGTGTCTGGCTACACAATCATGCGTATACAGAGTGTGGAGGAGGGGACTGAGCGTACAGTCTTGAGTGCTCCTATGCCGACTGTCAGCAAGGAGGAGGTGTTGTTACAAATCCATACTAATTACATTCATGAAGAAGTCAAAGATCCAGTTACATAGGATCCAGAACTGGGTCTCAGTGCGTCCCTGAGTTTGACAATGAGCTTAGAAGGGATGATGGTGTCGAATGCTGAGCTGTAGTCAATGATCAACAGCCTGATGTACATATTGATGTTATCCAATTGCTCCATTGCAGAGTGGAGAGCCAACAAGATTGCATCTGCTATTGATTTGTTGTGGCATTGGGTGAATTGAAGTGGGTTGAGGTGATTACCGAGGCAGCAGTTGATTTGAATCATAACCAACCTCATCAAGATCATAAGCACCTCATCAAGATTCGAGCACCATTGTTTAATAGTCATTGATGCACCTCACCTTATTCTTCTTACTATGGATGTCAGGTGCACCATCGGGGCCAAATGCTTTACAAAGGTTCACCCTCACAAATAATCGTTCGATGTCTGCTTTGGAGAATGATAACATGTATTCGTCAGGGGCTATGAGCTCATTCAATGTTCACGTTTCATGTCCAGGGTTCTTGGTTAGAATGTACTAACTCTTAAGGGAATTAGACTTTACGCATTAAAACATCTCTCTGAAAATATACACAAAATGTTGGAGTAACTCAACAGGACAGGCGGCATCTCTGGAGAGAAGGGACGGGGTGCGTTTCAGGTCGAGACCCTTCTTCATACTAGTACAGACTAGCCCAAAACGTTAACCATTCCTTCTCTCTAGATGTTGCCTGTGCTGCTGAGTTACTCTAGCATTTTGTGTCTCTTAGGTTTAAACCAACATCTGTGGTTCCTTCCTACACAAGACATCTCCCTCTCTTTTTCTCCACAGATGCTACCCAACTTGCTGAGTGTTTCCAATATTTTCCATTTTGTTTCAGATTTCTAGCAATTCCAGTATTTTTCCCCACTTCGAGTTCCTCAAGTTTCTAGGGTAGAAGCTCTACCCCAATCTGTCAGGGAATGTAGTGGACATGGATATAAAACTGTCAGCTGTGCGCGGCGATTCAGCGTGTAATTTACATCCATAATTGTGCCACCTCTCAAATGAACATAAGAATCCAGATACAAAAGCATATTTTTGCGTATCTTGCACAATGTTCGCATTGAACACTCCAAACTTTGAATAAAAAGTAAATGATGCACCAACTCACGTCTAATCTGAATTAATACAATAGAAAACAAAAAGTAAATCGGTCAACAATTGACCAGTAATCTGCAGTAACAGCGTGGTTAATTGTAACAACTTGACACTGAGCTGCGGGAAACTGAAACTGCGAGTTGTATGAAGGGAGTCTGTGTGGAGTTAGTTCTCCACTGCACACAGCCCGTGTTGCACTCACCGCTGTGATCAGCCGGCATCGGCGGCTCTGCCAGCGGCTCCTCGCTGGCGGCTCCCCGGCGCCGGGCATCATCGACGCCCGCTGCTCCTCGTTGGAGAAGTACGCTTCGCAGCCTTGTTTATCTCTCCCCAGATCCATGCCGTGACCAACTTGGTCGTCTGTTGCACAGCGAACAAAAAAGCTCAGCAGACGAGAGGGTGAAGGAGGGAGGGAGGGCGTTGCGACGGTCCACCCCTCCTGGGGTGGCCAAGCAAATCCCAGTGCTATGTGGGGCGGGAAGAGGAGGGGAGGGGAGGAGAGGAGGAGGAGAGGAGGAGAGGAGGAGGGAGGAGAGGGGAGGAGAGGAGAGGGGAGGAGAGGAGAGGGGAGGAGAGGAGAGGGGAGGGGAGGAGAGGGGAGGGGAGGAGAGGGGAGGGGAGGAGAGGGGAGGGGAGGAGAGGAGAGGGGAGGAGAGAGGAGGGGAGGAGGAGGGGGGAGGAGGGGAAGGGGGGAGGGGGGAGGGGAGGCGCTCCGCTCCCAGACCCAGGGCAGCGCGGCTCTGAGCGCAGCCAGGTGAGCTCACCCACCCACACATTACACAAGGATCAAGGACGCCTCATTGCAACTGTTGCAAGTAGACTGTTGTTTGCGACAGTTCGCTCCATGTTTATTCCATGTGATTTACGGACTTTTAATACGACAAAAGCCAGTTTAAATGTTAGGGAAAGCGAGCAAATATGCACGGGGGTCACCCTTTTCACTTGGTTGTTAACATTTGATCATTGCATGTTCTCCACTGAACGCAGCCTTGAATTTAAGATTTTCAACAGTGAAAATACAGCATAAACTAATTGCAGTAATGTTTCCATATCCAGAGATGGGTTTAATGTTCCTAATGACTTCCTTCTTTCAGATGATTCTGACCTGCCTTCCCTGATAATTCACGTTCACAGGAATCAACCAATAAGTACTGTACAATAACAATATGCATTCATATGCCTCCAAATGAATTCAAATAACAGTGTCCAAAAAGAAAATCAGATGTGGCTCAGCTGGTAGGATATCTCTTCTGTGTCAGGAGATTGTAAGTTCAAGAGATGAGCACTGAAATTTGGGCGAGAGGTAGCTAAATTATGCCCAATCCATACTTGGCCTCTGGCAAACATTGCCATGTAGGTGGGCTACCGATAATCAACTTTCATACCCGCCTGAAGGAGTAAGCAGTCAAGGTTGTGTTGCCATCTCCTGCTTACGGAAGGACTGTTAGAAGTCTAATAACAGAGGGGAAGAAGCTATTCCTGAATGGTGGTGCGCGCTTTCAAGCTTTTGTATCTTCTGCCCAATGGGAGTGGAGAGAAGAGGGAATGACTTGAGGGGGACGGGGGTGAAGATCCTTCATTATGTGACTGCTTTCCTGAAGTGTAAAGTGGGGAGTCAGGCCTGTGCTATGTCCACAGCCCGTTTCCTGCAACCATCAGCTTCTTGAACCAACCTGCACAGCCCTAATCCTATCTCAGTAACAAAACACTACCGACCACTTCTTGCAACACCATGGACTTGTTTTCTAATCGTGTGTTTGCACTAATGTTTTGTTTCATATACAATATTTTTTATTTTCACTGCCTTGTATAATTTATGTATCATTTATGTGAGAAACAGGATGATTAAACCACCAGAAACAGGATACTGGAACAACCACTCTACCAAGGACAGGGCTATTAAACTGTCCAGGGGTAGAGATAGGCTGGATGATTGAACTACCACTATGCCGGGGACAGGGCTATTAAACCGTCAGAGACAGAGACAGGCTGGATGATTGAACTACCACCGAGTTCGTTGGAGCACTGAGAGTGTGGTACGGGGATAGAGGCAGACTGGACAAAGGGCCATAAATTTAGGAGAGTGTCAAAGCAGCAGGGATGGGTTGAAATGGGTTGTGAAGGTAACTAAGGGTCATGTGGATAACTACTGCGCTTGCTCAACTAGGTAAATGAATATTGCAAATACGCCCCTGAGTGGGGAACTGCCAATTGCCATGCACATACAATGTATGATCTGGGGGGGTACCTGAGGGCGGTACAGAAGATTGTGCACCTCAGCGCTCTGATTGGAAGGAGCCCGAAGGGGAGGAGGATTCAGCAGAAGGGAGGGAGATTCAACGAAGTTGTACTGTATAAAGAGAAGGCACTGTCTTTGTCTCGGTTTGGAGAGGCACCCGGTTCTGCAGACTCGTTAATAAATTTCTTGTTTCCACGACTTTGTCTCTGGCATCGTGATTGTGAGCACTCACATTTTACATCTCACAATTTATATTTTCTGTGATGTCCCAGTCTGTTCTGGTGATGCTCGACAATAACATAAATACAACAATAAACTGGACGACTTAACTTAATTGAGATGTAATAAACTAGATTGTTGTTGAACTGATTTATCTCCACGGAGATATACTTCTGCCTCAGCCCGTGCCTTCATTTTCACTTCATTCTCAGTGTATGGGCAATCGTGACAAGGCCAGAGTTTATAAATATTTTTTTAAACTGCAGATGCTGCAAATCTCAACTAAAAAATGAAATCCTGGAAACACTCAACAGGTCAGCAGCATCTGCAGTAAGAATGATGAGTAAGGTTTCCGGTTGGATACATCATGAAATGCCATGATTGTACTTCCACACTACAGTCATGGTAAGGATTTTTTATCCAGTTATGAAGAAGAAACAACTATAAATTTCCAAGTCTGAGTGGTTTTTGACTTGAAGGAGAACTTGGAAGTTCTCAGGAAGGGTATCTTTACGTAACTAGAATCAACCACATGCATCTTCTTCTTCCAAGCATTAAGACATGAATATCTCTCCATAACTCAGTACAAAAAGACCCCTTTATTACAAATCTGATTTGCTTTCTTTATTGTGTGGTTCAAAGAGAATGAAGTCTTGTTCTATTGTGGAATTTTGAAATGAATTCAACATGTTGGCAAAGCTCCACATTGCAATTGTAATGTGGCTGTAAGCTTTCTCTTGTTTTTTGGTGTTGATATTCATCCCTACTGAGACATTATATTAATATTCTTGGAGTACTTAGAAAGGCATGAAAGAGGTGTGTTTCTACCCAAGGAAGATTTTTGAGAGGCTGTTTATTTCAATTACATTTGCATTTCAAGAGCAATCCACTGTAATCCTATCTTTTTTGTTAAATTCAGGGATGTGGGTATCACTTGCAAGGCCAGCATTAATTGCCCTTTAATCACTTTGTAGAAATAATTTATGTTGGCTGTTGCAAATAGTAGGACAAATGTTCTTCTACGATACCATTGAATGGGCAATTCATGGAAAACCAGTGAAGAAAAGACAACATACGCTCAAACATGGGCGTGTGACTTTGAGGTGATGGTTTTGAAGTCCTGCTGCCCATGTATGTTATGTGCTAGAAGCAGCAGGTTTAAGTGATTTGTCAAAAAAGCCTGATCAGGTTGTTGCAAGGCGTTTTAAAGATAGTTTGCACTCCAGCCACAATACAGGTATGTAAGGCAGAGAGAACAGGTATTTCAAATGGTGGAAGACGATCAACTGAAACACGTTGTCCAGGGTTATGTTATACTTTGAGAATCCCAGTACAGCTTGCCAGACGCTAAGACACTATTTTACACTAGCTTAGAAATGTCCTGGGACCAGGAGAAGGGTGGGAGACGGGGCAGGCAAGTGCCATGGGCCAGGATGTATGCACCTTTACTCCACATTACCCTATGTTTCAATTCAAAGATTTATCCTTGTATTTCTGTATCTTCATTAAGAACTGGGCCTTATTGCACGTAACACTGTGCCACAATTACCATGCAAGACAATATGGTGTCAAAATCACTTCAGTGGACACCACAGAAATGATGATTTAGATAACTTCTACACCCAAAAATGAGCATGACAGCACCCAACTTATGATCTGTTGGTGTGATGGTTTTAATTAATATAATGCACGAAGAAGAGATGATGACACATCTTTATTTATCTTGGCTTGTTTCTAGGAGCAACTGGGAGGAGATGAGATCAGCCGGTAGTCACCATCAACTGACAGACATGCCTTCTAACTACTGGACACTCAGTGATATTGGTAAAGAACTTGGACTCTCCTGTGATGACACATCTAGGCTTACCAAACAGACAAGTGGAAAAATAACCCTAAACGAAGGCCAATTTTTTTTGCTCAGTTTGCTTCCTATCGATATTCCTAATCCACCGTGAACAAGAGATCAGATTCATCATTATAACTGTATCCCACAATAGTCAATTCATTTTAAACATCTGGCAGTTTACCTATCAGTCCCAAATAAACAAAGTGTTTATTAGAATCAATAATCAATAATTAAACTTTCAGTGTAAATTTGGGTAGAAATGTTTTGAGCTGAAAAATCCCTGGAACTGGCTGCTTTCTATCCTGATAAGAATCAAGCCTAGTGATCAACTCCACATCCCGTACACGGGCCGTATGGGTCCAGATTCGTTCTTTAACCCACTTTGTAGAAATAGTTTATGTTGCCTTTTCTTGGCTGTTGCAAATAGTAGGGCGAATGTACTTCTGCAATACCATTGAGTGGCCAATTCATGGAATATCATTGAAGAAAAGACAGCATACGCTCAAACATGGGCATGTGAGTTTGCGATGATGGTTTTGTAGTCCTGCTGCCCATGTATGTTATGTGCGAGAAGCAGCAGGTTTGTCCTGCCCATGTATGTTATGTGCGAGAAGCAGCAAGTTTGTCCTGCTGCCCATGTATGTTATGTGTTAGAAGCAGCAGGTTTGAGCGATTTGTCAAAAATGGTAATCATGTTGTTGCAAGGCCCTTTGAAGATAGTTTGCACTGCCAGCTACAATACAGGTATGTAAGGCAGAGGGAACAGGTATTTCAAATGGTGGAAGACAATGAACTGAAACACATTATCCAGGGTTATGTTATACTTTGAGAATCCCAATAAAGCTTGCCAGATGCTAAGACACTATTTTAGGCTAGCTTAGAAATGTCCTGCGACCAGGAGAAGGGTGATTGACGGGGCAGGCAAGTGCCATGGGAGAGGATGTTTGCAGTTTTCCTCCACATTAATCTATGTTTCAATTCAAAGACTTATTCTTGAATTTATGTGTCTTCATTAAGAAGAACTCAGCAAGCTGGGCCTTATTGCACGTAACACTGCCACAATTACCATGTAAGACAATATGGTGTCAAAATCACTTCAGTGGACACCACAGAAATGATGATTTAGATAACTTCTACACCCAAAAATGAGCATGACAGCACCCAACTTATGATCTGTTGGGGTGATGGTTTTAATGACCATAATGCATGAAGAAGAGATAATAACACATCTATTTTATTGCATGATTTATTTATCTTGGCTTGTTTCTAGGAGCAACTGGGAGGAGATGAGATCAGCCGGTAGTCACCATCAGCTGACAGACATGCCTTCTAACTACTGGACACTCAGTGACATTGGTAAAGAACTTGGACCCTCCTGTGATGACACATCTAGGCTTACCAAACAGACAAGTGGAAAAATAACCCTAAACGAAGGCCAATTTTTTTTGCTCAGTTTGCTTCCTATCGATATTCCAAATCCACCGTGAACAAGAGATCAGATTCATCATTATAACTGTATCCCACAATAGTCAATTCATTTTAAACATCCGGCAGTTTACATATCAGTCCCAAAATAAACAAAGTGTTTATTAGAATCAATAATTAAACGTTCGGTGTAAATTTGGGTAGAAATGTTTTGAGCTGTAAAATCTCTGGAATTGGCTGCTTTCTATCCTGATAAAAATCAAGCCCGGTGATCAACTCCACATCCCGTACACGGGCCGTATGGGTCCAGATTCGTTCTTTAACCCACTGGGATTCCTCTTTGCCATCCTGCGAGAAAAAGAGTACTCATTATCCATTGACTTAATTCTTAAGTTATTCCCCATTTAAGTGATACAGGAACTGTAAATCTATTACACAGTCAAATAAAATTAAGACATTTGCTGCTTGCAGGTTGGAAAATGTTTCTGGATCATGTCATTTTCAATCATATGCCTTTAGGTGGTTTATTTATGTAATTAGTGATGTGTCCAGGATGGGACAAGCTAATATTTATCAATGATACAGCACTTTTGATATCTCTTTTTTGCACTTCTCACCAGAGACCTCAAACCTAAAATGTTAACCTGCTGTTTCAATTTTTTCTTCAGATTGGGGGCATGCAGTGCATGTGGGGGATTGGGGTCATGCAGTGCATGTACACTCTTAATTAAATCTAATAGATCAAATGGTTGACTTACAACATGCAGCCATGATACTCTCGATGAATGGCTGATCTTGACATCAATCCTTAAAAAACCCTATCACCTTCAAATTTTCTCCATTAATTGTACTTGTTAGACACTCAACAATTTGCTTTTTCATAAAGTCCTTCTGCATTAATACATGAGATATACAAAAAAGATTTCAAGAATATGTATAGGTTAAATGAGTGCACTTCAGTAAGAAAAGAAAATCCTGGGTGTTTTTCACATTTGTTAAATGTTGGTGTAGGAGGATCTGGCTGTAATTGCAAGCAAATTGCAGGAAGCTAATATGAAGGTGAAACTAGGAATTTGGGCGATAAATGATATGTTCGTCTTTATTGCAAAGGGATTAGAGTAAGAAAGCTTTACTAAACATAGCACAAAAAGTAAGGACATTTGTGTTTGGTAGATTATTTCTTTGTTGTAACAATGCTTCTTGGCAATAAATCTTATACTGTTGGAAAGTCTGTTTATTTCCATTTTAAATGGTGCCACATTTGTAAGGAACATGCATTTGTGGGATGAGCAGCAGAGCTGAGTATATGGGTTGCGCCCATGAAAAAATTGCCAAATCTTCTCTGCCAATGCCAAACAGCTTATTCTGCTGTTGCTATTGACTCTTGTTTTGAGCTTCTGGTACCCCCAGGTGCTGACAATCAGGTGCCTGATCCCTCTGGATCTCCCTCACTGGAAAAACGAGGCTTGTCATCATTGGAGGCAATCTCAACGCAGAGAGATATCGAGATGAGATTCTGCAACCAGTGGCAATCCCATATCTCCACAGTCTGGGACCGAACTCTATCCTCCAAGATGACAATGCTCGCCCCCACAGAGCAGGGTTTCTCAGAGACTACCTCCAGAATTTGGGAGTGGAGCGGATGGAATGGCCTGCCAGCAGTCCTGACCTCAACCCTATTGAACACTTGTGGGATCAGCTTGGGCGTGCTGTTCGTGCCAGAGTGACCAACACAACCACATTGGCTGACTTGCGACAAATGCTGGTTGAAGAATGGGATGCCATCCCACAACAGTGTGTGACCAGGCTGGTGACCAGCATGAGGAGGAGGTGCCAGGCTGTTGTGGCTGTGTATGGTTCTTCCACACGCTACTGAGGCTCCTGTTTATTAAATGAATAAATTGTTAAATTGCCAATATGTCTTGTTTCTTCAGACTTCAATCATCCAATCCACCAAACAACACCGAACAAGAGTCAATGGCAGAATAAGCTGTTTGGCATTGGCAGAGAAGATTTGGCAGATTTTTCATGGGCGCAACCCACATACTCAGCTCTGCTGCTCATCCCACAAATGCATGTTCCTTACAAATGTGGCACCATTTAAAAGGGAAATAAACAGGCTTTCCAACGGTATAAGATTTATTGCCAAGAAGCATTGTTACAACAAAGAAATAATCTACCAAACACAAATTTCCTTACTTTTTGTGCTATGTTTTTATATTAATTTAGGACCGGTGATGCTGCACCTGGAATTCTATGTTAATTCTGGTCTCCATGTCTAAGAACTGATATATTGCCACTTGAGGGAATGCACTGAAATTACCCCTGGAATCGGAGAGATTTAGATTAGGTCCTTTACTTCAGAGTTTAGATGATCAAAAGATGATCTAATTGAAATCTAAGGTAGACAGAAAATGCTGGAGTAACTCAGCGGGTCAGGCAGCATCTCTGGAGAGAAGGAATGGGTGACCTTTCGGGTCGAGACCCTTCTTCAGACTGCATTTTTTGTCTTCTCAGAGATGCTGCCTGACCCGCTGAGTTCCTCCAGCATTTTTTGTCTACCTTCGATTTATATCAGCATCTGCAGTTTTTTTTCCTACACTAATTGAAATCTAATATTTTCAAGGGGCTTGCGAAGGTAGATCCAGGAAGAAAAATGGAGTTGTGGTAAAAGATCAAGCTCCTATCAATTATTTCTCATTTTCTCTCACTACAGAGGAGGCTATTCTGACCATTAACTCTAAAGTGACACCTAGTATAATCCCTCCCCCTCACTTAGTTTCCCCATGGCATTCTCTCCCACATGCCATCAACACCCCCAATCCTCCTACTACCCATCTACACTTGTGACAACATACAACTGCCAATTAATCAACCAACCAAGCAGAAAAAACATATTTGGGATGCAGGAGGACCTGGGGGATATATACATGGTAATCGAGAGAACATGTAAAGTCCACCCATGTATTTGAAAGATTCTTGTGAAAAAAAGATGCGCTCTTCATGAATAATTGTTTCAGATGCTGTTTCTGCTTGTCCATGAAGATAACAGCATAACATTGATGAAACAGACGTGTAGTGTTTTAGGGTAAAAATTCGGTTGTCATTTTGGATAATTGGATTATAATTGAGTTAAAATGCGACCGGTTGTTCTTCCATCTGATTTAAACAGGGAATAGTGAAGAGGAACCGAATGTTTCTCCTGTGTCCCCGATTCACCCCTACGTCCTTGCAGAAGTTATATCTTGGCAGCTGGGTATCTCCAGAGTATCCACGGGCTGCTTCAGGAATCTTAGCAGATGTGCTTGCTAAAGACCCAAAACAGGATCAAGAACAATTTGGGAGCTGGTTAGTCCAGAAGAAAGCAGGTTGGAAATGCATCAAGATCAGTACAAAGCTGGGGCCTTGTGAAAAGAAATCAGTATATGTTAAGAGAGATTCATGATTCATCAACAAAGAAGAACTGAAAGTCTGTCAGTTGTACTTACCGGGCAACTTTCAATGTTATCCACGCGATGTGGTAGAATGAATGACATTGCATTCAGTGGGCCTTTACAAGACTGGGGAGTCTGAACAGTGTTATTACAGCTGGTAAGGATTACATAAAAATGCGTAGGAATGGGGACCTTTGTATTATTAACATACCTGGAGAAATAAAATGAGAAGTCACTCAAACGATTCAACATTTTATCAGTGTCAGTGCCAGTATTTTATAATGTCATTGAATTTGATTCTTTGAATTAATCCCACAGCCACACTTGCCTGAATTCCCCTTCATCAGATCTGCACATTCATTCTTGTTTTCCCCACACAGTCTGGCAGCTGAATGACGAGGCCCTGAGCAGTGGCAGTGAATTGGCCAGTGAGTGGCAATGAGTCTGGCATTGCCCAAAACCCCCCTGCGGGAACCTTTATTTTGAACCTTCTGAAGTAGGCCCTTCATCCCTTGTAGTTCACGCTGACCGTTGATCACCTGTTCATATTAACTCTATGTTATCTCACCCATATCCGACACATTGGGGGCAATTTCACAGAGGCAAATTAATCTACAAGTCCGCATGTTGCTGGGATGTGGGAGCAGACTGGAGCACCTGGAGGATACCCTCACGGTCACAGGGAGAATATGCAAACTCCATACAGATAGCAGCCAAGAATAATGTTGAAAAAGGCCTACTGTTTTCCCTGGATCTGCTACCAAAACTGAGCAAAGCCCAGGCCAATATTTGGAGTGAGGCCAATTAGCAGCATTAATGCAGTCGCCTACTAATGAGCTGGTCTGATATGAGAACAAGAGATGGTTCACATTGCTGATTTGTTTAACCAGTTTCAAACTGGATGCCAATTGAAAACATAAAATGCTGGTAATACTCATCAGGGCAGGTTGCATCTGTGTCAAAAGAATCAGAACTAACATTTCAGATACAAGTCGTTTAGTCAGAACTGGCGAGGAGGCAAAGGCAGTTTTTATTAAACTGCACACAGGGTGGGGAGGGTAATGGGTTAGAATCGGGATGAAAATGGGGAAAAGCTGTAAACAAGGTCATCTGGTCAATGCATGAAAGAGAGCAGTTAGAGAGTGAGAACATGGACTAAAGAGTTAAGATGTAACTGGAATTGAATTTTGGTCAATGATGAGGTACTCTTTTATATCTTAGTCTCTGCCAACATATGTATCCTGATCTGCTGAGTATTTCAACATTTTATGGTATTATTTCAGATTTCCAGCATCATCAGCAGTTTTAAAACAAAATTCAGGCTAGATGCTGTCATCAGTTGATTTTTGTGCTGGTTTGGATGTAATCCTGATTTTCAGAATTATAAAACAATCTTGTTGTTTGAAATGCAACAGCATTTCCTCTCACTCTGGCATTATCCCCAAAATTAATTTGCTCTTTAAGAGACTTGGCGTCTTGAAATAAAATAATAAACTTTCCTTGGAAATATCTATTTATTCATGATCACTATCTCCAACTTAAAACAGAGACGAGGAGGAATTTCTGCTCTTAGAAGGAAGGAAGAATAAAAAAACATTATTATGTGGCACAGTAGCACACCTGATAAAGCTGCTGCCCCACAGGGCCAGAGACCCGGATTCAATCCTGACCTCAGGTGCTGTCTGTGTGGAGTTTGCATGTCCTCTCTGTGACCACATGGCTTTCCTCCGGGTCCTCTGGTTTCATCCCACATCCCGAAGACAAACAGGCTTGTAGGTTAATCAGCCTCTGTAAATTGACCCCAGGGTGTGGGAAGTGGTATAACATAGAGCTAGTGTGATCTTGTGATCGAAGGGTGGCGTGGACACAATGGGACGAAAGTCATGTTTCCATGCTGTATCCTTTAATCAATCAATTAAATGGCAGGACACCACAGAATGTTGCCATTCAAAATGACTCTGCAGGGGCAGAGCCATGGAACATGGGACAGGACAGCACAGGAACATGCCATTTTATATATTCAATGAGGGATTGACAAGCATTCAAACTAAAAGATCTTTTCCATCCAGATAAGAGCACAGACAGGATCTCAATTTAACATCTAGTCATAAATATGGCAACTGCTTTGGTACAACAGTGGAACGTCAGGTGGTGATAGATACTCGGGTCATTGGAGTAAATCTTGAATCTGTAAACTTCTAATTCAAAAGTGGGAATGCTTCTGAAGTACCCATAAATGTGTTACACCTTGCATATATTAAATGTCTTATAGTCACTGAAGCAACTGGCAGTTTCTAGACTTTGTGGCTTTAAACATCCAGACTAAACAAAACAAAATGAGCTATAATAATACATTTGATAAATAAATCACTTCAGGAATTTCAAATAGGTTGGTCATTCTAAGCTGGCTTACTCTTTCAATGTTTCTTAATTATGTTCTCACCCAATGGTAGTCAAAGTTTGCATTTTGTATCAAACAATATAAAGTACAAAAGATACTTATTTCTTACTTTTTAATTTGGTTAGGTGTATCAAAGTGACCATCATAATTATAGTCAAATACTGGTCCACTCAATACATTGACTCCATTTTTCAGCACAGCCTCTTCTGGCAGCATAACTTTGTGAAAGTAATGCCAAATCGCTACAAAATAATAAGAATTTTGTTATTTGAAATGTAACAAATGAAAAGATCTGTTTAATATCCCATTCATAGATATTTCCATAGAATTCCCTTTATTTTCCATGAGACAGTTACAGGCTTCTAAAAAGAACAATTTATTTTAAGCTTTCATACTTTTCATCTGCAGCTGATTCATTGCAAGAAATATCTTTCCATATATCGTGCTTTATCTTCTGGAGACATGTGGTTTAATATTGTCTATCCTTGATTTATTTTTCAAGATTTCTTGAGTCTGAAGTAATCTTTATATAGATATTGCAGCACAATTATATTGCTGGGAATTCTGAACAATAACAGGTTTTTAAAGCAGAGGTAACACAGTGGTAATCGGTGCTTAAGTCACATTTTCTTGTGCATTCCAAGAACATCATACATACGTACATATCGATATTCCTTTAAATGTGCTATCCTCACCTTGTTTCCCACGTTGTAGGTCTTGTCACCAAGAGCCACAGTTTGATTTATCTTCCCATAATCTCCCGTTTTTTACCCATGCTAAATTGCCATCTTGCGATGTACTCATCAAAAGGTTAAATTATCTTGTCTGCTTGTTTATTTTTATTTATCACTACCCCCATTATGCTAGTTTATACTCTCCCATTGTTCTCTCTGCTATGAATGTGTGGGTTTCTAGAACAGAAGGGTACAGCACAGGAACAGGTCCTTCGGTCCACAATGCTTGTGCCAAACATGATTCCTAATTAAATTGATCTCATCTGTCTGTACACAATCCACATCGATTTGCCTCATCATAACGTCCTGATGTATTTAATGCCCCCAACCATGAAGGCAAGCATATCATACAGCTGTTTTACTACCCTCTCTACTTGTTCTGCCAGCTTTAGTGAGCTGTGAACGTAAGATTTCAAGATCCCTTTGCACATCAGTGCTGTTATGGATCTTGCTGTTAACTGTATACTCTCTCCTTACATTCACCTCCCAAAGTGCAATACCTCTCACTTACCCGGGTTAAACATCTTCCATTTCTCTGCCATTTCTGCAGCTGATCTATATCTCACTGTATCTTCTAATAGCATTCCTCACTGCATCTCCTCCAATTTTGGTGTCGTCAGCAGTCTTACTCACCAACCCATCTACATTTCTATCTTGATCATTTATATATATATATCACAAACAGCAGGTGCCCTCGCACAGAACCCAGTGGAACTCCACTGATCACAGGCCTCCAGCCAGAATATCTACCTTCAGCCACAACCCTCTGCCTTCTATGAATAACCCAGTTCTGAATCCACACAACCAAGTCATTGTGAATCTCATACATCTTAATCTTCCAAATCAGCTTACTATGAGGGACCTTATTGAAAGCATTACTAAAATCCATGTATATAACATCCACCGCCCTACCCCATCAATCCCCTTTCTCACCTCATCAAAAGATTCAATCATTAGTGAGTTACGACCTGCCAAGTACAAAGCCATGCTGGCTATCCCTAATTAGCCCATTCTCTTCCAAATGGGAGAAATCCTATCTTAAAGAATTCTCTCCCAACAGTTTCCCTACCACTAACGTGAGGCTCACTAGCCAATAATTTCCTGGATTCTCTCTCCCTCCTTTCTTACATGAAGGAACAACATTGCCCACCCTCCAGAGTTCTGAGACTTCGCTGTGGCAAGAGAAGAAACAAATATCCTCATCAAGGCCCCGATAATCAACTCTCTTGCCTCCGTCCACAACCTGGGATAGATCACATCAGGCCCTAGGGAACATCCATTAATGTTCTTCAAAAGAGCCACAGTACCTCCTTCATCCCGATCATAAACTACTCAAGCATATTTGTATACTCCACACTGATCTCATTGTCCTTCCCCTCAGTGAATAGAGATGCAAAGTACTCATTTAGTACCTCTCCGGCATCCTCCAACTTCAAGATTACCTCCTTTATCTTTGAGCTGTGTTACCTTCTCCCGAGTCACCCTCCTTATATTTAATGTGTGTATAAAAAGCCTTGGAATTATCCTTAATCCGACTTGCCAATTACATTCCATGTAATTAGCCCTTTTAGCCCTTCTAATCACCCACTTGAGTTCTTTCCTACTCGTTTTATATTCCTCATAAGTCCTGTCTAATGCCACCTTCTTATACCTGACATATGCCTCCTTCCTGACCATTTATCTTCCTGACCAAATTGATAATCTTCTTGGTCATCCATGGTTGCCTTACATACTGTCCTTATGCATCCTCCTTACTGGAATATGCTGATCCTGCACTTTGATCTGCTGGCCTTTAAACAACTCTCTCATGTCACCTCTAGACAAACCCAAAGTGCAGGGTTGCTCCCAATTTACCCTCCTTAACTCCTGCCTAAAAACATTGTAATCTGCATTGCCCCAATTAAGTGCCTCCCCCCAACATCTAAACCTGTCCCTATTGAAAATAATCTGAAAACCAATAGTGTTGTGAGCACTGTCTCCAGATTCTTCTTCCAGTGCAACACCCATCACCTGGCTAGGCTCATTTCCCAAGACAAGGTCCAGTATGGTCCCTCCTCGAGTCAGACTATCCATATACTGTTTAAGGAAACCATCTTTGATATACCTAACTAATTTTGACCTGAGTAAGTCCTGGTCCATATTAGGGAAGTTAAGGTCACCCACTACAATAACTTGTAGTTCTTGCATTCTTCCGAAATCTGTTTACATATCTGATCCTCTGTCTTCCGCCGGCTACTGGGTGGCTTATAATATAATCCCATTAGAGTAGTTGTTTCTTTCTTATTTTTGAGCTCAATCCATAATGCCTCATGAGACTTACCCTCCAGTATGTCTTCTCTGTGTACCATCATGACATTCTCCCTGATTATTAAAGCCACACCTTCACCTCTGTTACCCCCTCTCTATTTTGTCTGAAATATAGATTCATTTCTGTATAATTTGGGATAATATTGGCTTCCAGAGCTTATTCCAGTGATTGAATCATATAAACCATGAATTACACAAGTGGCTGTCTGTCAAGTAATTTAACAGCAACCCAAACATTAGCTTATGTCTAACCCTAATCTCCACCACAAACACCGAGACATAGAAAAATTGCAGTATAATTAGTGTTCAATTTCAAAATCATTAAAAGTATTTCACCAACATTTCACAGCCTTGTGTTAGAATCGTTTAGAGTAATTGAGTGATACAGCGTGGAAGCAGGCCCTTCGGCTCAACTTGCCCACACCAGCCACCATGCCCCCCGTTACACTAGTCCCATCTGCCCACGTTCGATCCATATCCCTCCAATCCATGTACAGTACCTGTCTAACTGTTTCTTAAACTTTGGGATAGTCCCTGCCTCAACGACCTCCTCTGGCAGCTTGTTCCATACACCCACCACCCTTTGTGCGAAAAAGTTACCCCTCAGGTTCCTATTAAATATTTTCCACTCCACCTTAAACCTATGCCCTCTGGTCCTTGATTCACCTACTCTGGGCACAAGATGCTGTATATCTATCTGATTTAGTCCTCTAATGATTTTATACACCTCATCCTCCTGTGTTCCAAGGAATAGAGTCCCAGCCTACTCAACCTCTCCCTATTGCTCAGACTTTCTAGTCCTGGCAACATCCTCGTAAATCGTATTTGTACCCTTTCCAGCTTGACAACATCTTTCCTATAACATGGTGGCCAGAACTGAACACAATACTCTAAATGTGGCTTCACCAACGTCTTATACAACTGCAACATGACCTCCCAACTTCTGTACTCAGTACTCTGACTGATGAAGGCCAATGTGCTTTTTGACCACCCTATCTACTTGCGACTCCACCTTCAAGGAACCATGCACCTGCACTCCTAGATCCTTCTGCTCTACAAAACCACCCACTTTTGTATCATCAGCAAACTTGCAAAATGTTGCAAAACATTTTGTTAATAAAATAGTTAAATTTGAAAGGGTTTCATCTGATGTTCTCAAATAACGTTAGTAAAGAGACAAATTGGAGACATAGAATCATGGTTGCCAAGGAAATTATCAATCACAGATTTATCACACTTACTTTTGAAAGCTTGATACATAGGCACAAGGTTGCTGGTAATTAATGCATCAAATTGCTCAGTGCCTTTTTTGAGACCTGCAAAAATACCATCACATATTATTAAACGGAAATAATATTCTGGTCTGAATTAATCTAACTCTGAATCCCTTCACCAACCTACCAACTCTACAGATCAATCAAATACATCATTGTCTCACAAGATTTGAACAGCATCTGCCTTTGGCCAGTTGACTTTCAGAAAATGAAGTTTGCCATCAACCTTCACACAATATTCAATCACAGCTCCACAGCCCTTCATTGTGAAGGTGAAATTCAAGGTGAAATCCTGTTTTAGAAATCCATATTCCAACATATGCTCCAGTTGGACCTCTCGGATGGAAAAGCTTTCCAGACTGTGAATTATAACTCAGAATGATGACCACCAGGATAACCAGTTTTGAATGTAGTGGGATTGTACCACTACCATTGACTAATGGCATTTAACGGAGATTCCTTAACACATTCAGTGCCCTTTGTCAATATCAAGCTTTACCAAATTCACTTACTTGGAGGATAAAGAAAATCAAAGCCCATGTTCAATGTGGCATTAACATTTGAACACTGCTGGCTATCGTTTGCAGGGATTCGAGGATCAGGCCGTAAGCAGTTGGGAATGTCTGAAGGCAGAGGTGGAACTCCCTGCTGAAATACAAAAAAAGGTTAAACATTATAAAAATGTTTAGTCTGAAAAGGTAAAGCAAGATTTACACTGTACCTGTACCTCACTGTACTTGTGGACCTAACAATAAACTCACCTTAATTCTGCAAAAATCTACAAATCCCCTGGCAGTGTACACAAATTAATGTCAATGCCTCTCCGAGTCAATATTCACTGGATTGTAATGAGCAGACCATGTCAATTTCAACACCAAATTCCCAAACACAGATAGGATACCAAGCCATGTAACACAAATGACAGCCAATGGAGATAGGAAATGACTCCAGGCAATGTGTAACATTCTCACTGACTCATGAGTATCCCTGGCACATGACTACTCAAAATGGAGGAGCATGAAGAATGGCAATGAGAACCTCAAGTCCATGTGACAGAAGCCCAGAATAAATGTTAGAAGCAGCAAACCACCTCCGAAACTACCCACCTGCTTCCCCCATCAACCAACTCCTACTCCACTCATGACAGAAACCCACATTGGCCTTCTCAACCATCTCTGAATGCACAACCCTGCAGTGGAAATGAGTCACCTTCAGCCCTCTTAAGAAGCAGCAGTACCTACTGATAGTTTTGAATTAGCTTATGTTCCTCAAATGGCTTATGTCCCCCTCATACACCTTCCTGTGACTTAGGAGGAATGATGCAGATCTCCACTGGACCTGCTGTGAAAGCTGTTATTTTGCTTACAAACTGAAGTATATACAACAAAACTGCCAATTGTCACTTGGAACATATACAGCGGAAAGTTATGTCATAATGTGGCTTGGGTTAGTATTAAAGTTGGAATCTCACTAAGGATGTGGAGAATTTTTTATTTTTTTTCCATGGGTTTTTGTTCTGTTAGGATTATTTTAATGATTCACGGCTTTCACTCCCACAGCACAAACACATCATTGTTGGTCACCAAACCACAACCACTTCCACATCATACCCATGCACTAACATTCCAGTGAGTTTTACTTGGACTTCTTCGTTATTGCTAGTTGTTGATGCCTCAATTTTCTCTCATTTCATATTCTTTACATTTTGTCTCTTTTTTCCTCATTATCAGAAGGTCAGTTTTCACTTCTATTTATTTCCTCTCTTGGTCTTTCTGCACCACACCATTTCTCCTGTTTCGCTTTGCAGTTGTTTCAGTTGCATTTCAGTTCCTTACCCACCCCCCATTGCTCACTTTCCTCTACTCTCTGGTTTTCTTGCCTCTCTTGTTTTCTTTCCTCTCTTACTTAAGCTTACTGTTCCTGTCTCTTCCTGCCAATTCTAGGCCCAGAAATCACGTTATTTCAATGAAAATACATGAAAATACTTGGCACTGTTGCTGTTCAAAAGTCAGACCAACTTCTGGCATCTGATGTCTGCTCTCAAATGCAGAAATTGGCAGGTCCCCACCATCTTCACAGGAAGTGCTGTTCTTAAGAAGTTAAACAACTTATATTTGATTCTCAGTGCAAAAGAAAACATCAAGAAACATTCAGCCAGGATAATTGTTACTTTAGTGGCAGACTGACATCTGAAAAGCTACTCTGACAGTTGTGTAGTTTCATTCTTCTACAAGGATATTCAAATGTTGTGAATTTACCATAAAATAAGTTGTGCTTTTTTGCTTTGTTCTGATAATTAACTTCCTTTGTATTCTATACATATTTTGCAACTGGAGGTGGTATGGTAGCTGCCTTGCAGCGCCAGTGACCCGAGTTTAATCCTGATTACGGGTGCTGTTTCTACAGAGTTTGGACATTCTCCCTGTGACCTGGGTGGGCTTTCTCCGGTTTCCTCCCATACTCCTACGACGTAAGGTTTGTAGGTTAATTGGCTTCGGTATAATTGTAAATTGTCCCTAGTGTGTGTAGGATAGTGTTAGTGTGCGGGGATCACTGGTCGGCGCAGACTCAGTGGTCCGAAGGGTCAAGGGGAGAACATACAGAAAAGCAGTTAGTTTACATGAGATGTTAAAATGAGACCATGCCTACTTGTCGTGCAAATAAGAGTTTTTGTACCAGCAATAAATAAGGAAAGGGAATTTTCCCAATGCCACGAACAATAATCTCTCAACCAGTATTGCCGAAAACATGTTGACAGGTATATTTTATGCTTGTTGTCAATGTAAGGTTACTTTGTATGATGCACATCGCCTGCTACTAATTAATCGGAGTCCTTGTTATTGCAAAGAATATTGAAAACCTCCTGGTGTCAAAGGCAAAGTGAGAATCTGAGGATTTATACTGAAATGCGAACATCATGTTTTGAAAGCCAGTGTATTCTTTGCCTTATCCTTGGCCTCCACAATTACCGTGAAAACTCTCAATTTTTTTTTATGATTTTTTGTTGTTTGCATGCCTTTCCACGAACACTGGCTTCAAAAATCCAGTTTTGCTGCTCATCTTAACCATCACATCCTCTCTGTAAAGTACTTATTTTGCATTTATATTACTCCTGTTGTAAACCAGGACTGGATTTGTGTTGTTACCATTTCTTTAGTGCAGTTAAGTGACGGGAGAAAGTTATTGAACGCAACAAACTTACCGATTTGTTAACAGTATATGCACTCCACAGAGGCATTAAAATATCAGAGCTATATCCAGTTGTGTAAAATGCTTGAGTCAAGAGACAATATTTGCTGTTGTGCTGTAAAACTCTTGGTCTTCCATAAGGCATGTTTATAGCTTCAGCTGTTTCAACTAAAAAGACACACAAGATTAACATTATACATTTAAAGCTAGATTAATTTGTTGGAGTTAATAGCTGGTGCAAACTCAGTGGGCTGAAGGGCCAATTTATGTGCTATGTTTTTCTATAACTGTGATTGTAGTGTGAATTTTATGCAAGTAAAAGCATTTCACCGATAAGTGGAGAAAGCAGGTACGTGTGTAGGAAAAAAACTGCAGATGCTGGTTTAAATAGAAGGTAGACACAAAATGCTGGAGTAACTCAGCGGGTCAGGCAGCATCTCGGGAGAGAAGGAATGGGTGACCTTTCAGGTCAGCCTGAAGAAAGCTCTCGACCCGAAACGTCACCCATTCCTTCTCTCCCGAGATGCTGCCTGACCCGCTGAGTTACTCCAATATTTTATGTCTAAGCAGGTATTTGTGTTGACCTCCCCTGAAAATGAATAAACCTCAATGGTTCAATGATTTATTTATTATCAAAGGTACCAGGGTACAGTGAAATACATTTTTTTGCATACAAATCAGCAAGATTTTCACCATACATAAGCACAATCCCCCGGTTAGTACAGAACATGCAGAACAGCCCACCTTTCCTGCACTCATCCAGTTTCCTACAAAGGACTCCATTTAGATAACAAAGGACCAGGCACGTGTAGACTTGGTTTGATGCTGACCCAAAATGACATAATAGAAATATAATAAAAGACTAATCTGATTTCTCTAAATTCTTGCCGGTAAACTAATTTAATTTCTTTCTACTTGATGGAGGCTAATGTAATATGTATATATATTGAACAATGTCAAATGGTACAGACTCGAGAGGCTTCAGTGAGAAGGCTGAGCAGAGGCTGACAGCAAGTCACGGTTCGGTCTTGTTTGTGTGATTTTCTTCTTTAGTCTAAGTGTAGGTGGGGTAGCAATCAGCTCCTCCTGCAGGATGTGGGAGAACAGGAAACTTCCAGTGTCCCAGAGGACTACTCCTGTGGGATGTCCATCCAGCTGCAGCTCCTGGCTGACGAAGTGAGGAAACTGGAGCTGCAGCTGAGACCTCAGGATTGCCCAGGAGAATAAGAGGGTCATTAATAGGAGTGATAGTGAGGTGGTCACACCTAAGGTGCAAGCAGAAAGTAGATGGATGATCGCAGGAAGGGTAAAGAGAGTAGGCAGAGTGCAGGAATCTCCTGTGACTATCCCCCTCAAAAATATGTATACCCTTTCGAACAATGTTGGGAGGGGGGCAGGAGAAAGTAACTGTAGCCAGGTCTTTGGACCAGTTCTGGCTCTGAGGCACAGTGGCGTAGGGTGAAGTCAGACAGGACTATAGTGATAGGAGACACTATAGTTGTAAGAATGAACATATACCCATATATCCGATTCTGAATTGAATAATGCTATGGGTATGTACAGATACCAGTCAATTTTTCTTCACCCAAGGATGGCGTGTACGAGCCATTCATCAGAATACTTTCTTGGCAAATTTGATGTTCTTTTAATATTGACCACTCAAGTTCACTCATGACTACACTTGTATCTTTGAAACATGTTCATATTAACAAGTATCTGCTGAGCAGTTTTTTTTTTACAGTAGTTGATTAGCTGCTATAATTTACTTATAATGTCATTAAGTGTGGCTGCATCGTGATGTCCCTACTTAATACATTCTATTTTGCATACTTGCAGAACTGCTAAATAGTTTTCACAGTTAAACACTCATAAAACCATTACAGTTTCCTACCTTGTTCAGCAGTTAGGTGGATTCTTTTATTCATTTCCTCAACTGAATGATTCTAAGGGGCATAAGTACATTCTGTTGATGTTAAGAGTTTAAATGTTCTTCCAGAACTCCCTTTATAAAACTCAGATAAGTTTTCTCCTCAGTATCCCATAGTTCTGCTCTTGCTCCCCCGCTCCCCAGTCGTAACAGGGACAGTCCCCCTAGTCGTCATCTTTCAACCCATCAGTCGTCACATACAGCACCTAATCATCTGACATTTTTGCCACCTCTGATGGGATCCCAACACTAGCCACATTTCCCATCTCCATCCCCTCCACTTTCTGCAGAGACCATTCCCTTTGCAACTCCCTGATTCACTCATCTCTTCCCACCCACCTCCCCACGAACTTTCCCCTTCAACCGCAGGAGATGCAACACCTGTCCCTATACCTCCTCCCTCAACTCCATCCAAAATCTCCGACAGTCTTTCCGGGTGAGGCAGAGGTTCACTTGCACCTTCTCCAACCTCATCTACTGTATCCATACTTTGTTCTCTGTGTGGATTCCTATATATCAGCGCAAACTGGGCAATCATTTCGCTGAACACCTATGCTCAGTCTACCTAGGCCTATGTGATCTCCAGGTTGCCAAACATTTAACTCCCCTTCCAATTCTCATACAGACTTTCTGTCCTGGGCCTCATCCACTATCAAAGTGAGGCCACGTGCAAATGGGAGGAACAACACCTCAAATTTTGCTTGGGCAGCTTACAACCCAGCGATTGATTTCTCTAATTTCAAGTAACCTCTGCATTCCTTCTCTCTCTGCCTCTCCCCAACCTAATCATCCTGCCAGTTCCACTGTTTGCATCTATATATCCCTTTGTTATCACCTCTTTCACAGCCAACAATAGACCATTGTGGGCTCCACCTTTCCTTGGCCATTGGTGCCTGCTCTGATTAATTTAGTTTAGAGATACAGCGTGGAAACAAGCCCATCAGCCCACCGAGTCCGCACCGACCAGCGATCCCACCAGCGATCCCCGCACATTAACACTATCCTACACACATTAGGGACAATTTACACATACACCAAGCCAATGAACCTACAAACCTGTATGTCTTTGGACTGTGGGAGAAAAACGAAGATATCGGAGAAAACTCACGCGGTCACGGGGAGAATGTAGAAACTCCGTACAGACAGCACCCATAGTCGGGATCGAACCCGGGTCTCCGGTGCTGCAAGTACCGTAAGGCAGCAACTCTACCACTGCGCCACCGTGTTCTGAACTGTTTCAAACCTCTAGTTTCCTGCCCCACTAACTCTCAGTCTGAAGAAGGGTTTCCACCTGAAACAATCACCTATTCCTTTTCTCCAGATATGCTGCTGACCTGCTGAGTTACTCCAGCATTTTGAGTCTATCCAAAGTTTACAAACAATTCATTAAATACCAGTCCTCTACTTACTGAATTTATACATGAACATCCAAGATTGTCAGTTGGATTCAGTGTGGAGAAGGGACAGGGCGATAAACTAGATGCCTCGAGAGGATGAGTAGGATTCTTGTGCGGATTCTTCAGCAGATGATTTAAGCTGCCATGAGATCCATTATTAGGCGCAGGTGTGATATCCAATAGATCTAACAGAAACACCACAAAGTAATCGTGTCAGTTTTCTGCACCTTAGCAATTTACCTTGGATTTATGATAACCTCTGAATAGTTACCAGTGAAAAATGGACTTTAGATACAGAGTAAGGTAATTTTAAGTGTGGCATAAACACTTTCACACTGAGATATTTGGATGTTTCAATGCACTTCTGAAGGAATAGTTTAATGACTAAGTAAAACAACAAAAAAGATACATGAGTCATAAACAAAATAACTGGATTGTACATTAGCAAGCAGTCCCTAAAAGACCGAAGGTTTCTGTTGCTCAGGTTTTAGCTTGTGTCCAACTTCCATGATTGCACAGGCCTGACACAAACTGAAATTTGGATTCCAAAGCATTTGAGCTCCCACCCTGTCGTTAACTCAGCATCAGCACAGATGTTCTGAAAAGAAGGTCGGATGCACTTCGTTTCTTTACTTTCAACTTTGTACATTCAACTTTATGCCTTCATCTTTACCCTCAACTCGATACGAAGGGATGGAGACACAAGAAACTACAGGTGCTAAGGGTGTTGTCAATGGAGTTTGTACGTTTTCCCTGTGATCGTGCGGGTTTTCACTGGGTGCTCCAGTTTCCTCCCCCATTCCAAAGGTGCAGGTTTGTAGGTCTGTAAATTGTCCCCAGTGTCTAGGATAGATCAGTGTATGGGTGATTGATGGTCGGCGTGGACTCGGTAGTCCAAAGGGCCTGTTTCCACACTGTATCTCCAAACCAAACACCCCCTTTCTCACTTCTACTAGTCTCAGTTTAAACTAAGTGTAACAGTTTGTATTATGACTACTTCTCTGGTTTGTAGATGCCAATGTGGTCAACAGACAGGAAGAAGAGTAAGACCATTTCAGGATGGAAGCAGTCAAGAGGATGCATTAAAATTGCAACATTGCACGTTAGCAAGAATTAACTGTCCAGAAATTATTGTCCAAGAATAAACTTAATGTCCCCTGTTATACCTTCACTGTGGAGAATATTGTTGGCAAGAAAAGACCTTCATTTTCAAAGTGCCTTTCAAGAGCCAGGGAAGTTCCAGCATTATAATTCCTTTGAATTGTAGACTTTGTTCCAATATTAAAACCACCTACCACACATCAGATTGTAGAGTTCGATGTTGTCGAATGGATTGACCTCTGTCTTGAATTTGAAGCCAGGTCCGTTAGCGATGAAGATAGTCTGGAATTTTCCATCAAGGCGAAAGACAGTTAACACAAAATTGCAAATATAGTTTATCAAATGGACAATTTAAATTAAATTATTGGCCTTAATTCTTTCAAAATAAACATTCTCCAAGAAACAAGGCTTTAATTATAATTATAATGAGAAACTTCATCAGCGTTATTATTTTCAATCTTGCAAATTTACATATATTTTCTTTTTCATTTTGCAAGAAAACTCTGTTGGCAATTGAATTATATTTTACTATTTATTACCTAAGTTCAAAAAGTCAATTTTCCACCTGGAGGATAATTTTAGAAGTCAATGCTACTGGCGTAAAACTTCACTGATTAAAAATATCTGATTGGAACTTTGCAAGTATGTTACTTATTGTTTCATTACAATCTCACTGCAATCATATGTTTGGTATTATAGCAATACCAGTTTACAGTCATATTGCACACAAATGAAGTTCCCCATTGGAAAACTGGTTCATAAAATTACCTCTCCATTGTTTTCACATATACCACACTAATGGCAACTGATAACTTCCAGATGCGTTCCACGATCCAGTCCAAAGCATGTACTAAGTCATAGCACCAAGAAAACAGCATCTTCCTTGGCACATTATCTATTTTTGTGATATGTCAGAGCAGTGTGAAAGCTAATGGAAAATCATTGTGCTTTTATAATATTCAAGATGGATAGTAAACTGAGCAATTTTCTAACATGTGGTTATGGTAGATGGCATTCAGTACCAGAATGCAGAAACTGGAAAGCAGACTAAATGTATCAATTGGTGTCAAATTGACATTGAATAGTGATGAATACTAAGTTCAGAGCAATTCAATAAAGAAAGAATTTCAACTACACGCAGTATTGCCCAAATGTCAATTCCTTAGATATAACACAGTTAAATACATTTAATTACTTACATGCATGCTTTTATATTCATTATCATAGCCATGAGTTCCACCATTGCAGAACGTGTACGTACCCTCTTCTCTGAAAAAAAAAATTAAATCGGGACATCAATTGCAAAGAATGGAAATGATAAAACAGTAAGACAATGTAAAGGAAAATATGCAGATATCCTTCCGTACCACACTTGCTGGAGAATTCAAGTTATACCTGTAGATTTGAATGGAGGCAAAAATTCTGTGAGATACATATTTCACATGGATTGGGGAATCTCAGGTCCCTTCCTCCACATCACTGGCCTTTCATTGTGCTCACCTAGGCTGCACCTATAACGTAGGGTGGAAGTTGGCATATCGAGACCAGAAACAGAGACATGCGGAACATTTGGATAGCGGTAACTTTCCGAGTCAGGATAGATTTACGAAGGGGAAATCATGCTTGACTAATCTTCTGGAATCATTTGAGGATGTAACTAGGAAAATGGACAGGGGAGAGCCAGTGGATGTGGTGTACCTGGACTTTCAGAAAGTCTTTGATAAGATCCCACATAGGAGATTAGTGGGAACGATTAGACCACATGGTATTGGGGGTAGGGTGCTGACATGGATAGAAAATTGGTTGGCAGACAGGAAGCAAAGAGTTGGGATTAACGGGTCCCTTTCAGAATGGCAGGCAGTGACTAGTGGGGTACCGCAAGCCTTGGTGCTGGGACCGCAGCTATTTACAATATACATGAATTACTTAGATGAAGGGATTAAAAGTAACATTAGCAAATTTGCAGATGACACAAAGATGGGTAGCAGCGTGAACTGTGAGGAGGATGCTATGAGGATGCAGGGTGACTTGGACAGGTTGTGTGAGTGGGCAGATGCATGGCAGATGCAGTTTAATGTGGATAAATGTGAGGTTATCCACTTTGGTGGTAAGAACAGGAACGCCGATTATTATCTGAATGGTGTCAAGTTAAGAAATGGGGAAGTACAAAGAGATCTGGGTGTCCTTGTTCATCAGTCACTTAAAGTTAGCATGCAGGTACAGCAGGCAGTGAAGAAAGCTAATGGCATGTTGGCCTTTATGACAAGAGGAGTTGAGTATAGGAGCAAAGAGGTCCTTCTGCAGTTGTACAGGGCCCTAGTGAGACGGCACCTGGAGTACAGTGTGCAGTTTTGGTCTCCAAATCTGAGGAAGGATATTCTTGCTATTGAGGGCGTGCAGCACTATTAGAAAGATGTGATTGCATTGGAGAGATGCAATCACATGATTACAAAAGGAGATTCGCCATGAGGTTGTCTGGTATTGAGTATTTTAGTTATGAAGAGAGACTGGATAGGCTTGGCTTGTTTTCTTTGGAGTAGAGGAGACTGAGGTGGGAATGTGATTAACATATCAAAGACTATGATAGATCCAGACAGCAGGAAACATATCCCCATTGCAGATATCAACAGCTAAAGTACACAGGTAGAGAATATGTGATAACAGATTCAGTGGAAATTTGGAGAAGTATTTTTTCACCAAAAAGGTGGTTGGGATTTGGAATACGCTACCTAAGTGGATGGTGGAGATAAATACTCTCACAATACTTAGGAAGCATTTAGACAAGCACTTAAATCGGCAATGTGTGGAAGGCTATGGATGAGGTATTGGTAAATGGAATTAGTATAGATAGGTACTTGATAGTTGGCATGTGTATAGTGAACCAAAGGGCCTGAAATTCTACGGTAAAACTCTAACTCTGTGACTGATAAGTTTATTAAAATTAGAAGCAACAGGTTTATCAGAGGTAAATACTGAGAATAAGCAGGTTATTACAAATAAAAAACCTAAAGTTGAAAAATAAATTATATATATTTTTTAATGAATGAGAATACTAGAGAACTAGGCATCTCAGTGTTCCAGGAAGTTGGAGTAGAGCAAATGAATATCAAAAGCATTCTAAACAAAACTAATGAGTGAAAGGCATAACTGTGGAGAGAAATGATATTGATATTGTAGGCCTTAGATAGTAGGGCAAAAATAAGGCTGGAAAAAAACATATTCAGGAAGGCAGAGAGGGATACTGGAAAGGAAGAGGTGGAATGGCATTCCCAATGAAATATTCTTTCACAGTGTCTTTGGGCTGTAGAACAATTACTACATATTGTAGAATATCTACATGGGTGAAATCTGGAAAGAGCAGGGGATAATTGCATAATTCTTTGTTTCCATTATAGATAACTACACAGTGGATGTCAGTAAGAAGTGGAAATGTGCAGGTCCCACAGTATAATCTCTTATAGGAAAAGAAAGCGGCAATTATAAATTAGACACCATAGTTAAATAAAATGACATACCGTCCAGCCAGCCATTGTTTGTCCAAGTACAGAAGGACCTCCTTGTCTATCCTAATGTTGTTGGCATAGTGGAAACGCTTTGGCAGGTCATAGGCCATATAAGGTATAAAATGCTGGTTTGGATACTTGCACTAAGGAGTAATAAAACAAGTATTAGAAAGAAACAGGTGTTAACTTTATAATATTATGCTCTAGTAATGAAACCCAAACCTTTCTACACTATGAAAGAACAATAATTCATGAGGGAGCAGAATGTTTGCTGCGTGAAATATTATTTGTCATGCATGTTCCGAATTATAATCATTTTTAAGCTACTTTGCTGATATTTGCTGAAAAAAATAATAGATTATATATAATTCTGCATGTGTTTGGCTCCACCTTACTAATATGCTTACCATACTGAAATTACTTACCATACTTACCAATACTGAAAATATGCAATCTAAAATAAAAACAGAGAATGCTGGAGTACTCAGCAGGTTAGGCTGCATTGCAGAGAGCAGATCTATTAATATTTCAATGAACCAGGAACCTACGGATAGGAAAGGTTTAGAGGGATATGGGCCAGACACAGGGTCAGGTGAGACTAGTGTAGATGGGGCATCTTGGTCGGCATGGGAAAGTTGGGCAGAAGGACCTGTTTTCATGCTGTATGACTCTATGAACCAGGAAGAGTTAGGAAACCAGCATATTTTACGTTGCAGAGATGAGAGTGGTGGAAAGAACAAGAAGAATGAGCGTAAATTAGGCCAAATGAGGGAATGTTTGTTCATTGCAAATGATCTGCCTGGAGAATAAGAAAATAACTGCAGATGCTGGTACAAATCGATTTATTCACAAAATGCTGGAGTAACTCAGCAGGTCAGGCAGCATCTCGGGAGAGAAGGAATGGGTGACGTTTCGGGTCGAGACCCTTCTTCGGACTGATGTCAGGGGGGCGGGACAAAGGAAGGATATAGGTGGAGACAGGAAGATAGAGGGAGATCTGGGAAGGAGGAGGGGAAGGGAGGGACAGAGGAACTATCTAAAGTTGGAGAAGTCGATGTTCATACCACTGGGCTGCAAACTGCCCAGGCGAAATATGAGGTGCTGTTCCTCCAATTTCCGGTGGGCCTCACTATGGCACTGGAGGAGGCCCATGACAGAAAGGTCAGACTGGGAATGGGAGGGGGAGTTGAAGTGCTCGGCCACCGGGAGATCAGTTTGGTTAATGCGGACCGAGCGCAGGTGTTCAGTGAAGCGATCACCGAGCCTGCGCTTGGTTTCGCCGGGAGAAGATGCAAGCGGAAGAAGATGAAACAGGAGGGGTGAGAGAAAAGTTAATATGAGATATAAAACACTGCAATTGCTGCAAACACCCAGGGAAGGTAGCATCGGTGGAGAGGGAATAAAATAATGATCATTATTGGGAATGTGGACACGCAGCAGTGTGGGATATTTGATAAACTGGCCAATGCTGACTGGATGAACAGATGCCAGGAGAGTGCCATCTAAAATAGTAAACAGAAGGAAGCGACAGATTGAACTTGCCAATCTTAAATGAGCTCTGCACGTGTAAATACAGAAATGATTTTTTACAGCTGACTGAGTTTTAAAACCCTACACCCCAGCTTGAACAGCTGTCTAAACTTATAAATTATTTAAAATATTTTCTAGATTTTCTTATATCCAAAAATATTTCAAACTATAAAGATAAATCAGATTGTTAAAAAATACTTATGATTAAAAAGTAATTAATTTTAAAATAATTAAAGTATTTAAGAACAATGCAAAACATTTAAAAAAAATCTAAAAGACTGTTTTTCCCTTATAATTCACTTCCATTGAAATCAGTGGAAGAGAAATTTTGGAGGCAAGTTACATATAGCATAAGATAGACACAAAAAGCTGGAGTAACTCAGCGGCACAGGCAAGATCTCTGGAGAGAAGGAATGGGTGACGTTTCGGGTCGAGATCCTTCTCACCCATTCCTTCTCTCCAGAGATGCTGCCAGTCCCGCTGAGTTACTCCAGCTTTTTGCATCTATCTTCGGTTTACACCGGAATCTGCAGTTCCTTCTTACACATATTAAATATAGCAGAAGTTCTTCATGTGGATTCCTGAGGTAAGTACAGGGCAATGGTTGCAACATTGCACTCAACTCTTGGATCCATGACTGTTCAGTCCACAATGTAGTTGTGAAATAGCAAGTGAACAACAGCCAGCAAGTGCAAATTTTCCAATTCTTGCAAGTAATCCTGAACTCATTGGCAATTCCCAGCAAAATCCAGTCAAATCTTTACAGCAAATGGATATTATTTTTAATTACTTACAGAAATGTTCTTAACAACTCCTTCTGAATCAACTGGAAAAAAAACAAATCACTGTAATAATTCCATAGAAATCTATAGGAGTTGTAATTCAGATCTACTTTGATTCCCACTTGCCCCAGGCCCAATGAGGGTAAAATTACATGTTAGGGGTGCAGTTCCTTTGCAGTTTGTGACCCTCAGCTAACACCATAAGCAAGACAAAGTTCTGGGAGAAGACCAAAAAATCTCCTGCAAAACTTTGGACCTATTACATTTAAACCAGAACAAAGGTGGCGGAAATAAATGAGAAAGAAAACCCTAAAATTAACCATTAATTAGTAACAAAATGAATAAATTTTATAATTTAAAATGTTTTTTCCCCCTCAGTATTTTGAACTGTTATACAAAACCATTCACCTACGTCATTCTGAAGACTGTAAAAGTTTTGATAGATTTGGATAAAGGGAAAAGTATTGCAAAAATCAATGTGATTCACTTATAGACTGAGGTAGGAGAGAAAAATATGGGGAATAACGAAATGGCAGAGAAAGTAAACAAATATTTTACTGTCTACCATCATGAAAGGTACAGAAATCCTCCCAGAAATATTGGAGAACAGGACCAGCACGAATATAGAGCTGGAAGAAATAGTGTTGGAGAAATTACAGTTACAGTTTAAGATGATAGTGGGGCCACCTTTTGGAGTATCGTGTTCGGTTTTGGTCACCATGCTACAAAAGGATGTCATTGAGCTGGAAAGAGCATGGAGAATATTTCCAAGGAAGTTGCCAGGACCTGAGGGCCTGAGCTAAATGGAGAGGTTGGGCAGGCTAGGACTTTATTTTGTGGAGTGTCGGAGACGAGGGATGATTTTTTTAGACGTGTATAACATTATGATGGGAATAGATAGGGTGAATTATTTTGCCTAAGTTATGAGAATCAGCAAACCAGAGCACATAGGTATAGGTGAGAGGAGAAAGATTTAATACAAACCTGAGGGGCAACTTTTTCCACATAGGGTGGAGGGTATAGGGTATATGAAAAAAACTGCCAGAGGAGATGGTTGAGGCACTGTAATAGCATTTAAAAAACAGTTGAAAAGTGCATGGAAAGGAAAGATTCACAGGGATTTGGACCAAATATGATCAAATGGGTGAAGAAGTAGAAACAAAGCAGTACAGATACTGGTTCATACCAAAGATAGACACAAAGTGCTGGAGTAACGCAGCAAGTCAGGCAGTATCTCTGAAGAAATAGAATAGGTGACATTTCAGGTCAGGATCCTTCTTCAGACTGACAGTAGATAGTTGGTTAGGTGTGAAAAGCTGAAGGTGGGAAAAGACCAGGAATAATCAAGACCTTCAACAAATGACCTCCTGCAGGGTGGTGCCCTGGCAGGCCCATTGTTGGCGGTAAGGTGCGGTCTCAAGAAGGATATATATATTGTGGTGAACGGAGGAATTGGTCAAATGACTAGGGTGGAGGAAGGGGAAAAGGGGGGAGAGGTAGGGAAAGAATTACTAAAATTTAGAGAATTCAATGTTCATACCACTGGGTTGTAAGCTACCCAAGAAAAATATGAAGTGTTATTCTTCCAATTTGTGTGAGGCCTCACTCTGGCAATGGAGGAGCCCCAGTACAGAAAGGTCAGTGTGGGAATGGGAAGGTGAGTTGAAATGGTGGCAACCGGGAAATCCAGTAGGCCTCGGTGGACTGAGCGCAGGTGTACAGCGAAACGCTCGTTGAGTCTACGTTTGGTCTCGCTGATGTACAGGAGCCCACATCGGGAACACAGGATACAGTAGCGGAGATTGGAGGAGGTACATGTGAACCTCTGTCTCACCTGAAAGGACGATTGGAATTCCTGGATGGTGTCGAAGGAGGAGATATAAGGACAGGTGTTGCATCTCTTGCGGTTGCAGAGGAAAGTAGGTGGGGAGGCGGTGGTTTGGGTGGGAAGGGATGAGTAAACCAAGGAGTTGAGGAAGGAGCAGTCTCTGTGGAAGGCAGAAATGGGCGGAGATGGGAAGATGTGATTAGGGTGGGATCCCGTATGAGATGACAGAAATGTTGGAGGATAATGTGTTGGATGCAGAGGCTGGTAGGGTGAAAGCTGAGGACCAGGGGACTAGATTAGATGGGGCATCTTGGTCAGCATGGATGAATTGGACCGAAGGGCTTGTTTCCCTGCTGTAGTTCTATGACTCTAAATCTGGTTGGCAATAAATCTCCATGAGCTGTTTACCAGCCTCCTACTGTTTTGAAAGAGATGACTATAGAGGTATCGATTGCGCTGATCATAGCTTTTCTTTTTTTCCATGACTTAAAGAACAGATATTCATCCACCTCACTAATGGCTGAGTAATAGGGAAGGCACAGTGGCGCAGCAGTAGAGTCGCTGCCTTCCAGAGCCAGAGACCCGGGTTTGATCCTGACTACGGGTGTTGTCTGTGTGGAGTTTGTCCGTTCTCCCCGTGTCCACGTGGGTTTTCTTGGGTGCTCCGGTTTCCTCCCACATTCCAAACATATCCAAGTTTGTAGGTTAATTTGGCTTTGGTAAAAAAAAAATTTAATTGTCCCTGGTGTGTAGGATAGTGTTGTGTACGAGGATTGCTGGTCAGCGTGGGCTCGGTGGGTCGAAGGGCCTGTTTCCACACTGTATCTCTAAATTCTAATTTAAAAGGATTCGAAAATATTGGTGTTCAAAAGTTCCAAGGTGAATTCATGCACTAATTACTGAATGTTAACATGCAGGTACAGAAGTAATTAGAAAGTCCAATTGTACGTTGAATTTTTGCAAAGTGGTATGAGTGCATAAGTAGAAATACTTTGCTCCAATTATATGGAGGCCAGGGTGAGCCTCATAAGCGTCTAGTGCACATGTCTGGCGTCCCTATCTAGGGAAAGATATTCTTGCACTAGAGAGTATGTGCAAAGATTTGCCGGAATGATTCCTGGGAGGGGGTTCTATCCTTCGAAACAGGAACTTAAAAGAATTAGGAAGAGGCATACAATTTTATTACGGGCTTTGACAAGGTAAATGCTGGAATAATGTTTCCCCTGGCTGGAGTATCCATAACCAGGGATTCAGTTTCAAAATATGGAGTCAGCTATTCAAGACACAGCAGGGAAGAAATGTCTTCACCCAGAGGTGGGTGAATCATTGGAATTCTCTACTCAAACTTGCTGTGGCGGCTCAGTCACTATATACATTTGAGGCAGAGATTAATAACAATGTTGGTATTTTAAGGGATAAATGGATATAAGACAGGATGGTGGTGCGGTGATAAAATATCACCCATGATCTTTTTGAGTGGCAGAGTGGGCAATCGGGACTGAATGGCTTACTTATGTTATCTTATGTTGTTACTATTGATTATGTTGTACATAAAATTGTGCTACTTTAACCAATCCTGTTTTTAATTTTGGAATAAGTACTTACATGACAAATAATCCTCTGGAACATTTTTGGCTCGAATGCGAGCAGCCGCGCCGCTGTAAACATATATATCCTTCACACTGTCAAAGTAGTTGTTCATATATTCAATTTGGTCACAGTAAGTTTTGTCCATTCCTGAAATATTTTTTAAAATCTCAGACGAAACGTTGTAAAATCTCACTGAAATAAAATCTAGATCTTTAAACTTTAATGCTTCCAATTGAAAGGGTTAATTGTTCCAAGAGTAAAACATAGACATGGAAAATAGGTGCAGGAGTAGGCCATTTGGTCCTTCGAGCCAGCACCACCATTCAATATGATCATGGCTGATCATGCAAAATCAGTACCCCATTCCTGCTTTTTCCCCGTATCCCTTGATTCTGTTAGCCCTAAGAGCTAGATTTAACTCTCTCCTGAAAACCTCCAGTGAAATGGCCTCCGCTGTCTTCTGTGGCAGAGAATTCCACAGATTCACAACTCTCTGGGTGAAAAAGTTTTTCCTCATCTTAGTTCTAAATGGACTACCCCTTATTCTTAAACTGTGACCCCTGGTTCTGGATAGCATTACTGGATAACAGTAAAATCTGTATCGAGTGCAGAAATTAAACTTCAACATGTCCTTCAATTTTATTATTCACTTTTGTTCATAAATATCATACATAACAATTAATGAGATAAATCTTACAATTTTTACTGTGCAGTGAAGCCTTGCTCAGCAGACATCTGTATAGGTCAGCAAAGTGCAGTTTTTCTATTGCTATGTGGATGCCATTATATCAGCTAGTTGATACATTCTCCTAACATTTAATTACCTTGATTTCATTTGATAGTGGACCACAATATTACATCTTTCCAGCTCTGGTACAAATCTCTTCAAGTGAGTTTTAATTTTGTTATATTTAAGTCACTTGGATAACTGTTCACACATAGTGCAGGATGAATCCTGTGGGTCAGGCAGTATAAGTAGAGGGAAATGACAGGTGGCATTTCGGGTTGGGACCCTTGTATGGACTGAAGAATGGTCCCAACCTGAAATATCGTCTGTCTACAGATGCTTCCTAACCTGCTGCGTTCCTCGACACTTTGTATTTTGCTCAACATTCCAGCATCTGCAGTTCCTTGTCTCTCTCTGGATAGCTATATAAGTGGGTTTTGCTGTTCTATTTATTGTAAAATATAGAAGTGTAGAACTGTTCATATTATTTACAGTAATAATTAGTCCTCCTTGGGTGGCACAGTGGTGCAGTGGTAGAGTTACTACCTTACAGCGCCATGGACCTGGGTTCGATCCTGACTACAGGTGCTGGTCGGTACAGAGTTTGTATGTCCTCCCCGTGACCTGCATGGGTTTTCTCCGGGATCTCCGGTTTCCTCCCACACTTCAAAGATATACAGGTTTGTAGACCAATTGGCTTGGTATAATTGTAAATTGTCCCTAGTGTGTAGGATAGTGCTAGTGTATGGAGATCATTGGTCGGTGCGGATTCAATGGTTTCCACGCTGTATCTCTAAACTAAACTAAGAATAATAATTTGTTCTGTCCATTGTGATGTAAATAGGTTTTGGTATCCCCTTTATATTAATCTCTTTAAAAACATGTTTTCAATAAAATCCTTTCAGTAAGTTGATTGTTGGCTACTCTTTTTCCCAACTATATATTTTGCTTTGATGAAAAGTGACACTACAATGCTCATACCATGATCAGCTAGGATGATGAGGTTAACACAGTTATGTAAATTCTTCTGTTTGAGCCCATTCATCAACATTCCTATGATCTGATCAACTCTCTGCAAAGATTTAACTATCTGCAAAATGAGAAATAGTCACTTTCAATTAAAAACGGCAAAATTACTCAATTAGAGAGAAAATGATTTAATAAAAAATTAAAAACAGACATCGTTGATAATATTTTGAATTCTTCCAACAGTACTAAAAATTAGCTGCTCTAAAAGTGAGATTTAATTTTAGTGAGATTGTCTTACTACGGATACAAAACCAGAAAATGACCACAGTTTAACATCACCAAGTGTAATAACTCTGTTGCAAAACTACTCATTACATGATAATGATGTATTATACATTTCAACAGGTTTCTCAGCGAATTGTTTAAGGTACAATTAATACAAGATGTCTGAGGTATGGGTAGATGGAAGGTTGTTTTTAAAGTCCAAGAAAACAAGCACAATAAATTTTAATTGCTAAGTTAGCAGACAAAATTGCTGTGCTATAAACGTAAAAGGCATTAATAATATTTTTTTGGAGGTAGGAAACTATGAGTATAAGAGTTGGGACATCATGCTGCAGTCGCACAAACTATTGGTTAGGCTGCACTTGAGATATTGTAGAACCTTCTGATCACTGCACTACAGGAATTATGTGGAGGCAAAAGAATGTGTAGAAGAGATTCAGCAAGATGTTGACTGGAATTGCAAGGAAAGATTGGATAGGCTGGGTTTGTTCTCATTGCAATATAGGAGGCTGAGGGATAACCTTATTGAGGTTTTTAGATAATGAGGGGCATAGAAAGAAAGGATAGTCACAATCTCTTTCTCAGTGTCTAAAACTGGAGGTATCAGGTTTTAGGTGAGAGGTATTAAATGTAAAGAGAATCTGAGGGGCAGGTTTTTCCACACTAAGAGTAATGGTTATGTGGAACAGACTGCCAGAGAAGACAACAGAGATCAATACAATCAATGCAACATTTGAAAGGCATTTGAACAGGTACTAGGTTTGGAAATGAGTAGAGGATTACAGGCCCAAGTGCAGACACATGGGATCAGTGTAGACAGGCACCATGGTAGGCATGGATGAGTTGGGCTTGTCTGTACTGTACAGCTCCATGACTGTGTTTCGGGGATTATAGTGGTAAATCCAACCACCCTCTCACAAAATGGCAACTGGATGTGTCCAGTGGAATATGAAAAAGGGACAGCTTTTTATATTCAAGAGAACTGTTAAATCAGCGAAGATGAATTGACAAGAAATCGAGAGAGGATTACTACAAACGGTCTACTGCAGACCAACATGTCGGTCAAGATGACATATGTAATATTTAATGAGAAGAAGCATGGGCAAAGAAAATGCCACGATGGGAGTAGTATTAGTGTAAGGATTGCTATAATTCAAGGCAAAATCTGTTCAGCAACAGTAGGGGAGGAGTCAAAGTCAAAAATAATTTAATCATCCTCCAGTACAAGAAGCGAGTTTACAATTATATATCTAAGAAAGATGTGTGCAAACTAAGTAAACATTTGTCAAAATAGGTAATAAATATATTTTAAAAACCCAAACTCACCTCACCACTAACAGGTCCGTGATTATGTCCAGCATGGTCTGGTTCTTCGAAATAAAGGGTATAAAAATCTGGCCTAATTCAACAAAGCCAATGACTTAGTAAACAACGAGTAAGATGTTCAGCAAAATTGTATTGCTCATTTTAATGGTAGAATTATGGCGTTGCTCACAGGAATGTAGTGGTTGCATCTCTCTTCCCATCTCACTCATACAGCTTATCTCATATACTCTATAATTTGTAATGTTCTATATCTGTCAATGTATGCCTCACCCTCTCTTTCCCTCTCTACATCTTACATGTTTCTTCTCATTCTTATCTCTATCTGTGATGCTCCCTGTTGTTTTTACCCCCTCTCTTTTATATATCTCCCAGACTAATGATGTTTCTTTCTTTGTCTTTAGTTCTTTCTTTTTACCCTCATCTTTTCCTTCATGCTCTGTATGTTTCTATTTTTTCTTTCTCTCTTTCCCTTCATTTTATATAGATTGGGTCCTGAGAAAGAATGGCATATCTGGAAGTGCAGACAGGGGAGGACTGAGAAAGGCTGAATCCAGGATAGGAAGGGTTGGTGCAGTGTCACAGCTAGTAGAGCTACTGCCTCACAGTTCCAGCCACCTCCTGACCTCCTGAGCTGTCTGAGTGGAGTTTAAATATGATCCCTGGGGTCTGTTGCCTTTCACATCCCAAAGATGTGCAGGTTGGTACGTTAATTGGCCGCTGTAAATTACCACTGGTGTGTAGGTATGTGGCATAACCCAGGGCCGTTGAGGGTATGTGGGAAGATTAAAATGAATTTAGTGTAGGATTGATGGACAAGGCTATCTAAGTGGGCGTACGGGCCTATTTATGTACTATATGACTCGATGTGACTATGATATAGCAGGAAGGCTGATGTGTAGTAGTTTAGAAATTAAAAGTTAAACATAAATGTAGACTTCAGGCATAACATGTGAGAAAGAAAGCACTTTACAAGAAATGGGACGCAAAGACAAAAAGAAGAAAACAGTGGCTGAGGAGTATGATTTGGAGGACAGTGAAGCCTATTTACTGGTAAATGAAACAACTAATGCCAATGAGATCAGAATGTATAATGGAACATCACATGGTCAAGAAGTATATATTATTAATTATAAAGTTAAATGTCAAGAAAAATAATTACCGCTCGGATTCAGGTAAACTTAACCATTTCAAAATAGTCAATACTCTATCTTCAAATGGAATTGATCTGAAAATACAAAGAGTTATGTGAATAAATGAGACCAAAAAAATTCAAGATAAATATTTGCATCCATTGTTGATGTTATGATGCATTGAGTACAATTATCCAATAGCTACTCCAAAACTTAGTAGGACCGAGGGACACAAATTAGGTTGTACTAGAGAACATCTGTTGTAGGCACATGCCACATCAGACTGACCTGGTAAAGATTGCCCATAAATATTTGTTTCCACCTCATTATCAACAATATTGTCCATCCAATACCAACAGTGATGTCTCACATTAGGGCTTATTTACAGGGTGAAATTTTTCAAATAACACGCATTGTATACTAATTGATTCATTTACAGAATGTCAATTATGCTGGCAGAGCCAACATTTATTGCCCATCTCTTATCCTTGCGAGGGTACTGGTGAGTAACTTTCTGAACAGCTGCTATCCTTGTGGTAGGAACTTTAAAATGTCTGAAACTCTGAAAATCTGAACCACTCATCCCCAGAAGTTATCACAGATTTGGTCCAACATGAATAAAAGAACTGAATTACTGAGATGAGGTGAGAGTGATCTCCCTTAGCAGCATTCCAAAAGCCAGTGAGAGTCTAAGGGAAAAATATTTCTACCAGTTGGAATTAATCTACATGCTCAGGAAGGTGGTTGTGGTTGCTGGAAATCAATAATCTCAGCCCTAGGATATTGCAAGAGGAGTTCCTCACGACAGAATTCTAGGCCTAAATATCTTCAGTTGCCTTATAAATCATCCATTTGTCACAAGGTGAGAAGTGGGATATTTGCTTACTTTGCACAATGTTCAATTACGTTCAATTATTTGCACAGCTCTTCAGAAAAGGACATAGTCTGTGGCTCCATAAAACAAAAGATGGACACAAACTGCTGGAGTAATTCAGCAGGACAGGCAGCATCTCTGGAGAGAAGGAATGGGTGACGTTACGGGTCAAGGCCCTTTTTCAGACTAGACCCAGGGGAAAGGGAAATGAGAGATATAGACAGTGATGTAGATATAGAACAAATGAATGAAAGATATGCAAAAATTAATGATGATAAAGGAAACAGGTCATTGTTAGCTGTTTGCTAAGTGAGAACACTTGTCTCCAAAGATGTGTAGGTTTTGGTTAATTGGCTTTGGTAAAATTGTAAATTGTCCAGAGCGTGAAGAATAATGCTAATGTAGTGTATGGGGTGATTGCTGGTCAGCACAGACTCAGTGAGCCAAAGGGCCTGTTTCCGCACCACATCTCAAAAGTCTAAAGTCCAACTCAATATCCAATGTGCTGAAAACCTGGCACAGCCAGCACATAATGTCTTGACATTGTCTTTTTGAAAAACATGGTAAATCTTTTTACGTTTACAAGCACAGTTGTCTAAACTTAATTCTTATTAAACTCTGCTGTTTGTATTGGACGTCATTTTGTCAAGATTTATAGAAAATAGGTGCAGGAGGAGGCCATTCGGCCCTTTGAGCCAGCACCACCATTCATTGTGATCATGGCTGATCATCCCCAATCAATACCCCGTGCCTGCCTTCTCCCCATATCCCTTGATTCCACTGGCCCCTAGAGCTCTTATCTTCTGCCATTTGTTTCTCTTTGCAAAGACAATTGGGTAACACCATGATAGTAATAATTTTTAAAACGTAATTCCACTTACTTCTATTTTAAAGTGCTCAAAGTAATCAGATCTAAATTGTAGACCAAAGAAATGCATCCGTACATAATACACAGCAGCTTGCTTTCAATTGTAATTTGTTTTGAGATTTGGGATTTGCTTTAGACATTCAGCAACATTTTACCAGTCACTGGAAAGGTATTCAATTAGAAAAAAACTTTTTCAAATGCACTCCACATTAACTAATATTTCTTATTCATTTATTAACTACATGAGACTGTAACAACAATATTTGCTGCCCTCCAATTCCAGCAAAGCGAGAGGTGAATGTATTCATGGGTGGAGTAGTGTATTTGTAATTTTAAATATACCTTTGACACAAAGCCTTCAGAAACATTAAAAATAAGGTTCTGATATCCACTAGTTTGTCTTCAGTCGTATTCTACAAACTCCACAGGTGGGAAGCAAATAAGAAACCAACAAATAAACCGACAAACCAACAATCCTCATTCCCACCTTTCAATGTAATCCCACGGTGAACATTGGGGCTCGGCTTTGAATTACTTAACCTTCTGAGTTTATAGTTTCATTCAGTGAGGAATAATGAAAATTTAAACCTTAGGTATTGAGTCCAAAGTTAGGTTAAAATTAAACCCTAAAACATAAATGCCTTCATAAGTTAAATGAAAACTTGATCAAAAAAGACCCACCACTCCCTATGCTACTACATTTATAAGTGTCATACATCATGCTGAAAATAGACTGCCTCTCACTGATTCAACTCCTGGCTCCAATTGATCTGTGCACACTGATCCCCTGACTTGCAGTGAATATTGAAATTTTCTGATTGCAAAATCAATTAACAGAAAGTTTTGAAATGTTAACAAAAAAAATCAATGATTTGATCGAAATGCGGACAACCCTTACTACAAGATTGACTACAATGTTTGTTTTGTCATTTACCAGCAAATGTTCAAATCTCTCCACATTATTTCCTTGTGTAGTAATACTTACGAATTGAAAGTTACATATCTGTTTGGGTACGTTCCATTTATTTTAACCTCCGATCCAGGCCAGAAGAAGGTGCCTGCTTTCAGGCCCTGATACATGGCTGTCAGCCACAACTATGAGAAGAACATAAGCAAAATGAGTACACTCTTATGTGATCAATGATTCCTATGAAATTTATTATGGCAGCAGAGATTCCAGGACCAAGTCATGGGAGCACTCATCATACTTTCCCGAAAACCCACATTGGGGTACATCTAGATACACATAAAGACAGGTGAGCTGGCAGCTTACTGGTCCCATCACAGGTGAAGATGCACTATATAAAGATCAACCCTGCCTCTCTGAAATACCTCCTCGCATTAGTTTAGTTTAGTTCAGAGATACAGCACAGAAACAGGCCCTTGGGCACACCGACCAGCGATCCCCGCACATTAACACCGACCTACACCAACGAGGGATAATTTACAGTTTTACTGAAGCCAATTAGCCTACAAACATAAGATAGACACAAAAAGCTGGAATAACTCAGCAGGTCAATCAGCATCTCTGGAGAAAAGGAATAGGTGACGTTTTGGGTCGAGACCCTTCTTGAGAAGAAGAGATGCTGTCCGACCCATAGAGTTACTCGTTTTTTGTGTCTATTGTCAGTTTAAACCAACATCTGCAGTTCCTTCCTATACATTTAACCTACAAACCTGTATGTCTTTGGAGTGTGGTAGCACCCAGAGAAAACCTATTCAGGTCACGGGGAGAATGTACAAACTCCATACTGACAGCACCGTGGTCAGGATCGAACCCCTGTCTCTGGCACTGTAAGGCAGCAACTCTACGGCTGTGCCACGTGCCTCCCCAAAGTATACTATACATTTTTATAAAACTATTGTCTTGAAGTTATAATTGAAGTACATTTCATTTTGTAATGTAGTCAACTCTATGTGTTTAACTGGTGATTGTACTTATGTATGGTAATAATCTTACTGTTTATTCACAAAATGCTGGAGTAACTCAGCAGGTCAGGCAGCATCTCAGGAGAGAAGGAATGGGTGACGTTTCGGGTCGAGACCCTTCTTCAAACTGAAGAAGGGCCTCGACCCGAAACGTCACCCATTCCTTCTCTCCTGAGATGCTGCCTGACCTGCTGAGTTACTCCAGCATTTTGTGAAGAAACGCCTTCGATTTGTACCAGCACCTGCAGTTATTTTCTTGTAATAATCTTACTGATCTGTATGCAAAATAAGAATCTCACTGTACCTTATTGCACGTGACAATTTTGGAACCATTGAAAAATTCTAATGTGCCATAATAGAGGCATTGCATGTCAATGGAAGAAACTCTGATTCTCAAGTCATTATTACTCACACAAAAGATCCCTAAATATGTGCGCGAGAAAAGCAAAAAGAGTTCTAACTTGAAACATGCTTTATTACAACATTCAGTGATGCAAAAGCATCATTTTGACACTCATCCACAGCCTCTTCTGTTAGTATTTACACAGCTTCCAATTATATTCATGCGGACTAGCCCCCATTGTGCTAGACAGTGAGTTCTATGCAGACACGTTTATATGCAAGAATACTCATTCATTTTGGTGGAAGTGGGTTCTGATGTTATTGATAATTTCATTATTTATCAGAGTAAAGAATTAGTGTGTACAGTGAGCATTATATTAGGCATCCAATGGTAAGCTTTCCAAACATGTGGTCCTATTTTGAAAATCCATCTATTGGAAACATTATTCTGAAAATTACAGATCAATGTTATCGTACCTCTTTTTTTTATTATCAAAAAATTAATTCAATTATTGAAAATAATATTTACAATACAGTAAAACAAAACAGAACCCACCAGCATAGTACAAGACAAACAAATATACTAAATGAACTACTATACAACTATGTTACAATCCTTGTCCAGGATACATTCAACCCCTCGTGGCGCCCAGCCGTCCCGGAAATCCCCCAGCGTGCCCGTGGACAGCGCTTAGCCCCTCTCTAGTACCACCCAGGCGCGGACGTAATGCCGGACGTTATCGTACCCCATGTTAGGTGTAGCATAACCTGAAGTGCTAAGCAATTACAAACATTAAGGTCGCTCAAATATCTGTCGCATGGAACACCACAGGAATTGGGAATTATTATCCCATTAGTTTGAATCATTCCTTGTGAGCCCCCAGAGTTAAAAGGCCAGTAAATCATCCCAGTATATCTAATGTATTTTATTTATATATAGTTTAGAAATAACTCACAAATTTCAGGATTAATAGGGAAATTAGGTTTTGAAATAGAATTTAAAATACAATTTATCTTTAGCTAACCCCCAGTACCATGTAGCCCTTCATCTTCAAACAAAGCCTCACTTTCACAGAAAATTGAAAAACAAAATTCATCGATTTAGAAAATCTGAAATAAGTATCATAACAAAACCAGGAAGGTAATCAGCATTTTAAACAAAACACGGTTTAATACAAGAAATAATGAAAAATGTGATAGCTTTTTAAAAATGCTGACTGACCTGCATTGCTTTTCTAGTATTCACTGTTTATTGCTAAAGTTTGTATTTTATAACTTTTTACCATCAATAGATAATACACAATGACATGTCCCAATTCAGACATTAAGCTTTATTATTCCACATACATTAACTTTAGATACCCAGAACGGGCTTGAAATGTACCAATTTCTAATTACATAATACAGAAATATTAATATCATACTTACTGGCTGCCCCCCCCACCAATCTGGATTGTTCTTTTCAGCACCAGAGAGGGAGAAGGACATGTCTAATTTGTAATCGTACATGTTGTTATCAACTATGCCATGTGTCTCTGCATACTGTCCCTAAAAAAAATACATTAATTTGATATAAAAATACATTGACTTAAGATTAATTGAATTCATAATTATTTCAACTTAGGGCAATTATATGGAAGCAATGAATAAGAGCAAGGTAAGGTGGGGGATCAGGGAGGAATGAGAGTAATTATATTGTTAGGTTTTGCCGGATGTATGATTGCAAATGGGTTCTGATGCAATCTGGAGTCAATAGTTTGACTTTCAGAGTTTGAGTTTTTGAGTTTTTTGAAGAGGATTAATAAGGACAGGATAGTAGATGTTGTCTTCATGGAGTTAAGTAAGGCCTTTGATAAGATACTCTATGGTAGATGAGTCTGGAAGATAAAAACACATGGGATCCAAGGTGAACTGGCCAAAAGGGTAAAACGTTGATCTGGTAGTAGATTTGCTCACAGATCTGGTATTGTATGCAGTTCACGATGACACGCAAGGAAGGATGTGATTAAGCTAGTGATGGTGCAGCAAATATTCACAAGGATGTTGCCTGAGAGTTTGGATAGGCTGAAACTTTTCCCTGGAGTGAGGGAGGGTTTTTTTGGGTGACATTACAGATGTTCATTAAATTATGAGGGACATAGATGGGTACGTTGGCACTATCTTTCTCCCAGGATAGGGAAGTCCGAAATTAGAGGGCCTCGGTTTAAGATGAGAAGGGGAAGATTTAAAGAGGATTTGAGGGGCATGTTTTCTGCTCAGAGTAGTACATGTAGGGGGACGAGCTGCCGTGGAGGATGAAGAGGCAAGTACAGTTATCAATTATTTGAACAGTTACATGATAGGGAAGGCTTAGGTCTCCAGACTTGTTGATCTCCAGGCTGCTCACTGCAGAGGAGATGAGAACAGTCACTCTTCCTGTGGGGAAAGGTTTGCTTCTAATGCAAGGGACTTCCTGCAGAACTGATGTCTTAAAACTGTTCCCTTCTCAAAAATCTGGTGGGAGAGTACTTCGGAGGCGAGACCTTCGAAAATAAGTAGGTATTCTGCATTCTGCAATGAGCATATTTCAAAAGTTCTCCCTTGATGGATATCTATTTTATCTATTTACAGATAAAAGGGAACTAAAAGCAAAAAATGTTGCAAATATTCAGAGACGTACAGGTATGTAGGTCAATTGGCTGGGTAAATGTAAAAATTGTCCCTAGTGGGTGTAGGATAGTGTTAATGTGCGGGGATCGCTGGGCGGCACGGACTTGGAGGGCCGAAAAGGCCTGTTTCCGGCTGTATATATATGATATGATATGATAGAAGACTAGAGCTAATTTCTATGGGGCAAGAAATTGAGTCAATTTCTCAGAATAACAATCTTTCATCAGAACTCTGTTTCCGCATCCAAAATTCCAGCAACCTTTCAAGCTGTTTGAGAGATCCAGCATTAGTGGTTTTATTGCACAATGTAATGCCAGTAATGTTTTATCATCTAAAGCCAGCCTAGGCCTAAATGTTGGAAATTCTCTAAAATTCCCTAAAATCCTAAATGTTGGAAATTCCCTAAAATTAAAATAGTGAAAACAAGAATTTCAAGACAAATATGTAATCTGTTTCCATTATTTAGTGTATCCATGGCAGCAAGCTGAGTCACTGAGGATGACTAAGTTAATGTCCACTGACTAACTTGCTTAACACTGTGTCTGCTCTGCAATTTTTATAATCTCATTTTCGAAGTTACACACAAAATAGAAATTTGACAGAAAGTCTCTGTGGCTGAAATTAAAAACTTACCGTGATAATTGTGTAATGATTGGGAAATGTTTTAGTGGGATACATAGGTCTCAGGTACTTGGCGTGTGTTCCACAGGTTCCTGGAATAATTACATCAAGTTTAGTTATATTTTTAAACAGTCTCGATATTTCACAACAGTTCAGTTGCAGCTTCATGGACTGATAGTGCTGTAGTTTGAGTAACAATTAGTTAATAATAGTTAGTTAATATAGAACAATTAGTCAATATAGTTCAAAAACAGAATGCATAAAATATAGCTTGGGGTATTTGCATTGCAATTGTTTTGTAACTCAAGTCATCACACAACTGCAATCCAGTGTATAATCCGGATTGAAACAAAGTAAGGCTCCATAAAATCAAAGATAATGTTGAAATTCACTGAACTAAACATTTAAGTGCATCAATGCAACTAATAAGGAACTACTTTTGCTGACAAACCCATCAGAAACAGTTGTGAAAACGAACAGAAAATGCACCAAAATGTAAAGAGATTAACCCTGTTGAGAATGTGGGGAAGCTCTCTATCTGCTTAGCATTTGTGAAGCAGGACTTCCAATCCAAACTTCAAAAGACACCTGCAATTCCTTCCTCTATCTTAATGGAGAAAACCCCACACTTCCCATATACTGATTTGCAGAAGATCTTGCCTTTAGAAAAAGAAAGCCATTTCTTTTGGTCCTAATATGAACAAGAGCAGTTCTGTATAGTGCTAGTTTGAGGAAATAATAACATTCTTCGCAACTCCATTGAGTCGACGGATTGATCCATATTCAAGGACTCTGTGACAATCCTAAATGAGTATGCCACTGCTGGCACAGACCTCATCAGTAAGTGTGTAGAGGACTGCATGCCAAAGAAGACAGCACGAGTGTTCCCCAACTGGAAACCATGGATGAACCATGAGATCCACTCCCAGGTGAAGGCCAAGTCTGCAGCATTCAAGTCAAACGATCCAGTATTGGTAATCCACATATGACCTACACAAATTCATAAAGGATGCCGAGGAAATTCCAAGCCAAGTTAGAATCCTAAGATAACAAACTGAAGCCGGGCAATATTGCTGGAACAACGAAGCTCCTCCTGATAAACACAATGTATTCTATGCTCACTTTGAACAGAAGGTCAGTTGAATGACATAATCTTGAACAACACCCTTGGGTGAGCCTGCACATATTGTTATTGTGGAAAATGAAAGATCGGTCGTCCTAAGAGTGAACCCACGAAAGGCGACTGGTCTGGTTGGAGTTGCCAGCTGCATCTTCAGGAACTGTGCAGACCATCTGTCAGGAGGATTTAAGGACATTTTTAACCTCCTCTTACTGTGGCAGACATAAGATTGGCTTTCCCGAGAGTGAATTTGAAGAAATCAACTAGTCCGGATGGAGTCCCTGGCTGCATCTTCAGGACTTGCCATGTCTTCAGCACCTGTGCGGATCAGCCTTCACAGAGGTCTTTAACCTATCATTACTCAATTCTGAGGTCACCACCTGCTTCATAAAGACCACCATCATGCCAGTACTGAATAAAAGTAAGGTAGCGTGCCTTACTGGCATCCACCCATCAGCAACTGCTTTGAGAGACTGGTGATGGTGCACCCTAACTACATGCTTTCATGCTGCCTCGGAAAAACAGCCAACTTAATCAAAGACGTCCCACCTGAATCATTCCTTCTTCTCCCTACTCCTGCCTTGCAGAAAGTACTTCCAGCAGAAGTCAGGAACAGCTTCTTCCTCTGTTATCAGGCTTTTGAATGGTCCTTCCATAAGCTAAGGTATGGTTTGATTCACCTCTACCCCATTGAAGACATTAGATTTTGTTTCTGGAAATGAAGCACTATAATGTTCTACAATGCTGGGAACTATATTCTGCATGCTGTATCTTTCCCTTTGATCTATATTGTATTGGTAAATTTCCCCGGTGTGGGACGAATAAAGGAATATATTATTATTGACTTGGTTGTGTTTATGTACAGTAAATCTGATCTGTTTGGATAGCACGCAAAACAAAGGTTTTCATGTGAATGTTAGTAAACTTGACAATAATATACCAAAACCTAAGCACTTTATCCTGCATTCTGGTTATTTTTCTCTTTGCGCTCCAGGTTCAATCCAGATCTCGGGCTCTGTCTGTATGGAGTTTGCACATTTTCCCTGTGATCACTTGGGTTTCCTGTGGGTGTTCCAGTTTCCACCCACATTCCAAAGACATTATAGATTAATTGACCTATATAAATTGCCACTAATATGTGGAAAGTGGATGCGATAGTGGATAACATAGAAGCAGGTGGAACAGGTGATCGATGATCGATGTGGACTCGGTGGGCTGAAGGGCCTGTATCCATGTTGTATCACTAAACTAAAACTACATGTATGGTATGTTTTGACTGCATAGCATGCAAAAAAAAATCTCATTGTATCTTAAATCACACGACAATAAAAAACAATAACAATGTTAAACCAATAACAATAATAAACCAAAAACAATAACAATGTACTTGGCATTGTAAAGGAAGTAAAAGAAAGAACAGGCATGGTATTGGAAACATTGTGGTTAAAAGATGACATTTCAGTTTTAGAAGTGGAAAAGGAGAAAGAGGGTATCCAAGTATTGGTTCTACGGGAGTTTATGGAGGGTGGTAGATAGGAAAATTGTACCAACATCCATGAAATGAACTTTGGAGACGCCTGCTGTTAGGTATACAAATTGTTGCAATTGTTTCAAACTGATCTAAACGTGTTCTCAAAAATGTATCATTTTAGTTTTACAATTTTACAGCAGAATATCAGTCTGTAATCTAAAGAGAACATTTAATTGCTGATTTTAATCACTGTTCAAATATGCTTGGGGGACTGTGGTACTTTACATTCAAAATTATTTCATTTCAGACTTTAAAAAGACTAAATTGTAAAAAAGATTAAATGGATAGAAAACGTACCATATGGCATGGGTCACATAATACCTTTTCATGCTGATAAAGATATTAATCCGTATATAATAAGTATCATAAGTCATGGGAGCAGTATTAGGCCATTCTGCCCATCAAGTGTACTGTGCCATTCAAACATGGCTGTCACTCTCAACCCCATTCTCCTGCCTTCATCCCATAACCCCTGATACCCTTACTAATCAAGAATCTGTCAATCTCCACCTTAAAAACATCCGACATGGCCTCTACAGCCATCTATGGCAATGAATTCCATAGATTTACCTCCCTCTGACTGAAGAAATTCCTCCTCATCTCCTTTCTAAAGGTACTTTTTGTTATACTGAGGCTTTGTCCTCTTGTCCTAGATTCTCTCACTAGTGGAAACATCCTCTCCACATCTACTCTATCCAGGCCTTTCACTACTCGGTAACTTTCATTAAGGTTCCCCCTCGTCCTAAAATCCAGCAAGTACAGGCCCACTACCGTCAAATGTTCATCATATGTTAACCCACTCATTCCCGGGATGATTCTGGTAAACCTCCTCTGGATCCTCCCCAAAGCCAGCATATCCTTCCTCAGATATGGGGCCCAAAACTGCTTACAATACTCCAAACGTGGCCTGCGAATGCCTTATAAAGCCTCATCATTACAACCCTCTTTTTATATTCTAGTCTAATGGAAAAAAATGCTAACATTGCATTTTCCTGCCTTACCACCAATTCAACTTGCAAATTAACTTTTTGGGAATCTTGCAACAGCACTCCAAAGTCACTTTGCCCCTCTGATTTCCGAATTCTCTCTCCATTTAGAAAACAGTCTATGCCTTAATTCCTGCTACCAAAATGCATAACTGCACACGTTGCTACACTGTATTCCATCTGCCACTTTTCTGCCCACTCTCCCAACCTGTCCAAGCCTTCTCCGTAGTGGTTTGGGAACAGCTCCATCCCGGACCACAAGAAACGGCAGCGAATTGTAGATCAATAGTCAATAGTCCTTTATTTGTCACATACACATAAATGTGTAGTGAAATGAAAAATTACCCGCAGTTCAACAATAAGACCAATAAGAATAATCAATAAAAATGCAATAACACACAATCATAAACTAACACCAAACAAAAGAAACATCCATCACAGTGAGTCTCCTCCAGTCACCTCCTCACTGTGATGGAAGGCCAGAATGTCTTTTATCTTCCCTGCCGTCTTCTCCCGCGGTCAGGCTGTTGGAGTTGCCACGTCGGGGCGGTCGGGGCTCCCGACATTGAAGCCCCCGCCGGGCGGAGAAAATCCCGCGACCTATTTCAGGCCGCGCCGGACGGTGAAAGGTCCGCGGCGGGCCGACCCAAGCCCCGCGATCCAGGGCAGGCGAAGACGCTGCCACTGCCACTGCCGGAGCTCCCGATGTCGGCCCCCACCCAGGGGCCTGCGGGCTTCCGACGTCCAGGCGGCTGAAGCCTCCGGAGACGAGTCGCAGCCACTCCCGCAGCATCCGAAGGCAGCCAGCGCCGCAGGTGGTGAGTCCGGGCCATGGACTCTGCAAACCAGAGCCCCAGGTGGTCCCAGGTGCATGGCCGGTGGTAGGCCGCAGCGGGAACGGAGACACGACACAGAAACAAAGGTCGCGTCTCCGTTCGGGAGATACAATGTTACAGTTCCCGTTCCCTCCCACCCCCCCCCCCCCACATAACACACAACCACAAACACTACACCATATTCAAACTACAATTCAGATAAAAACAACAAAAAACACAAAAGACAAACAGACTGCAGGCAAGCCGCAGCTGCGAGGACAGCGCTGGCTCCTCCTCCTTTGCAGCCCAGGCTATCACACAAACCAACCTCCCTTCTCTTGACTCCATTTATACCTCATGCTGCCTCGGCAAGACCAGCAGCATAATCAAGGACGAGTCGCACCCTGGCCACTCTCTCTTCTCCACTCTCGCATCAGGCAAAAGGTATAGAAGTGTGAAAACGCTCACCATCAGATTCAGGGACCGTTTCTTCCCAGCTGTTATCAGGCAACTAAATCATCCTTCCACAACCAGAGAGCAGGGCTAAACTAGTATCTACTTCTTTGATGACCCTCTGACTATCCTTGATCAGACTTTGCTGGCTTTACCTTGCACTAAACGTTATTCCCTTATCACAAATCTATACACTGTAAATGGATTGATTGTAATCATGTATTGTCTTTCTGGGGACTCGTTAGCACAAAACAAAAGCTTTTCACTGTACCTCGGTACAAGTGACAATAAACTAAACTGAACTTAACCTGTTTACTCTACATTACCTGCCGTGCCACCTTTCTTCGTATCATCCGTAAACTTGGCCGCAAAGCCTTAAATTTCTTCATCAAAAACATTAATATACAACGTGAAGAGCAGCAGCCCCAGCACCAACCCCTAGGGAACACTACTAGTCACTGACAGCCAACCAGAGAAAGTCCCCTTTATTCCCACTCTTTGCCTTTTGCCATCCAGCCAACCTTCTATCCATGCTTGTATCTTCACTCTTATACTATGGGCTCTCATCTTCTTTGGCAGCCTCATAAGCGGCACCTTATCAAAGACCTTCTGAAAATCCATATAAACAATATCTACTGACTCTTCTTTGGCTGACTTCGGATTTTTTTACCAGATGCTTCTAAGTTCGTGGAAACCTCATCCTTTATAATGGATCTATAAAATCTTACCAACCACTGAAGCCAAGTTAGCCGGCCTATAGTTTCCCGTCTTTAGCTTCGCTCCCTTCTTGAACATCGGAGTAACATTCGCAATTTTCCAATCCTCTGGAAGCACTACTGCCCTCTAGTGATTTTTCAAAGATCACCACTGAACACTCCACAATCTCTAAAGCCACCTCTTTCAGAACCCTGGTGTGTAGTCCATTTGGTTCAGGTGACATCCACCTTCAGATCTTTCTGCTTCCCAAGCACCTTCTCCTTAGTAATAGCCACACTAGTAACTTCCGTCCCCTGACTCTCTTGAATTTCAGGCACATTACTGGTGTCTTCTGCTGCGAGACGGACGAAAAACATATTCAATTCATCTGCCATTTCTTTAATCCCTGTTATCACTTCTCCAGCATCATTTTCCAGTGGTCCAATGTTCACTCTTACTCTTTATATATCTGAAGAAACTTTTGCTATCCTCTTTTATATTGTTGACTAGCTTACCTTCAGATTTCATCTTTTCTCCCTGTATTGCCTTTTTAAACATCTTCTGTTGGTTTTTAAAAGCATCACAATCAATATATTTATCATATTTATTAAAACCTAGAGATATGAGAATTTGTAAGGCTGTATAATATTTGAATGCAACCATTGAACAGATCTTTTAATCTCTAGGATTTTTGGTGGAAAGACGTATTATGGCAGGCAGTATGCATTCAGCTGGTATTTATTTCTAGTGACTTACTGAGTTTCTCAATAACTGGGATGAAGGTGCCCCACGTCTGTAGGTACTTTGCACGAAATCCATCTAATGAAACCAGTATCAAAGGTGGACGGGAAAATCTGAAATCCACGGATAACATGTTATTTTAATTATAATTATTGAATTCGCATCAATGTTATCACAGATATCAACTTTCTTAACATAGCCCTCAATCTGTTTATTTGCATGCAATTCACATTGATAAGTTCATAAATTTTAGGAGCTGAATTAGGCTCTGCCATTCAATCATGGCTGATCCATCTCCATGGCTCAACCCCATTTTCCTGCCTTCACCCCATAACCCCTGACACCCTTACTAATCAAGAATCTGTCAATCTCCACCTTAAAAATATATCCATTGACTTGGCCTCCACAGCCGACTGTGGCAATGAATTCCACAGATTCACCACCCTCTGACTAAAGAAATTCCTTATCAGCTCCTTTTTAAAGGTATGTCCTTTTATTCTGAGGCTATGCCCTCTGGTCCTACTCTCCCACTAATGGAAACATCCTCTCCACTCTAACCAGGCCTTGTTTTTCTGAAGGATCTTTCTGAAATATTAACTCTGTTTTTCTTTCCATTGAAGCAGCCTGGCCTGTTGAGTGTTTCCAGCATTCAAGTCAATAACCTTTCATGAGACCTTGAAAAATTTAGTAATGTGAAGACCAAGGTCAGATGGGAGGAAAAAACAAATAAGAACTGTCACAAGGAACAAGGTAGAAATGTGAAAGATTACAGGGCATAGGTTTAAGGTGAGAGGAAATTTAAAGGAAAAGTGTCGGGAGCAATTTTGTTTTAAAACAGAGAGAGTAGGTGTCTGGAACACATTGCAGGGATGGGGGTGGTGGAAGCAAACATGATCATGATGTTTAAGAGGCATTTATTCAGACTCATGAACTTGCAGGGGATGGAGGGATATGGATCATGTGCAAGCAGATGGGGTTAGTTTAATTAGGCATCATGAACATAGAACTTTTCCATGTTTGATGTCCCATGTTCTGACTGAATAGAACTGAGCCTCAGCTGACGTAAGCAATAGACATCCAAACAAAGATTTTTCCTCTCGCCTTGCCCAAACATTAACACTTGCATCCCCCCACCCACCCTCTACCCCCAACTCAACTGCAACTACAATTCTAATTTTGGTTCGAACTGAGTTGAGCCACTGAAACATTGTGTTATTGAAACCATCTAGTTTAGTTTAAATTAAGGATAAGCTGATGGGACCATGCAGACATTTCCCACAGACAGTTCCTGAATGGAATCAAGCTTTTACTAAATTAAGTTACAAAATAATTATATACACTTTGGAAATGTTGGGAATTCATATTAATTATTTTTGAACATCGTTTGTTCTTTTTCTAATTCTGTGCAGCTGCCATTCCCTGTGCTCTCTAAATCATGAGCCACTGAGCTAATGTATTTATTTCATTGTAGATTCACTTACCCTGCAGGACATACAGGAGTTTTGATTTCTTCGCACTCATCATCCCACCAGGATGTTTCCACTGCACACAAAGTAAGAACACTGAAATTATATCTGAAATTTTGAGTTCTCATTCAGATAAAACTTCACATTTTCATTAGATTTAACAAAGTTCATGCTGTGCACAAAAGAAATAGAAGCTTCATTCCCTTCATGTCAGCCACAATAAGATCACAGCTGCCGCAGTCCTGTACAAAACCTACATGTATTTTTTTCCCTTAATATTTAAAAAGTATTTTAACCTTTGTCTTTACTAAGTTCAGTAACTGAACTATCATAGCCCTCGCAGATAGAGAATTCTGGGTGAAAAATGTTCTTCTCATCTTAGTCCAGGAGAGCTGCTTTCTATTTAAACTCTTGAATTGAGACACACCACTCAGGGGAAATAACAACCTTACATCTATCAGGTAAATTGAAGTGAGATGTTTTATATTGCAGAAGTGCAGTTATTGTAGCTGCAATCAACCAGAATCTTGTGTCTAAGAACTGTCTAAAAATTATATTTCCATTTGCATTCTGAATAACGATAAATTAACATTCAATTAATGAGGTTTAATCAGAGGTTACACTATGGTTGGTTGCTTTGATTGTAACTATGCAGAATTCCACAGGACCATTACTCTTCTAATTAGAATATTGATCTGGATTGATCTGCTTGTGGGCATGATTTTGCAGTTAACACAAACTCTTGTACACTGGTAAGACAATATTTCAGCCTGATCTAAATGAGATGTGGGAATGGGCCCCCATTTCACTGATATATTTTGTTTTGATGCATGCACTGTTTAGCATCTAGGATCTGAGATGTTGAGCTGTCATGTATCTGCTCAGTTTACCTGCGACCGACTGGATGGATTTTCCTCCCACATTCCAAAGACATGCAGGTTTGTAGGTTAATTGGCCTCTGTCAATTCTCCCTATGGTGTAGGATAGAACTAGTATATAAGTGATCGTGGGTCGGCGCGGACTCGGTGGTCCGAAGGGCCTTTTTACCAAGCTGTAGCTCTCTGTTAACCCTGCATATTTTAGATTAAAAATTCTGCATCATGCGACACAACCTTGAATGACAGAAATTCTATCAACACACGTGTGTTTTCTGACAATTTCCATTGTTCCTTTGTTTCTTAACAACTGACCCATGATTACCTCCAATTATTTTTGTGAGTACCCAGGCTGCCTGATAAACTGGAATCTCATAAGTTCATAAGTTCATAAAGCTGGATCTGATCTAAGTACACGAACACGAGGGAAGTTTCCGTTCAAAGATCGTATGCTTTATATTTTTATTTGACCACGCCCTATTACTCAAAAATCCACAATGCTAATTTCTATTTTTGAAGACAACAATGTAAAGTCCACAGCCTAATTAGCTTGATATGGTATCTACATCGTGGTTTGTATGTTTTAGTTTTCGAAGTAGTACATTGATTAGAAATTTGATAAAATATTAGGAGAGTCCCTATTCGGAGACAATATTAAAATCATCAAAAGTGGCAAATTTTAAATTTGATTTCAACCAACTTTTTTTCAAGAAGAAAGTCTTTTTGGTTTCAAAAGAAAATAACAAACAGCCTTGTTGCAAAGTTTGCAAATGGTGCAGCAATAGTCAGTCATTTGCAAACAACCGTAGTAGCTTGTCGGTGAATGTTGTTGGAATGTCCAGAGCTCAGCACATTACAAAATTATACAGTTAGTTTAGAAATATACTGGCAAACAGAGCCCATGTACTGGAATTTAGAAGAATGAGAGGGGATCTTATAGAAACATATAAAATTCTTAAAGGATTGGATAGGCTAGATGCAGGAAAAATGTTCCCAATGTTGGAGGAGTCCAGAACCAGGGTTCACAGTTTAAGAATAAGGGGTAGGCCATTTAGGACTGTGATGAGGAAAAACTTCTTCACCCAGAGTTCTGAATCTGTGGAATTCTCTGCCACAGAAGGCAGTAGAGGCCAATTCACTGGATGTTTTCAAGGGAGTTAGATTTAGCTCTTAGGGTTATGGGGAAAACGCAGGAACAGGGAACTGATTTTAGATGATCAGCTATGATCATATTGAATGGCGGTGCTGGCTCGAAGGGCCGAATGGCCTACTCCTGCACCTATATTTCTATGTTTTTATTTTTCTATGTTTCTATGTTTCTATGTTTTCTGTATTTTCTGTGTTTTCTATGTTTCTATGTTTTCTATGTTTCTGTTTTCTATGTTTCTATGTTTTCTATGTTTCTATGTTTCTATATTTCTATATTTCTATGTTTCCATGTTTCTATGTTTTCTACATTTCTATGTAAAAGTGAATGAATGATTCCTTATCCTGCATTTTTTAAAGTTCACAAGAATGACACCAGGAATGAGAGTGACACCAGTAATGAGGTTATAAAATGAAAAGGTTAAGTGTTTTTCTTGTGATTAGCAAAGGCTGCATTTGAATTTATGAGATGTTTTCAAAATTGTGTAAAACTTCAAGTTAAGATAATGGGAGTACTTCCAGCAGTTGGTTAATTGATGATAATTATGCATAAATTGTTTATTGTTGCAAGAGGAAGTGAGAAGGAATATTGTCACACAAAAGCAGAGACTGCAGCATCATTCAGTTTCAAGGTAATTTGATATCCAGTTTTCCTCTTCAAGAGGAGTCCTTCTGAATGACACTCCGGCTACAAGATGGGGATAGCCGAATGGAGTGGCACATCCAGGAAAAGGAGGCAAAACAATTTCAACTAAACTTTGGAAACAGTAGCAATCCTCCATTTGAATTTCTTCTTCTATCGTGCGAGTAGTTTGTGTGGTCTTGCCTGCATTCTCCACCAGTGTGGCATCAGGGATAACGCCGGGTTTGGCAGTGACCGCACTGACACTCACAGTAGGGTGAAACACTGTGATATGTTTTATTTACAGTGACAGGAAACTCCAGGACTGGAGGATGCTGTCCCTCATCGCCAGGGTGCATGTAAAGTGACGCGAGCAATCTTGGGCTTGTCCTGGCGGCTCAGTCCTGGTATCGAAGGAGGGGGCCTGGCGATATCAAGCTTCTGCCCGCAGTTTACCCTTGCCTTGAGAGGAGGTAACTGGTGGTCTCTGGCTTATCCTGGAAGCTCAGTCTTTGTTTCTCTGTGTGGGCTCAGTCCCTCGTTGTCCGTGGACAGGAAGAAACACTGGCAGCTCAGGCTTGCACCGGCCGCTCAGTCTTAGCCTCAGTAGTAGCGCAATCTTCCAGGCAGCCCAATTTTGACCACGCAGTGGCACTGGTTGTCTCTAGTTTGTCCCAGTTCTTCAGTCTTCCTTGAACTTAGGACAGGGGAACACTTTCCACTACCTTTCTCTCCCTTCCACTCTCTCTTCTTTCTTCCTTTTTCCTTCTTTCTTCTTTCTTCCTCTTTGGATTGTATAAGAAGTAGGGTGACGAGGTACAGGTGGGCCAATGTGATGTCAGCTAATTGGATCCAGGTGTAAAGTAGTTACTTCTACCTCATATTCCGCATGCGTAGCTTACAACCCAAAGGTAGGAGTGCTAAATTGTCTGATTTTAGATCCCCTTCTTCTCCCCTACCCTTTCTCCCCTCCCCTCCCCACCCTTTTCTCCCCTGTGCCCTATCTGGAATCACACCTATTTCTTCCCTCCTCCCCTTCCACTTATATTCCTTCCTCTAGCTTCACAAATCGCAACTCTTCAATCCTTTTGTCTCATACCTTCTATCTTTCATCTCTTGCCTTTGTCCAACCATCTGCTTATCAAAAACTTCCCTCAACTATACCTGCCATTTTATCCTCCAGCTTCCCCCCGCCCCCCCCCCCCCACAAGCCGACTGAAGAGGGTTCTTGATCTGAAACATCACCTATCCATGTTCTTCAGAGATGCTGCTTGTCTCGTTGAGTTACTTCAGCACTTTAAGTCTTTTGTAAACAGTCATATGCAATTTCTTGTTTCTACTTCAACCAATGCTGTTATTATGCATCTGCAATGGATATACTGTATTGGCGAGGACAAGGTCAAGTAGATTTATTCCGTATGTTGATTTACTTACCACATTCTGCAACAGTCTAACAGCCTTAACATTCAGGACTCAAGCTAACTTGGTCATTGGTGCTGTTGCCAAAACACTCAGTAATAGGAATCCTCACATCAAGAATACATTCTCTTTCTTTGTAAGTCCTTTACAACTTGTTTTCTATGAAGAGACTCTGATTCATCATCAAGAGGTGGGTGGCCAGTTAAGGAAGGTTCTCTAGTACATATTTGACCTGATACCACGAGACTTCAAGAGGTCCAGTATCAAAATTAAAGACAACTGGGAGAACTTCTTAATGATCGTTTATCATTTCTGGTGAGCAGGACCAGGATCACAATGAGAAGACCGTGACATTGACTGATTGGATATGACTTATTGAGTCATGCTATTTCTTGGCCAGTTTATGGTTCAACCTTCTCAATTTAGATGCAGCTCCCCAGTTGTTTGAACAAAATTGACTGGGTTGGGAGTCATTTTACCGTCATCAAATCCAGTGCCTAGTCCTATGTTGGATGGGTCTGTCCCATTTCATTCTTCTCATATTTAAATGTAGGGATTGATGCAACTGAATGGCTTGGTTGATAATTTTTGAGGGGTTTTAAGTGTTAACTACATACCTGTGAGTCCAGAGTCACACATTGCTCCAGTCAAATAAGAACATCTGATTTTCTTGATGAACAGGGTTCAATTGGGTGTGTGCCCAAAATACCGCAGGGCAGCTTGGTGTTCCTCCTCTCCCCCCCACCCCCCACCCCACTTACCTTTTCCCCTCACCTCCATGGCATATGCTTCTGCTGCTGTTCTATGCTTGCCATGGAGAGAGTCCCAAAGAGCTGACTTTCTTCCCAGTGCTAAGTGCTGCAATTCTTTTTGTTTGGGGCAACTAAATTAGGCACGAGTGCTTCACGCATTATTCTTTTAATACAGCTTTGAATAGTATATTGCAAATCAAATCATTAAACAAATCAATCATTACTTTGACCTGATGAATTGTGTAGGAAATTTATAATTTAAAGTTACCTTTCTCTTGTTCAGGAGATGATTTATGTTTCAGGCCCAAACCTAATCCAAGTCCAAGAGATACAACAATTAAGCAGACAACCAGCACCTGCAAAGAAAATATCATCACCTCTTTAGCTGAATAAGACTATTCAAAGTAACGGTGCACTAATAAAAAATGATAATAAGCCATAACAGTTCTTTCTGCAAAACATTGTTATCTAATTGAAAGTTAAAAATCATAGCTCATTGAAGATATTCTTCGGTAATTTTGCCAAAAGATAACATTCTTGAAATAGCCATGCCTGGTCAAAACATACTGCCTTAACACTTAAATCGTGGGTACAAAGTATAAGCACATATTTTGCAGGAATATGTTATTATTCCTGTTATTATAGCATATAGAATATGCTAAACCAAAGACGCAGAACCAAACATTTGGAAGAACACAATGGTTCAATGGTAGGGCAAAGTGATGGTCAGCAATAGGGGTTGAAACCCTACATTACTGGGAAGGTGTCAAGTGTAAAGAGGTGAGAAAGAGGAGTGGGACAGGAGCTGGTAGGTGATAAGTGATAGGTGAAACCAGATGGGGAGGAGTTGATGAGTGGATGGAGGCAGATGGGAGAGGTGGAGGAGGGAATTGTGAGACAAGGTTTGGCGGGTGATTGATGTTGACAGATAAGAAAAAAGAATGTGAAAGGTGAATGCAGACAGAGGGAAGGAAGGGGGAAGATAGAGTGCAAGATAAGGGAGGGATGATGGGTAGATGGAACAAGATGTGGGAGAGGTTAGGAAAAGTAGGCTAAGGAAGAAGAAATCCAGGTGGATAGGTCTGTGGGTAATGAGCAGAAGAACCAGACAGGGGAGGGTGATGAATCTATGCAAGGTTGTGGGGGAGGGGGGTCAGGGTGGAAGGGAAAGGTTAACAAATTGAGAGAGAACCTAGGTGGAAAAACATGAGTTTGAAATGAACATGCAGGGTTAGGGGAAGTGAGGTGGATAGTCTTCCCAAAGCCTAAAGAAAGCATTCTATTTTAACATACCGATAAGGGAATAATTGTTCCTGCTGCAACTTATGTTTGCCCTGAGGCAATCGGCATCAAACCAATAAAGGATAAATATTTCCCCAAACCACTGCCGCGGCCCAACGTAAGTGCCTGTCCCAAGCCCTTCCAGAAAACAGTTGCACAGGTATTTGGATATGAAAGGTTTGGAGGGCCAGGGGGCCAAACTAGGGCAAATGGGATTAGCTTAGACAAAGCATCTTGTCGGCATGGACAAATTCTGCTGAAGTGTCTGTTTCTGTACTGCATTTCTCAATGATTCTATAACAATACTAGACGGGCGTGGACCTGTTGGGTCCAAGTCTCCCCTGCGGGCGCGGCAACCCGCCGTGCAAACCTCTCCTGCGGGAGCGGCAACCCCCGTTGGGTGCAAGCCTCTCCTGCAGGCCCGGCAACCCTCCCCCAACTGACGATCCATGGATCCGTTGCCGGCCGGGGAGTGTCCCCCAGGGCCATGGGCGGGCGAGGGGGGGAGAGGAAAGGGGAGAGGGAGCCACTCACCTCGGCCCCGGGTGGCCTTTGCGTCAGCCAGAGCGAGCCGTGGACCCGTTGGGTGAAAACCTCTCCTGCAGCAGCAGCTCGGCGGCAACGGCCATCTTGTTTGACCCTCTGCCGCTGCGCTGCACCACAGGAGGAAGGTTAGGCGCGGGGCACGCCGGGATGGCACTCCAGGTCGGGGGGGGGTGGGGAGGGCATTTATTAAAGTTCATTAAGTTAATTGCTTTTAAAATGTAACAAAACTTGATCAATTGAGACCGCAGGGGAATGGTGGATAGGGTGGACATAAAATTATTGCGCTCTTGTGTACCGTTTTGGCTGTATTTCGAGCACGTACTAAAATGCAATATATATACATATATATATATATACAAGATGAGAGTTTTAGCAATATATAGATTGACAATGCCTTCAATCTTTCCACGATGACCACACTCTAATCCTCAAAAGAAAATCCACGCAGGTCACGTGGAGAATGCACAAACTCCATACAAACAAGCACCCGTAGACAAGATCGAACCCGGGTCTCTGGTGTTGAAAGGCAGCAACTCTACTGCTGCACCACCATGCCGCCATGTAAAAACTCTTCAAGACACATTCATTACTCCAAAGCACAAAGAATTACTTGGAACTTGGAACATTCAGTACTGCAACTCCAGCATTATGATGGGACTCAGAATCCAAAATCCATGTCTTGTGTTGAACAGACCAGGGGTTGTAAGTGGGGAAAATCTCTTCCGTACCCTCATGTCATGGGCCCAAGGATGCTGTCTGGATCCTGCTCCACAAAGTTGCTGTCTACTCTCCACCCATACCCACTAATACAGACCAAATACAGAGGTCTGATGAAAGGTCTTGACCCGAAAAGTCACCTATTCAATTTCTCCAGAGATGCTGCCAGACCCGTTGAGTTACTCCAGCATTTTGTGTCTATCTAAGGTGTAAACCAGCATCGGCAGTTCTTTCTTACACAAATACAGAGGACCTTCCTTGCTGGCCCTTGGCACCTGGAGTTCAGCAGCTTGTTGACAGGGCATCAGGCTGCACAGTGCAGCAGGGGTAGGTAGACACAAAATGCTGGAATAACTCAGCGGGACTGGCAGCATCTCTGGAGAGAAGGAATGGGTGACGTTTCGGGTCGAGACCCTTCTTCAGACAGAATTCCTTCCCTCCAGAGTTGCCAGTTCCGCTGAGTTACTCCAGCATTTTGTTTCTATCTTCAATTTAAACCAGCATCTGCAGTTCTTTCCTACACAATGATGGTGTGACCCTTTGTTGGTTTTGAAAATTTGAAAGGACTTTGTAATTGTTTTTAAAAGCCCCTGAAGATATCAGTATTAATAATAAATGATCACTATTAGTGGTATTATGCCCGGGTTCTGTTCCCTTTCAGTAAATTACATTTTTATTCCTGGAGTCTATTGCCCTTCCGAATTTCTCTATCAGCTCTTCATTTTATGGATGAGAATTAATTCTTCAATTCATCAGTGATGTCCCAAACCTTGTCTGCTCCCCACTTCCTGACAATGATCTGTCAAATCTGCATTCATATCTTCACTGATCTAAGGATATAGCTGCATTTCATCTCCCCAAGACCCCCGGGACCTGCTGACAGATATGATAGTGCTCTGATTATTTCACAAAATGCTGGAGTACCTCAGCAGGTCAGGCAGCATCTCGGGAGAGAAGGAATGGGTGACGTTTCGGGTCGAGACCCTTCTTCAGATAGTGCTCTGCACCACCATTTTTTTGTTATCTCTCACATGACCATCTCCAACAATTCTGCCTGTTAAAGAGCTGACTCATTAATTTATAGTAGCCAGCTGCTTTTATATTAACCTTCTTCTTGAGAAAGTTTAAGATTTTCAGATTCGTCAGTCTACTATCTCATATCACATCTTCCCCCTTCCTAATGAGAATATGTTGTTACCACATCCACATGGGCCAAAATGTGAGAAAATATGACTAATTTAGATCAGGCACCTTGTTCGGCATGGATGAGTTGGGCTGAAGGGTAGTTCCATGCTGTACGACAATCCTATGATTATGACTCTGTAAAATTTGAATTTCCGCTATCTCTGTTAATTGTACAATGTGGCGGCTATGGCAGACATAAGGCCATTAAAAAGTAAAGCTCGGCCATATGGCTCCTTGAGCTTGCACTGTGATTCAGTAAGGCTGATCTAATCTTGGCATAAATTCCTATTTCCTGTCTGTTCACCGTAACCTTGACCGCCACAATTTCCACATTGACCAAAAATCTGTTCATCTCACCTTTGTATATACAATGTTTTCGTTTTGGCAGCTGTCCGGGATGCAAAATGCAGATTCTTGACCCTCTGAAAGAAGAAATTCTGCTTTCTTGCCTTAGATAGATAGAGAGATGTGGCACAGAAACGGGCCCTTCGGGCCACCGAGTCCACGCTAACCATCAAGCACCAATTTACACTAATCATTCTGTTCATATTGTAATCAGTTTTCCCCAGATTCTACCACTCATCTACACACAAGGGGGAATTTAACCTATCCAATCATTCCTGCTGTAACATCTAGGAACCAGTCGAGTGAATCTTTCCACATTCTCTACATTAAGTAAATCCTTTCTGAAATAGGAGACCAAAACTGGAGGAAAATAACTGCAGATGCTGGTACAAATCGAAGGTATCACAAAATGCTGGAGTAACTCAGCAGGTCAGGCAGCATCTTCGAGAGAAGGAATGGGTGATGTTTCGGGTCGAGACCCTTCTTCAGGTCTGAAGAAGGGTCTCGACCCGAAACGTCACCCATTCCTTCTCTCCAAGATGCTGCCTGACCTGCTGAGTTACTCCAGCATTTTGTGAGACCAAAACTGTACATCATATTCCAAACATGAGATCTTACTAAAGCCCTGTAAAATTGCAGTATGACGTCTTTACTCTTGCAATGAAGACCAACATACCATATCCCTCCCTAACCGCTTGCTTCACTTGCATGTCAGCATTCAGAAGTGTGTACATTTCCCAATCTCTCACCATTTAAGAATCGGCAGCATTTCTGGTATTTTTTCCATCAAAATGGATAACCTTTCATTTTTACACATTGTACTCCATCTACCATGTTGTTGCCCCTCATTCAGGTTGTATATATTCCCTTGAAGCTTCATTGTGTCCTCATCATAACACACATTCTCACTCAGTTTCATCTCATCAACAAACTACGAAACATAATATATGTTCCTTTTGCAATCATTGAGATAGATCATGAATAGTTGGGGTCCGTACCGATCTCTGTAGCGCCCTTTGACTTCAGTCTGGTAATGAGAGAAGGATCCATTTATTATGCCTTTATTCTCCATTTATTAACCAACTCTAAATCCACGCTAATACAGTATATGACCTTTAAATTCATGCGATCTCATCATGCTTGGCATCCTCCTTTGCAGGACTTTAGCAAAAGCCTGAATATCCAATTTCTTTGGTTCCCTTCATCTACTCCACCAGCCCCATTCTCAAAGAACTCTAGTCAAACATAATTTCTCTTCCATAAGTCCAAATTGACTTTGCTCGTTCATATTATCATTGTCTAAATGCCTTCACATCACATTCTTATATATTGCAGCATTCGAGTGTCAAATTAATGTCAAATTAATAGGTTGATTATTACCTTTCCCCTCATACATGTTTCGATAAGATTTCCTTGAATTCTCATTGGGGGTTGTTAAAACTCTGCACCCTTTCCGATTAAGAGAACTTCTTTATCCCAGTTACTTTCCCAGTGCACCTTCGCTGAACTTCCTCCAGTGCACGTTTATCATGGAGACCAAAACAGCATGCAGTACTCCAGGTTTAGTTTGACCAACTCTCTGTATAGATGTGGCAAGATTTTCCTTCTTTTATATGTACTCCCCTTACACTAAAAGTCAGCATTACATGAACCCTCCTATACCTGCAGGCTATCTTCCTGTGTTTTGTGTACAAGGACACCTAGATCTCTCCATACAATAGCATTCTGTACCCTCTTTCCATGAAAAAAATAAACTGTTTTTTTAATCAATAAATTTAATCTTATGTTTCACCATATCTCTTTGCAAAGTACATATGTCCTCTTCGGAGCTTTTGTTCTCACCTATCTGCATCATTAGCAAATATGACTACGGTGCATGCAGTCCTCAGCTAAGTAATTAATATATATTGATTGTAACTAGTTGTGGCCCAAAATTGAACCATGTGGCACGCCATGGACAAAGGAACAGAGAATTTTGACACCATAATTTCTCATCTTCAGTGTCCTATCATTTTTATCCTTGGCTCTCTGTTTAACCCTATATTCTCTTGAACACAAGAACGTTTCACCTCCACTTGGTTTCAGTACAACTGGTCTTCACGTTTTTATCTGTGCTTTTGCTTTCACATATCCAGTCTCAACTACTCCAATGTTTGTCTGGCCAATTATCCATCCACTCAGCACTTACATTCAACCAAATGCCCAGTTTAAAATCTATACCAGATCATGGCTCTACTGCTTCTCAGCCAACAATGGTAACAAGTCTATCAAATGTCGAGAATTTAAATGTCATCCTTGTGTTCATGAACCCATCCCTACCTATCTCTGAACAAATATTGAATGCATGAGCATATAAATGCACGACAGAGGGCTACCTACCCCTCTTGCCTGCTCTGCCATTTAATAAAATCATGGCTGAACAGATTGTAACCTTAATTCTACATAACGATCTGCTCATAGTGACCTTTAATCCCCTTGCTTATCAAGAATCTATTCACCTAGAACCATACAGAGACATGGGACGGCACAATGGTGCTGCGGTAGAGTTGCTGCCTGACAGCACTGGAGACCCGAGTTTGCTCCTGGCTATGGGTGCTACCTGCACAGAGTTGTACGTTCTCTCTATGACTGGGTGCTCTAGTTTCCTCCCACATTGCAAAGACGTACATGTGTGTAGGTAAATTGGCTTTTGTAAATTGTCCCTAGTGTGTAAGATAGTGCATGTGTACAGGGTGATTGCTGGTCAGTAGGGACTCAGTGGGCCGAAGGACTCGTATCCATGCTGTATCTCTAAAGTCTCTACTTCCTTAAAAGGCTTAAGAAGTTTGCATGTTCCCTACAACTCTCACCAACTTCTACAAGTGCACCATAGAAAGCATTTTATCAGGATGCATCACAGCAGGGTTAGAGAGCAGCTCCATCCAAGAAATTGCAGCGAATTGTGGATGTAGCTCAGACCATTACACCGACCAACCTCCCTTCCATTGAATCCATTTATACCTCACGCTGCCTCGGCAAGGCCAGCAGCATAATCAAGGACGAGTCGCACCCTGGTTGCTCCCTCTTCTCCCCTCTCCCTTCAGGCAAAAGGTATAAAAGTGTAAAAACGCACACCTCCAACTTCAGGGATAATTTCTTCCCAGCTGTTATCAGGCAACCAAATCATCCTACCATATCCAGAGAGCAGTCCTGAACTACTATCTACCTCATTGATGACCCTCGGACTATCCTTGACCGGGTTCTGCTGGCTTTACATTGCACTAACCATGTATATCATGTATATATATACACTGTAAATGGCTCGATAGTAATCATGTTTTGTCTTTACACTGACTGGTTAGCAAGCAACAAAAGCTTTTCACTGTACCTTGGAACACGTGATAATAAACAAAACTATTCAACTGTTGAACTGTTCAAAGTCTAAAGTCTAAAGAACAGGAACAGGCCCTTCAGCCCAACTTGCCTATGCCAACCAAGATACCCCATCTAAGCAAGTCTTATTTGCCTGTAGTTAGCCCATATCCCTCTAACTTATTCCTACCCATGGACCTATCCAAATGTCAAAATATCTGCCTCAACTCCCTCCTCTGGAAGCTCGTTCCATATATCCACCATCTTCAGTATGAAAAAATGGCCCCTCAGGTTGCTGTTAAATCTTTTCCCCTTCACCATAAACCTATGTCCTCCGGTTTTCGATTCCCTTGTGCCCTGTTGTCTGTGCACTGTATAAAGTATTGTATTCATCCATAGTCTTTCCTTTCTTTGACTGGATAGCATGTAACAAAAAGCCAATCACTGTACCTCAGTACACATGACAATAATAAACTAAGCTAAACTAAAACGTTGTACAAGACATTGGTGAGAAATGGGTGACGTTTTGGATCGAGACCCTTGAAAAGCCATCCATTCCTTCTATCCAGAGATGCTGCCTGTCCCGCTGAGTTACTCCAGTATTTTGTGGCTATCGTCGTATAAACCAGCATCTGCAGTTCCTTCCTACACATACCTACTTACATCAGTGATGAGAAACTTAATGATCAGGACCTCAAATTTGGCCCAAACCAGGTCCACCGGATTGCAGTACCATCCCTGCATGCTTCTGAGATTACCCACTTTTGGCAGCTCAAATAAATAAATCATTGATAACATAAGAATGGTCTTGTATTCCTACAATGGAGGTAAAACCCCAGATTTTTAAGCTCAAGTCTCCAGAGTGGATTTGAACCTGCATCTTTCTGACTCAGAGACGACTGAGCCATGGCTGAAACAGATAGCAACATTGGCCTTTATCACAGACTTAAAGTAACAGCAATAGAAACATTCCACACTGGATTAAAAATTATTCTGTAGCCTTTCTAATCACTAATACAAACACAGATCTTCTTTCTTCAGCAAGTCACCATATGTAAGGAAGTGGCATATGTTACTTATTTTAAAAAATGTTTGAATGCTATGATTTGAAAAATTATTCATGACAATGAAGGTTGCGACCTATGCCATTATGAATCATTTCACAATGAAATGAATAAAAATTTCGCAAAATTTATAGTATTTCAGTTTTATCAGTGGTTAGAGATGCTACATACTGATCCAACATAATTTAAACAATTTAATATAACTTAAAATAAGTTGACCAAATTCAATTTGAAAATAAAATGTAGTATAACCTGTTATTCAGCACCTGTAAATCAATAAAATGCTGAAAATCTGAAGGGTCTGTGGTTTGAAACATAAACTCTATTTCTCTTTCCACAGATACTTCTTAATCTGCTGAGGGTTTCCAAAATATTTAGTTTACATATTTTTTTCCATTGTTTATTCCTTTAAAATGGTGATTTGTATGAAAAAATATATTTACATGTAAAATCTTTCAGCAATACCAAATTTATTCATAATTTGATCATTGTCTGTACTGGTAGACTTCAAACTTTAGAGATAGAGCAAAGAAACAGGCCCTTCGGCCCACTGAGTCCACGCTGATCAGCGATCACCCCATATACCAGCATCAGCGTACACACTGAGGAAAATGCACAATTTTACCATAACCAATTAACCTACAAAACCTGTATGTCTTTGGGATGTGGGAGAAAACCCATGCGGTCACAAGGAGAACGTACAATCTCCGTATAGCCAGCATCTGTAGTCAGGATTGAACCTGGATTTCTGGCGCTGTAATGCCGTAACTTTACCACTGCGTCACTGTGCCACCAAAAGGAAGGTCTAAATGTACTATAAATGTACAAATATGTTAAAAAGTTACTAAAATCATTTCAAATAAAATAAGTAAATGGAATAGCTGTTACAAAATTCCTGATAATAAATTACTTACCACACATAGTATTTTGTACTTCCTTACTTCTTTATTTTCCGATGAGTATTGTGAGTCTGTCATTTCTGAGTCTGTTTCTCAGGTGGAAACACAAATTGTCAAACAAGTTAAAATAAATTTGTTCTCTTTCTCTCTCTCAAGCTCTCTACTAATTCCTTATTCCTTTTCAACCTACAAATCTGTGAACTCGCATGTCCTCATGCACTTTGCAGGTTGAGATTACTGTCCATATTATTATATATAGTAGTCAGAATTTATTATATACAAGCATAAATATTAACAATGAGTTAATAACTAACAACAATAACTAACTTGCTGAAATGGAATTATTGAATGATTACAAAGTGGTTGTTCATTTGCTATAAAAGAATTGGTTTTAAAGGTCTGGATGACTGAGCACAAAATATGCCTGATTTCAGAGTTGAAATTTCACAACAGACAATAGACAATAGGTGCAGGAGTAGGCCATTCGGCTGTTCGAGCCAGCACACCTTCGATTTGTACCAGCATCTGCAGTTATTTTCTTATACCACCATTCAATGTGATCATGGCTGATCATTCTCAATCAGTACCCCGCTCCTGCCTTCTACCCATACCCCCTGACTCCGCTATCCTTAAGAGCTCTATCTAGCTCTCTCTTGAATGCATTCAGAGAATTAGCCTCCACTGCCTTCTGAGGCAGAGAATTACACAGATTTACAACTCTCTGAGTGAAAATGTTTTTCTTCATCTCCGTTCTAAATGGCTACCCCTTATTCTTAAACTGTGGCCCTTGGTTCTGGATTCCCCCAACATTGGGAACATGTTTCCTGCCTCTAACGTGTCCAACCCCTTAATAATCTTATATGTTTCGATAAGATTCCCCTCTCATCCTTCTAAATTCCAGTGTATACAAGCCTAGTCGCTCCAGTCTTTCAACATACAACAGTCCCACCATTCCGGGAATTAACCTAGTAAACCTACGCTGCACGCCCTCAAAAGCAAGAATATCCTTCCTCAAACTTGGAGACCAAAACTGCACACAGTACTCTAGGTGTGGTCTCACTAGGGCCCTGTACAACTGCAGAAGGACCTCTTTGCTCCTATACTCAACTCCTCTTGTTATGAAGGCCAACATTCCATTGGCTTTCTTCACTGCCTGCTGTACCTGCATGCTTCCTTTCAGTGACTGATGCACTAAGACACCCAGATCTCATTGTACGTCCCCTTTTCCTAACTTGACACCATTCAGATAATAATCTGCCTTCCTATTCTTTTTTTAAATTTTATTATTTATTTATTTATTTATTTTAATTTTTACAGAACTTTTTAGAAAACAATCCCTCCCACCCTTCCCCCCAACCCCCCCTTATACTAACCCCAAATAAGAAAAAAGAAGAAAATGAAAAAAAGATTAAAGATTGCCTGGGTGTTGGGGGTCCTGCACACGCCCCATGGAATTCCAAACAGAATAAACTGTATATATATGTACATCTCTCCCAAAAGAACCATTGAGAATATGAACAATTCTTCTATATATATAGGCCCCTCTTTTGTAGATAAGGACGCTAGATATTTAAAAAAGTATCATATTTGTTCCTTAAGTTATAAGTAATTTTTTCAAGTGGGATACAGTTAGAAATTTCATTATTCCAAAGGTCCATACTTAAATAGGAATCTGATTTCCAAGTAACTGCGATAGTCTTTTTGGCTACTGCTAATGCAATTTTTATAAATTCTTTCTGATATTTATTCATTTTAAGTTGTGGTCTTATTCCTTCAACATCACCCAATAACAAATATCTTGGGTTGTATGGAAGTTGTATTCCGATAATCTGTTCTAGAAAACTTCTTAAATTTGTCCAAAAAGGTTGTATTTTTGAACAGGACCAAGTAGAATGAAAAAAAGTACCAATTTCTTGATTGCACCGAAAACATTGGTCAGATAAACTTGAATTTATTCTCTTTAATTTTTGTGGTGTGATATATAATTGATGCAGAAAGTTATATTGTACTAGTCTAAACCGAACATTTATTGTATTTTTCATACTGTCAAGGCATAGTTTTGACCAATTTGTTCCATCAATATTAATATTCAAATCCGTTTCCCATTTTCGCCTTGATATATGAATTCCTTGTTTAGGGGCCTTTTTTAAAATTAGATTATATATAATAGAAGTAATTTTTTTAATTTGTCCTTTTTGAATTAGGTTTTCAATTTCCTTTAGATTCCTATTCTTACCACCAAAGTGGATAACCTCACACTTATCCACATTAAACTGCATCTGCCATGCATCCGCCCACTCACACAACCTGTCCAAGTCACCCTGCAACCTCATAGCATCTTCCTCACAGTTCACACTGCCACCCAGCTTTGTATCATCTGCAAATTTGCTAATGGTACTTTTAATCCCTTCATCCAAGTCATTAATGTATATTGTAAATAGCTGCGGTCCCAGCACCGAGCCTTGTGGTACCCCACTAGTCACTGCCTGCCATTCTGAAAGGGACCCATTTATCCCCACTCTTTGCTTTCTGTCTGCCAACCAATTTTCTATCCATGTCAGTACCCTACCCCCAATACCATGTGCTCTAATTTTGCCTAATAATCTCCTATGTGTGACCTTGTCGAAGGCTTTCTGAAAGTCGAGGTACACCACAGCCACCGGCTCTCCCCGGTCAATCTTCCTAGTTACATCCTCAAAAATGTCCAGAAGATTAGTCAAGCATGATTTCCCCTTCGTAAATCCATGCTGATTCGGAACGATCCTGTTACTGCTGTCCAAATGCTCTGCAATTTCGTCTTTTATAATTGACTCCAGCATCTTCCCCACCATTGATGTCAGACTAACTGGTCTATAATTTCCCGTTTTCGCTCTCCCTCCTTTCTTAAAAAGTGGGATAACATTAGCTACCCTCCAATCCACAGGAACTGATCCTGAATCTATAGAACATTGGAAAATGATCACCAATGCGTCCACAATTTCTAGAGCCACCTCCTTAAGTACCCTGGGATGCAGACCATCAGGCCCTGGGGATTTATCAGCCTTCAGTCCCATCAGTCTACCTAACACTATTTCCTGCAGAATGTGAATTTCCTTCAGTTCCTCCGTCACCCTAGGATCTCTGGCCACTAGAACATCTGGGAGATTGTTTGTATCTTCCTTACTGAAGACAGATCCAAAGTACCGGTTCTGCCATTTCCTTGTTCCCCATAATAAATTCCCCCGCTTCTGTCTTCAAGGGACCCACATTTGCCTTGTCTATTTTTTTCCTCTTCACATACCTAAAAAAGCTTTTACTATCCTACTTTATATTATTGGCTAGCTTACCCTCCTACCTCATCTTTTCTCCCTGTATTGCCTTTTTAGTTATCTTCTGTTGCTCTTTAAAAGAGTCCCAATCCTCTGGCTTCCCACTCTTCTTTGCTGTTATACTTCTTCTCTTTTATTTTTATGCTGTCCTTGACTTCCCTTGTCAGCCACGGGTGCCTCTTACTCCCCTTAGAATCTTTCCTCCTCTTTGGGATAAATTGATCCTGCAACTTCTGCATTATTCCCAGGAATACCTGCCATTGTTGTTCCACTGTCTTCCCTGCTAGGGCCTCCTTCCAGTCAAATCTGGCCAGCTCCTGCCTCATGCCTCTGTAATCCCCTTTGCTATACTGTAATACTGACACTTCCGATTTTCCCTTCTCCCTCTCAATTGTAGAGTAAAACGTATCATATTATGATCACTGCCTCCTAATTGCTCTTTTACCTTGAGTCCCCTTATCAGATCAGGTTCATTACACAACACTATATCCAGAATTGCCTTCTCGCTGGTAGGCTCCAGTACAAGCTGTTCTAAGAATCCATCTCCCATAACCATCTATTCTCAGCTGTTTCCTCATACCAGTAAAGATACTCTGATAGAGTAAGTTATGGGAGTAGTTTCATTATGTAGATTAATAAATAGGATATGTTGCTACTGCATTAAAAAGTCAGCATCAGCATACAACATAATGTGCGTCAACAGATTAATTTCCATTTCACCATGAACCACCCATAATTAAAATTGTGTTTTCAACTGATGTCAGCAGACTGAGTCATTGGTACAAGGGGAGACTCAAAATCTTCTTCCAGAGTTAAAAATTAAAAATAGTAATGAGATCCAACTCCAGCCAAGTTGGAAAATGAGTAGAAGCAAAGAAATGCAGATGCTGGGTTACAAAAAAGGACACAAAGTGCTTGAGTAACTTGACTTTATTTAAAATATTTGAATATCATTGTAAATATCATTGCCATTCTAACCTTAAAGCTATGCTTTCTAGTAGTTAACATTTTCATCCTGGGAAAAAGGTTCTGACTGTCTACCCTATCGATGCCTCTCATAATTTGATGTATTTCTATCAGGTTCCCCCCTCTACCTCTGACATCCCAGAGAAAACAATCCAAGTCTGTTCAATCTCAAATTCATGTATTATTCTGGTAAACCACATTTGCACCCTCCATATTCTTCCTGTAAAGGGGTGCAATATTCCAAATGAGGCCAAAACTAAATTTCAATAAAGCTGCATCATCGTTCCACAACTTCTATACCCAATGCCTCGACCAATGAAGGCAAGCAAACCATATGCCTTTTTTAGTTCATAGGTTAATTTGTCATAGTAGCAGAAATAGGCCATTCAGACCATCGAGTCTACTCTGCCATTCAATCATGGCTGATCTATCTTTCCTTCTCAATCCCATTCTCGTGCCTTCTCCCCATAACCCTTGACACCCTACCCAATCATGTATCCACAATAAAAATACCCAATGAAGTCCACAGCCATCTGTGGCAATGAATTCCACAGATTCACCACCCTCTGACTAAAGAAATTCCTCCTCATTTTCTATAGGTTCTGAGGCTATGTCCTCTGGTTCTAGACTCTCCCACTAATGGAAACATCATCTTCACACCCACTCTATTCAGGCCTTTCACTATTTGATAAGTTTCAATGAGGTCCCCCCTCATCCTTCTAAACTCCAGCGAGTGCAGGCTCAGTCCCATCAAATGCTCAAAATATGTTGTTCCAGTCATCCCCAAGATCATTCTCATAAACCTCCTCTGGACCATCTGCAATGCCAGCACATCCTTACTCGGAAATGAGGCCCAAAACGGCACACATTACTCCAGATGCGGTTTGACCAGTGCCTTATAGAGCCTCAGCATAACATCCCTGTTTTATATTCTAGTCCTCTCAAAATAAATAGTATCATCTGTAATAGCCACTCCACTCACTTCTACCCCCTGATTCTCTTGAATTTCAGGTACATTGCTGGTGTCATCTGTTGTGAAGACTGACACAAAAATTCTGTCATTTCTTTATCCCCCATTATCACTTCTGCCGCATCATTTTTCAGTGGTCCAATGTCCACTCTTGCCTGTCTCACTCTTTATGTATCTGAAGAAACTTTTGCTATGCTCATTTATATTATTGGTTAGCTTACTTTCATATTTCATCTTTTCTCCCCATACTACCTTTTTAGTTCTTCTTATTCTACCTTTTTAGTTGCCTTCTATTGGTCTTCAAAAGCTTCCCAATCTCTAGTTTCGCACTAATCTTGCAATATTGTACTCCCCTTGAATTCAAAAACTTCAGGTAACTTTCTTTCTTTATATCAGCAGTGGCCAATTCAACTGTAAGTCACCTATGTGTAATATTGATTCAGTTTCTCTCTGCATAACCTTCTGAATATTTCCTACTGCACTACATAGGTAGGTTTTATATGTTTTGTCTGTATATTCTCTCTTTTTTTTCAACGTCCAATTATCCTACCAGTCAAATAACTGCATCAAAAAAAAATCACCAAGACATCCTAGCTTCACCCCACCAGAGATAACGAAAATCAAAAGAACTGCAGATGGTGGAAATCAAAAATATAAAGAAAAATGTTGAAAGCATCCAGCAGGCCAGGCAGCATTCATATAGTAATATAGTCAAACAGCATGGAAACAGGCTCTTTTGCCCAACTTGTCCATGCTTGTCCAAGATTCCCCATCTAAGCTAGTCCCATTTTCCTGTGTTTGGCCCTTATTCATCTAAACCTCAGTTTTGTGAAAAGAGAAACTGTGTTAATGTTTCATGTTGAAGATCTTTCATCAAAACTGGGAAGGAGAAAAGAAAAGTTAGTGCCAAGCAGCAGGGAATGTGGGGGAGGGATAGACAAAAGGATATTTGAGTTTGTTTATTGTCACGTGTACCGAGGTATAGTGAAAAGCTTTTCTTGCGTGCTAACCTGTCCACGGAAAGACAATACATGATTACAATCGAGCCATCCACAGTGCACAGATACACGATAGAGAATTACGTGAATAACGTTTAGTGCAAGATAAAGCCAGTAATGTCCAATCAAAGATAGTCTGAGGGTCTCCATTGAGGTAGAAAGTAGTTCACGACTGCCCTCTAGTTGTGGTAGGATGGTTCAGTTGCTTGATAACCAACATATTTCTGGTAGGGTGAAGCCACACTTGTCCTGGGGATAAGCTGTAAATGAAGTCACCTGGTTAACGGTTTAATGCAGAGTGGAGTTAACAAGGGAAAAAGTTGTTTGCTCATTAAAGGTGAAATTCTGTTTGTCTTTCTACAGATGCCACCTGACCTACTGAGCACTAAGGGCATTTTTGATTTCTAAGAGAAATATTCCCTTTGTCCTATTCATCCCTCCCTCCCTCCTCTCTGCAATTTATGATGATTTTGTTTTCCAATATTTCTGGTTCTGACAAAGGATCTTGACTATAAATGTTAATTTTGTTCTTTCTACAGATGCTGCCTGCCCCCCCCCCCCCCCCCATATTTCTAACATTTTCAGCTCTTGTCTTAGATTTCCAGCATCTGTAGATTTTCAATTTCCGTTCATTTATAACTGTTACAATTCCCTATCAGTGGGCAAGGGTAAAATTATGAACACACCCTTGAAACTATTCCTATCTTGTTTCTTAATACACCTTCTCATAAAGAGTGAACAAACATGCATATAAACACATGCAATATTTTAGTAACTGGTTGGAGTTATGATTCATGGGTCATTACTGATCAGTACACTACATAATAAAAGTTGCACTTATGATTGTAGGATATATGGTAGACTCTGTACCTGAGAGAACAGCACACCAAGTTAAAAGGCTGCCAAGGGGCTTTGGCCAACCTCATTGTCATCATGAAATGGTTCTCACCAATCTTATAAAAGAATCAAAACATTTTGTCTCGCATTTTCGCCTAAAGACTTTCAGCAAGTTCCACGACCCAATCATGAACTATTTTATGAATTAAAAAGACCTGTAGATTTTAATAGGGGTGGAGGGAGAAAATAAGAGGAAAAAACCCATACTGGCAGCAGCATACAACAGTTTCACCAGCTATGTTTATTGATGGAGGCTTGAACACTCAAAATGCTGTGCAGAACACAAAATGTTGGAGTAATTCAATACCACAGGCCACATCTCTGGTGGGCATGGATAGGCAAAGTTTTGGGTTGGAGCCCTTCTTCAGACAGAAACCAAATGCTGTGTTTTCCTACTCTTCTTTTTATGGGCCGTTGAGTTCTTTTAATAGAGGTTGGCCAATGTTCACCAGCAAGCACACAATCTTAACAGAGTGACGTCATGGTCCACTGGCAAGGATGACCACGATGAATGGAGAAGGGCTTGACTGCACAGGCTTAACATGCATTCCTAAAGTGCACAAAGGTATCCTCTGATCATATACATGCATGGAGATAGATACCCAACCTTGGGCACTTTTTTAAAAGATCCCACTTACTCTAAACTCCCCCATCCTAACCCCTCTTTCAGTCTTCTTCTAAATGCCTTCCTCGCCCCCTCCCTCCTACCAGCTCATTCCTCCTCACTCACCTCCTTCCCCTTTGCTGCCCACAAGCTGCTACCTTGTGGCATCCTCAGGACCGTTCCTCATTTAGCAATTGCCTTCCACCAGCCTGATTTCCACCCCTAAATCCCAACAACCACACTGTTGCTGAAATTTACGCGGTTGCAGAAGGCAGCCTTGATGCAGTGGCGATGTAGAGAAATAGTTAGAGAGCTGGTGTCAGGGCACATTTGGAACAAATTGTGTTTAATGTGACCAATAAAAAGAAAGACAGCTAGAGCCCATATGCGTTCCCATGGCCACACATTTGATGTGAAGAAAGTGAAAGGAATCAAAAGAAAAGTTGTTGAGGGTAAGGACAATTTCTGCTAGACAAAGGAGAGTGTTTCTAGAGAAATTGGGACTCTGTTCAAGGAAGGCATTGAGGAACCTGTGACATGGTGTGAGCAGGGGAATGTATCTGGGGAGCGGCTGGTTTGGGTGGACAGTGACGAGTTAACCAGATAGTTGCCGAGGGAACTGTCTCTGCAGAAAGCGGAATGGGATGGAGATGGGAAGATGTGGCTAGTGGTGGGATCCTGCTGGAGGTGGTAAAAATGTCGGAGGATTATGTGCTGTATGCGATGGCTGGTTTGGTGAAAGGTGAGGACTATGGGGTGAGGGGGAGCAAAAGCGGAGCTGTGGGATACCTTGTCACCTTTCCCTCAGCTAACAATGAACCATTGTACATCTCTTTCTCATCATCTGCTTTTATCTGTTGTTTTTATACTTTACCCTTCTATATCTCAAGACTCCCTCTCCCCTGATTCTCAGTCTGAAGAAGTCTTGATCCGAAATGTCACCCATTCCTCCGCACCTGAGATGCTGCCTGTCCCACTGAGTTACTCCAGCATTTTGTGTCTATCCTCGATGTAAACCAGCAACTGCAGGTCCTTCTTACACATTTTGCCTGCTCCTTTGTGAAATCTCCTCCAGGTATGCCTACAATAAAGAAGTTCTCCTCCTCCCTCAGATGAGAGTTCTGCATCACCCTCTCTTGCTTCTCCCGCTCTGTGATTCTTCCAGCTCTCTGACTCTACGACCACGTTTAACCCAGACTTACTACCATGTTTGTTTTCTCAGTGCTTGTGTGCGCCTCCATCTTCTGCCTCGGGGCTTCCAAGTCCGGATCCAGACCTCCCAGTTTGGACCCAACCCGGATCCGCGCCTCACCTGAGTTCCAGGCTGAGCACCAAGTCCGCAGCCTCAATGCTGCAGACTCCCAACACCATGTGGTTTGACTCACCTGGGTCCTACTGCTCCCCACCTCCTACAGGGAACCTCAGCAATGAGTCCACTGGGTCTTCCCCTTCCTCCTCGTTTAAACAGGTTACCTCAACTACTCCCTACCCATACACTAGTCCTCAGGCCCCCCTCCTCCCTGAACCACCATCATCCCCCCCACCAGACCATCGCCTCATCCTCCGTCCACTCCCCTGCCTCCCTCTGACCCCAACCTCATGTCTTCACCATTCTCCCACCTCCCCCTTTCCGATACGGAACGGTCCGTCCTCACCAGAGGCCTCACCTTCGATCCCCTCCGTTATTTCTGACCCATTGTTTCTGCCTGCTCCTGTCCCACTAAATTCATTTCCACATACTTCAACTCCATCCTATCCCCCAGAAGTTGTGGGCTGGGGGGATAGGAGTTTGGAGTATGGGTGGGGTGGGAGGGACTGGGATTTTCGGGGCTGATAGTTTCGGGGGCTGGATGTTTAGGGTTGGACACAAGGTGTTGGGAGTAACTCAGCGGGTCAGGCAGGATCTGCGGAGAACATGGATAGGAAGCATTTCTGGTCCAGACCCTTCGTCAGACTCACCCCACCTGAATCGTCACCTATCGATGTTCTCCCGTGATGCTGCCTGACCCATTGAGTTACCCCACCAGCACTTTATAAAGTCAGAAGGAATAGTAGGATTAGGCCATTCGGCCCATCGAGTCTACTCTGCCATTTAATCATGGCTGATCTATCTCTCCCTCATCGAAGGTATCACAAAATGCTGGAGTAAATCAGCGGGTTAGGCAGCATTGCAGGAGAGAAGGGATGGGTGATGTTTCAGATCGAGACCCTTGTTCAGACTGACCCCATTCTCCTGCCTTCTCCCCGTAACCTCTGACACCTACACGCAGCATGCAGTGTTTGCTTTCTACAGGTCAGAGGTGGATTGGGATTGGTATTGGGGTTGGGTCTTGTGCCGCCGAGGATGTCGTGTCGCACGTGGCCGCAGGGGGCGCGAGGCCCGGCGGGCGAGCGAGTGCCCGACCGCCTCCTCGTGCACTTGTGTCCCCGGCGGGGCGCAGACGTGCGCGCCCCCGCTCCTCCTCCGTCGCCGCCGCCGCCGCCGAGGCTCCGGGCGCGCGCGCGCGCTCGATTGTTTGTGCGTGTGTACGTGCGTGCGCTCGCCCGCCCGTCCGCTCGCCCGTCCGTCCGCCCGCCCGCCGCTGCGGCCAAGCCTCCGCCAGCCCCCTGCATCACCAGCGAGCACCGGCACCGGCACCGGCTCCCCCACATAGTGCGCCGGGTGAGGGGGGTGGGGTTCCCGTGGATCTGCATCGGAGCCTCCCAGAGTGTTCGTGCCCACCTCCCCGGAACCATAGTGACCATGCCGTTGCGGCAGGACGGAGGATGATCGGCGACGGCGCCGGTGTTCCGGGAAGTGGAAGCTATCCGCGCTTTCCCAGAGTCGACGGGGAGCGGGCGGCTCAGGCTCGGAAGATGGCCGTTTCCATGGAGACGCAGCTACAGAGCATCTTCGAGGAGGTGGTGGTGAGTGAAAGGCTGGGAAAGACCCATGATGGGGGGGGGAGAGAGAGAGAGTTTGAATAAGAGCGAGTGGGAGGGAGAAGGAGGGAGCAGTGGATGTCCCTGGGTATTGGAGAGAGAGAGGGGGAGGGAGGGAGGTAGAGGTGGTGAGAGGAGGGTTGGAGAGATAGCGATGGGAGGAGCGGGTTGGAGGGCGCGGGTAGAGAGAGAGGGAGATGGTGGTGGGAGAGAAGGGGAGGGATCAAAACTTTGATGATGGAGGTATTGGTTTATTATTCTCATTTACCGAGGTGCAGTGAAAAGCTTTGTTTTGCATGCTAATCAAACAAATCAGATATACCATACATAACTGCAGTCAAGCCAAACTCTAGTACAATAGATGGAATGAAAGGAAAGGTCCAAAGTGTAGAATATAGTTCTCAGCATTGCAGAGCAACAGTTGCACAGACTAAAAGTCTAATGTCAACAATGTGGTAGAGGTGAATCAGACTGTATGCTTGCTTATGGAAGGACCATTCGGAAGCCTGATAATCGGAACGAAGTAGCTGCTCCTATAGACAATAAACAATAGACAATAGGTGCAGGAGGAGGCCATTCGGCCCTTCGAGCCAGCACCGCCATTCAATGTGATCATGGCTGATCATTCTCAATCAGTACCCCGTTCCTGCCTTCTCCCCATACCCCCTGACTCCGCTATCCTTAAGAGCTCTATCCAGCTCTCTCTTGAATGCATTCAGAGAATTGGCCTCCACTGCCTTCTGAGGCAGAGAATTCCACAGATTCACAACTCTCTGACTGAAAAAGTTTTTCCGCATCTCAGTTCTAAGTCTGAGTCTGGTGGTGTGAGTTTTTAATGAAGATAAGATTATACAGAAACACAAAGAACCGCAGTTGCTGCATACGATTATACAGCCTCCTTGGTTGAACATCCTGTCAACATACACTGCTTGAATGCAAGTATCATGATTGTGCATAACTTGTAGCTCGGAAAAGATTAAAATTGACAGCGTGCAAAACAGCCTGAAGGAGGGTCCCAACCCAAAATGTCATATGTCCATTCACTCCATGTAAGGCAGTAGCTCCACCGCAATGCCACTGTGCTGCCTAATAATTGTCCTCAATAATAGTCAAAATTGTGAGTTTTGGAAGGTTGTCAGAAGTGAATACAGTATTTTTTGTAGATTATACACGCTACACCATTGGTGGGGGCAATGAATGTTGAGGGTGGCGTACCAGGTGTCAATGGAGTGGGCTACTTGTCCTACATAGTGTTGAGTTTCTTGAGAGTTGATGCAAAAGTTAGTGGGTTTGCAGATAGTGAATATGGTTGTGAAAGATTGCAGCAGGGTGTGCATCGAATGGCCAGATGGGCGGCGGAATGGTTGATGGAATTTAATACAGAAAAGTGTAAGGTGTTGTATTTTGGGATGTCGAACAAGGGCAGGACCTACACAGTAAATGGTGGTCCTGTGGGTAGCGTTGTAGAACAGAGGGATCTAGGAGGGATCTAGGATCTCCGTCAGGACAGTTCGTCTGTTTGTTTTTATGTCTTGACTGTTTTTGTAAAGCGTCTTTGAGCACTTGGAAAAGCGCTATATAAAATAAATGTTTATTATTATTATTATTATTATTATTATTATTAACATGTGCATGGTTCCTTGAAGGTCGAGTCGTAGGTAGATAAGGTGGTCAAAAAGGCTTTTAGCACTTTGGCCGTCATCAGTCAGAGTATTGAGTATAGAAGTTGGGAGGTCATGTTGCAGTTGTAGAAGATGTTGGTGAGACTGCATTTAGAATATTGTGTTCAGTTCTGGGCACCCTGTTATAGGAAGAATATTGCCAAGCTTGAAAGGGTTCAGAAAAGATTTACGAGGATGTTGCCTGGACTAGAGGGTGTGAGCTGTAGGGCGAGGTTGAGTAGGCTAGGTCTCTATTCCATGGAAAGCAGGAGGATGAGGGGAGATGTTAGGGAGGTATACAAAATCATGAGAAGAATAAATCAGGTAGATGCACAGAGTCTTTTGCTCAGAGTAGGGAAATCGAGGACCAGAGGACATTGGTTCAAGGTGAAGGGGAAAAGATTTAATAGGAATCCGAGGGGTAACTTTTTTACACCAAGGGTGGTGGGTGTATGGAACAAGCTGCCAGAGGAGGTAGTTAAGGCTGGGGCAATCCCATTGTTTAAGAAACAGTTAGACAGGTACATGGATAGGACAGGTTTGGAGGGATATGGACCAAGTGCAGGCAAGTGGGACGTGTAGCTGGGACATTGTTGGCCGGTGTGGGCGCGTTGGGCCAAAGGACTTGTTTCCACACTGTATCACTATGACTCTATGACACTGAACCTGTGAGTGGAGAGTATTCCGTCACACTCCTGACGTGCTTAGTAGGTGGCGGAAAGGTTTTTGATTGTCGGAAGATGGATCATTCACTGCAGAATACAGTCTCTGATGTACTCCTATAGCTGTGGTATTTGTACGGCTGGTTTATTTATGTTTTTGGATCCCAGGAAGTTAATGGTGGATTACTGAATGATAGTAATGCCATTGAATGTCAAGTGTACATGGTTAAACTCTGTTGGAGAAAGTCATTGCCTAGCACTTTCGATGACATGAAAATTACTTGTCAATTACTGGCTGTGCATATGCTTTTGAACTGCCAGCTCTGAGTTAATTCACAATTTTCCTGTTTTTAGTGGGCTGTCAATTTTTAAAGGTTTTTTCTTTTCCTTCCTCAACAATCGGTGTCATAGTGGTGCAGCGAGGAAAGATGTTGCCTCACAGCACTGCAGATTTGGCTATGATCCTGACCTTCGTGCTGTCTATGTGGAGTTTGCACATTCTCCCTGTGACAGCATGGGTTTCTGCGGGTGCTCCCACTTTTCCTCCCACTTCCCGAAGATATTCGTGCTTGTTGATTAATTGAGCTCTGTAAATTGCTCCCTAATGTGTAGGGAGTAAATGAGTGAGTGAGATAATACAGAACTATTATTGATCCTGATCTTGGGTGCTGTCTGTGTGGAGTTTGCACGTTCTCCCTGTGACAGCGTGGGGTTTCTCCAAATGCTCCGATTTCCTCCCACGATCCAACGACATGCATATTTATAGGTTAATTGGCTTCTGTTAATTGTCTATAGCGTGTACGATAGAACTAGTGTATGGGTGATCATTGGTTGGTGTGGGCTGAAGGGCCTGTTTCTACACTGTATCTCTAAACTTAACTCAACTCGCGTGAACGGGTGATCAATGGTCAGCATAGACTCGGTGGGCCGAAGGGCCTGTTTCCATGCTGTATCTCTCTGAGCTAAACTAAACCAACATGTCTTTCCGCTGACTGCTTAGTACGCACCAAAAGCTTTTCACTGTACCTCGGCACACGTGTCAATAAACTAAACTAAACATTCCTTGCTTTAATTTCATAAACTAAATTTCAGAAACTTCATAATTTCATAATTTCATAAACTAAACTAAACATTCCTTGCTTTAATTTCTTTTGCAGAAAACTGAAGTAATTGAGGAAGCATTTGCTGGGTGAGTGTACATTTTCACATCTTAGTAATTTTGAGCTATAGCTAATTAGAAGTTGACCTTATTTACAATAAATTCTTTATTAGGAAATCTATATTTGGCACCACCTACTCAAACTGAATTAATTTAGTTTTTAAAAAATATCTGCATTTGGTGAGAGCACTGACAGCAATGCTTAAATTTGCATTTGTTACTGATATTGTACCTAAAATGATGCTTGGGGCAATGAAATCTCAATGAAATATATTAGCAGCTATGTTTCCTATTGAAAAGATTTTCAAAACTATTGTCTGTAAAGATACATTATTGTCTCCTAAGGTAATGAAAACTGTTATATAGTTTAAGCCTTTATTTTCAGTCAAGCAAACTCTGGATCTGTCCACATTCCTCAACTGAGTCTAAGCCCAGGAGTTGGTCAATGGATATTTCCAGGTTGACTCCACCTGCTTGTGTTGAATTAATTGTACCTCTCTTCACTTTTACACAGCTTATGTCATCTATTCCCTGTTCTCGAGCAGATCTATTTTCTCTGTTGTTTCTTTATAAAACTTAACCACCGACTGTTAATTGTCTAACTCCAATATATGAATCCATTTTTCTATAACTACATTTAAGGTAATCTGAAGCCATCTATTTTAAAATATTTTTTTCACAGTATGTTTATGGACACAGCTGAAGATGAGAGAACCAAACTGATCAGTTGCCTTGGAGCATTCAGACAACTCTGGATGACACTTCCTCAGGTTAGAATCCAAGCAACAGTATTTACCTGAAACATGCTTTCAGTTACAGTTGACTTTCTTCATTCTATATAAAATCTTTCAATGATATATTGATAACTGCTTTTGAATGCCAGGAATCTCACGAACAGTGTGTGCAGTGGATTGCTCGCTTCATCCATGGACAGCACAACCCCAAGAGGATTTCCTTTCTATACGACTGCTTGGCAATGGCAGTTGAAAGTGGACTGCTGCCCCCCAGGTACACATGAAAGAAGAAAGCCAAGACTTTTAATTATTTGTGGGATAAAATCAATGCGTAACAATACAGGTTATGAAATAATTGCTGTTTCCTGTTGATATTTTGATTTTCTCCATTCCTTTCAAATATTAATTTAATTTAAAAGTGAGTTTTTTTTAGATTGTCTGCCTTACTTGGCCCTTTGCCATGTTATTAGAAGACAAATGAAGTGTTTTGGTCTGGGGGGGGGATTGCTATTCTAATTTCTTGAAATTTACAGCAAAGCCAACCACTGGCATTTTCCTTGAGTGTTTGGGGAATAGCCCCACGGGGTTTATATAACACAGTAAGTGGCTCCGAATTCGCAATGGCTGGCTGCAATCTTAGTCTAGCCTCATGGGACCCGATGAAATTGCATTAATGTTTAAGGTTGCACAACAAACAAAAAACTCAGTCTTGGGCTTGAGTCAGGTTCATATTAGCCATAACTGAGTCTGATTCAGCTCTGGTTTTAATTTTATACCCAAGCAGATTATTAGTACAAGCAATTTTACGGGCAAAGCAAACTGCTCACCAGTATTGATGTGCTGATTAAGTACACCTTGTGATTTCTGGTTTAAAACAAATGCATTCCAATGATGAAAGAACTGTATCAATGAGAAATGGTGACTTAGTGAAAAAGAGAGAATGCAAAATACAAACCTTGATTGAGCAGATTAGCCTGCATTTAATACTGAAGGAATTGATTAGCATGAAGAAATGAACTTGGACATTCTAGATAACTTGCTTCACCAGAGGGATTTTCCTTCTACCCAGCATAAAATGTGAGTAAAATTGGAGGACTGCGATTGCATATGTCATAGGTTAGGTAACTACTATAGATGATGATCTTTAAAAATAAATTCCACTCGATAATTGAGATTCTGAAGTGATTTCTGTATTTATTTACCAGGCTGGTCTGTGAATCGTTAATCAACTCTGAAAGTCTGGAATGGGAGAGAATGCAGCTTTGGGCTCTAACCTTTAGACTGATTCGAAAAATAATTGGAGGTGTTGACTACAAGGTACTATGCAAAGAACTAATTAACTCACCAAGATGCTAGTAATTTCTAATTATGTATAAAGAATGCTTAAATTAAAATTATTTATTGTTGCTAGTGATTGAAATAAATCTCTCAATGAGTAATGGTCAAAAGTCTAATGTGATTTTGTTAAAGTAATATTGGAGCCTTAAATGTGTGCTTAGAGCTAATAAAGGTTTATCTTCAGAATTGTATTGAACTCGTGAACTTCATGGGATATTTGTCAATATTAATCTTTAAAACACAATTTAATCTCTTTTTAGGGTGTAAGAGATCTATTGAAAGCAATTTTAGAGAAAATTCAAACGATTCCTAACACCGTCAGCTCTGCTGTTGTTCAGCAATTGCAAACAGCCAAAGATGTAAGTTTTTGGTATATTTTTTCCCGTGTTTGGAAGTAATCTTAAACCTCGGCTTGTTTGGGACGGTGCTGATACTTTAATGCTAAGGTGGGATGAAAAGATTGTGCAACTTGTACTTTTTTGAAAATCGTGACCTTTGATACAGTAATCATTAATAGCAAGTAGGTGCCTAATCAATATCCTGCAAGTGCAAATTTTTACATTTAAGCTATATATTTTTTCATTGATATATTAGGCTGGCAAAACCAATATTTAATTTTGTTTTGTTTTAAATTGAATAGTTTAAATATTTTTCTTTTGAACATGTAATGGTTGTTCCTTTCCTTAATCTTTCCAGGTTGTGGCATATATCCTGGACAGAAATGCTTGTCTGTTACCAGCATATTTTGCAGTTACTGAGATTAGGAAGCTTTATCCAGAAGGAAAGTTGTCTCATTGGGTAAGGGACTCCTGCATTGTTCTCTGCTGTGAGTGATCCTGGTGCAAAATGAGTGAATAAAAGGAGAAAGTAATACGGACACAAGATGATGGGAACAGGACACCTGTCCCCTCAAAAGTGGCCCATTGTTCAGTATGAGATTGCTTGATTTGCCACAGGCCTTGACTCTTCCTCTGTGCCAATTCATGTAAACTTTGATTCCCCAACCTTTCAAAAATTACCTGCCTCCTCTTTAAATTCCTCTAGCTATCTTCCCTACACAGTCCTCTTGAGGTAGAAACTTCAAGAGAACATCATTCTCTGCGAAAAGACATTTTTGCATATCCAACTGCCTCCTTAATTTGTAATTGTGTTCCCTTGTCCAAGACTCTTCCCCTTGGGGAAACATCTCAGCATCTGCTTCGTTACACTCCTTTAGCTCTTTGTATATTTCAATAAGATTATCCCTGTAAACACCAAAGTATACACATCCAACTTTTTTTAAGCTGTTCGTGATAGGGTAACCCACACAACCCAGGAAATGACTGAGTAAATTCCTTCTGGGCTCCCTCTAATTTTGCTATATCCTTTCTTAAACAAGGAAACCAAAACTGCATGCACGACTCCAGGCATAACATCCCCAGCACCCTGTACAATGTATCCATACCATTCCATTTTTAAGCGCCAACCCCCTGCAGTAAAGTCCAATATGCCATTGCCTTTTTAATTACTTGCCTTACCTGCATACGTTTTGTGGACTAGAAAAAACAAATCCCTCTTGACTCCACTACTTTACACTGCTCCTTTTGATTTATTTTTACCGAAGTGCACAACCTCACACTTTCCTTTATTAAAACTTTGCCAAGTTTTCACCTACTCATTCTAACTGTTTATGTCCTATTGCAGAATTCAAATATCCTGTATGCCTTCCTAGATGCCTTTGTGTCATCAGCAAAGTTGGTTGCATTCAGTCCTTGTGTAAATTATTAACATAGGTAGTAAATAATTGAGAGATCCTTGGGGAACTCTTCTAGTTGCATCTTTCCAGTTTGAAAACAACCTTTTCTGCCAGATTTTCAATCTTCTGTGCAATCTTTAATCCTTGTTTACATACCTCTCCAAGTATCATGAACGCTTATCTTGTGCACTAATATTTAACATTGACTGTAACATATTACCAAAAGTCTTCTGAAATCCAAATTCCAGACATCTGCACGATCCCCTCTATAGACTCTGACTAAAGGGCCTGTCCCACTTTGGCGATTTTAAGGCGACTGCCGGCGACTAGACTTGGGTGTCGTGGCATGATCGTGAGGAGTCTTCCAAAAATCGTAGTGGATCTCAGCACGTCGCTGAGAAATCATCCGGTTTGAAATTTCTCGGTGACAGCTGACTTGTAGGCAGGTATCGTTGCTTATTGCGGATGCTGTCGCATGCTGCCCCCAGGTTTGATAGGTTTTCTTAGATGCATTTAGAAGCACATAATAATAATAATAATAATAATAATAATAATGCATTACATTTATATAGCGCTTTTCATGTACTCAAAGACGCTTTACAGGGATTTAGAGAACAGGGAAATGTTTTTTCAAAATCATTTTTTCAAAAGTCATTTCAAAATACTATAAAATGCTTGTGTTTAACCAATTTATTTACCGTCTGGACATTTGACAGGTAGATTGGAGGCGACAGTTTGACGGTCAGTTTGACGTGGGAATTTTCGCGATGTTTATGGCCATCAGCCATTACATTTAAAGTGGGCTCCCAACCCAGATATGCAACCCAGAAACCAGATATGCATCTCCTGTACATTTTCAAAGAATGCCCACACACTTTTCATAAAAATCCACTTAACCACTTAAATTTTAAAAAAAATACAGCTATTAGTAAACTGGAAGTAAACACAGTTTATGCCTTGTTACAGTGAAGCTTGGTTTTTAAGTAACCCATACAAGATGTTATAGTTCAAAACTCTCAAGTACTTACCGACTTGTCAGTGATTTCAGCAAAAATTAGGGCGCCGGAGAAGCATTGACAGCATGGGAATTTTGCGATATTTCGGAAGACGGTGTAATCTCAATCTGACTCGGCATTATCGTGGGCATTGTCATCGGGCAAAAGAAAATTTTGGCGATCTGCTACGACTTTGACAGTCGCCGGTAGTCACCAAAAAAATCGCTTAAGTGTGACAGGCCCTTAATACATCTTCAAGGAATTCTAACAAATTTGTCAATCGTGGTTTTACTTTTCATAAGATCGTGTTGACTTGATTACACTGAGCTTTTCGAAATGACTAGTTATTCCTTCCTTGAATATTATTTTGAGCATCTTTCCAAAAACAGTTAAGCTAACCGACATACAGTTTCCAGTCTTTTGCCTCCCTTCCTTCTTGAAAATGAGCGTCACAGTTGCAGTTTTCAATCTACATATACCGTCTTGGAACTGAAGCAAGCTTTGAAAACTTCCAACCACTTCTGCAGCTACATTCTTGAGTGCAGGCCTTCAAGTACTGCAACTTATTTGTTTCCAATCTCTCTGGAATTCTACATTTTCCTTAACCTCTTTCTTTTCCCTATTTAATATAACAGGTCTATAACATGGAGGTAATAGACCTGTTACAAATCTTAAACTAATTGCACAAAGATTGGAGGAAATCTCAACAAAGGGGTCTGGAATATTCTATTTAAAAAATCATAGTGGAAGCAGAAACTTTGATCATGTTTCTAAGATAGTGATGAGATGTAACTTGCAAGGTCACCGTCTGAGAGCTGGGAATTGGGGTAAATTTTATAGCTCTTGTTTTTGGTTGGCATAGACAGAACAGGCCTCCAGTGCTGTAAATATCTATTCTATGGTATTTTTTATTTTCTGCAGAATATATTATTATTCTTGAGAAATAAGGTATGGCTTTAGAATTTAATGATTTTTGAAAGCAATTAGGTGAAATCTTTAGAAGTGCTGTAAAATATCATTGATCTCAATTTCAAATATTATTATTAATACAAGCTTCTCCATAGCAACATTAAAATATTTTTATCTCAAAGTTCTCATGCATTGAAGAAATTGGATATCATTATTTGGTTGTCTTTCACTTTAATAACCACATCTTAATTCTTATGAATTCTTATACATTTTAATGCCAAACATATTTATTAATTTATTTTGTATAAAAATCTGTTTTATAATTTTTCCTGCAGTTGCTAGGCAACCTGGCTTCTGATTTTGTGGATAGCTTCAGACCCACAGCACGAATCAACTCCATATGTGGTAAGAGCATAAACAATCTCTTTGAACTTCATGAATATGTTACACTTCAAGTGGAGTAGCATAGTTGATTTTTTAAGCACGTTTGTGCTCTTTCACCAAAAAACAAAAAAAGCTGTTGATAGAGAGGTTCATAGTTGCTGAGGTTAGTGTTGCTTGGTGTTCAAAAGCTTGATGGTTGCTGCGAAGAAGCTATTGAACCTGGTGATCATAATTTCCTTCTTCCTGTTAGGAGCAAAATAAGAGACTTTCCCTGAGGTGGTGTTAGTCTTTGATAATATTACTCACCTTTTCGTGGCAGCGCCTCTTATAAATCCAGTTGGTGGGAAGGTCTGCCTTGACCTACGCTATCTCCCAGTTGCCAAACTCCCCTTCCCGTTCCCATGCTGACCTTTCTGACCTGGGCCTCCTCCACTGTCGGTGTGAGGCCACATGCAAATTGGAGGAACAGCACCTTATATTTTCTTTGGGCAACTTATAACCTAGCGATATGATTATTGATTTCTCTCATTTCAAGTAACCCATGCATCCCTCCCCATCCCTAGTCGTCCTGTTAGGTTCACTGTTCATATCACTTCGTTATCACCTCTTCCATAGCCAACCTTTTCCTGGGTCATCGGTGCCGACTCCGATTTGTTCTGTACCTTTTCATATCTCTAGTCAGAAGTCCCTCTCCTCTGACTCTCAGTCTGGAAAAGGGTCTTGACCCAAAAAGTCACCTATTCCTTTGCTCCTGAGATGCTGCTCGTCCCGCTGAGTTACTCCAGCGTTTTGTGTCTATCTTAGGTCAGTACCTGTGATAAGCCAAGCCGTGTCTACCACTCTCTGTGATTTCCTTTGTTCCTAGCCGTTCGACTTGCTCAACCCAGCCGTGATGCAACCAGTCAGTGTGCACCGCCAGAGGTTCAATAAAGTATTTGTTGACATACTGAATCTCCTCAAATTTCTAAGAAAGTAGAGCCGTTAATGAGCTGTCTTTAAGATTGCCACAATATGTTGGGCCCAGGATCCTCAGAGATATGCACACCCAGAAAGCAGAAACTGTTGACTCTCGCTACTGCTGTCCCACCAATGTAAACAGATTTGTGGACCCTCAGCTTTCCTCTCCTGAAGTCAACAATCAGTTCCTTGGTCACGCTGACTTGAGAGCAACATTGTTGTTTTGGTACCATTGTATCAGATTTTCAATCTCTCTCCTGTACTGTGATTCACCATTACCCGTTCTTTATCCAGCAATAGTGACGTTGTCAGCAAATTTAAAGGTACCTTTGGAACTGTGGCTCATTGTCATGGGTAAAGAGATAGTAGTGCAGGGGACTGAGCACATAGCCTTGAGGTGCTCGTGTGTTGATGGTTATCGAGGAGAAATGTTATCGCCAATTCCTAATGATTGTGGTCTGCCAATGAGGAAGTTGGAGATCCAGTTACATAGGGATGGGCAGAGACCCAGTTCTCTGCCTGACTGAGTTCTACCAGCATCTCTGCTTTGTGCTATTTTAATTTTGGTGGAGATTTACAGTTATGTGATTATTATAAAGTGATTAACTACTTTTTAGAAACACCCCATTCACATTGCGTTGTGTATGCTTTTTCTGTATGCGAAGAAATAATTTACGTGAATGGTCTTTCTCGTTCGTAACTTACACTTTTGTATTTTATATAAAATATTAATGTTATTAGAATGGTTTAGTCCTTTATGACATGTCATGATAAGCTTTTTGTAGGAATACAAAATGTTGATTTTGTTTTTGTTTTTTTGTGGAATGGTAGGTATAGGAGTATATAATATAATAATCATTCCCTTAGAACATAAAGGTCAATTGCCTCATCATGTAACTGGTTGGCTGCATTTAATTGTAACCTTAAATAATTTTTCTCTTCAAGAATTCATTCACCTCCCATATGAAATACTCTGATTATTTCATGAACAATCCTTCCAACACCTTACAATCAAATAATTATGATTCTTCAAAATTGGTATTAAATTTAAATCTTTTGAATAGTAGAGCACTTTGGTTAGCATCTTTAAAAAGATAAATGTCATCAACAGCTTAAAATAAGAAATCCGCATCTTAGGATGTGGTAGGGAAGATGGCAAAGTGGTGAAAGGAAGAACATTGGGTTACCTTTTCTGGTTGGAAATATTTTCTCAGAATCATGAGCTGTTATAAATGGACAGTTGTAAGAAGAAATAGAGAAGGCGGAAAAGGCTGAGAAAATAAAAAGGAATGCCATGTGATGTGCTGAAGGACAGGAATTGATTGGATTACATTTGATAGTTGCAAGAACAGGAACAATGAACAGAAACATAGGAAATGTGTGCAAGACCCAGAAAATATGAAATTTAGAACAGAATAACTGAGAAAGGGAAGCATTGGGGCTTGGGCATGTCATTGGGGAGAATGCAGGAGAATGGGGTTAGGGAGAAATAGATCAGCCATGATTGAATGACCGAGTAGACTTGACGGGCCGAATGGCCTCGATCTACTCCTATTCTTTATGACCTAACGACTCATGTGGTGAATTTGAGGTACAAGAAAAAGTTAGATATCTCACCAGAGGAAATGAGATCAGTGACGACTGAGGGATGATTTTCTTTTTAATATCTTTATTCACTAATTGCCATTGTGAAGGCAAGAAACTGTTTCCATGAATGATGGAGTCCGTCTGGTGAAGACGGAAGGTGGTGTTAATGTGGGGTTTGGTGAGGGATGTGGAGGTGTTGGTTTTCCCATGCATCAACTGCCCTTCTTTGTGGGATAGATCAAGGATGTAGGTGATGTTGTCATAGTTGCCTGGGTGAATAACTGCAGTATATTTTGATGGAATGAATGCTGAGGGTGGCAGATGGGGTGCAAATTTTGAAAGCTGCTTTATCCTACATGTTACGAAGCACGCTATCGGTTTTTGGAGCTGTTTTCATTCCAACAAGTTGCGAGTATCATGCTCCAAATTTGCATCTTGTAGATAGTCGAAAAACTTTGGGGTCCAGCAGGTGAGTTGGAGGTGAGTTGGTTGCAACAGGATACCCAGCCTCTAATATATTCTTGTACCGCAGTAGTGGTGTGGCTGCCCCAATTGAGTTTCTGGTTCTGGGAGTAGACTGTGATGTTAATTCAATAGACAATAGGTGCAGGAGTAGGCCATTCGGCCCTTCGAGCCAGCACCGCCATTCAATGTGATCATGGCTGATCATTCACAATCAGTACCCCGTCCTTGCCTTCTCCCTATACCCCCTGGCTCCGCTATCATTAAGAGCTCTATCTAGCTCTCTCTTGAAAACCTCCAGAGATTTGGCCTCCACTGCCTTCTGAGGCAGAGAATTCTTGTCACAAAGGCCCACATGCCATTAGCTTTCTTCACTGCCTGCTGTACCTGCATGCTAACTTTAAGTGACTGATGAACAAGGACACCCAGATCTCTTTGTACTTCCCCATGACTTGACACCATTCAGATAATAATCTGCCTTCCTGTTCTTACCACCAAAGTGGATAACCTCACATTTATCCACATTAAACTGCATCTGCCCACTCACACAATCTGTCCAAGTCACCCTTCATTCTCATAGCATCCTCCTCACAGTTCACACTGCCACCCAGCTTTGTGTCATCCGCAAATTTGCTAATGTTACTTTTAATCCCTTCATCTAAGTTATTAATGTATATTGTAAATAGCTGTGGTCCCAGCACCGAGCCTTGCGGTACCCCACTAGTCACTGCCTGCCATTCTGAAAGGGACCCGTTAATCCCTACTCTTTGTTTCCTGTCTGCTAACCAATTTTCTATCCATGTCAGTACCCTACCCCCAATACCACGTGCTCTAATTTTGCCCATTAATCTCCTATGTGGGACCTTATCATAGGCTTTCTGAAAGTCCAGGTACACTGCATCCACTGGCTCTCCCTTGTCCATTTTCTTAGTTACATCCTCAAATTTTTTTTTTAATTGAATGTCAATGGCAGGGTGGTTAGATGCTCGTTTGTTCAAAATGGTCATTGCTTGGACTGTTGTTCATGATCAGCTCATGCTTTATTGGGCGGCATAGTGGTTTGGCAGTAGAGTTGCTGCCTTACAGCGCCATAGGCATGGGTTTGATCCTGACAATGGGTGCTGTCTGTATGGGGTTTGTATGTTTTCCTTTCCCCAGGTGCTCCGCTTTCCTCTCACACTCCAAAAAGATGCAGAGTTTGTAGGTTTATTGGCTTCTATAAATTGTAAACGATCCCTAGTGTGTGCAATAGTGTTGGTGTATGGGTTGATCACTGGTCAGCACGAGCTCCGTGGGGCGAAGGGCCTGTGTCCAAGCTGCATCTCAAAAGTCGAAAGCCTGCATGCAGCAAGACCCAAGTGACATGCAGGCACAGATTGCTCTATTTCCTTCGGAGTTGTGGTGGCTTAGGATTCAGTGGTGGATTTGTGGTCCAGAAAGGGAGTAGAGTTGTCAATAGTGTTGTTGAACAATTTTTTTTAAATGAGATTTATTTGCATTCTATTTGCACCGTAAAATATTATTTAAGAACATCTCATGGATGGGTTTTCTAGATAAAATTTAAGTCTTTTTGTCCAGATTACCATTGTCTTATGTTTCACCATCTCTGTTATCTCCTTCAGTCGTTCAGTGAGTTCCTTTGAAACATCATTGATATCTCGGAGTTATGTATTTCTAAGGTGTGGTCGCTGTTACATGTACCAGTGTCCATGTTTAAAATATTTTTTATGTTTAACTTCATTAATTATTTTGTAGTTGTTTTTCTCTGTTACATTCCCTCCATTTTCAATTTGAAAGTTCCATTTCTGTGACTGCTATTATGCATTGCCCCTTCTATGTGGTGTCACTATTGATGGCATTGAATTTTGGCTTACAACCCCTTCAACCTGAAACTTCTGTATGAATGTTCCTTCTTTTCATTTCCTTCTCCTTTAAAACCCTTCCCCTCTCTGCACTAAAAATACATCATCCTAATTTCAGCTCCTTTGGCATGAACCTATTTTTATCACAACATCTGTTTTCATTGCCTGTTCTCTACTTTGATAAACATGTTTTCTTTTTGATTAGGTTTGGATTTTCAGCAAAATATCATTGACTCACAAAGTCTTCATTTAAGATTTTATTTTGTACAAAATTACTGGAATCTTAATGGGAGAATGCAACCTGACTCAAGGAACAAATTAAAACTGATTATATGTTATGGGCAATTTGAAAGTAAATGATCCATTTAAGAAGCTTAAGAACTCTTTCTTACTTTCTTTCCATGCACTGAATGGCCAGGACGTTGCAGTCTTTTGCCTGTAGTGAATAACTCCGGTGCAATCTGTAATTCTTGGAAATTGGATCCAACAACACTCCGTTTTCCTTTGAGAGGACTCTTGCCATATGATAAGGTAAATCATATGCTAGACATTATTTTGGTTAAACCCATTCGTATATTTAATAATTAAGCAAGAAATAGCTTTAAAGAATGTTCAAATAAGCTATTTATTGTGAATTATTTCAGCAGCATATGTTATGCTTCTTAAATGTTCCTCGTTGTGTCATGAATTTCTGGGTATGATGTTTCCATTAACAGCATATCCGTATCCCTCATAAACATAAGTGAACTTGTCTTTTGTTATGACAACAATCTTTGCTTACATTAATATTATCTGCACTACTATAATACTCATAATCTACCAAGAACATCTCAAGGTCCTTCACAGCATTGCCATTATACAGGCGACTGCTGTGATACAGTGTTAGGATAGCGGAAATTCGCACTTACATAATTCACAAATCAGTATCCAATAATTTGAGACACCAAATAAAATTTGTAGGAAAGAACTGCAGATGCTAGTTTAAATCGAAGGTAGGCACAAAATACTGGAGTAACTCAGCGGGACAGACAGCATCGCTGGAGAGAAGGATGGGTGACGTTTCGGGTTGAGACCCTTTTGACCCTTGATGCTGCTTCTCATTATGGAACATTACGATACCAGACCATTTTCTTGGAACACCCCACAGCCTTAATGCAGGGATTGTCAAAACATTGACGTCAAGTAACATCAGGAGATATTAGGACAAATGACTAAAGGCTTAATCAAATAGGTTTTGGAAGTGAGGTCCAGAGTTTAATGCCAAGGCAGCCAAAGACATGACCACCATTGGTGGAGCGATTTTATATATGGAGGATCACGTATCTTGGAAAATTGTTGGGCTGGAGGAGATAGCATAGACAAGGATAGGAGTAAGACTATAAAAGGTTTTGAGAACAAGGATCAGTGTTTTAATATCGAGGGCTCCTTAACATTTTTAATGCATTTTTACTTTCCATTCTTGCCAGATAGGTAGTTGGCATTTTCTTGGTTTGTTTGGTAATCTAGAAATATTCTGATAATTATTAGAAGTTGATGTCCATTATTTTACATTTGCCATTAACACTGCATACAGGTTTATCTACAAATTCCAGCTTTTGTTGAGTATTAAATAGTTGTTGACATACTTTCATCTTTTGTAAACAAAGCTTTTTCTGGATCTTTTTCTGGGCTGGGTCTTGCTCAATTCAGCTACCGGGGGCCAATTTTGTTGGCTCTCCATGACCCTTAGTTTAGATAACAAATTGATCATTTTTGCCAAAGTGTCGAGGTCTCAACCTTCTGAAGCCTTGTCAAGCTTTAACAGAAAGCAAAGCCATTGGCAGAGTTGTACAGCTATCAAGTATTTCAACAGCTCAGAAGCATTTAAAACGATTAAAATTTATCCAAATTGTTTTTTAATTTAGGAATGTTGTGGAAAAATAATAACTGACAAAGATCATTTGCAATAATTAATAACAGTAAAATGAAATAATTTTGAAAATGGTTTACCCTTTCCATTCTAATCTGTGATCCTTAAAATTAATGGCATCTCAGAACTTGCACTGAGTCTCGATAAGAAATTGGGCTTGATTGGGAGTCCAGTGGTCGGGTGAACTAACAGATTCACCCTCTTTGAATATTTCAGTATATACTGGACTTGTAACTCATCAGGACTTCCACCTGAATAGCCATTCTATTTGGCACAATACTAGGCTTTTTAGCAAGCAATGTTGGTAAGAGGTCATTTTTCACAGCAAACAGATAAAACATATTTTTTTTATCTATGACTGGATAACAAAATAAGAGTTCCAAGATAATTCTGATGTTTAAAGTACAAACTTTTTTATTTTGTGTGTTTAGAGACAATTATCTTGAAAGTGCCAAGGAATATTGGTTTTATTAACTTGTATATCGATGTTGGCTTGCAGTGTAAACTGCTTAATATTTTAATTTTACTTATAAAGCTCTTATTTATACTTAGTATTTTGAAAAAGATCGGTTTCATTTCAAATTAAGACATGATATGCTTTCACAGAGTAGGTGCAGTATCAAGCAAGCTAACCAATAGCCTTATACATAATATGTAGCTTCTTTTATATTTACTGAATGTTGCAAACAATTATTTGCCCTTGTGGAGACATTGTACACATGAAGTGGAATTGTATATCTGGGAAGTCAACAGTTAGAAACTTAAAGAAAAATAAATTATATTTACTGTGTTACAAATGATACATTTGTTATTTTCTTAGCACCTATTTTTGTCTGAGTGTGTTTAATGATAGTCATTTGATGTCAACTTTTAAATTTCATGTGGCAATGCCATTTGTTTGTATTGTACTGACAATTCCTACATAATTAAAGTAAAGGTAAGAACAGAAATGCTCAGCAGCCAAGTGTTAAGCAAAGAAATACTGCAGAAATTTCAGAGGTCGCTGAAATACTGCTCATATCAAGTTTGGTACAGATGTTCAAAAGAAACAAAAAAGATGTTTGAAGCTAATATTGTCAAGTTTTGCTAGTAAGGAACACTTGTAATACAAGATACGTAATCGTTTTTAACCCAGCGGGAAATCTTGGATGCTTCACAGCTTTATTATTTATTGAACAATTGATTTGTTTTAACCTGAAAAGAAAATGCTGGAATTAGCAGATCATGTAGCGTCTCTGGTGAGAACTGTGGAGCCAATGTTTCCATTATTAGAACAAAGAGCAAAAACCAGACTAGTTATAATTCATGATTTTAGCCTCACTTTTACTCTAATTAGTTCCTTATTTTTGTTGAGATTCAATGCTCTGTACACAGTACAAGATCTTTCAAGTTTTTTGAACAACACACTTATTTCTTTTCAGTTATCACATTTCTAAATTGTGCTAGCTTTAACTTTGCAAAGTTACATTTATGAAATGTGGTCTGAATTTATAAATTGTATTCATAAAGACCCATTTATTTTCTCATCTTAATTGATGGCATTTATGTGACTATTTGGTAACTTTTAACCTGTAGCTTCTTTGTAATATAAAATGTAGACAAATTATCATTCTTCCTGTTCACTTTTTCCATCATCATCGCACAAAGAGCAGCAACAGTCTGTAAACTTGTCTTATTATAATTCTTGTAATAGGACTATTGCACATCAATGGTAGAGGTCATAGTCATCTCACCTAATTCAAGTAAATTGACAATTTCAACCCACTATCTTGCCAATTTATGTTATATTTGCTTACTTAATACATTTTACACAAGCATGCCGTTATTTAAGAATATACCCAGATTCTGAGAACTGCGTTTTTTACATTTGTAATTATCCCCTCCCCTTTAATAACATTATTCCTTCTGTATGTATTGATTGGCCATGTGCGACATTACAGAAAATTGGCCTTTATATACATGACTTTTGTGAATTGACCGATTAAGTAACTGGTTTAAAGAATTTGCAACATTTAAAAAAAATCAGTAACCATGTCTACATTGACCTGAATCGTGTTTGGTAAGTAATACCAAAGTAAAACTTGCTGTTATGATTTTCTTGCCAATTTGAAGCAGAAATGTATTTTTAAAGTAGATGCTCTTGTTTGGAATTCTGGTTTCTGCTTCTGGGTTGTGTCCCCCAGACAAGAACATAGAAAAGTGGTGTGTTGGAACCATGGTGGTATGGATCATGAAGTTGTATGGATATGAAGTTATGCAGATAATGATTTGTACATTTGGGTGAAATTCTGGTCCACTTTTGTCACTTTAAAATCTAAATTTTGAACAAATCTGAGATCAGAATACCAACCTTAGTAAAGTAAGTGGGTTTCAGGTTTGGTGTCTGGCAGTTCCAACTTTTTTGAGCTTATTGAAGAATTGTTTAGATCTTCAAGCCACAAAGAAAGCAAATCATTAAAGGAAATAAATGGCAGAGTCGATTAGGAACGTTGTTGATGTTAAATACTGAATGCATTTTCAATCCTATTGAACCTTTAAGGAAGTTTCTGATGCAAAACATATTATATGATTCAAAAATAAATTTAGTGCAACTCCATATTCGAAAACCTTTAAGGGTCTGATCATAAAAGCAGAAGCTATTGCAATCAAATTGTTAGGGATGTATCCATTACCTTTATATTGCTATTGGACTTGAATAACAATTTCCATTATTTACAGTTGAATAGAAGAAAGTTTCTAGACCTCATAATAGCCAAACGATTTCAATCCCACTCCACATTTTATATATGTTTCTTTGAGAAGGAATATAGTATCAATAACTTTAGAGCAGAGGTGTCAAACTCATTTTAGGTCATGGGCCGGAATGGGCAAAATGCGACTTCATGAGGGCCGGATCAGGTGTGCAAGCGTGAACGCACGCCCACGTGCTCCCACAGCTTTTGTTGCCTTCGTTTTTTCAACCTGCTCTCATGTGTCTCAGTCTCTGCTATAACTACAAAGTGTTTCACTTTACGAATTTTGTTTCTTATGAAGATTGCCTAGCAAGCATTACTTTTATGATTGGTATCTAGGCCCAAGATAGAGTGGATATGAAATAATGTTTCCAGTAATAGGAGAGTCTAGGACCAGAGGTCACAGCATCAAAATAAAAGGTCATACATTCAAAATGAAGATGAGGAGGAATGGATGGTGAATCTGTGGAATTCATTGCTGCCGACATTGGGTATTTTTGAGGCAGAGATTGATAGGTCTTGATTAGGTTACAGGGAGAAAGAAGACAATAGAATGTGGTTGAGAAAGAAAATAGATCAGCCATGGTTGAATGGCAAAGTAGACTTGATGGGCTAAATGGCCTAATTCTGTACCCCTGAATTATAGTCTTCCTACAGTATTTATGTTTTGCCCACAATGGGCTGGCTGGGTGGTGAACAGCCAAACAGCAGCTACCCGGCATGTAGAAAGATGGTCTGCCCATCATCTCACCTGAAGGCCCCGCTGCCCATCCTTCTTAGGTCTTTCTTCCTTCTCCTCACATCCTCTCCCCTCACCTCTCATGTCCTTCTCTACCCTCACCTTCTCCCTCACCTGCCCTCTCCCTTTCCTCAGCTTATCCCTTCTCTCATCCCCACTTCCTTCCTTCCAACTACTCCCCCACTACCCTCCCTTACTTCATCCTCTCTCTTTCCTTACCTCGTCCCTGAACACCATTCCTTCTCTCATCTGCTCCTTTCCTCACCCCCTCCCTCCCTACTTCCTTTATTTACCACCTACTCCCCCACTCCCCTCCCTCGACACTCTCTCTTCCCTTCCTCATCTCTAAAAGCCCTCCCTTCCCTCATCTGCTCCCCCTCCCCTTCCTTTACCACCACCTTCTCCCTTCCCTCTTCACATCCCACCTAACCTTAACCCAAACCCAGAGCCCCCACCCTGGAGAGCAGCTCAGATTTTGGATCGCTGGCTGCGGCCCTATTCACAGTGCGGCGACTTCCCACCAGCCTCTATCCACGCACTCACTGGGTCTCAGTTACATTGCGGTGGTCTCTGTGGTGGCAGTCCACAACAACGCTGAGACTCCCCACCTTCCCCAGCGCCGGCCACTTCCCGCCCGCATCACCGCATGGCCGGATATGGCTGTAGCTTCCACTCACCCCCGGCCGATCGGACTTGCATTTTCCTTCTGCGCCAAATTCATATTTTCTGCGCGGTTAAGCAGTCATGTAGCTCACTTTCTGTGTATAATCTTGACAGCGTTTTTTTTTGCCAAATCATCCTGCGGGCCGAAATTGGACTGGGCCGGTAGTTTGACACCCCTGCTGTAGAGCATCTTTGAAAGATTAACCATTCTAAATGACTGCTATCATAGCTGAATTTGAAATCAATAAGAGCAGTCATACAAATTGTTCAAATTAAATTAACATTTTATGATTGAAATTGGACACCCAAATCCAATTTTAGCAAAGTAGATGGTGGGAGAAGGTTTTTTTCTGGCTGGAGAGTCAATAAATAGGCAGCCTGGTCTTAAGTGATTGGCATTCAGAGCTAAAAATCATAAGACATTTCTTGATACACAACTTGGAATTATATATCTTTGAATTCTCTATCTGTTAGAGGGTTAGGGATGCTTATTTATCTAGGGTATTCAAATTTACGATCATCAGATCTATGTTGTACAAGATTAGAGCGAATGGAGATCAGTGAGGAATGTAGAAAAACTCAAGTTGATCCATTGCCTCATTAACTAGCAATGCAGACAAACCTGTGTTCTTTTTCTAGGTCCAGTTATCTGGTACGTAACTCCATCAAAATCACTTCATCAGGAAACTTGTTTTCTTACAAAATATCCCAGAATTTTTATGATTAGATACTTCAGTGTTAAGTAAAGTATGTACTGTACTATAGTTCATAACCAAAGTTCAAATATATTTGTTAATGGTGTTTCTTTTCCTTCAGAGTTGGGTATTACGAGTCCTTTTGTTTAAACACTTCCCGAAAGATAAAATGAATATCAACTCTGTGTTTTGTTTCCCCAGGACCTGTTTGACCCACAGACTGCTCTATTGAGATATGTTTTAGAACAACCTTACTCCAGAGATATGGTCTGCAATATGCTAGGTCTAAATAAACAGGTACTGTGTCTCCCTGTATTTTGCCTTGGATTTAACTTCTAAATATAGCCTGCACTGTTCTTTTTCTCTTTTCTGTTGCTATGGCTAAATAAGCAAAACAATATTCAGCAAGAATAGCTAGACTGTAAGTTAGCATCAGTTTCTAATAGATTTAATCTAGTTACTTGAAATAGGAAAACAGTTTTAATCTTCCAGTTATAGATTGCCTTGTGGATGGGAATAGTAAAATACTGTAAATGCAGTATCTTATGAAAAATCAGTAGAATTAATGTAAAGAAATATGTGATTTGAGTTTTATTTACATTGCTTTAGCTATCAGGCCAGCCTCAAACATGAGTAATTGTACATTGGTTTTTGTGGGGCTTGGCCTGTCTGGGGCATTCTGAGGCTGGCCTCATAGTCACTGTTATGTCTTTCTTTTTTTCTTCCTTTATTTTTGTTCTGTCCTGTCTTGTCCTGCCCATCCTACAATGCTCTAGACCTTGAACATTGCTCAGGTATGTTTACAATCTTACTGTTGTATTGTGACTAACGAGATGCTGACTGCTTGGTAGCAACTGATGCCATTTTAGAGAATAAAGTAGATCTGCATGCTGGTATACATAGAGTATGTAGTGGTGTCTGTCGCTGTCTGCTACAGAATGTGTGATTGTTGCAATTCTTGCACCTAAGATTTTTTAAAGTTGTCATGGAGAGGTTATTTAGAAAATATTATTTTGTTAATCTGTGAAAACTAGTTAACTGCATATGTAAAGTGGCATCAACAGATGTGTTCAAAGTAGCCGTACCTTTGTAAGGGACCGTAAAGCATGTTTTCAAAGGAAGTATAATTTTTTATTGTAGTTTTTTTAAGTTTCATGATCACATGTGGAAAGCATGCTAATTTTATATGTAGGTAGTAATAGAACTTAGGTTCCGAAGAAAACACAAAAAAACCCTCTGCTTTACAAATTTGATCACTTGAACATTTATGGTTAAGTTTCTTGTTGACCAAAGTTGAGTCTCCTTTTTGGAAAAAAAAGCAAAATGACGTGTTTCTGAATATGTAGATTTGGGGAGAAGGGCAAATCATTGCAGTGCTTGGCATCTTTTTTTTTTACGCTACATGCAAATTAGGTGCTTTCTGAAATACCTCATTGCAGTGTGTTTAGGTTAGCATTTCATGCTTTGTTCATTTTCTTTTGCATGAGAAGCCTATCTTTGTGTTAATGTTCATTAGTGTAATAAGTGTCTACTTTACAGCACAAGCAACGTTGCCCAGTTTTGGAGGACCAGCTTGTGGATTTAGTGGTTTATGCTATGGAACGCTCAGAGACAGAAGAAAGAATTGATGATGGAGGCACCAGTCAATTGTTGTGGCAACACCTCTCCAGTCAGCTCATTTTCTTTGTATTGTTTCAATTTGCTAGCTTCCCACACATGGTGTTATCACTTCATCAAAAGGTATGTTTGGAGTACAGAAGTGTATAAATGTATCATTTCAGGCCTGCGTTGTGCTCAGTTCACCATTTAATCCATGATTATTAAGTGTATAGGAAGATATACTTTACAACTTAAAGGTTTTTGAATTAGCAGGTGACTGAGCCAATGACATAGAAGGGCTGACAACAAATGGAAAAAAAACTATGAAAATTGCACATTATTAAAGGGGTTTGGTTGACAACAAGCTCATGGCTAGATATTGATAAGCAAAAACAATTGGAGTCTGAAGAAGGATCTCGACCCAAAACGTCACCTAATCCTTTTCTCCAGATGTGCTGCCTGACCCGCTGAGTTAATCCAGCATGTTGTGTGTACCTTTGGTGTAAACCAGAATTTACAGTTCCTTCTTACATAAAAATTGCAGATGCTGAAAACCAGGCATAAAAATGAAAAATAGTGGACATGTTCAGCAGGCAATGACACACACACAGGAATGTGTTTGATGCTGAACTTTCATCAGAACTGGAAGAGAGAAAATATTTTTTCGGAGAATGGGAGGGTTAGAAAAAATTAATTTACATTACTTTTATTAAGGAAAGTGAAAGGAAAAGTATCAGCACAGTGGAGAAGAACTACTAATGATGATTAATGTTCAAAACAAAATATTATTTAAGCAATAATTGAACTGAAATTAGAAAAACTGCTTGAATCTCATAATACTGAAGTGGCTGACATCTGTGTATAGAACTGACATCTGTGTATAGATCTGAATTATCTGAAATGTAATTAAATAACCAATTATAGGAAAAAGTCAATGAAGAAAATAACTCATTTTACTTTGATTAACTTATTTTTTAGAATTCACAGCACAAAATAAAACAAAAATGCAGTGAGGAAATCATAGCAAACTGAATTGAAAGGTGACCTTGAATAAGTTAGTTGTTTTTTTAAATGAAATCATTATGTGATGATGAGCAGTGTGACTGATGTGGTAAAGGCAGCTGTTTGAATGGCATTTTAATAAAGCGTACTTTAAAGGTGTACTATGAAAATTAGAATGCATGTTGATAGAGGGAAAAAAGGCTTTTGTCCAAAAAAGCCGTGGATAGCACGCATCAAAGGTTTTTCACTGTACCTCGGTACACGTGACAATAAACGAAACTGAACTGTAAATGTAAACAAAAAACAGATTAGTAAGAACAGAAAGATATGGGGTGCAGCAATAAATCTTTAAAGCTGATAACTTGACAATGGAGCAAGTAAAGCTAATTTGTAATCTTTCATATTTGAGGTGCTGAATTTATTATAAGAAATAATTTTGATTGGTTTGAACACATTTGGAGTTTTACATGCCATTCTGGAAGTCTTAGTGCCAGGAGAATAATCAAGCATGGAAGTGATATAATGAAGGCTCACTGTCATACCTCTGATGGGCAAAATTACAACTAATATTGCTATGTGGCTCAGGAGCTGAATGTGTGCTCAATGTCCCTGTTCAGCCGTTAAATTACAATGCCCCTGTCATCATTTCCTCAAAGTTTTACAAAATCTTCTCCACGCTATCCATCATTTCAGGCATTTGCACAATGAGATCTGTAACTTGTACCACAATTGTAATTTTATTTTGAATTTTTATTTTCCCGTGCTCAATCATTACCTGGAAGTATTAAGCACTATCTCTGCATCTTTGTCTTTATCTTTTAGCTGGCAGGCCGAGGCTTAATTAAAGGCCGAGACCATCTGATGTGGGTTTTATTACAGTTCATTTCTGGCAGTATTCAGAAGAATGCGCTGGCTGACTTCCTTCCAGTGATGAAGCTGTTTGACCTTCTGTACCCAGAAAAAGAAGTAGGATTTATACATCAATTTACCATTCCTATTGAGAATGGTGGAGTTTGACCATTGCAGTTATTTGAGTAGTGAAAGAAGCAGCTTTCCAAATTTTCATGTGTGCTTATTTTTCTTTATTTGCAGTGTATTCCTGTACCTGACATTAGCAAGCCACAGTCAACTCATGCTTTTGCTATGACTTGTATCTGGATACATCTCAACAGGAAGGCTCAGAATGATAATTCCAAACTGCAGATACCCATCCCTCACTCTCTCAAACTCCACCATGAGTAAGCTGCTAAATGTAAAGTTCCTGTGTTTGCTATTCAGAGCAGTAGCCCTAATATTTAAATCGGAGGAAAAGATTAGAGCACATGTTGCCTGCATGGATGAAGGCATTAGGTTCCCTTTCTCCAGTATTGTCTAGATAGACATGGCGAGATTACTTCCTGGCATCAACATATATTTTAGCATGGGAGAAATGCAATTAAAATTAGGCAGTTTATGTATGGCTTTGTATAATAAACAATGTATATCTTTAAAGTGGGGATGAATAAAGGCTTAACATTAATAACAGATAAAGGCTTGCCGTCATCTTCAAACGAATGATCCAATACATTTAGAAGACCTATATTGGAAAATAAAATGACAGAATTTCCGTTGCGAGAGATAATTCTTAATGGTTAATAATAAATACAAGAAAGCAAAGTAATTAATAAATTGTGTTTCATTATTTCTAAACAGGTTTTTGCAGCAAAGTTTGAGAAATAAAAGCCTACAGATGAATGATTACAAGATTGCCTTGTTGTGCAATGCTTATTCCACTAATTCTGAGTACTTTACATTGCCTATGGGAGTATTGGTTGAAACAATATATGGGAATGGAAGCTTGAGGATATCTCTTCCAGGAACAAATTGCACAGCTTCAGGATCAATAACACCCTTGCGAATGAACTTATTGGATTCTCTAACAGTCCATGCCAAAATGAGGTAGTGATTAGTATTTAATCCTGATCAACTACTTTTTTTTTTTGTGAAAGATTACCTTATGCTCATTCTCATTATGTCCTTTGAGTGGCAAACTGAAAAATATGTTATAGTGATAGGAAGAAGCAATTCATAAAATAAGATATTATTTTAAAAAATAATGGGGAAGTCATAAATGACTAGACAAGACAAAAATGTTTTAATAATAACCATCTTGAACTATTAATAGCATGCATTAAAACTTAATTTATTTTAAGAGAAATGAAATGAGTTCATCCAAATGAAGTAGTAAACACATTTCTTGGACTCCAACAACATTAGGCTGAAAGATATTAAAAATATGTGTGGGCACTATTACCCTGACAACTTTATAATTTTATTGCATTCCACATAGTTTGTTTCATTTTATTCTACCTGTTGTTATTGCCTTTTTAATTCCTCAAAGGCTATCATTATTTTGATACAAATAAATGAAGAACACCACTGCTGCTCTTTAGCAATATTCTAAAGTTTGAATTTGATTGATTTAAGTATTCTGCATTTCAGCCTTATTCACAGCATAGCTACAAGGGTGATCAAACTAGCCCATGCCAAATCAAGCCTAGCATTGGCCCCAGCTCTGGTAGAAACTTACAGTCGTCTTCTGGTTTACATGGAGATTGAATCCCTTGGAATTAAAGGATTTATCAGTAAGTGAATCTATGAAGTCTAAATGAATAATTTTCATCCAGTTAATGAACTACTTTGAAGGTTAGTGTTGCATGTCTTTGAGATGGGTAAATAATTATATTTTAAGAACAGGAGAGCTCAATACTATGTTGATGGATGCTTGCGTTGTTTCTATCGCTTTTTTATTTGAATTAGACTTTTGGGCATTTCTTTAATCTATATGCAAATGTTAAATGCTGGGATCCAGTAGCATTCCAGGAGATTTACTCTGGGTCTTCCATTGCTAAACTTGTGGAAGATTGAAATTAGAGTGGCAGGGTGTGAGATCCCAAAACGTAGTGAGGCAGATAAGAAACTGTAAATTGAAATAGAAATCAATTATGTCCTGTAGACAAGACAGATGGGATCACAGCAGGGAGTGAGGAAAGACTGTTGGATTAATTTGTATTTATTTTAATGCAAGAGGTCTCACAGCTGAGGAGAATTAACTGAAAGCATGGAAAGGTACATGGGACTGGTATATTGTAGCCATTATGGAAGCCAAAGGACTGGCAACTCACTGTTGCTGGGTACAGGTGCTAATGGTTGGATAGAAGTGGAGACAAGTGAGTAGGGGACGTTGCATTTTTGATTAATGAGAACCACGGAAGCTGTCCAGGATGAAATTACTGGGGGATCAACCAGCAAGATAATGAGTGGAGCTGAGAAATAAGAAGGGGATGATCATCTTGTTGATAGAGTGCTATTGCCCCCCAAAAAATGATAGGATTGGGACTGCATAATACCAATGGGATGTAATTTGTTCAGTATGTTCAGGAACGTTTCCTCAAACAATATATGGAGGACATTACTAGGGAGGGGACAAAGCCTGACCCGCTCTTAGAAACTGCATGGCAAGTGATTGAAGTGACCATAGTTCTATTAGTTTCTAAAAATAGTTATTGAAAAGCACAGAACTTGTTCACAAGTTAATGTTCTAAATTGAGGCAAGGCGCATTTTGATGGTTTTAGACAGGAGTTTGATTGGAGTAGGTTGTTTCCAGTCATTATAGTAGAAGAGATTTAGGATATCTTAAAATGTATGAAGGAAGATAAAATTCTAGGCGCCCAATCTGGTATATTCAAGAAAACTGGGAAACGAGAGAAAAAAAATTGCTCGGGCCCTGGCTGAGATATGTATATCACCGTTAGCTATGAATGATATGCTGGAAGATTCGGTGTCCCAAACACAGATAAATGGGATTAATGAAGCTTGGTTTGGCAATAGGGCCCATGTGCTGTATGATTTTTGACTAAAAAGCATGCCCTCTTGTCTCGAGCCATCTGTACTGCATTTAAATTGTAAAGTTAGAGTATTCATAGTCCATTTGCTATGAAAATTCTTAACATTACTTTTGAAAGTAGCACTTGGAGATCACAATAATAGTGGTTTAGGAAAAATAATTATCTTGCTTCTCTAGTAATGGTTACTTTTCGATCACATTTTTTTTGCTTCAGGGCAAAATAAAATTAACTACCCATATGTGATCTGACGGCAATGTTGCAAAGATTAAGGAAAATAAAGGAATATTTGTCCCTATTTCAAATGCAAATAGTGTCTTAATAGTGCCATAATTTCTAGAACCTGTTTACAGCTAGCAAGAGTTAGAGTTAATTTATGAATTGAAATTAAAATTCTTTGTCATCTAAAAATGTGATTGGTGGAGTGGAAGCAATTTATTTGAGATCATGATGACTGCAGTTGTACATATGCCATACAGTTCTTTCATATAGTATGTGTCTCTTTTCTAGAATTTTAATTTTCTGAGCATACTTCTACTTCTAACAGTGCAGTCATGTGTAATTTTGGTATTTAATTTTGCAGTTGCATTTGTACCATTGAATAATGGCAAAGAATGACATTTCCAAGACAGCATCCCTATCCTTAAATTGTAATCTTTCATTGCAGGGCAATGGATGTAATACGTTTTTGAAAATATATTACATGGTTCCATGTTGTGTGCAAGTCAAGTTAACTTTCTACTTTCTCTTTAGGCCAGCTTTTACCAAATGTTTTCAAGTCACATGCATGGGGGATCTTGCACACTCTGCTGGAGATGTTTAGCTACCGCATGCATCACATCCAGCCCCACTATAGGGTGCAACTGTTAAGCCATCTTCATTCATTGGCAGCAGTGCCACATACCAATCAAAATCAACTTCACCTCTGGTAAGTTATTTGTAGTCTTTTCAAAGTATAAATGGGCTAGTATTTCAATGCACAAATCTTAAAATAGAAATAATATTGTAGAGAAGGTGAGGATTCTGTAATGCTTAAAATATGCCTTTGTTGAGTTTGTCTCTTAATTGAATAATGGAAATTTCAGCACAGAAATAAACTTGCACGCAGCTAGAGCTATCTTTATCTCACATACCCTGCTTTCTTCTGTTGAACTTCAGGTTCTTCATTTCAAATAGTTATCCAATTGCCTTACAATTTCTATCAGTAGTAATCTGGTAAAAGCATTCTACATTTTGATTGGTCAGAATCTAAATCTATCTTTTTTTTCTCTTGACTATGATGAGAATCTCATTTTGATGCTAATTCCTTAAATGGTGGAAGCATCCGTTTGTTATTCATGGTCATAAGAGTTTTTCATAATTTCAAAAGTTTATCCATGTTACAGGCAATCTGGTAATATGGATTTGAAGGCTGAGCTGTAGTCAGTGAGTAGCATCCTGACATAGGTATTCTTATTGTCGATATACTAGAGCTGAATGTAGTACAAGAGAGTTGACATCCTTCGTACACCTATTGAAGGTCTGTAATTTGTAATATCTGTAAAGTATGCAATCTGTAATATCCAATCTCATTTTGATTTCCAGACAAAAAAAGGGATCGTGCATTTTCCCTGACATGATTTTGTCATATCTAAAAACTTTATTCAAATGCCTAAGAATTCCAACAAATTTTATTTGTGTTTTTAAACGCTCATAGGATGTGACAAAACTTCTTGAAACACTACTTTTTGTTTATAAATTAAGAGTTGTATGCTTGGTCATATCAGAGGAAATCAGAATAGAAATGGAGTTCCTTATAGTTCACAACAAAAAGTGATGACAGATAGTTTTTGCTGAGGACATGAATAGACTAGTTAGATTTTCAAAACAATCTGTCAGGAATATTAATATTACCTTAAATGTTGTCAGTTGTTTATTGGTACCCATTGTTTATGCTGAAGATTTGCTGATTCAAATTTAATTGAAAAATTTAACAGAGGGAATAATCATTGGTGAAATGGTTGAGGCAGTGGTTGTCATTCATAAATCTCAACTAGGAAACAACTGGAAAATTGTATCATAAGCAACACTTTCTGTCTTTGATTATCTAGTGTTGAAAGCACCGCTCTCCGGCTCATCACGGCTTTAGGCAGTTCAGAGGTCCAGCCTCAGTTTACTCGTTTCCTCAGTGATCCTAAAACCGTTCTTTCTGCAGAGTCCGAGGAACTTAACAGAGCTCTAATTCTTACTCTAGCTAGGGCAACACATGTAACTGGTAAGTGCTAACATGTAAATTTTGTTTGTTGTCATTGTATTGTGAAATATCTATTTTTGGAATAGGTTTATTTTGTGTGAAATGTTCAGAATCCAATTTCCATTAAAAGTAAACATCAGTAAAAATTGTGGGTTTCATGCAAGTTACTTGAAGTCCATTATTTTCATTTCTAGGTGCTCTGCACATTAGGCATGGAGCACATGGAAAACCTTGGACATGACAGCTTGCTAAGATGCCAATTCCTCGGTTTTCCATGCCATTTGATCAGGTTCTCAATGGCCTGGTGAAGCCTGACGAGTGATGGCACCTCAACAGATCCAGGTCTAATGAAAACTCCAACCTTAGGTCCCCATTAAGTGATTTATTTTACCCATTTCCCCTTCAGTCTCCTAAAGGCCATAGTAGTAATTTGGCCTCGCCACCCGGCCTCACAATCATCACCAAACCAACCTCTTGTCCACTAATCTCCATGACTACCTACTCCTAGTCACAAAAAGCAATTGCATTCCTCTGACTTTCCATGCACCAAGATGGAACATCTTATGTTCATAAGTGATAGGAGCAGCATTATGCCATTCGGCCCATCTAGTCTACTCTGCCATTCATTCATGGCCAATCTATCTTCCCCTCTTAACCCAATTCTCCTGCCTTCTCCCCATAATCTCTGACACCTGTACCAATCAAGAATCTATCTATCTCTGCCTTAAACATATCCATTGACAGCCTTCTATGGCAATGAATCCATTGAAACCAGCCTTCCGCAGGTTGCCAGTAGCCATGGTACTGAATTTATAGCAGGTTAATCGTGGCACAGTGTTAGCAACTTGAACAACTGAGATGTGGAAAGACAGTTAGTGATTAATCTAATTTTGACGTGTTAAACTGATTTATTTTTTGCAATTATTATTTCGTTTTATTAGATGTTCAGTTAATTGTTTTTAAATGTCTGATGTCAACATCCCAGCAATTTGACAGCGAGTTCAGCCTGGAGAGTGGCAGAGCAGCCTGCTAATGTATTTCTCTGGGTTTGACCATGATCTCGCCAATCAGTTTCAAGCTTTCATTCAGGAAGCTCCCAACAGGGGATCGGCTCATGGAAAGAACGGGTGTGATGGATAGATGAGAAATAGGTCTTCCTGCAGCCAGAGAATTCAGAATCATGGTTGCTGAATGCTGCCTTTCAGATCCAATATTGTCACCAAATACCACATCCTTAATAATTCTGTAGAGTCTACTATTTTTTAATGTTTATCATCCTTTAAAAAAATTATAGACTTTTTTACAGGCTCAGAATCTATACAAGGAACCTGGTGTAAAGACATTCTACAGACAATCATGGTTTTCACCCCTCACAACTGGGCTTCACACACTCTCAGCTGTTTCCCGGCTCCATTGCAGGTAAGGTCATTTTTAGTTTGAGTTTTGGAGTTAAATTTTAAATGTTAGAATGGTGTGACAGTAAACAAGATGGCAACCCTGCTAACAAAACTCTTTAATCTGAAGTATATTGTTGTGCATTCCACTTTTTACTATGTTCTGCACCAAATGGTCAAAGGTTCATGAAGAATCACTTTTAGAGTAGATAATAATTTGATGCTAACTTAAGATGGCTTCCAAAGAGGAGCCTCTTTCTGCTTGTCTGAGATCTTGCTTAAGGCATCTACGTAAGAATATAAGTTTAAAATAAAAAAGCCTTTCACTTTATAATTTATCAGGAAGGGAAATTTGACGGGCAAATGGAACCTGGTAGGTGAAAGTATGGGATAAAAAGTGAACTAAGGCAGAAGAAAGAAGGAACCCATGTGGATGGGTATGAGATTGATGAACAGATAGAACCAGGTGGGGGACTGTGAAGTGGGAGAGGGATGGAAAAAATGAACAGAAAAAGAGGGAATGTGGGTGAACAGATGGGAGTGGGAAATGAATGCAGAGGAGGCAAGTTACTTAATTAGAAAATTCTGTGTCCATGCCATTGGGTTGTCAGCTGCCCATGCGGAATACAAGATGTTGTTCTCCTAGTTTGTTTTTCACCTCACCCTGGCAGTGGAGAGATGTGAGGACAGACAGGTTGAGAGAAATTGAAATGATATGCAGCTGGAAGCTCAAGTTGGCCTTTGCGGACCGAATGCATCACCAACACTGAATGAAATAGACAAGGTTTGCATGCATCTCTGTCACATCTGGAATGACCGTTTAGGCCATAGACGGTTGTGAGGGAGGAGGTAAAGGAAGAAGTGTTGCACCTTTTCCAATTGCAGGGGGAAATGCACACGGTGGGAAGAGGTGGGTGGGAAGGGATGAGCAGACCAGAGTCACAGAGTGCATAGTCCCTGAAGGATGGAGAGAAGGGAAGATGTGGGTGTTGGTGTGATACTTATGACTAATATTTTGTTCCTCTAATTATTCCATGGTTCCCTTATCACTTAAACTCTTCCAGTTCTACCCTACAACAAACCTCCCTTCCCTCTTCCCCGACCTCAGTACTTGCTTAAATCTCTAACACTTTCTTCTTCTGGAGAATTGTCATCACCTGGAAATTTTAATTTTATTTCTTGCATCGTATGCTGCATGTTCTGATGATTATATCTACCATTCTATTTTGGTTTAAGACATAGAATCAGAATTGCACACATAAGGATTCGCAAAAGAGCCAAATATATTGTGGAAATGGATTTCACTTGCATTAAATCAATTCCACAATGTTTCTGCAGAGTAAGTCATAAGGAACGCCAGAGTATTATTTTATTAAATTAAATTCACTTTGCACAGAAACTCATTTGGTAAATTTATTTTCAGGTTCTGGTTTTAGATTTTGTTCGTAGAGTGATAGAATGATACAGCACGGAAACAGGCCCTTTGGGCCACTTGCCCACACCGGCCAACATGTCCCAGCTACACTAGTCCCACCTGCCTGCGTTTGACCCATATTCTTCCAAACCTGGCCTATCCATGTACTTGTCTAACTGTTTCTTAAAAGTTGGAATAATCCCTGCCTCTACTACATCCACTGGCAGCTTGGTCCATACATCCACCACCCTTTGTATGAACATGTTACCCCTCAGATTCCTATTAAATCTTTTCCCCTTCACCTTAAACCTTTGTCCTCTGGTCCTCGATTCACCTACTCTGAGCAAGAGACGATGGACCCCAAAATTAACTCAAGGAACCCCAAAACACATGCTCTAATCCATCCACTAATCATGGGAGTTATACAGTATATTAGGAGTGAACAAAACAAAGCATTAAGACTAAGAATATAAAAATCAAAAGTGCTGGAAACTTCTAAATATACTAACGTACTTTAATTAGAAAACTCCTGAGTCAAAAATCTATAAACATGACAAATTCACAGCGAATGTCATGATTTTTGTAAAGTGGAAGCCAGATTAGAAGAAAAAATGGATATATCTCTGGTATCTGAAATGCAAATGACATTAGAAAGGAAGAGATGTTTTCCTTTGTCATGTAGACAATGCAATTAGCCGGATGATACTTCAGTTTTCAAAATTATCTACATTTATGAATACGGTTCTATTCAAGGGAACACCCATCGTGCTGGTTAAGTGGCTGTAAAGTACATGCAGTGTTATTCAATGGTACATTTCAGAATAAGACTTACCACAGATCGGGTAATTCTTGAAGTGTTGTTTATGTTTACCGTAATATTTTTCAATGATGATTAATTTTAATGTATATCCACTATGCAGGGCAGATTATTGTCCGAATTACAAGAAGTTAAGAAAGTGGAATATGTAGCTGGACCTGGATATGCTTTGCATCAATGATGAAATAAGCAAGCAGATGGCTTGGAAAGCAAATATTACTTTGATCTTCATAGTGAGAGGAATTGAGATCAAGAGTAGGGATGCCTTACTGCAATTTTTCAGGGACTTTGTGAGACCATGCTTTGACAATTGGGTGCAGATTTGGCCTCTTCATGAATATGTATGTGCTTTCGATAGATTGAAATTTCTCCAGAAGGATTACAGGGATGGAAACCTGATAAATTAGGAACGATTGGGACATTTAGGCTTATCTTCATTGGAGCCCGGAAGAATGAAGAGGAACCTCATTAGAACTTATAAAATGCTTGTGCGAGTGGATAGATGAAATGCAGGAAAGATGTTTCCGAGGAAGGGGAAGTCGAGAACCAGGGGTGACAGTTTAAAGATGGCCATTAGGACTGAGAGGAGGAGAAATTTCATCCAAAATGTGGTAAACCTGTATAAATTTCATCCACTGAAGGTAGTGAGACTAAATCATTAGCGTTATTGATTAGTACTAAAGAGATCAGGGGAAATGGGCACAAAACAAGAACTGAGTACTGAATTTGGATGATCGCCAATAATCACTTTGAAGGGCCAAATGCCCTACCATTGCTCCTGACTTGAAACTGCTTTTAAAACAATTGGAGGATAAAGACGAGATTTTAATCCAGGAGCAACATGAGATCAAAACTAGTTCAGCTAGATTTAATGACCATCATTGAAGCGTGATGTATTCAAGTCCTGAGAAGAATTGTGCAATCACATTTTTTTATGTGCTTTTAATGTGTTGAAATTATGTGTTGAAATTTATTAACAATATATTTTATCTGCCTTAGGCTTTTTTTAAACAAAACAATGTACCTCAGGAAAGTAGATTTAATTTAAAAAAGAATGTGGAAGAAGAATATAGGAAGTGGAAATCCATGACCGATGAGAACGATATCATCACTCACTTCTCCATGCAAGGTTCCCCACCACTCTTCCTCTGTCTGCTTTGGAAAATGTTGTTGGATATGGACCACATTAATCAGATTGGCTATAGGTAAACGTCAATGGATGACTTTCTACAAATTTTGTGGATAAAATTAGAAATGCTACCTATATGTTTGAATAACTCTGCAGAATACCCACATTGCAGATTTTCTAAATAATATTGTTGAGGTCATTAACTCATCTGATCCACTTCTTTACCAATTCATATGTCATTCTCTCAATTGAACACTGAATTGTTCACGGGCTATTGTTTCGTGCATGAGTTACCAGGTTTGAATTGGCTGTTGTCTTTCGTTTGAAGAATAATTTTTGCCTCTACCACTTTTAAAGAATTGAGACGCTTTGTTGCAGCTGTACAAAACATTGATTAGACTGCCCTTAGGGTATTGCGTATCCTTCACCAAATCACAGCATGGACGTGGTAACAATAGAGAGAGTGCAAAAGTGATTCACCAGGATGTCACCTGGATTGAAGATCTATAATCTTTTTAGGTGAGATTAGATAGGCTGGAGCTTTATAAAATTATGAGAGATATTGATAGGATAGATAGTCAGGGTTTTTAATTCCATGGGCAGGGGGATCTAGAATTGGAGAGCACAACAGAGAGGAGAATATTAAAGAAGATCTGAGGGATGTTTTTCCTGCAGAGGGTGGTGGTTATCTAGAACAAACTGCTAGAGGAGGTGGTAGAGGCAGAAACAATTGCAACATTTAATAGGTATTTGGAAGATAGTTCCATCGGAAAAGCATAGAGGGTTAAGGTCCTAATTCTGCAAAATGGGATTAGCGTAAATGACAAGGACAATATTATAAGAAAATAACTGCAGATGCTGGTACAAATCGATTTATTCACAAAATGCTGGAGTAACTCAGCAGGTCAGGCAGCATCTCGGGAGAGAAGGAATGGGTGACGTTTCGGGTCGAGACCCTTCTTCAGACTGATGTCGGGGGTGGGACAAAGGAAGGATATAGGTGGAGACAGGAAGATAGAGGGAGATCTGGGAAGGAGGAGGGGAAGGGAGGGACAGAGGAGCTATCTGAAGTTGGAGAAGTCGACGTTCATACCACCGGGCCGCAAACTGCCCAGGCGAAATATGAGGTGCTGCTCCTCCAATTTCCGGCGGGCCTCACTATGGCACTGGAGGAGGCCCATGACAGAGAGGTCAGACTGGGAATGGGAGGGGGAGTTAAAGTGCTGGGCCACCGGGAGATCAGTTGCGTTAATGCGGACCGAGCGCAGGTGTTCAGCGAAGCGATCGCCGAGCCTGCGCTTAGTTTCGCCGATATAAATAAGTTGACATCTAGAGCAGCGGATGCAGTAGATGAGGTTGGAGGAGGTGCAGGTGAACCTCTGTCTCACCTGGAAAGACTGTTTGGGTCCTTTGATGGAGTTGAGGGGGGAGGTAAAGGGACAGGTGTTGCATCTCGTGCGGTTGCAAGGGAAAGTGCCCGGGGTTAGGGTGGTTTGGGTAGGAAGGGACGAGTGGACCAGGGAGTTGCGGAGGGAACGGTCTCTGCGGAACGCAGAGAGGGGAGGGGATGGGAAGATATGGCCAGTGGTGGGGTCCTGTTGTAGGTGACGGAAATGTTGGTGGATGATATGTTGGATCCGCTGGCTGGTGGGGTGGAAGGTGAGAATGAGGGGGATCCTGTCCTTGTTACGAGTGGGGGGAGGGGGAGCAAGAGCGGAGCTGCGGGATGTAGAAGAGACCCTAGTGAGAGCCTCATCTATAATGGAGGAGGGGAAGCCCTGTTTTCTGAAAAACGAGGACATCTCGGAAGCCCTAGTCTGAAACACCTCATCCCGGGCGCAGATGCGGCGTAGACGGAGGAATTGGGAGTAGGGGATAGACTTTTTGCAGGGGACCAGGTGGGAAGAAGTGTAGTCCAGATAGCTGTGCGAGTCGGTGGGCTTGTGGCTTGTGGGTTTACTACAAGCCCACCGACTCGCACAGCTATCTGGACTACACTTCTTCCCACCCGGTCCCCTGCAAAAAGTCTATCCCCTACTCCCAATTCCTCCGTCTACGCCGCATCTGCGCCCGGGATGAGGTGTTTCAGACTAGGGCTTCCGAGATGTCCTCGTTTTTCAGAAAACGGGGCTTCCCCTCCTCCATTATAGATGAGGCTCTCACTAGGGTCTCTTCTACATCCCGCAGCTCCGCTCTTGCTCCCCCTCCCCCCACTCGCAACAAGGACAGGATCCTCCTCGTTCTCACCTTCCACCCCACCAGCCAGCGGATCCAACATATCATCCACCAACATTTCCGTCACCTACAACAGGACCCCACCACTGGCCATATCTTCCCATCCCCTCCCCTCTCTGCGTTCCGCAGAGACCGTTCCCTCCGCAACTCCCTGGTCCACTCGTCCCTTCCTACCCAAACCACCCTAACCCCGGGCACTTTCCCTTGCAACCGCACGAGATGCAACACCTGTCCCTTTACCTCCCCCCTCAACTCCATCAAAGGACCCAAACAGTCTTTCCGGGTGAGACAGAGGTTCACCTGCACCTCCTCCAACCTCATCTACTGCATCCGCTGCTCTAGATGTCAACTTATTTATATCGGCGAAACCAAGCGCAGGCTCGGCGATCGCTTCGCTGAACACCTGCGCTCGGTCCGCATTAACGCAACTGATCTCCCGGTGGCCCAGCACTTTAACTCCCCCTCCCATTCCCAGTCTGACCTCTCTGTCATGGGCCTCCTCCAGTGCCATAGTGAGGCCCGCCGGAAATTGGAGGAGCAGCACCTCATATTTCGCCTGGGCAGTTTGCGGCCCGGTGGTATGAACGTCGACTTTTACAACTTCAGATAGCTCCTCTGTCCCTCCGTTCCCCTCCTCCTTCCCAGATCTCCCTCTATCTTCCTGTCTCCACCTATATCCTTCCTTTGTCCCACCCCCGACATCAGTCTGAAGAAGGGTCTCGACCCGAAACGTCACCCATTCCTTCTCTCCCGAGATGCTGCCTGACCTGCTGAGTTACTCCAGCATTTTGTGAATGACAAGATGGGCTTTACTATGAAAAATTGGCATGCATAAACCCACAATGTTTCTGTGGCACGTTTTTGGTACCAAAATAATACCAATTATCTGCCATTTTCTAATATTGTTTAATCTACAGTCTATATTTAATTAGTAATTTCTTCCCATAGAGCTCGGCATAGAACACTTGTTTCGAGTGTCTTGTGAATATCTGTCTTGGGAATACAGATAACGTGACGTGCCCAATGTAGCTGAATGAATGTACTTAGGTTGACAGTCCTCCAGATGTTGGCCTGGCTAGTTGGTTTGTCTTTCCAGTGAACTTGGAGGATTTTGCAGAGATAGCGTCAATGTTATTTTCTTCTGTCCTAAGATGTTTGCTGTTGATAGTCAAAACCTTCAAGCATATTTCAAAGTGCTGGGATTAATGTGCTCAATTGCCCATGAATGTTTTGCCAAATCCAAGATCTTGATCTGCAAACATCTTTTTCCTCGATTGGGGAGAGGTGGTGTTGGTGCTTTGAAAACAGTAGTAAATTTCATTATCGATGTCTGTCTTTGCTGAGATGAGAGGTTGTCCACCTTTTCTAGAATCTCATCGTGAATTGTTCTTGTTAGGCGGTGGCATGAAATAATAGGGACAGCTTTATTTTGAGGGTGAACACAAAATGCTGGAGTAACCTAGTGGGTCAGGCAGCATCTCTGGAGAAAAGGAATAGGTGACATCTTGGGTCAAGACCCTTCTTCAGAACTGTGAGTCAGGGGCGAGGGAAACTAAAGATATGAGGAGGTACAAAGAACAAATGAATGAAAGGTAAGCAAAAGGACATTGAGGATGTTGGCTTGGAGCTTTGCTTCTAAGAGCATGCAAATGCTAGAGTTGTCTCCACGCTGTAATTCATTGAGCTTTGGACATCCTTAGTTATAGAGTGTAATCTCCAAATGTTGAATAGTTTCAAGGAAACAATTTAAGCCTGTTCTCAAAACCTCCTTGAAGAAATGCAACATTTCCACTGCTGGTAATCTCTGGCCCATGACTACTCAAAGTGGGGAAGTGCAATCAGAATGATATTAAGAACCTCAAGATTAAGCATTGGGAGCAAACAGTGTAACTGCATAAGTAGCAGAAGGAATGTACCACTCATAAACCAGTTTCAGTTTAGTTTATTGTCACGGGTACTGTGAAAAGCTTTTGTTGCTGGCTAACCAGTCAGCAGAAAGACAATACATGATTACAATCGAGCCATTTACAGTGTATAGGTACATGATAAGGGAATAAAGTATAGTGCAAGGTAAAGCCAGTAAAGTCCAATCAAAGATAGTCCGAGGGTCACCAATGAGGTAGATAGCGGCACGGTAGCGCAGCGGTAGAGTTGCTGCTTTACAGCGAATGCAGCGCCGGAGACTCAGGTTCGATCCTGACTACGGGTGCTGCACTGTAAGGAGTTTGTACGTTCTCCCCGTGACCTGCGTGGGTTTTCTCCGAGATCTTCGGTTTCCTCCCACACTCCAAAGACGTACAGGTATGTAGGTTAATTAGCTGGGTAAAAGTAAAAAAATTGTCCCTAGTGGGTGTAGGATAGTGTTAATGTACGGGGATCGTTGGGCGGCACGGACTTGGTGGGCCGAAAAGGCCTGTTTCCGGCTGTATATATATGATATGATATGATATGATAGTAGTTTAGGACTGCTCTCTAGTTGTGGTAGGATGATTCACTCAAACAGCTCCCTGCTTTGGCCCCACCCTATCTGCGGAAGTGTTTGTGAAAGTTAGTCATCCTCAATTCCGAGGGACTGCCTAAGAAGAGTTTAATACTGTATTAATGTAGATGATAGATTTCTACCTACAACATCTTGTTTCTTATATTTGTCTGTTTTCAATACCTTAAAATGTTTCTATAATTATTTGTCTTTTTCAATAGCACTATGATTTAATCTCTTAAATTGCAGTCTTCCCTTAAGATTATACCTGTTCAACTTGTTTCCATTGTTTAATGCAATATAATGTCAGTTACATATTTGAAAAGTGAAATGCATGTAGTTTTATTGCACATTGTAAGATTTTAGAATTCTAAAATTTTGCAGATATCCATTTTATTACTTGTTTGTTTTTGCCAGTATTGGCAAAATTATGTATTTACCAGTTATGTAACTTTCTTGTAAATTATGTACATTTCCTTAAATGCAGAGTGTTGGAGAGAATAGGAGCTAGAGCTTTGGTAGCTCATGTTCGAACATTTGCCGATTTCCTTGTTTATGAGTTTTCAACCTCTGCTGGAGGACAACAGTTGAACAAATGCATTGAAATCCTCAATGATATGGTGTGGAAATACAACATTGTCACCTTGGACAGACTGATTTTGTGTTTGGTAAGTCCACTATTACTCGTTTTTCATGTTCATGAATCATACTACGCAGTTGATATTTCAGACTAATGGGTGTTAGTGATCATAGCACTAATCGAAAATTAAACAAATGCGTGTTTTAGAATGTAATGTTTAAAACTTCAACATAATCATCGCTTTATTTATGACCTTAATGCTCCAAAGATACAAACTAAAAATTTGTTCAGCAATTTTGTCAACTGCTGTCACATTTGAGTCCTTCCAGATGTGGCCAGGCAACAATTAATTGGGATTTAGAATCTGTGATTCTGGTTGTCTTCCTTTAAAGCACAATTGCTTATTAGAAATGCTTTTTGGGAATTTCTAAAGTGCATTTATATAATTCATGGTACAAACAGTGTCTGCTTTTTATATAAAAAACAAATTAAAATTGTTTTTAAATGTAGGCTTTGCGAAGTCATGAAGGAAATGAAGCCCAGGTCTGTTACTTCATTATTCAGTTGCTGCTGTTGAAACCAAATGATTTTAGGAATAGGGTGAGTGATTTTGTGAAGGAAAATTCTCCAGAGCATTGGCTGCAGGATGATTGGCACACAAAACACATGAACTACCACAAGGTGAGTGTCCTTCTTACTGATTCTTTATTTCAGATATTTCCATCAGCGTTGTTGTATGTGTCACATTTATTCTCCTGATTCACACTGTATCAGGGTGAATATATTATCCAAACATAGAATAAATAGTACAGGAACAGGGCCTTCAGCCCACAATGTCTCTGCTGAACATGATACAAAATTAAACTAATCCCATCTGCCTGCCTATCCCTGCAATTTTGACATATTTATATACCAATCTAAAAGCCTCTTAACCGTTTCTTTTAAAACTTTCAGTATTTCAACAATGTCACTCTAGGTGTGTGCATAATTAGAAATGCTAACTTTTTGAGCCAAAAAAATCTTGTCAGCACCCATGTAGCTAGGCTTTGGAACATCTATGCTGATGATGCACAGCATTTTAGGAGGAGGGCCAGATTGAGGATTTTTTTTTTTTTTTAATCAAAAAAATACTTTATTCTAGTAATAAATATCATTTACAAAACATCATTTTTAAACAAACCCATCCGACATTTCCGGAGGTTACATATTCAATACAGGCATTTACTTAGACATTTACATACATTTACATACATATCCCTTATTTGGAGGGGCGTCTCTCTCCACCACACCCTGCCCGCCATGTCCAGCAGCGGAAGGGCCCTAGACTGTGGTCCTCCCCCACAGGGCCTTGGCGTTGGCTGCACCGAGCTTCAGAGCGTCCCTCAGCACGTACTCCTGCAGTCTGCAGTGGGCCAGTCGGCAACATTCCTTGACGGACAGCTCGCTCCGCTGGGAGGTCAACAAGGATCGGGCAGACCAAAGAGCGTCTTTCACCGAGTTGATGACCTTCCAGCAGCACTCGATGTCAGTCTCGGAATGCGTCCCTGGGAACAGTCCGTAGAGCACAGAGTCCTCTGTGACGGAGCTGCTCGGAATGAATCGTGACAGGGACCCCTGCAGACCTCTCCAGACTCTCCTGGCAAATCCACACTCTTTGAAGAGGTGGGCCACCGTTTCCTCCCCGTAGCAGCCGTCCCGAGGGCAGCGTGCGCTGGTAGTGAGGTTCCGGCGGTGCAGGAAGGATCTGACTGGGAGGGCTCCCCTCACCGCCAGCCAAGCCAGGTCTTGGTGCTTGTTGGTGAGTACTGGCGATGAGGCATTTTGCCAGACAAGCTGGGCAGTCTGTTCTGGGAACCACGCCACAGGATCCATGGAGTCATTTCCCTGCAGTGCCTGCAGGACGTTCCGTGCTGACCACTGCCCGATGGACTTGTGGTCAAAGGTGTTGGTCCGGAAGAACCTGTCCACAAACGACAGATGGTTCGGCAATGTCCAGCTGACTGGCACATTGCGTGGCATCTGCGCCAGGCCCATCCTTCGCAACACCGGGGACAGGTAGAACCTCAGCAGGTAGTGGCATTTGGTGCCCACGTGCCTTGGCTCTATGCTCCGCCTGATGCAGCCACACACGAAGGTGGCCATCAGAATGAGGGCGACGTTGGGCACGTCTTTACCCCCGTTGTCTGCCGACTTGTGCATTGTGGCTCGTCGCACCCGGTCCATCGCCGACCCCCAGATGAAACGGAAGACGGCCCGGGTGATCCCCGTGGCGTAGGAGGGAGGGACGGGCCACACTTGCGCCAAGTACAGCAGCCCCGAGAGCACCTCACACCTGATGACCAGGTTTTTCCCCGTGATGGAGAGGGAGCGCTGCTTCCACAGCTCCAGCTTCTTCCCCACCTTGGCTATCCACTCCAGCCAATTTTTGTTACATGCCCCAGCCTTCCCGAACCAGATCCCCAGCACCTTCAGGAAGTCAGGCTTGATGGTGAAGGGGATGGAAGATCGGTCGGGCCAGTTGCCAAAGAGCATGGCCTCGCTCTTCCTGCGGTTTACCCTGGCCCCCGTGGCCAACTCAAACTGGTCGCAGACGCTGATCAGTCTGCGGACCGACCCTGGATCCGAGCAGAAGACGGCGACATCGTCCATGTACAGGGAGGCCTTGACCTGAGTGCCCCCACTGCCTGGCAGTGTCACTCCTCTTATGCTCGCATCCTTCCTGATGGATTCGGCAAAGGGTTCAATGCAACAGACGAACAAGACAGGGGAAAGAGGGCAACCCTGCCTGACTCCAGACCTGACGGGGAAGCTGTCTGATTCCCACCCATTAATTTGTACTGCACTACAGATATCAGAGTAGAGCAGTTGTATCCACTTCCTGATTTCCTCCCCAAAGCCCATTTTGGAGAGCACGTCCCTCATGTACGTGTGCGATATCCTGTCGAAGGCCTTCTCCTGGTCCAAGCTGACCAGGCAGGCATCCACCCGTCTGTCCTGCACGTAGGCAATGGTATCTCTCAGCAGCACCAGGCTGTCTGAGATTTTCCTGCCAGGTACAGCACAGGTTTGGTCCGGGTGGATCACCTGTCCCAGAGCAGACTTGACCCGGTTGGCGATGGCCTTAGACAGGATCTTGTAGTCTACATTCAACAATGTGATGGGTCTCCAATTCCTTAAGTCATTCATCTCCCCCTTCTGCTTGTAGATCAGGGTGATGTTGCCCTTCCTCATAGAGTCTGACATGCTGCCTGCTAGGAGTATATCGTTGTACACTTCCAGCAGGTCCGGGCCCACCCAGTCCCACAGAGCCGAGTACAACTCTGCCGGTAAGCCATCGCCTCCGGGAGTTTTACTCGAGTCAAAGGAACGGATGGAGCCAGTCAGCTCCTCCAGGGTCAGTGGTTGGTCCAGACTCTCCCGCTTGCTGTCGTCCAAGACTTCCGTGATGGAGGACAGGAAGTTCTGGGAGGCGGTGCTGTCTGTGGTCTTTACATCGTACAGATCCTTATAAAAGGATCTGCAGATCTTGAGCATGTCTGTCTGCGAGGATGTTACCGAGCCGTCCTCCTCCCTAAGGCTTTTGATCACAGAGCTCCCCCTGTGAACCTTATGGAAGAAGTAACGTGAGCACGTCTCATCCTGCTCAACATGGCGGACCCTGGACCGGAAGATGATCTTGGAGGATTCAGAGGTAAAGAGCCGAGCTTGCCGGCCCTTCAACTCTCTCAGTTCCTCCCTCACATCCACCCCTCTCCTCTGCAGAAGGAGTAGCTGCTGCAAATCTGTCTGGAGTTGACACAGTTCCCTCTTACCCTGTCTTGCTCTCTGAACACCTTTGGAGACGAAGAACTTCTTGATGTTCTCCTTTGTTGCCTCCCACCAGAGTGTCTGGGAGTCAAAGAGGGGCCTCACAGTTCTCCAACATGCGTAGTCCCTCTTTAGCTCCTTAACGTTCTCCGGGGTCAACAGCTCCACGTTTAGCTTCCACGTCCCTCTGCCCGCCTTCCGGTCCTCCTGTAGGTGACAGGTGGCCTGAAGGAGGCAGTGGTCAGAGAAGAACACCGGGGCGAGGTCGGTGTGTCTGACCGTGACGGCCCTCGATGTGAAGAGGAAGTCTATCCGGGACTGGGCTGAACCGTTTGGTCCTGACCAGGTGAACCGTGGCTGGACTCCGCCTGCAGGGTCACTGAAGGCGTCGCGCAGCTTTGCATCTTTGACCGTTTCCACCAGGAGTTTGGAGGTGCCGTCCAGTCTGTGGTTGGCACTGCCGGATCGTCCAGCCGCATCGATGATGCAGTTGAAGTCACCGGCCAGAACGAGCGGTCTAGACGTGGCCAGCAGCGGTGGGAGCTGCTGGAGGACGGCCACCCGCTCGCTCCACCTGGGTGAGGCATACACATTTATCAGCCGGAGCGGAGAACCACGGTACATTACATCCACCACCAAGAGACGACCCCCCACCACCTCCCTTACCTCAGTGATGGTGAAGCCCCCTCCCCGCAGCAGGATCCCCAGACCGGACGCACGACAATCATTTCCCCCCGACCATACCGACAGTCCGTGGGGCCACCATCGCGACCACCTCCGATAGCAGCGAAGGTGTGGCAGCCCGCACTCCTGTAAAAAAGTCACATCCGCCTTTACCTTGGCCAGGTACTGCAAGGCGGATACACATCGCACAGTGCTCTTCACACTGCGCACGTTTAAGGATGCCAGTTTCAGCTCCATTGTCCTTTATTGTCCCAGGCGATCCTCCCGCATGCCAATCATCTGGCTCAGTTCCTGCACATTTTTGTCGCACAGGTAGTGGTACAGGTTGGTGGCTTCCTCAGCACAGGGTGTATTTTCTGGCGAAGCCACTGCGCTGCTCCCAGTGTCCTGGAGCTGGGGCCCATTGGCCACTGCACTGCTCCCGGTCTCCCGGAGCTGGGGCTCATTGGCCACTGCACTGCTCCCGGTCTCCCGGAGCTGGGGCCCATTGGCCATTGTGCCGCTCCCAGTCTCCCGGAGCAGGGGCCCATTGGCCGTTGTGCCGCTCACGGTCTCCCGGAGCAGGGGCCCATTGGCCGTTGTGCCGCTCACGGTATCCTGGGGCTGGGGCCCATTGGCACTGCTCCCAGTCTCCTGGGGGGCAACAGACACGTTCTTTTTCTTACCTTCCTCCTCCCCCGTTTCCTTCCTCTGCCTCTGCCTCCGTTGTCGGCTCCTCCCGGTCGTCTCATCCTCCGATGCGGAGAGGCTGCTGGCCTCGTCCTGGGAGAGGACTCTTTTTTGGGACTTGCTTGCCCCCTCCGCCTTTTTCTCCGTGCGCACAGCCTTCAATGTTTTCCTCGACTGTACCAGCTTCCATCCCTCCTCTTCCTGTTCCCCCTCTTCCATCGACTCACCCTCGTGGGGAGGGGCCTGGGGGGCTCCGTCCTGCGGTTGGGGGCTCCTGGTGGTCGCGTTGTCCTCGCCCCTGCTCTCCTTTCCTTTTTGGGCTTTTTCCGTGGTAGGAGGCGTCTCGTCCACCCTGGGGGTGCTGGCAGCGGCCCCTCTTATCGCCTGTGCATAAGTGCTTGCTCTTTTAGGGCAGGCCCTGTAAAGATGGCCTGCCTCCCCACACAGGTTGCAGCTCTTACTCTCTTTACAATCCCTTGTTTCGTGGCCTTCTAACTTGCAGTTTCTGCAGACGACTGTCCTGCATTCTGCCGCCACGTGCCCAGGTTTGTTGCATTTCCTGCACACCCTGGGCTGCCCCACATACGTCATGTAGCCCCGGTTCCCTCCGATAGCAAACACCGAGGGAGGGTGGACAATGAATCCCTTCCCGTCCACCCTCAGCTTCACCTTTACCTGCCTCTTGCTCGTCCAGATCCCGAACAAGTCCTTGATGTCCACGCAGTTCCCGGCCCCTTCGACGTAGCGCGCAAGGAAGGTGAGGACATCCACGACGGGCACATGTGGGTTAAACATGTGCACCGTGATCATCCGTTCCCTCTGGGTGGGGAGGGTGAAGAGCGGCTGCACCTTCAGGAGCGACAGCGGGGCTTCATCCCCCTTCTCCCGGAAGTCCTGCAGCAACTTCTGCCATCCCGCCGGGTTCTGGAAGGTAACGTCGAAGTATCCGTTACCTGGGAAGTCCTGGAGGCAGAAGATGTCCACGGCCTTGAATCCACAGGCCTCCAGCAGCACCTTCTTGATGAAGAGATCCCTTGAGAAAGGGTTCCCCTCCTTGAGGTCCTTCACCGATACACGCAGGGTATTCCGGATACCCTGCCCTCCAGCTCCACTTGCTACTGCCATCCCACCTGGATAAGGGTGTTAGGTTGGTTACCCAACCAGCATGGATCCACCCCTAAACCAGACACGTGCTCCTGACCTCCACTCCTCGTCGATGATCTAATGCAAATACTGCTCTTATACTTACCCTGTTCTTATAAGAACATTAGATTGTGCCAGAACAGATACTACACTTGATCTTAGCCAAAAGGCCGAGATTGAGGATGTAAATTTACTGAATTGGTTCTATCCTGGACCATCAAAACCCAATTCAAGGTTTCTGCTGTCCCTCTGGAGATTACTCCTTTGGGCTAGGGCGTCTGGAATTTCAAGTAGAAAAAGACCTAAAGCTGTAGAGAAAGAAACAGCATTAAAACATTTCAGGATGATCTTTCATCAGATGTAGCACCATTTGATAATTCTTACAAGTTATCTAATTTTGCAGTTGTGATTATTTATTTAATCTATATTGCTCTCCTTTACTTTTAACGAATAAGATGAAAAGGGATAACTCTTGAGAGAGGCCAGGGTTGACATGGAGATAAATTGCAGATAAAGTCACCTGGTTGACAGTTGACAAGTACCTACCAGGAAGTATTTGCACTCAAAAACAAAAATGTGAAAAAGAAAATCTAAATTTAATTTTTTTCTGAATGACCAAAAAATAATGTCCTTCTCAGCCCATGCAACTGGCTTGAATTGCAAACTTGGCCCTTGCTGCAATTTGAGCAAATCCAAGTCTCCTGTTGGAGTGGACTACCATTCTCCCAGTTTAGTTTAGTTTAGAGATACAGTGCAGAAACAGGCCCTTCAGCCCACCGAGACTGAGCTGACCAATGATCCCTGCACATTAACACTATCCTACACACACTAGGGACAATTTACACTTATACCAAGCCAATTAACCTACAAACCTGTACGTCATTGGATTGTTGGCCCGAGATGGGCTGTTACTCCAAATTTTGCCGTTAACAGATTGGGGATTAAAAACATGGAATTGGGAGAAGAAAATGTTTAGAAGAAATATATTGAAGTAAATCAATTTTTATGTATATCACCTGATGATTTTCTAATGATAGTTTCCTTTTTCTCTTTCAGAAATATCCTGAGAAGCTGTATTTTGAGGGTTTGGCTGAACAGGTGAATCCCCCTGTGCAAATTCAGCCTCAGTATCTTCCCATTTATTTTGGAAATGTCTGCCTTCGATTTTTGCCTGTATTTGATATTGTAATCCACAGATTTTTAGAGTTGCTTCCAGTTTCAAAATCTTTGGAAACTCTTCTTGATCATTTAGGAGGCCTTTACAAGTTTCATGGTAGGTTTTAACCTCCCCGATAAATTCATTAGCTTTGTCTCCTTGTTTCGTAGATTAACTGTATGTTTTAATTGCTTGAAATTTAAAATCTTCAGGTTAATCTATTTTCAGTCTTTTCTTTGTGTGACCTTGAACTGACATTGGTATTGATTTATTATTGTCAGGTGTACCGAGATTCAGTGAATAACTTTATTTTGCAAACTATCCAGGCAAATTATGAAGACACAAAGAACTGCTGATGCTGGAAGCGTGAGTGAAACACAAAGTGCTGGAGTAACTCAGCAGGTCAGGTGGAATCTCTGGATGGAATGGATGGGTGACATATAGATTCATGACCCTTCTTGCCAAGCACTATCCTTCCTCCACTTCTTTTCCAGCTTTCTCCCATACTATCAGACTGAAGAAGGGTCCCGACTTGAAACATCGCCTGTCCATACCTCTAGAGATGCTGCCTGACACATTCAGTTATTGCAACACTTTGTGTTACACGCAAATTCTACCATACATCAAAATAGTGCAAAAGAGAAACAGAAACTGCAGAATATAGCATTCCAGAAACGTAGAAACTGCAGTTAAAAAAAGTGCATGGCCACAACAAAGTAAATTCGTAGATGGGAATACAAAGAAGATAGTGGGTTGCAGTGGAAGGAAGATATTTTGGCTGGAGATCTGTGAGCAGTGGACATCTGAGCTGGGACCTCTGCTGTTTGTGATGTCTATAATTGACCTGGATGTAAATGTAGGTGAGTTGGTGAATAATAATAACATTATTAGAGGCATAGATATGGTAGACAGTCAGAACTGTTTTCCCAGGGTGTAAATGATCAGCATTTACAGATCTATATGCATAGCAATAAGGTGAGAAAGGGAAAGTTTATTGGAGATGTACGGGTCAAGTTTTTTTACACGGAGATTAGTGGGCGCTGGAAATCATTGCCAGGGGTGGTGGTGGAGGCAGATACGATAGTGGCATTTAAGAAACTTTTAGATAGGGACATGGATGCGCAGGGAATAGAGGGATATGGATCATGCACAGGCTGATGAGATCAGTTTAGCGTGGTATGTTCGGCACAAACATTGTGGACCGAAGAGCCTGTTCCTGTGCTGTACTGTTCTATGTTCTAATACATCCTTAGCATATGAGAAGTCTGTTCAAGAGAGTAATATCAGCAGGGGAGCAGCTGTTCTTGACTCTGGTGGTACAAGCTTTTGGAGTCAATTTGAGGGTGGGAAGGGGTGTAGGTGGGTGAGGCTGGTTTGCGAGATGGACTGGGCTGAGTTTTCAACTCTGCAATTTCTTGTGTTCTTTTAGCAGAGCATTTTTCTTACCAGGCTTTGATGCATCTGGATAGGATGCTTTCTATAATGCATCTGTAGAAATTGGTAAGAATCTTTGGAGACATGCCAAATTACCTTAGATTACTGAGGAATTGGAAGCGTTTGTGTGCTTTCTTGTCTGGACCATGACAAATTGTTGGTGATATTTGTTGCTAGGGCAGAGCTCACCAAAAGATTAGTCACATAATATGCATTTGCCAGTGAATATGTGAGGTTTTGAAGATCATACTCCCTTGAAAATCATCCTTATTGAATTGTTGCAAAAGCCAAATACAAAGTATTGATCATGAAGTCTCAGAAATGTTGCCTGTCTTGGGTAGATAATAGGAATGCCAAATATTGTAATGTGGAACTAAGAATTATCAAGTTATATTTTGCAGAGGATTTAAATTTAGGAAAAACTTTGATGAAACTGCAAATACTATTGATGTATGCTTTTAAAGCATCAGCGACTGAGGAGAAAATTTGACATTAATTTTCTGGGGACTTAATTTATACTGAAAGATTAAAATTCTGCAAATTTATTTGGAAAGTTATTGATGAATCTTTTGCCTATCAAGTCCAGCATTCTTGATCTCGGCAACACAATGACTTTGTAAGAATCGAAGTGTTTATTATGCTGACAGAGCAATCAGTTGCAATCAACTGATACCGAAGGTGTCTGTTATATCCCTGATTATGAAGAGAATTTGTGTTTTAATTTTGCAAAATGTGCCCATTTCATTTCTAAAGATGATTAAAATGTACCTTTTGTTCCTACCTTTGGTTTAAGAATATGCATTTTCCCTTTCATTATAGACCGACCTGTGACATATTTGTACAACACTCTTCATTACTATGAGAGACATCTCAGAGACCGTACAAATCTTAAACGCAAACTGGTTCATGCTGTTATTGGTTCTCTAAAAGATAATCGTCCACTAACATGGTGTTTAAGTGAAACCTATTTGAAATCTGCCATGAATGCACGCGAGGATAATCCATGGGTTCCTGACGACACTTATTACTGCAAGTTGATTGGTCGATTAGTGGAAAATATCCTTTTGCTGTTCTACCTACTTTTACATGCAATACTGGTCTACTACTGATTTTCTGGCAACTGGTGGTCCGGCCCCTCCTTTAATCAGAACAAAATTACGAGAGTGCACTAGAAATTCCCCCTTCATAAGCCCCTCCGAAAATGTGGTGCCGAGGCTGGGTAAGGCGGCCAATCTGATCGGGACTTTCACGCCAATTGGGGTTGAATTTGACCCTGCGGCCGGGACTCTGGAACTTGGCCGAGCTGAATCAGGCATATCTGTACTCCCAACCGACATCCGAGGCTGATTGGTGGATCAAAATTGTTCCCTCTGACTGGAGGGCTGAGACTTCGGCCCCGCTGAAGCCAGCAGATCTGTTCCGATAGCTGACTTCTGTAGCCGGAATTTGCAGGCCTGTATCTTGGTCCCTCGATGGCCTAGGTGAGCCATTCTGGTACCATTGAATTCCTTTTGGAGGTCATGAACTCTGTTGGTCTGGCAAAACGGATAATCCAGAAAAGGTCTGGAACCATGGGTGCCAGAAAATCGATGGAGGACCTGTATGTGATAAGCTCAAAAAGCCTCGAACATCTAATCGTAATCTCATTAGAGGTTATGTGAAGCAAAAATATCTTTAAAAAAGGAGGCATATGTCATACGTCATTTATTAGGGACATACAGTGCCCTCCATAATGTTTGGGACAAAGACCCATCATTTATTTATTTGCCTCTGTACTCCACAATTTGAGATTTGTAATAGAAAAAAATTACATGTGGTTCATGCACATTGTCAGATTTTAATAAAGACCATTTTTAAACATTTTGGTTTCACCATGTAGAAATTACAGCAGTGTTTATACATAGTCGCCCCATTTCAGGGCACCATAATGTTTGGGACACAGCAATGTCATGTAAATGAAAGTAGTCATGTTTAGTATTTTGTTGCATATCCTTTGCATGCAATGACTGCTTGAAGTCTGCGATTCATGGACATCACCAGTTGCTGGATGCTCTGCCAGGCCTGTATTGCAGCCATCTTTAGTCTATGCTAGTTTTGGGGGTTAGTCCCCTTCAGTTTTCTCTTCAGCATATAAAAGACATGCTCAATTGGGTTCAGATCGGGTGATTGACTTGGCCACTCAAGAATTAACCATTTTTTAGCTTTGAAAAACTTTTGTTGCTTAAGCAGTGTGTTTGGGATCATTGTCTTGCTGTAGAATGAACCACCAGTCAGTGAGTTTTGAGGCATTTGTTTGAACTTGACAGATAGGATGTGTCTACACACTTCAGAATTCATTATGCTACTACCATCAGCAGTTGTATCATCAATGAAGATAAGTGAGCCAGTACCTTCAGCAGCCATACAAGCCCAGGCCATAATATCCCCACCACCGTGTTTCACAATTGAGGTGATATGCCCAAGGAATAAGAACATATGTTATAGCAGGAATAGGTCTTTCAGACTCCTGTGCCCGTTCTGCCATTCAGACTTTGCCGAGCTTTTACATCAGCATTATCCCCCATATCCCTAATTTCCCATAATATCAAAAAAATCTATTGATCCAACAGTTTTCCCCCTTTTATTTGCAAGTGATGGTTGTATTCACATGAATGCAATTCGGTATGTCCAAACTACTGTTTACAATATGGTGTTTGAGTGAGCTTGCTTTGCATTTAATTTCATTATCTGCATGTGAAAACCCTTATGTTCAGTAACAGTTCCCTTAATCAGTTCTGCAGCTATGGCAGGAAAATCACCTGGTCCATTTCCAAACTGTGACTGGAGATTCAATGAATTTCCCAACCCAGCAGCACATGCCCTCCATGTAACATGTGTGGAACTTATGGCATTGTCTGTGTCAGGGGAGGAAGTTGGAAATGCGCTTCTAAACGTCGTTCTTAAAAGGTAAATAGTTTTGGCAATTCTATTTATTCAACAAAGGCAACAATGAACTAGAAAGAATGGCTTAGCTTTAATATGGAAATGAACAATAACATCTTGCTTAATGTAAGGAAAGGGCCTTTGTTGAAAAATTAGTGAATGGTGTGAGATTCGTTGTCTAATTTTTGAAGTCAGTCCAATGATACAGGTAATGAGAATGTAAAGTTATCCCCCATATTATTTTGAAAATTGTACATATTTGTGTATTATTTATTGTTTGAGTGTGTACTTCTGTCCTAATCAACTATAAAAATCACAAATATAGCTTCACAGTCTAACCATTACATCAGATGTTATGGTAACTGTTCTCTCTGAGAAACATAGAAAAATAGGTGTAGGTGTAGGCCATTCTGCCCTTCGAGCTATTCAATGTGATCATGGCTGATCATCTAAACTCAGTACCCCGTTCCTGCTTTTTCCCCATATCCTTTGATTCCTTTAGCCCCAAGAGGTTAATCTAACACTCTCTTGAAAATATCCAGTGAATTGGCCTCCACTGCCTTCTGTGGCAGAGAATTCCACAGATTCACAACTTTCTGGGTTAAAAGGTTTTCCTCATCTCAGTCCTAAATGGCCTACCCCTTATTCTTAAACTGACCCCTGGTTCTGGACTCCCCCAACATCGAGAACATTTTTCCTGCATCTAGCCTGACCAATCCTTTAAGAATTTTATGTTTCAATAAGATCCCCCCTCAACCTTCTAAATTCCAGTCAATACAAGCCCAGTCGACCCATTCTTTCATCATATGTCAGTCCCGCCATCCCGGGAATTAACCTGGTGAACCTGCGCTGCACTCCCTCAATAGCAATACTGTCCTTCCTCAAATAAGGAGACAAAAATTGCACACAATACTCCAGATACGATTTCACCAGGGCCCTTGCAGTAGGACCTCCTTGCTCCTGAACTCAAATCCTCTTGCAATGAAGGCCAACATGCCATTAGCTTTCTTCACTGCCTGCTGTACTTGCATGCTTACTTTCAGTGACTGATGTACTAGCACACCCAGGTCTCGTTGCACCTCCCCTTTTCCTAATCTGACACCATTCAGATAATAATTAGCCTTCCTGTTCTTTCCACCAAAGTGGATAACCTCACATTTATCCACATTATACTGCATCTGTCATGCATCTGCCCAATCACCCAACCTATCCATGTCACCCTGCAGCCTCATAGCATCCTCCTCACAGCTCACACTGCCACCCAGCTTTGTGTCATCCACAAACTTGGAGATGTCATATTTAATTCCCTCATCTAAATCGTTAATATAAATTGTAAATAACGGGTCCCAGCACTGAGCCTTGCAGCACCCCCACTAGTCACTGCCTGCCATTCTGAGAACTGACCGTTGCTTCCTGTCTGCCAACCAATTCTCTATCCATGTCAATACCCTACCCCCAATACCCTGTGCTCTAGTTTTGCACACTAATCTCTTGTGTGGGACCTTGTCAAAGACTATTTGAAAGTCCAGATACCCACATCCACGGGATCTCCCTTATCCATTCTACTTGTTACATTCTCAAAAAGTTCCAGAAGATTAGTCAAGCACGATTTCTCCTTCATAAATCCATGCTGACTTTGACCGATCCTGTCACTGGTTTCTAAATGCGCTGCTATAACATGTTTAATAATCGTCTCAAGCATCTTCCCCACTACCGATGTAAGGCGAACTGGTCTATAATTCTCCGTTTTCTCTCTCCCTCCTTTCGTAAAAAGTGGAGTTACATTAGCTCCCCTCCAGTCCACAGGAACTGATCCAGAGTTGAGAGAACATTGGAAAATGATCACCAATGCATCCATGATTTCTGGGGCCACCTCCTTGAGGACTCTGGGATGCAGGCCATCAGGCCCTGGGGATTTATCTGCCTTCAGTCCCAACAGTTTACCTAACACCATTTCCTGACTAATGTGGATTCCCTTCAGTTCCTCTCTCCCACTAGATCCTCGGTCCCCTTGTATTTCTGGGAGATTGTGTCTTCTTTAGTGAAGACAGAACCAAAGCACTCGTTTAACTGTTCTGTCATTTCCTTGTTTCCCATTATAAATTCACCTGTCTCTGATTGTAAGGGACCTACATTTGTCTTCATTAATCTTTTCCTTTTTGCATATCTAAAGAAGAATTTCCAGTCAGTTTTTATATTCCCCACAAGCTTTCCTTCATGCTCTTTTTTTCCCCCTCTTAATGAACCCCTTTGTCCTCCTCTGTTGTTCTAAATTTCTCCCAGTCCTCCAGTTTGCTCCTTCTTCTGGCCAATTTATATGCCTCTTCCTTGGATTTAACACAATCCTTGATTTCCCTCATTAGCCACGGTGGAGCCACCTTCCCCGTTTTATTTTTCACCAGACAAGGATGAACAATTTTTGGAGTTCGTCCATGCGGTCTTTAAATCTTTGCCATTGCATCTCCACCGTCAACCCTTTAAGTATAATTTGCCAGTCTATCCTAGGCAATTCCCGTCTCATACCTTCAAAGTCTCCTTTCTTTAAGTTCAGGACCCTAGTCTCTGAATTAACCATGTCACTCTCCATCCTAATGCAGAATGCCACCAAATTATAGTCACTGTTACCCAAAGGGCTTTGCACAACAAGATCGCTAACCAGTGTTGCAGTGCTAATTTTTTAAGCGCCGAAGCTGTCACTGGTGCCAGAGCGGCCGCTGTTAAATTCCCCGCTAGTTAAAATTCCCCGCTGTTTATTTTGGCTTTTTTTTTTACAGAGGTGCCGGAGCGGCGCTCTGGTGAGCTCCGGCAGCACTGCACCCCTGTCGCTAACTAATCCTTCCTCATTACACAAAATCCAGTCTAGGATGGCCTGCCTTCTACCCATACCGATTCCTCAGCATCCAAGCTAATGTCTCACCTTGATATTGCATTTATCTCCTCTTCAACCAGCAATGCCACCCCACCTCCTCTTCCTTTCTGTCTATCCTTCCTGAATATCGAATACCCCTGCATGTTTAGCTCCCAGCCTTGGTCACCCTGGAGCCGTGTCTCTAATTCCAACTATATCATATCCCTTAACTACTAACTGCGCATTCAATTCATCCACCTTATTACAAATGCTTCTCGCATTAAGGCACAAAGTTTTCAGGTTTTTCTTATCTCCCTTCTACCTTTTGCTTCTGTCTCTTGGTCCCCATTCCCGTCATCTGATTCAAAAATAACATGCATTAGATTTGTTTATTTCTATCAACCTTTATGTAGGATTGGGCAGTGAGTTGGGGGAAGAAATCTATCTCTTCTACTTTTTAATATAGGGTAATAGGCCAGAATAAATAAGAAAATGCCGGTTGCTTCATTGCTGTTATAAGTAGCACCAGATTTGGGACTTCATTGTTATCTTGAAAGTTGTACGCAATAATTGCAGGCTACTCTTTGTCAGCAACTTTCCGGACCCATGGTCTCCATACCACTTATGCTGGAGACTCTGCTCATAGAACTTCCAACAGGTTAGACATGGCACAGGAATAAGCCCATTGTTTTCAATGGATAGGAGCAAATGTAAGGGAGCAATTTTATATTAGATAGTATGCATTATTCTAGTTATAAATGACTAATAGACAATAGGTGCAGGAGTAGGCCATTCAGCCCTTCGAGCCATTCAATGTGATCATGGCTGATCATCCTCAATCAGTACCCCGTTCCTGCCTTCTCCCCATACCCCTTGACTCCACTATCCTTAAGAGCTCTATCTAGCTCTCTCTTGAATGCATTCAGAGAATTGGCCTCCACTGCCTTCTGAGGCAGAGAAATCCACAGATTCACAACTCTGACTGAAAAAGTTTTTCCTCATCTCCGTTCTAAATGGCCTACCCCTTATTCTTAAACTGTGGCCCCTGGTTCTGGACTCCCCCCAACATTGGGAACATGTTTCCTGCCTCTAATGTGTCCAACCCCTTAATAATCTTATACGTTTCGATAAGATCCCCTCTCATCCTTCTAAATTCCAGTGTATACAAGCCTAGTCGCTCCAGTGAAAGAGTGTTCTTCAGTGTTTACTTCAGGTTTGGTTTCATAAGTTTGATAATATTTTTCAATTGGCGCATTTGAATCAATTTTTTAAGTTTCCAGATGCCTGACACTCAAGAGACATTGATGATTATTAAAGGTAGACACAAAATGCTGGAGTAACTCAGCGGGACAGGCAGCATCTCTGGAGAGAAGGAATGGGCAACATTTCGGGTCGAGACCCTTCTTCAGATTGATGATTATTGACTAGTTTGACAGCCAGCTAAGCCATGGGACACAGGTCATCTGTCTGTTTAAAATATTCCATTTGTATCACTGGGAGGACTTGTTCTCACTCACAGGAAACTCAGGATCACTGTGGAATGTGCAATATCATGTCAAAATGGATCTTAGTTACAAATCTTGTTTCCATCTGAAATGTGCAGTGGGTTTTTAACTAATTCTCTTTAAAATTCAAATAACTAATCCTGTGGTTAGCTCATGAAAGTGGGCTGATATTTTGGAGGTATAATTTCAGTGATAGTTTTCTTTTTTTCCAGTCAACCTTTAGTACCGAGAGAAATTATTACAGCTTGGATGAATGCAATTGGACTTGTGATAACTGCGTTACCTGTAAGTCTAAAAGTGTTTACATTATTTTGGGACCTAACTATAATTGATGCAGCCTATAGGTTTTTGTAATGTAACGGACAAAATTAACCAGGAGAATTACTTTATACGCCAAGGAGTTTCTTGAAGGTTCTTCTAACTTGAAGGAATCTTTCTTTCCAATTTCTTTCCAATTATTTCCAATTTTTCAAATATATTTTTTTTGTGAAAAGCCATTAGTTTTCCAGTGACCGCCACTTTAACTGGGAATTGCCAAGTGGAAGATTATCTGGGGCCCTTCGAGAGTTCCCCACCATCACGGATGCTAACGTTCAGTAAAAGCAGTTTGATGTGCATAACATCAAGAAACAATTGAGAACACAGGATACTGCCAAAGCCAAAAAGCAAAACAATACTTCAGTTATAGAATAACAATGGGAAAAGTGTGCAGTAGAAAGCACATCACATGATTAATTAGTATTGGAAAAAAAACTGAATCTTAAAATGGGGAGGAAGCATTAATAAGTGCGAAATGAAATATGTAACTGAGCTTCAAAAACTCTGCTGAGAAGCCGCTTCAGCCTGACATACTTTGCATTGTTAATGATTGAAAACAGAGCACAGCTGCTGGGAATAATTCTTTAAAAGGGTTTACTGTGACACAGCTTTGGCAACAATTGTATGTTAGCAAGCAGAGCTTCATTTAAAAAAAATTATGGGATCTCTGGTTCTGCATGAATTTTAAGCCTAAATCCTGAAACATTTAATGGTTCAATTTCTAGTTAGACTAGCAGATACATTTGACGAGCTTTGAAAGCTTTCTACTTGCACACAGTTAGTTTTGCCTATGAAATAATGTGTTTTTGAAAAATATTAACAGATGTAAGGATGAGGGTATGGAGGCAAGGCATTGATTACCAATTATCTCCTTGAATATTAGAACATGCTCAAGGAACTAATTGGCCTAATCCTGATGCTATATAATGGTGATACGGTCATAAGGAATAGGAGTTATTTGGCCCATCAAGTCTACTCCACCATTCAATCATGGCTGATCTATCTCTCCCTCCTAATCCTGCCTTCTCCCCATATCCTCTAACATCAGTACTAACCAAGAATCTATTTATCTCTGCCTAAAAAATATCTACTGACTTGGCCTCCACAGCCTTCTGTGGTAAAGAATTCCTCACATAATGATATCATGTGAGGAAGTCTCAATGGTCATATGGTGCATTCTGTCCTAAAACATAACTGTTCAATTGTTCTAATTTGCTTCGTTTGTTAAATCATCAAGAAACCATGGATGTTTGATAAATAGGAATATAAATCAGGCAATTGTGGAATTCTTAGAATGGAGCTAAAGATATGTTGTTTTGGGCTCATTGAGTAATAGTTGGAAAATGCATTCAAATAAAGATTTTATTTCTACAGAATTTTGGTATCTTTTATAGGAGCCCTACTGGATAGTATTGAATGATCGCATTGTGAGTGTCATCAGCAGTGCTACACTGACCTCGGATACAGAATGGGTCGGCTATCCATTCCAACTCTTTGATTTCACAGCTTGTCATCAGTCTTACTGTGAGATGTACTGCAGCTATGTTCTTGCCTTGGCACATGCAGTATGGCACCACTCAAGTATTGGACAGCTTTCCCTTATCCCCAAGTATGTAATAGAGATCTATATATCTGTCTTGCTGAAATGTTGTCTCTTAGTATGCAACGCTTTAAAAATGTAATAGAATTGCTCACGTTTGCATTCAAACTCGGTGATAACACATAATAAGCATATTCTAATTCAGTGAGTCAGCTGTGGTTCATTTGACAGCATACTTGTCTTCAAGTCAGCTGGTTGTGTATTGATGTCTCTGGATGTTAGAATCCTACACTGGTGGAGATACTGTTTGTCAGACAAGGCAAATAAGTCCCTGGCGTTGTGTTTAAGTGGGGAAAACTTTCCCTTGTATCTGAAATCAGCAGCAACAAAACAGATTATCTGATCATTTACTTTGATGATTATTAAATCCTGATGTGCACAATCAAAATTTCACCAAAAGTATTTAATTAGGCATCTTGAGGTTGAGAAACTTTTAGAATCCAAATCTTATCTACTTATGTGAATCAAGTAGGTTGTTTCCTATTCCCACACCCTTTCTGCGCCATTGTTCCATCTTCAGATGTTTACCTGTTCTGCCTGTGTTCCTAGAATAAAGCAACATTTTGATTTATCATATCATATCATATCATATATATACAGCCGGAAACGGGCCTTTTCGGCCCTCCAAGTCCGTGCCGCCCAGCGATCCCCATACATTAACACTATCCTACACCCACTAGGGACAATTTTTACATTAACCCAGCCAATTAACCTACATACCTGTACGTCTTTGGAGTGTGGGAGGAAATCGAAGATCTCGGAGAAAACCCACGCAGGTCACGGGGAGAACGTACAAACTCCTTACAGTGCAGCACCCGTAGTCAGGATCGAACCTGAGTCTCCGGCGCTGCATTCGCTGTAAAGCAGCAACTCTACCGCTGCGCTACCGTGCCGCCCAATTTATGGTTCTCTTCCTCTTAAACTTACTCTATGAAAATGTTATGGCATGATTGGTAAGTTTTGCAGATGACACTAAAATAGGTAGCATAGACAGTGAAGATGGTTATCACGAATTACTGAGGGATCTTGATCAGGTTGGCCATGGAATGGCAGATGAAGTTCAATTCAGATGAGTGTGAGGACTTTATTCTTTGGAGTAAAGCCCTAGCATAGAGTTCAGGAGACTGGGGGATTACCTCATAGAGGTGTATAAAATCATGAGGGACATAGATAAGGTGAATGCACATATTCTTGTTCCAGGGGAGTGCAATTGAGAACTAGAGGGCATAGATTTAAGGTGAAGGGAGAAAGAGTTAATAGGAATCTTACACAGAATTTTTACACAGAAGGTGGTTTATATCAAGAAGGAGCTGTCAGAGGAAGGCATTTAGGCAGATACAATAACTTCATTTGAAAGTCATTTGGATAGGCACATGTGTAGGAAAGTTTTAGAGGGATCTAGGCCAATTATGGGTAAATGGGTGGTATTTCAAATGAAAGATAATTTAAATCGTAGAACTATTACTGCTCAACACCAAATTATTCAGCCCATTCTGTCTGTGTCAGCACTCTACCAGGCAGAAAGGAAAGAATTGAGAGAAACTCTCAAGGCGAGAATGAAAATCATGCAAATATGATAGTTGATACCTATTTGTGTGTCTTTCGCTCACTAATCCAGTTGGGAAGGTTATATAAAGATGTAAATAAAGGAAAAGAAACCTAAAACAGTCAAGCAAATATCAAGAAGCAGAAAATACACTGAGAGCAGGAGATAATAGAGTGAAAAACAGTGGAGATTATAGAAGGAATTAGGTGGGAGACTGCCAATTGAGAGTTCCAAAAATAATGTTCTGATTAGGAAAGCAATATTATATGTTAAAGCTGTTAAAGATTGTTTGCCTTTAGATCCTCTCCTTTTTCAGAGGGTTTAGATTAGAGATACAGCACGGAAACAATCCCTTTAACCCACTGGGCCTGCGCCAACCAGTGATCCTGCACACTAATGTTTACAATTTACCAAAGCCAATTAACCTACAAACCTGTACGTCTTTGGAACGTGGGAGGAAACTGGGAATCCCGCAGGTCACAGGGAGAACGTACAAACTCCATACCGACAGCACCCGTAGTCAGGATCGAGCCCATGTCTTTGGCGCTGTAAGGTAGCAACTCTACCGCTTTGCCACCATGCTTTTATAACAGCAGATTGGAACTGTAGAAATGTTGTTACCCTAAATATGTTAATTTACTTTCACCAGTTCACATTTTCTGATTTTCCTCTAAAAAGTCAATGACCCAACCAATAGTCTGCTTTAGTCACATGTTGCCCTGAATATATATTTGAACTTGTTTCTTATATGAAAAAAAATATTAACACCATGCCATTGGTATGTACTATCATGATGCAGCACTTAATACTGCTCCTTCAAAGCTCAAGAATCCTGGAATCAATCTGACCTTGGATGCCGTCAGGTTTGCATGTCCTTTCTGCGATTATGTGGGTTTCTGCTGTTTGCTACAGTTTCCTTGCACATCCTAAAGATGGTCTAGCAGGTTAATTGGTTATGATAAATTATGCCTATGTATATCTAAATGGTAAAATGGGAGTCAATGGGCATGCAGGAGAGAATAAGTTGCTGTTAAGAATTAAGAATTAATGGAATTAAGGAGGAGAGGAATTACATTGTGGGGCTTCTTTGCAAGGAATCGGCTCAGGCCTGGTGGGTTGAATGGCATCCTATAGTACATAGGAAAGCACAGAACAAGAACAGGCCCTTCTGCCCACATTGTCTGTGTTGAATATAATGCAAGACAAACCCTTTTCTGCCTGCACATATAAATTATGTGCAGAGAGATAAGTGTTGGTTTGCAACATGTTCAAAAGGTCTATGCCACTATCATATCTGCCTCAACCACAACTCTTGGCATCACGTTCCAGGCTCTCAACACCTGTAAAAAAAAAATTGCCCTGCACGTCTCCTTTAAACTTTTCCCCTCTCATCTCTACACTCTGACCTAAAGAAGGTGGCTTATTTATGTTTGATTTTTCCATTCCGGGGGAAAACATCCTGACTGTCGCCCCTGTCTATGCGTCTCATAATTCTATGTACTTCTATCAGGTCTCCCCGCAACTTCCAGCATTCCAGAGAACACAATCCAAGTCTGTCCAACCTCTCCCTGTAACTAATCTATATACTGAAACTCTCGTTTGTTTGATTGTTTGTTCCTGAACTACAGCCAAAACAGTACACGATAGCACGACAATTTTAGGCCCACCTTACTCACCTTTTTCCCTTTGGTGCTAATGGAAGAAGTTTCATTGAAATCGGTGTTATATTTTTAAAGTTATTCACATTTTAAAGTTTAAATCTATCTCCTAGGGAGGGTGGGAGGAGGGAGGATAAGGGGGGTTGAGGGGGATGGAGTAGGGGGGAGGGGAGGGAGAGAGGAGGAGAGGGTGCTGCACCAATGCAGGAGAGGTTTGGGCCCAACTGGTCCACTTGGTCTAGTACCAACTAAATCAAGCATTATTCTGGTAAACCTCCTCTGCACACTTTACAAAGCCTCCACATCTTATCATATCATATCATATCATATATCTACAGCCGGAAACAGGCCTTTTCGGCCCTCCAAGTCCGTGCCGCCCAGTGATCCCCGTACATCTTCCTGCAATGGGGTGACCAGAACGGAACTCAATACTCCAAATATGGTCTAACCAAAGCCTTACAAAGCCTCAAAATGACTTCCTGAGTTTTAGTTTTATGCTATACCATAATAAGCAAGTATATTGCTTACGGTCAAGCATGTGCTTTGTATTAAATTGATTTTGGTTATCTTAAAGGAAGTGAGATTACCTCCAGATGCTATTTAACCATTATAATTGAAGGTGCTCCTGATTCCCATTGAGCACCTAAGATAAGTGTGGTTAAAAGTTAATATATGCATTGGGATTTCTCTGACAGAAGTTATTCAACCTTGGCTGTGTAAGTGTGAAATTAACCAGGCAATTTACAAAACGAAAAATGTTGCGTACCAGATACTGCCAAATTAAGTTAATCACATTCCATGTTATTTGCTTTTCATGCACCAATCCGATTTTGTAAAATAAACAAAGTTCCACTACACCTTCAAACTATTTACTTCTTTTATGGTGTTAATCTAACAAATTGACTGCTGACCGACTGAGATCACCATCTCTCAAACCTGCCAAAAACATATGTAAACAAAACAGTTTGAATCTAAGATGTGTCTACCTGCATATCTATTAAACCTATATTTTAATGGACTTAGATTTTTGCAGACTATTAAATTGATCAGATCGTGAAAAAGCAAATGGAGTGATGTGGGGAAATTCTTGCATGTTTGAGGAGGCAATATATATATCTAGCTTCTCATTTCTCTCATGAGCACTTAGTAGTTTTTTTTCTGAAACCATTGCATTTCTTGGATAAATTAATATCAATCAACCAGTATAGACCAATCATGATAATAAAAAAGAGGTTCTTCAGTCTGGTGTATTTTATTAACAAGTGGATAATTTCTTTTTGAGAAATTGGTTAAGGGATAAATATTAGGTTAAATATTTGGGATAACTTGTTTTCAAAATTGTGCAATAGAATATTTTACATCCCCTGAGGGAACAGACAAAACTCTGGTTTAATATCTAATTAAACCAAAGACACCACTGACATGCATTATTTATATAGATTTCTATATAAACTATGACAGCAGTGGTTGATAAAGGGGTTAGGAATGTGTATGGATTCTTGCATTTGTCAATAAAAGCATTCAATATAAAAGCAAGGAAATCTTCAGACTCACTTGGTGAGGTCTCATTTCATGCATGATACTGCACACACTGGATTAGATGTTAAGATTTAAGATGGTATGTGATGATATTGAATATGCCACTTTCTTTAGGTCAGAGAAGACTGCATACTCGGATATATGTTTTACCTTTGGTAGAAACAGTCATGTAACCATGCCATGGAAATATGCTATCTAATTTGTGTAGCAAAAGTAAAAATTATCATTTCGTTAAAATTAATAAATTGCTTTTCCTTAGATTTCTCACAGAAGTGCTGAAACCATTGGTGAAGACAGAATTCCAATTGTTGTATGTTTATCATCTTGTTGGCCCATTTCTGCAACGGTTCCAACAAGAGAGAACTCGATGTATGCTCGAGGTCAGTAATTTGGTGTTTACAAAACTGTGATGAATGAACCCCGATGAATTTCAAGTATTAGCTCCCAGTTTATGACAATGAGCGACTAAGAACACAATTATGGAAAATGAGTTTGCCATTTCTCAGATAAAGACTCAAAATGCTGGAAATATAGTGCAGATAAGGCAGTAATTGTGAAAAGAGATGGTTAACATTTCATGTGTATAAACTTTCATCAGATTATGGAAAAATATAAATGTTTAGTCCTTTAACAAATTAAATATGCTTATTGATATTATTTACTTCAACTTTTTTTAAATTGTCTCTGCCTCTATAAATTTTCATATGTCTATGTTCCCTGTTAGATAATTATCAAATATTTCATTTTAGAATGATGATCTATATATTTTCAGTTATAATATCGAACAAAGACGTACAGGTATGTAGGTTAATTGGCTGGGTAAATGTAAAAAAAAAAAAAAAAAGTTGTCCCTAGTGGGTGTAGGATGGTGTTGATGTGCGGGGATCACTGGGCGGCACGGACATGGAGGGCCGAAAGGGCCTGTTTCCGGCTGTATGTATATGATATGATATGATATGATAAAACTACATTTACAATGTCTTTGAAACTTCCATTGAGAAATTTATTCATTTATTAATTTACTCTCAGCTGCCCATGCAGATTATTTGTCATTCAATTTCCAGTTAAGAAACTAACTTCCTGTTTTAAAATGTTGTAAACAAATATTATGGACCCTTTTGATGGCAATTAAATATAAATAATAATGGCGTAGAGAAAACTAATATTCTTGTATGTAATTATGAACTACATGGATTGTGTTAATTTCCAAGTCTTTTGTGTAAATTATGCCGTTTTCAAAAGCAAACATTTTGTGGAGAAATTGTTCTCAGTGCCTTTATTCAAGTTATGCCAAGCATAATTTAAATTGTTTCTTTCTTGCACCAAAAACATATAAGCAACAAATCAATGGCTTGGGTACCAGCATCCTTTCTTTCCTGGCTAAGCCATGTTAGGGGTAAACTGGAAAGAAACACCCAGGAATAAGGCAATTGAGCAAAATCTCCTTTTTAGTAAATGCCTTTAAAGAGAAGGGGTAAGACAGAGGGGTTTGGGGTTGTAATTTGAAATTTTAAAGGTTCAACAACTGAAGTCACGTCATAGCTGTTATTAATGGAGCATTTGCATTTGGGGTTATCAAATGACATTAGGTTCAGGAGAGGTGAAAATTTTGTGGATGGTAGAGATAGAAATAAGAGTAAGAGGAAAAGAGAGATGTAGAGATTTATATAAATGAGATGTATTTTAAAACGGGAACATTGCTTAATCAATTGTCCCTTCAGGTTTAAAAAGATGATGTGCTTCCTTTATAAAATTTGTTTCACTCCCTTTTTAATTTACCCTTTCTTTATTGTTTTTCTTAAGTCTTCATTGGTCTAATTTTGCTTTTCCCAATTTAAACCTCCCGGAGAACAGTTCCTTAGAGTCCCTGCCTCTGAGTTTAATCTTATCTGCTTGTGCTATAATTCTGCTGTTTTAACAACAAGATCACTTGGACTTTGCTGTTATGTAGCTGTCATGTGGCCATTTCACTATTTCATGGTTTGCCTCTCATGATGTGCATAACTCAAACCCAAGGGCACTTCAGTTCAAGCTAAATTATTGTACAGTTAGGCAACTGTAATTGTATAAGAAAGCAGGCAAATAGGGGGAGAAGGTCGAGTGGTGAAAATTAATCTTTTGGTTGTATGAGCGAGAGAAGCTGAAATGGCAGAGGTAGATACATATTTCAAATACTACTATGTTTGTCTTTTGAGGCGGGTGTGAAGGGGAACCCAAAGTGTACAGCAAGAATCAGGGACTCCCAGTGAGGATCATAACCTAATTTACGGCCTTTATTGTGTATCTCCAATCATTATTTATGCTTTATTTTTCATAGAAATTGAATCATATAATTCACACAATCTAACTACGAAGCAGTTGCATCAATCTGCCCATGATTGCCTTTCTATCTCATTGGTAATCTTTAAATGCTATTGCCCTTCTACATGCTTTCTTTTATTGTTCTTTTTTTTTGGTATTATTCTCTCTTGTGTTTGATAATTAAGGAATGCACTTCTTTTTCCTTTTAAGTAACCTGGCGACATAATGTCATGTTGCATCTGTGTGACTCAGACCTGACCACTAGATACCACTAGAATTTTGAGACTGTATCTTTTTCCTAGATATAGCCCTTTCATTGCTTCCCATAATAGTTGTTATGCTCTAAGTGTATCTTTGGCAGCATCAAATTCTTTGGCATCTATGTTTCTCAAAGTTAACCAATGTTTTTGAAAGTTTGTTAGAAAGCTCGTGAACAGTTGGAAGTAATGTATGTATGTGGAATTAAAAGAGATGGCAAGCTCGATTTCCTTAACTCATTCGCCATATTAAATTTTGAAATGGTTCATTCTGTTTTTTTCTGTCTAAGTATAGCTCCGTGCAGTTACAAATTGCTCTATTCATCAGCAGAGAGTTAAAGAACGATGTCAGATTGAATGTTTATTATGATTGACAACAAATGGAATTGTTTCTCCTTCTATAACGCCGCTGTGAAATTTTGCAGCAAAATGTTAATTTGTTTTTTCTTTCCGCATGTGTGGAAGACCTGTTGACAACTCAATATCATCTGTTCAAATTTTAATGAGAGCCGTTTTGTTTGTGCTTAATTTATTAAAATGAATGATGAGTAACTTATAGGTTTAGCAGAGCGAGTAATGAATTTTAACACTTATATCCTACAGATTGGCATAGCATTTTATGAGATGTTGCAGAATGTAGATCAAAATAGCAAATATTTGAGCTACCTGGATCCGATTTGTGATTTTCTATACCATGTAAAATACATGTTTACTGGAGACAGTGTGAAGGATCAGGTAAGGTTATGTTATGTATTATATGCTAGGTTATTATATGCTAATAAATTCATATTGGGATACGCAAGGTTCTAAATATCTGGCAGAGGGAAAATGCTTTTTGTGATATGTTTATTGATTTCATCTCTGGTGGAAGTTAGAGTAGAGGAGTTAAAGAATCTGAGATGAACAACTGTCCTGAATTACTGCTATGTTTCATGTATTGTTCAAAGTTGATGCTTCAATCTTGGTATTTTGCAAGCAATAGGCCTAGAACACTCTAGTGGTCTTTGAAGCATCACAATGAAGAATCAGAGGAGCTGCATTCCTATTTCATTAACTATTGAGGCAATTTGACAATAATTTCTTAGTGAAAAAGTTGACCAGTTGATGAATGCATACACATTAATTTTTGTTTGTAACTTGCACAGATCCTATCATCACTACATTGTGAGATTTTTGCATTTATTTCTAGGTGGAAAAAATAATCTGTACGCTGAGGCCAGCTTTAAAACTCCGGTTGCGTTTTGTGACACACATTAGTAAAGTGGAGCCAGCAGCTCGTGTTCAACCAACAACCAGTGCTTCTCCAGCCATCCCTTCTGGCCAGGTCTCCACGGGTGTTGCTCTACCAGTAACACAATAAGAGGACGTGGACAGCTTTTCCAGTTTGGTAGATCAAATGCTGTGATGTAAAATATAATTTAGTATTGAAGACCTAATCCATACATTAGACTACTTTTTAATGTTGTGCCCATTTGATGATGTAAATAACACTGGCCAATTAGGGTTGTTAACTGCCAACAATGTGTAGTAGTTGCTTTCCTCTTCTTTAATCTTGGTTAGAATGGCTCTGTGTGCCATAGAAGTAAAACAAAATGAACTGTCTGCCATGTTCAGTGATCACTCACTGATCAATAACAGGAAATATTGAAACTTGCTTAAACAGCAGATCCTCATACAAAATACTAATTTCATTTGTTTCTGTTGATATTTTTTATATTATTTTTTATTGTGTTTTATTTAAGCCAAAGGAAATCTTTATTATTCTGTATTCAGTTGCCTACTGTTCACATAATTTAGCTCACATTCTGCAACCACTGGTGTGTTTTTAACTAATTATATAAGTGGCCAAAGAATGCCATGTTGATGTACTTTTTTGAAATAATCCTGATTTGTTTGGTTGGTTCTACCTTTTGTAATGGTGTTTTGTTTTAATGCACTTGTTACTTTAATGCCTAACCTTATCTTCCATTACCACTCATGACATTTTAGAGATCAGTTCATGTTTCAAATTGGGCATTCTTGAAGCTTTGCTTTGGGGATTCAATCTGGTCTACAGACATCTTGAAGATATTTAAATACATTTTATGAGCAGAATTACATACCTGAGAGTTGGACAACCCAGATTTCTTATTGGTGTACTTTTTTCTTTTTGGTTCAATTTATAAGGATGGCTTGAATTATTTGTCAATTGGCTTTAAAATGTTTCCATACTTAAGAATGTGAGTGCCTTTATCCTGAATCATCTGGCATCCAACATAGAAACAGAACTTCAGACCACCAAGCCTACAGTGATAATCACAAAACTAGTTACACTAATCCCATGTTATTTGTCCCATGTTCCCATCAATCTCCCCCCAATTCTACCACTCACCTACCTACACTAGGGGCAATTTACAGGGGCCAATTAATGTACCAACCTGCATGACTTTGGGAATGTGGGAAGAAACTGGAGCACCTGAAGGAAACCCATACAGTCACAGGACGAGTATTCAAACTGTTTGCAGACAACATCGGCGGTCTGGATTGAACGCATGTCTCTGGAGCTGTGGGGCAGCAACTCTACAAGCTGCGCCACTGTGCCACCCAATGTAACATAACACATGATGCAATTTAAGCAGATAATTTTTTTTTAAACTCTGATTTATAGTTAGATATAATGTTCTTTAAACATTGAAATCTTACTGCCTCATCCAGTTATTGTTAATTTTTGTAACTGATAAAATGACCACAAAAATGAAATAAGGTGTAAATAATATGACTGTTATCTGCGGTGAAATACTGAAATTTTGATAGTCAATAAAAAGATTTTGTTAAATTGAGATAGTTGAGGTTTTGCAGATTTGTTGCTTTTCTGGGTTATATTTTAGCCAATTTACTTTAGTTGATTGGCTGACGAAGCCACTGTGCAATTCAGGAAGATGCTGCCAGTGTCTGAAACCTGAAGCGGCGTGAAGCTGGATAGTCCATTACCTGTGTTTGTGTATTAGCAATAAAAAAACATACAATATTGTGATAATAAAATGCATAATAACTTTGTAAAACACCGTTACTGACCTCAAGACAGTCAGATAGATTTAGTTTTATTATTGTCACGTGTACAATGAAAAGTTTTGCTCTGCACGTTAGCCGAACAGAACAGATATACCATACGTAAAATACAATCATGTCAAACACAAGTACAATAGATAGAGCACAGGGGAAGATACAGAGTGCAGAATCTAGTTCTCAGTACTGTAGTGCATCAGTTCCATAGACAGTCCAATATCCTCAACGGGGTAGAGACGAATCTGATAGTGTCCTAGATATGGAAGGACCATTCAGAAGCCTGATAGAGGGAAAGAAGCCTTGAAGAGGGAAAGATCCACTCCGATAAGATTAGATAACCTCTTAACAACTTATCATCTTTGCACTTCTTTTCAATTTGTCCCTTAACTGCTTGTGTTCCTTCAGCAGAACCTTGTCCTTAATGACAGAAGCATTGTGAAACTTGTGAGTTTTATATGAGAGCAAAGAGCAGTTCTAGTAGTTTTTCTTTGTTCTCCCTTACCTTTATTCATCTTTATGCATGGCATGCTATTCAGCCCTTCTACAATCCCATCACAATCTCTTGTGATATTCATCCTATCACATCCATTCCCTTGGCTTTCTCCATCCCTCTTCCTTGTCTAAAACTTCAAATATTTTTGTTTTCTAGGTGTCTAATTCTGATGAAAGGTCATTGATCCGAAACCTTAACTCAGTTGCTCTCTTCCCACAAATAACAGATAACCCGTTGAGTATGACCAAACCACATCCTTTCTGGCTGTGGCAGGCTAATTTTGTATTATGTGAAAATAAAAGCAAAGAATGCTGGATACATTCAGTAGGCGAGGCATACAATGATCATTGAATGATGCAGTCCACTGGTTCTGGCCTAACCAATATTTTGTACAGGATCATAGTATCTTCCCTGCTTATGTACCCTCTGTGTTTGTGCATCCATAGATCTTAGGTTACTGAACCAAAGTCTCAATGTGCCTTTTTACTTTCAAGGATTTAAGTACATGCAGCTAATGACCTACTTATACTGCTAAATGCCTTAATTGCATTGGCCTCAATTTTTCTAACCAGCCTTTTGTGCCTTCTGAACGTGCATGAGGATGACAGCTACTGTATTTCTTTCATCAACCTTCTCTATTATCGCTGTAGATTATTCAGAACAATTTCCTTTAGGAAATCCATACTGTATTTTTAATCAGCTCATTGTGCAAATAACTGACGGCTGTATATTCTCAGATGGTGTAGCTGCATCATTCAAAATCCAACACCATTTGGGACAGTAGTTTGACAGTAGTGGTTTAAGCCACTGGACTAAATTTACCTAACAGGGAAGAGCTATTCGGCCTATCAAGTCTATGTCGGCTCTGAGTACATTCCATTAGTCTCATTTTTCCCTGTATTTCTCAGTAACTATTTTCTCTCACATGCTCATCAACTCCACCCTGATTCTCCTGCCACCCATCCATTCTAGGGGCAAGAGAAATACAAAATATCTTAGATTGTTTTATCTGGAATGTTGGAGGTCAAGGGGAGACTTGATAGAAATATATCAAATTATGAGGGGGACAGATAGGGTAGACATTAAGAACCTTTATCCCAGGGTAGAAATATCCGGCATCAAAGGGCGTTGCCATAAAGTGAGTGGGGAATGTGTAATGGAGATGTGCAGGGAATTTTTTTTTACACATTGTGGGGACGCAGAACGTATTGCCAGGGGTTGTGGTGGAGGCAGATATGGTAGGGGCATTTAAGAGGCTTTTAGAAAGGCAGATTGAAATGCAGGGGAAAGAGGGATATGGATCATGAACAGGCAAATGTGACCAGTTTGATTTCAATAGACAATAGGTGCAGGAGTAGGCCATTCAGCCCTTCGAGCCAGCACCGCCATTCAATGCGATCATGGCTGATCAATCTCAATCAGTACCCCGTTCCTGCCTTCTCCCCATACCCCCTCACTCCGCTATCCTTAAGAGCTCTATCCAGCTCTCTCTTGAAAGCATCCAACGAACTGGCCTCCACTGCCTTCTGAGGCAGAGAATTCCACACCTTCACCACTCTGACTGAAAAATTTCTTCCTCATGTCCGTTCTAAATGGCCTACCCCTTATTCTTAAACTGTGGCCCCTTGTTCTGGACTCCCCCAACATTGGGAACATGTTTCCTGCCTCTACTGTGTCCAATCCCCTAATTATCTTATATGTTTCAATAAGATCCCCCCTCATCCTTCTAAACTCCAGTGTATACAAGCCTAATTGCTCCAGCCTTTCAACATACGACAGTCCCGCCATTCCGGGAATTAACCTAGTGAACCTACGCTGCACGCCCTCAATAGCATCATATTCGGCACAAGCGTTGTGGGCTGAAGGGCCCATTCCTGTGCTGTGCTATGTTCTATGGTCTATTTCTGGCTTGCAATCCAGGCGTTAACATCCTGGCTTGTATCTGTAGGAGCAAAGAAAAGCAGTGATACAAGGGGAAAGGCCTATCACCCTTTGTCAGAGCACCTGATGATGGGCAATAAATGTGACCACTTTGTAAAAATATTTTATAAAAAAACATTGCTAAATGCTTAAATTCATCATTTAAGCATCACAGGCTGTTTGAAGTAGCTTAATCAAAACTGCATGTCAAACATTCTCTCAAAAATATCCAACTGAAATCGAAAACACAATTTTCAACTTCATGTAATTGCCTTCAATTTATTTGAAAAATGCATTGAATTGTATTGCCATAAATAGCTTTAATTAAAGGATACATTTTCTAGTTGAATTTAATAAAAATAGAAACTCTAACACATGGTAATGAATCATTCTGCTGCATCCCCCTTAAAATCATTCACCATAAAAATACTGAACTTGAAACACCAGAGGCTCCAGCCCCTTTTTTTCCTACATAATTGGGTTATTTATGATTAAATCCTTGCCACGTGAGATATAATGTAGTCTTTAGTGATGGAGATGAATATAAACAATTCATCATCCCACACTCTAACGGTTTATATTCGCAATCTCTGCAGCTGTCGGGTTTGTTTTGCTTTACTTTTTAAATACGCCAATGTTAGTCCACAGTATAAATAACTAAGGTCACAAAGAAGTACTTGTTCTCTTTATTTATGTCTTGCTTTTGAGATTTTTTTAAAATCTACTCTTAAATTCATCCTTTTAAGCATAAAAGAGCTGGGAGCCCCTTAATCCGTGGCTCGTTCGTAAAACGTAATTTACCTTTTCACCCAAATAGGCTAGACCATGATAAATATTCACTTTATGAAGCAATGTGTGACTTGCAGTTGAGTTAGAAATTACATAATTGGTATTGCTGCCAGTGTTCTACTCATTTAAGTTACCGTCTCTGGCAAAATATAAGCAAAAACCATTCAAGGTAAAATCATCTACCATTCATGGTAGCCATAGAGTGAGTGCAAAAGAGATTCACCATGGTATTGCCTTGATTGTAGGACTAGGAGTTGGGAGGTGAACTTATTTATGAAGGTACATAAAATTATAGGGGGCATTGATAGGGTAAACACTTAGAATCTTTTTATCCCATGGCAGAAGAGTCTAAAACTAAAGTGCAAAGCTATAATGTGAGAGAGGAGAAATTTGCAGGAAATCTGAGGTGTAGGATTTTCACACAGAGGGTGTGGTTATGTGGAACAGGCTGCCAGAGGAGGTGGTGGAGGCAGATACCATTACAATATTTAAAGGACATATGGACAGATACTTGGATTCAAAAGGTGTAGAGGGACATGAGCCTAATGCTTGCAAATGGAATTAGTGCAGATGGGTAACACAGTTAGCATGGGTGAGGGGGACTGCAAAGGCCTATTTCTGTACTATGCATTTCTATGTTTCCATAGTTTATAGGGGAACAACTTTTATTTTCACTGATTAGTAAGAGAAAACACATATTTGAAGAATTACCTTAATTACTTAGTGGACTCGGAAGGCACTGATATTATTGTTGCCATTACCAATGTAATTGCAATCATATACTCAAACTGAAAGTTGGAACATTTCCTGAGGTTTTATTTTAATGATTAAAACTGCCTGATTTCAGTAACAGAACCACCCCTGTCCCCCACATCCTTGAGCCTGTGAGCATGTTAAAGGCTGTGTTGCAGAGGTTGGGCTTCTCATGCTATGACATTCACAAACACTCAAAAACACTCGGGACTTGTCAAAAAAGCAACAAGGAATGTTAACAAAATTAAAGTTTATAGAGAGGAAATATCTAGAAGGCATAGCTTTAAGGTGAGATGGGCAAAGTTTAAAGGAGATTTGTGGGGGGAGGTTTTTAAAAAGAGTGTGTGAGTGCCTGGAATGCACTACCAGTGGTGGTGGTGGCAGGTATGATGATGGTATTTCAGAGGCTTTTAGATAGGCCTGTGGATATGGAGGGATATGAATCGTGTGCAGAGGACATTAGTTTACTTTGGTATCATGTATGGCACAGATATTGTGGGCTGAATGGCTTGTTCCTGTGCTGTACTGTTCCATGTTCTATCCAAGTTGCAGGTTGACCTGCGAGCAAATCCCAGCATGCCTTTTGTCATCATTCCATTAATTCCACATTCAGAGAGGTATTAATTTTAAAGTTAGGTGTCTGGCATTGCCCTGCAGCACTCCTCTCCCCAAGGACAGTTCCCTTGGCTACATGTGGAGTTGATGAACCCGTCTGAAATGGATGCAGTATCATAGCAATTTCAGGAGCAGTTTGGATGCTTGTCCAGAGGAGCAAGCATTTGGTTTGGACACTGGCCTTGAAAGGGATAAACATTAAGGCAAGGTGCATTTCTGGAGGCACATCTTATTGATAAATTGATTGAAAGATACAGCATGGAAACAGGACCCTGGACCCGGTGGCATATCTAGGGCATGGCAGGTATAGCACATGCCCCGGATGCCAGTGACACAAGGGACAATTTTACATTTGATACCAAGCCAATCAACCTACAAACGTGTACATCTTTGGAGTGGGAGGAAACAGGAGCACCCGGCGAAAACCCATGCAGGTTACAGGGAGAACGTACAAACTCCGAACGGACAGCGCCGGTAGTCAGGATTGTAAGGCAGTAGCTCCATCGTTAAGTTGCTGATAATGAGTGCTTCATTCCAATTGATCTGCGATACCATTAACCCTTTACGCAGGTCATAGTAAAATATTAAATGGCGCTTTGTCACTGGAGTTTTTGTTCCACTCCACAGTTATATACAAAGGCTAGCAGATCACCTCTGATCTAGGCTGTTGTTGGAATACAGGTCCCTTGGTTCCAGAGCCTTGCCAAATTATCCGTTTTGTCGGACCAACACAACTCATGGTCTTATGGGGCCGAGATACTGGCCTGCAAAGCCGGTCTCGGAAGTCGGCTAAAGGGACAGATCTGCCGGCTCCGGCCGGGCCGATGTGCCAGAGACCCAGCCGCAGGGAGCAAATTCGACCCACCAATTGGCACTGAAGTCCTGATGAGATCGAGATCAGCTGCCTCACCCAGCCTGGGCACAACATTTTTGGGGTGGGTGGGGGAGGAGGACTTCCAGGGGGGGAATTTCAAGTGCGTTCTCTGTCCGGATTAAGGGGGCTGGACCACCGGTTGCAGGAAAATTGGCGGTGGATCAATCAGTAGCACCTGTAGGATCTGTGGGCGCAGCAGTAAAGTTGCTGCTTTACAGCCAATGCAGCGCCAGAGACCCGGGTTCAATCCCGATTACGGGTGCTGTCTGCACAGAGTTTGTACGTTCTCCCCGAGACCGCATGGATTTTCTCCGAGATCTTCGGTTTCCTCCCACACTCCAAAGACGTACAGGTTTGTAGGTTAATTGGCTTGGTAAATGTAAAAATTGTCCTTAGTGGGTGTAGGATAGTGTTAATGTGTGGGGATCGCTGGTCGGCACGGACCCAGTGGGCCGAAAGGACCTGTTTCCACGCTGTATCTCTAAACTATACCCACAAACACGCACAGGTCCGTGTCAGATGTTTGGGCAAGGGGTGCGATTTTTCGTAGATACCCCCCTACCTGGACTACCTAGACCATGTCATCCATCGATCAGTTGCTCACAATACTTCCATTTTATCCCATTTTCGCATCCACTCTCTACAACCTAGGTGCAATTTATACAGGTCAATTAACCTACAAACTCGCATGTCTTTGGGATGTGGGAGGAAACCGGAGCATCCGGAGGAAACCTACACGGGAGAACGTGCAAACTCCACATAGATAGCACCTGAGGTCAGGATTGAACCTAGATCTCTGGCATCGTGAGGCTGCACATTCCCGCCGTACCATATGAAAGCAAAAACGTATCCACTAAATTTTAGAAGAGTGGGGGGCACCAGGTTGAAACATTGAGAACTTGGGGAAGAATCTAGGTCAATGTACTCACTTATTTAAATAGAAATGAATCAAATGTTTTCTTTGGTCACAAGGTACTGCAGATGCTGATTTACAAAAAGGACACAAAATGCTGGAGTAATTCAATGGCATCCAACGAGCAGCATCTTTGGAGAACATGGATAAGCGATATTTCGGGTCGGAACCCTTCTTCAAAATTATTTTTTTCTCTTAGTGGGTAGTTTGTCTTTGGCTCTTTCTTCCTCAAAGAATGGTGGAAGGGTGGCCTTTGGATAATTTTAAGACAACAGAATAGATTTTTGATGAGCAAAGGGTGAGAGGTTACTGAGGTAGATGGGAATGTGGAGTTGTTATAGTCAGATCAACCATGATAGTATGGAATGACACAACAGACTCAGGGGGCCGATTGGCCTCCCAGTCATTATTTGTATGTTCGTAGCACACAGCACTCACACAAAAGCACCAGTTTTACTCTGTCGAGATGTATAATTGATGCAACATCAATAGATTTTGAGGCCTGGTCTTAACTAGAATTCCTATTAGTTCATTTCTACTGTCGACTATGGTATCAAGAGTTGTTTTCTGACAGCAGTCCAAATCTGCCCATTAAGACACTGAACGTTCGCATTCCTTCACTGCTGTCCAACTTAAATGAAATGATTGTCTTCTTGTACTGCCTCAGGGGCTAGATGACCCACTTGAAATGTTAAAGTGCAGGACATAACACTCCTCAGAACTGCTGTTTATATAATACCTTTGAAAGCAGACTGGAAATTTAGTGCATATTCCAAAATAAAAATCTGAGGGTTACGCTTGTGTTTTTGTTTTCTAGAAACAAAATTTTATAGAATAATAAATTAATTTAGTAGTGCAGAGCCTGGTCTTCGTTGGATCCTCGCTACTAAATAGGGACTTTGAAGCCTGTTGGGTGGTTGGAGTGTAGCAACTATTCCACGCGAAGGAATCCACGCACACATTTTGACATGAAATTTGGTGCCTGGAATGTCAGGAGCCTCGTGGATAATCCACATGGTAAAAGATGTAAATGCTGCTCTGCCATCCCAGCTAAGCAACTTGAATACTTTGAATCACCATTGTCACCCCGAGTTAATCACTTGGCACAGGCATAGCCAGATTACAGAACAAGGTTATATGTAACGTCATCCGGAGGGGCAAATTGGGAGAGAAATGCCCTCTTTATGGAGGGAGCTCCATCATCAATACTGAGATAGTTAGAAATCAAAATAATGCTCCTGCTTTCATGACAGTACTGAGTTTGGAAGTAAATGTTCTTCACAGATGTTTTCAAATTCACCTTAAACACCGTATTATTGTATTTTTTAAAAAGTATTATATAATATCTGGGAGTATTGCATTTACAGGTCCGTTAAGCTGCTGCAAGTAAGATTTGCATTGTTGCCACATCAGACAATTAAACACTTCTGACTCTTGGTATTCTATTTGCAATGCTTGTTATTGGAACATTGATCCGTATCAGCTGCTCAGGTCAACCATAAATCTAGCACTTTGTTAATGACCAGCTCAGCGAGCTACCTTTTTTTTAGCAAGCAGAAAACCAAAGCAACTAACTCAATTTGAGGCAGGATGTGAGGCACTTGAAGAAAGAGCATACCTCAAATTAAAGCAGGATTTCTGGGACCAAGACATAATGTGCGGGGATCGCTGATTGGTGCGGACCCAGTGGGCCGAAAGGCATGTTTCTGCACCGTATCTGTAAACGAACCTAAACTACTCGGTCAAGTGTAGGATACGGCTGCGTTGTGCATTCTAACCCACCATAAACCATCACCTTGTAAATCTGAAGGTAGACACAAGAGTGGAGTAACACAGCGGGACAGGCAGCATGTCTGGAGAGAGGGAATGGGCGATGTTTCGGGTCGAGACCCTTCTTCAGACTGATGTCAGGGGAGTGGGATCAGATGACAGCATTTTGTGTCTACCTTCGATTTAAACCAGCATCTACAGTTCTTTCTTACACACATTGTAAAACTGCATGGATTTCACAGATAAAGGCATCGACTATTCTTGTGCTGAGAAAATTTATACCACACTGAGGTTAAGGAAATGGATTGGTATCTGCAGCTGGTCAGAAAGAGCCCGTGTCTTAACTTTGGCTAGATTTATGGAGAATGGATATTTTGTCATTTAACCAAACAAGAACAAAATGGTTACAATGAATATACATTCTCAGCATTCTCTATATCCCTGCCTGTGAGATGTTCCCTTACATTGCTCATCCCCCATACATTTACACATAAGTTGTGGTTTAGTCCAATCATTAAACATAGAACAGTACAACATAGGAACAGGTGCTTTGGCCCAAAATGGCTGTGCAGAACAAAATGTCAGGCTAAAATAATCTCCTCTGCCTGTACGACCTATACCAATGCACACCCTGCATATCCATGTGAGTATCTAAAAGCCTCTTAAATTTCACTATCGTATCTGCTTTCATCATCACCCCTGGGGTCAAGGCACCCACTACTCACTGTGTACAAAACTTGCCCTGCACATCTCCTTTAAACACTTTGCCCCTCTCACCTGAAATCTTTGCCCTCTAGTTTATGACATTTCCACTTCAAGAAAAAAGGTGCTGACTGTCTACCGGGCTCTCGTTTTAGTCTCTTTAATTAATGGATCTTGCTACTTCTCCTCTCTAAATGTCCCTTTCATTATTTTTAAACATTTCTCTAATATTGTGTTTCCCTATTATAAGTAATCTCCATTATTTTAATGTTCTTATTCTCAAATATATATATGTTTTTTTCATATTTACATTTCCCAATATAAAACAAAAAAAAGAGTTTGTTTTATACTATGTGTCAATCCTCATTACTCATTCATAAATCAGGAATATATTCATTGGCAAATAACCTTTATTTCACATCATCTGAAGATATTAAAATGTGGACAGCCATCACTTAATTTCCACATTTTTCAGTGTTTACTTATCAAAATAAATTTGTCATGGAGACATATTGAATCAAATATTAGGATTAGGATTAGATGGAACAGAATTTAAAATGTTCTCATCAAAGTATCTTTCAAGGTTTTAAATGATTTTCTCCCATTGTGGCAGTTTCTTGAACATGAACAGATCTTCTGCTGATGGAAATACTCAGCTATTTTATGTTCAAATTCCCAGCCTCTTGGACATTCAGTCATTTGTATCTATAGCAACCAACAGTCTATTTTTTTCCATGACAAGTTCTGAATTTAATGGATGTAGAATGAGTCATTCTAATCCCTCTGAAATACGACTCGCACGCAGATTGACTAAGACTGGAAATCTCTTCCCGAGCTGGAAAGGCTTGGACTTGTTAACAGTCCGGGTTGTTTGAATCCATTCTGTCTCTCTTCGGCTGCCTTGTAGGTCCACCGTATTTGTCTTGCATTTAACTTTAACTTTAGATTCATTGTACTTCGTGCATCCTTTTATTTTTTTTTCTGCAGTTTTTTTTTAGAGGGTCCTCTTTCACAATTTTCATCCCTCTGAGCCAGTTTGCAGGGTTATTAAACACAATGTTCCCAAATAAGGGAAGTCCTCAATACCCCAGAATAAGGGCAGCACAATACTGCCAGCTGGTAGAGCTGATGCCTCACGGCCTGACTTCAGGTGCTGTCTGTGTGGAGTTTGCACTTTCTCCCTGTGACACTACACGTATTTCCTCCGAGTGCTCTGGATTTCCCCCACATCGCAAGGTTGTGTGGTTTTGTACATTAATTGGCCTCTGTAAATTGCTCCTAATGTGTAGGGAGTAGATTCAAAAGTAGGATAACATAGTGGGATAACGGGTGGATCGATTGTCGGCATGGACATGGTGGGCTGAAGGGCCTGTTTCCATGCTGTATCTTTCAATCAATCAATCTATTTGTGTTTCTCTTTCCCTTAAATGCTTTTAATTGTAATTTTCATTTCAAGATGATCAAACATAGTCGAGAGTTTCGGAATGATAGTATTATTACTGTGAATTTATAGGTTCCTCAGACATTATAATAACTACTAGATTTTGAAATGTAAGATTCTTTTTCAAAATATTTGACATTTATTTGTTATATTAGCTATGTGTCATGACAGATATGGGGTCCCATATCCATTCTGTCGATTCATCTAACACGTGGAGACCCGCTGTGGAATAAATCTTCTTCAATGGAATCATTAAATGATGCCTCAACAACCTTAAAGGTTATTTTATGATCATTGACTGGAGTTGGATGTTGCCAGCAATGCCAACTTCTATTGCTCATTGCTAATGGGCACTGCAACCAAGTAGCTTGCCAAGCCATTTCAGAGAACAGTTACGGGTCTGAAGTCATAAATAGGCTAAACTTGTATAAGGATGACTGAAGATAGATGCAAAGTTGTGGAGTGATTTAGTAGGTCAGGCAGCATCTCTGGAGAAAAAGGATGGGTGATGTTTTGGGTTGGAACCCTTCTTCAGACTGAAGAAGGGCCCCAACCCGAAACGTCACCCATCCTTTTACTCCAGAGATGCTGCCTGACCTGTTAAGTTACTCCACAACTTTGCATCTATCTTTGGTATATACCAGCATCTGCTGTTCCTTTCTACACACTAAAGATGACTGATTTATTTTCCCAAATGTGTTTTGCCAACGCAATGGGTTTTTACAATAGTTGTTTCATAGTCACCAATGTTGATACTTCCCTGCTATGTAATGACATAAGAAATTGGATCCCAGGAGCAGGCTCAAGCCTGGTTCTCTCCTATTTGGAGTGGAATGGCCAACCCAACAGGAGTACTGGAGTAACTGTTGGCCTCTTTACCTTCATTTTCAGCAGGAGAGTGGCCACTCCTGCTCATTCACTAGTGAGGCTGCTCCTTCACCTTACTGCCAGAAGCCTCAAATTCCCAGCCTTTGCATCAATGGGCCACTGACTCCTCTCTGCTAATTCCCTGTAAATCCACAAGATTAGTTCAAACACTGAAGCTTCAAAGAGAAACTTATACAAACTACATTTAAAATTTGAGGCAACAATAAGAAAGGCCACTTGGGAGAAATAAAGTGGATAGTAATTTGAAGCTGTTTAGAACATTGTTGCATTTTCAGTAAACATCAGGACAAAGTTCTTTTTCACCGCTTCCTATCTGCTTGATAATACTGTGTTTCTGATTTTGTGCTGACATTCCACTGCAGGAGAGTTTGTTTATTCAGGTCTAACACATTTAGTTTTAGTTTAGTTGAGAATTACAACATGAATCTCAGTGACTCAGTGGGCTGACAATGATCAACCATACACTAGTTCTAAGATAGACACAAAAAGCTGGAGTAACCCAGCGGGACAGGCAGTATCTCTGGAGAGAAGAAATGGGTGACGTTTCAGGTCGAGACCCTTCTTCGGACCTGAAGGAGGGTCTCGACCCAAAACGTCACCCATTTCTTCTCTCCTGAGATGCTGCCTGTCCCGCTGAGTTACTTTTTGTGTCTATCTTCGGTTTAAATCAGTATCTGCAGTTCTTTCATATACTAGTTCTATCCTACGCACGAGGGGCAATTTACACAAGCCAATTAACCTACAAAACTGCACGTCTTTGGAATGTGGGAGGAAACTGGAGCACCCGGAGAAAACCCATGCGGGCACAGGAAGAACGTACAAACTCTGTACAGACAGCACAGGTTGTCAGGATCTAATTTGGGTCCCTGGCGCTGTAAGGCAGCATCTCTACTGCTGCACCACCGTGCTGCCCATCTGATAGGGTCTGTGGATTGAAGAAACCTCTGCAAAGCAAGCAATCAAAATGAAGGATGGATAAAAATAGAAAATTCTCTCATGATTACATTCATAAATCATCACACTTTTGCAATCATGGATGACCTTTACTGCTTGACATGCTGGTTCTTTCTACTGTATTCAACTTTTGAACAAGCTGAAGCTCGCAGAACTTTAATCAACATGTTCCAGACTGACTGACTGCCTCTGCTGTGTGTTTCTCCCTGCTCCTCTCGCACAATCCTTTTCCTTTGCCATTTGCTTTTCTGAATCACTGTGGGATAAGATGAAGTACAGTTTTGGGTGTCTGCTTTATTCCTGCATACCACGTCAGACTTGTGGATACATTCTATGTGTGGAGTGCAATCTAATCTGTCTGATTTCACAACTCTCCAATCTAGTGCTACCTTTAGCACAGTTGCAGGGAAAGTGAAATGATCTGACTCAAGAGTCAAGAGTGTTTAATTGTCAAATGTACTGAAAACAGGGAAAACTGAACAGTGAAATTCTTACTTGCAGCAGCATAACATGACTGTAAACACAGTACTCATAGATAACATAATAAACAAAAAACAATCAATAAATTAAAAACCTCAATATTATTGCACAAAGCCTGAAGTGCTTAGAGCAACTAAATGAATTTGTGGACAGTTCCTGAACCCGGAGGTCATGGTTTTCAGACTCCTATAGCTTCATCCCGATTGCAGAAGTGAAATGAGAGCTTGGCCAGGGTGGTGTGTGTCCTTGATGGGCCTTTTTAGAATCAGAAACATAGAAAATAGGTGCAGGAGGAGGCCATTTGGCCCTTCGAGCCAGCACCGCCATTCATTGTGATCATGGGTGATCATCCACAAGCAGTAACTGGTGCCTGCCTTCTCCCCATATCCCTTGATTCCACTAGCCCCAAGAGCTCTATCTAACTCTCTTTTAAATTCATCCAGTGAATTGGCCTCTACTGCCTCTGTGGCAGAGAATTCCACAAATTCACAACTCTGGGTGAAAAAGTTTCTTCTCACCTCAGTTATAAATGGCCTCCCCTTTATTCTAAGACTGTGGCCCCTGGTTCTGGACTCCCCCAACATTGGGAACATTTTTCCTGCATCTAGCTTGTCCAGTCCTTTTATAATTTGATACGTCTTTATAAGATTCTCTCTCATCCTTCTAAACTCCAGTGAATACAAGCCCAGTCCTTCCAATCTTTCCTCATATGACAGTCCCGCCTTTTTGAGGCAGTGCCTCCTATAGATCCTTCAATATTACATTTCTTCAGCACATCAACCTCAAAGCCCATACTCTTGATCCACAGTTTCTGTTTTGATATCTCAACGACATATCAATCGAAAAAAAATGAACATCAGTGTTCATGCAATAAATTGCCACACAAATAAAACCATTGTTATAAAAGCCTGAGGAAGTAGGACATGGTTATTATGAATAATTTGCTATTTCTATTAAAAGTAAAATTTATTCTGAGATTTTTAAAAATGTGTTGCGTGCAAACAAGTTATTCAGTTCTGCATAATGCTTGTAATGACAGTAACTAATAACACCCCCCCCCCCCCTCCCTCACAAAGTAAATCTAAGGAAAATTCAAGTTCTAAAATATGAACTGCGAAATTTAGCGTAACTTGGACAAAAGTCAGAGTTGCCCAACACGACACTCAATCATTCTTCATCATGAAAAAAATGAGCTGAGAAATGTGGTCATTTGCACTATGCTTTGTAACTAGCAATGTATATTTAATAGGAGCTCAAATATCCACTCTGCCTATGTTGAAAAAATGACACAAATGCAGGAGAGAAAATTGGTTCTGCGTCTATTCCATTGAAAGCACTTGAAGTGCTGGAGCCAGTGTATCTATTACCTCTACAATTGATAGGAATGCAAGTTTAATTAAAGCACAAATTAAAAAAATATATGGATCACTTTGTAGAGGTAGGAACAGATGAGAATAAAAGCACACACACTCTTAAACCTATAAGAAAGAATTCACGTATAATTACCATCCACTTGCCAGTTATGATTGGCTTGACCAAGATTATAATCAGAATAGAGAAGAAATGAAAAAGATAGTAATAGATATTATATGTGCCTGTTAGATGATGGTGGCAGAGTTATTTCTGATAGCCAGAACAATACATTATGCTGGCAGCTACATGGAGTCTTTTATTTGATCAACCCATTTTACTTTGATATTTATCGTATCCACTTTGAAGATTAAACATAGAACATAGAACAGTACAGCACAGGAACAGGCCCTTCGGTCCTGTTCACAATGTTCGAGATGAGAAAACATTTCTTCACACAGAGAGTGGTGAGTCTGTGGAATTCTCTGCCACAGAAGGTAGTTGAGGCCAGTTCATTGGCTATATTTAAGAGGGAGTTAGATGTGGCCCTTTTTGCTAAAGGGATCAGGGGGTATGGAGAGAAGGCAGGTACAGGCTACTGAGCTGAATGATCAGCCATGATCATATTGAATGGCGGTGCAGGCTCGAAGGGCCGAATGGCCTACTCCTGCACCTATTTTCTATGTTTCTATGTTTGTACTGAACATAATGCTATGTTAAACTAATCTCCTCTTCTTGCATGTAATCTATGTCTTTCCATTCCCTGTGTATCTATGCCTATCTAAAAGCCTCTTAAATGCCACTATTGTATCTGTTTTCACCACCATCCCATGCAATGCTTTCCAGGCACCCATCACTCTCTGTGTAAAAAACAATCACCTTCGTCACCTCCTCAAAATCTCAATCACATTAGTAAGACATGACCTGCCACGGACTAAGCCACGCTGACTGTCCCTAATTAGCCCATTTACTTCCAAAGAATCCTTGCCAATAATCTCCGTTCTTTAACAAAGGAAATACCAAATTTCCCTTACAAGAACACGTTGCGTGATCGTGATCATACGCATTAAATTGCCAGGTTAAAAAGAGGGAGCTTGGTGGATTCTCTTTCATGGAGAACAACGTGTCTTTTGCAGGTGATCCCCATGTTACAGACATTAGGGTAGCAGGTATTCTCCCTTACAGAACTCACAAACCAAAAAATTAAAATACGGGATAAAATTCACTCACAGAATTGATGTGAAAATAAGGTAAATAAATAAACACCATTTTTTTTTTCACCTTGTGTTTTTTGACACATGCAGATGACGTGGCTTTGTATTATGTAACATTGTGATATGGACCACTTTCTAAGAGATACATAGGCTAAGATCATCAGAGCTTACATGTGATCTCAAATGAGAAGAACTGATAAAAATAGAAACAGAAGTTTGATCCTTATATTTGTTAAAACAGGTAGAAGAATTACTTGTTATAGTTAGGGTTAAAGCAAAGTGAAGTATTTGTAGTCAATTGTTTTCTGCGTGCCTCTACAAGAGCTAAATGAGTTTCAGCCCCATCTATTGTGGTCAAGTAGTGCTTTATTGTTTTAACAAAAAAAACTTACACAGGATATTCTTCAAAACGGTTTAGGCTCTTAAAATATGTAAGTAAGGGGCTAGGAGTCTGTTTGAAGTCTCTTTTGTAGTGTTGTTTGCTTTGAGTCAGCTGAGGCTGAAGCCAGTTACACTTGCCAATACCCAGTCTGGACCTGGCTGAATACTCGAAAGGCACAGCTTCAGCAAAGCGACCTTTTTAAAACAATACTAACAATGACAGAGTGAGTCCATCCATCCCATTCCCCACTTGCGTGCAGCCCCCTAGCTCTTAGTATTCCTCTCACCCATCAACAGCAGCTCCAGTCCCATACCAATCCCTTAATACAGTCCCTAGACCCAGTCCTCCCTCCTCCGGCTTATCTAATTGATGAATCCACCTGACATTCAACTAACCTGTGCCAGAAATTACCCCCAACACTCACCCTGGGAAATTGACTACGGCCTTGCATTTAGGTGCTGGGTAACTCAGTCATTATTTGTTTTGTCAGGCTTGAGCCAATATAAATAGATTCAGCCTTTGTCTGAACACATCGGGCAAATAGGCTGCTGGCTTCATGTTCATTTTGGTTTGGAGCTCAACATTTTCCCTCAGTGCCATGGTCCATTAGTCACTGCCAGCTGCCCTCTCCTTGGCATCTTCACAGTGACTTCAATCAACTGTTTGTTCCCTTCCTATTATTTTTTGGATTGCATGGGTGAGTAGCAGGCTTCCTCCGAAATGAAATACACTTTATTCCGCACAGCGCATTCCCAATATAGATTACAATATACTTTCTTCAGTTTATCTGGAACTGCAGTTTTAGCTCCCCATCCGTTGCTTGATCACCATTTGCTAATTCTTCCTGCTGAAGTAATAAATTCTGTAAACCAAGAATGGTAATTCTAGATAGTGCTTGTACTTGGTTCCAGACATAGCTATTGGAAGAGGTGAAATATCCCAGGATAAAAACTGGAATGGAAAATTGATATTTTTTTTAACTCACGTATGCAATAAACTCATTACTGCCTCAAGACCCTGGTTAGGCATGCCAGTAAATTGCATTGCCAGTTTACACAGAGACAATAGCTCCAAAACCTATGTTCTGTTTTGCTGCCAGAACTATGACAGAACTAAACATCCAACCTGACAATGCTCCAACAACTTGACCCTATCAGATTTCCAGGGAACAGGCAGTTTGCATGTCCTTGGCAAGTTTATTAACGTCATCTTGTACTTTGTTGCGTTATTTCTCAACTTTAACTATTTGTTTCACTTTGCTCTAGATTCTCACCCCCACAGCCCAGGCACCAATAAAGCAGCCCAAGTTGGAAAAGGTAGTGTTCTGATTCTCCCCGCTGTATATTTTTTCTAAATCAGCCTTCCTGTAATTACTCAGAATGATGTGATTCCACCTAATGAGGTGGATCTGGTTGTAACTCACACACACACTGTGTGTAGTGCACAGTGTGGAAGTGACTGGTGCGCTGCCCCCCATCATGAATCTGACTCTAATTCGCAAACTGCAGAGACGACTAAACATGCACAACCTGAGCCTGGTCACAGTGCACCCATGGTAGAGCAAGGCTTGGCCTGTGGGATTAATTGCAGCATACACAACACGGGACTCATTATACATTGAGCAATGTGGGGCCAAGTAGTCGTGCATGCATTTTGATACAGCCTCTGAGTTAAACATAATGGGAAATACTGCAGTGCATGCACCATTAGACTGATTATAGTGTTCAATGTTCATGACATAACTATTTGGTTTGTTTCATAAAGAATATATTCATACAGTATATGAAGGGATGCCACAGCGCCAAAGCTAGTACAGCTGTTGCCTTACAGCACCATAGACCCAGGTTCGATCTTGATCTTGGATGTTGCTTGTGTGGTGTTTGCATGTTCTCTCTGTTTATCCTCCAGGTTTATTTAAACAGTTCGTTCATAATGCTCCGCAGAAATATATCACAGGTAAATATCTCCCAGAAGAAACATAAATGGCTCGTGATAGACCAAAAGATTGAGAATTTTACAAGACCCAGCAGCAAGAGACTAATAAAAAGGGGGGGAAACTAATTATGAGAGAAGGCTAGCAAGCAATATCAAAACAAACAGCAAGAGCTTCTATTGACATTAAAAAGGAAGCCGAGAGCTCGAGTAAGCGCATGACCCTGAGATTGGAGAATCGATATCAGGAACAAAGGAAACGGAAAATGTTAAATCAATATTTTACATTAGTCTCCAAGGTGGAGAATGCTTCAAATATCAATAGGATTTCTCAAGGGCCACTTTGAAATAGAACAGAAGAACTTGTAACAATTATTATCATGAGGAATAAGGTATTGAAAACATTAATAGAACTAAAGGCAGGCAAGCCACCATGTCCTAATGATCAGCACTCAAGGGATTTGAAGGAAGCACCTACAGAGATGGTGGAGTAATGGCTTGAGGTTTTACAAAATTCACTGAGTTCCCAGACTGGAAGACTCTAAGCATGACTCACTCCATTGTTCAAAATTACTCCATTGTAAATTTCCCCAGTGTGGGACGAATAAAGGAATATATTATTATTATTATTATTATTAGAAAGGGAGGGAGATAAATGGTTAATGCCTGTTGTTGGTAAGATGCTGAACTCTTCCATCAAGGAAGAAACAACTAGTCATTTAAAGAAGCTTAATACAATCAAACTGAGTCAACATTATTTTTATGAAAGGTAAATTTGCTAGAGTTCTTTGAGTATATAACAAGCAGAGTTTTATAGAGTGGAATCTGTTGATGGAATGTATTGGGATCTTCAGGTGTTTGACAAGGTGCCACGAAAAAGACTGGGTACACAAGAACTGAACTCAGTTTATTATTTGTATGTGCATTAGCTTGGAGTGAATATTGGTATTTGTTTGTGATATTGGTTTATTATTGTCATGTGTATTGAGATACAGTGAAAAGCTTTTGTTTGCGTGCTCTCCAAAGAGAAAAATATCAGAGTGCAGAATGTAACTTACAGCATTGTAGTGCAACATTTCCAGAGGAAAAAGTCCGATGTCTGCAATGAGGTAGGATGGAAGATCGGCATTACACCCTAGCAATTAGAAGGGCCACTCAGAAGTCTGATATCTGAGGAAAGGAAGCTGTTCCAGAGTCAGGTGATACATGCTTTCAAACTTTTGTATTTTCTGCCTGATGGGAGATAGCAAGGTTAAAGCATCAAGTCAGATCCTTGAGCTAATGTGGTCATTGTCATAGAGAGAGAAAGCATGAAAACCTTTGTAACTTTAGCCCAAAATTAAATCCCTGCCCCCTGCACCAACTCCTCAGCCACACATTCATTGCCCTTACCTTCCTGTTCTTACCTTCACGAGCACAAGGTACTGGAAGCAATCCTGAGATCACTACCCTGGAGGTCTTGCTTTTCAGTCTTTTACCCAATTCCGTAAACTCATGTTGCAGAACATCCTTCCTCTTCCTACCTGTGACTTTTGTGCCCACATGGACAACAACCTCCCCCTCACTCTTGAGGATGCCGTGCAACCGCTCCGAGGTGTCCTGGACCCTGGTGCCAGGGAGGCAACACACCATCTTGGAGACTCGCCTGTTGCCACAGAATCTCCTGTCTGCACCTCTGACTATCGAGTCTCCCACCATTACAGCTCTGCCTGACGTCACTCTTCCCCGTTGAACCTCAGTACCAGCGTTGGAGTCACAGCCCTGGCTGCCACTCAAACTTGTTGTGTCGTCCGCTCTGACAGCTCCCAAGAGGGTGTACCTGTTTTCATTAGGTACAGGCACCAGGGGCTCCTGCACCATGTTTACTTCTCTTCCTTGTTGTCACCCACCTTCACTCTTCTTGTATCGTCGGTGTGACAACCTCACTGTAGATCCTGTCCAGGAAACTCTCGGTTTCCCAGATGGTCCTGAGGTCATCCAGCTGCTGCTCCAGTTCCCTAACACAGTCCTTCAGGAACTGCACCTGGACACAATTTTCGCAGGTGTAGTTGTCAGAGCAGTGTCCCTGACTTCCCACATCCTGCAAGAGAGCTACTGTAACAACTTGCCAGCCATTATTTCAGTAGACAAAATCACAAATTATGAATGAAACACACTCAGAGTTGAGTGAAACCTATTCCCTTCCCTGCTGCCGATAGCTTCCTTCTGCACTGCAATATGTCATGAGTTTAAATATTGGACACACGCAGAACCCATTCAAGTGTAGCCTCCTTTGCTCGGCATCCTCGCTGAGGATACTTGAGCCAAAGACTCACACTTTACCTCCCAAAGCACTTCACCTCAACAAGGCCGCTCCCAACAATGATCCGAAGAAGTGAACAGGGTGTAAGGTATCAAAGTTTAATGATGCATTAGTAATTTATTAATTTTTGGGATGTATTGGCCAGGTCAGCACTTATTGCTCATCCATAGTGACGGTGAGCAAGTGCCTGGGCCACTTGCAATGCCTTTGGAGAAGGTGCCTCCCACTGTAGATTAGTATGGAGAGGGGGTTCCTGGATTAGTCATACCTATGAAAGGGTGCACCTGTCAGAGAGAGAATGCAGTGAAGATTCACTGGTCTTGTTCCAGGCCAGGTGGGACTGTCATACGAGGAAAGATTGAGTAGATAGGAACTTTATTGCCAAATGAGGAAAGATTGTGTAGTCTGAGGGCTTTAGAAAAATGATCTCATGGAAACATATAAAATTCTTCAAGGGCTAATCTGATTAGATGGAGGGAGGATGCTACCCTAATTCAGGATTCCAGTACTAGGAGGCATAGTCAATGAATTATGGGTAGACAGTTTAGAATTGAGATGAGGGGGAAATTTCTTCTCTCGGAGGATGGTGAATCTTCAGAATTTTCTCTCCTAGACCGTTGTAGCGGCTCAGTTGTTGTGTCCATTGAAAACACAGTTGATTTAAAGAAATTGTGGGAATCAAGAGAAATGGGGATGATGCCGGAAAATTGTGCTGGGGTGGAAGATCAGCCGTGATCTTGTTGAATGGAGGAGCAGGCTTGAAAAGCGGAATGGCCTCCTCTGGATCCCTCGCTCTAAGTTTTTTATATTTTATGCTCCAATGTTTGGAACATAAAAACATAAGAACATAAGGAATAGGATAGGATTTTGTGACTTATTATTACGCGGATGGATCCTTATTGAGTGATGAAACATCTCAGAAGTGGGTGAATGGGGAATCTGGAGCGGTATGTTACAACTTCCAAAAATATGCATTCAAATGTCCAAGAGCTGCAAACCTCTAAACTCAGAAATTAATCCATTGAGCAATAATCTATAATATATATATATATATATAATATATATATATATATATATTATATATATATATATATATATATATAATATGTGTGTGTGTGTGTGTGTGTGTGTGTGTGTGTGTGTGTGTGTGTGTGTGTGTGTGTGTGTGTGTATACTCACAGTAGATTTTAATTTGTAAATGTCGGATTATTTTCCGCAAGAAAATCATACCTACAAATGGCAAATACTGGTGGCTTTTCAGTACAAATGTATTCATTTCATCAATTTACAAAACACTCCAATTAATTACAGCTTTGTGTTCTAACAGATCAGCTAAATAATTAAGTCTCCTCCAGATTATTATCAGTAACAGTGAGTGCTAAAGATTTGAAAACCTAATTGTTTGTCCTATAATTATGTGTTTGTACACATGCCAAAACACTGAAGAATCTCCTATTGAGAAAGTACAGTGTATTTTTTGAAATAAAAAAAACATGTAGTTAGGCAATTTAAAAAAAACGCCTTTATCGAATGCTTTTAATCATTTCAGCTCACCTCAAAATGCTGTACACTGAAGTACATTTTACATGTGGACATTGTTGTACTGTTAAAGGTTAAGCAGCCAATTTGCATTCAACAAAATCTCGTAACTCATAACTAAATAGTGGGGGGGGGGTTCAAATGGAATAGACAAGGATGGAGTTAAAGAGAAAGAGAATATAGAAAAAGTTAAGAAAGACCCCAGAATTAATGGGACAGAAAGCTCACAAAGGAATAGGAGAGAATGGCCAAGTTTAATCGGAATCAAAATGTGAGATGAGCAAAGGATTAAAAGTACTATATATGAATATGCGAAGTATAAGAAGTAAAGTGGATGTGCTTGAGGCTCAGTTAGTGATTGGTAGATATGACATTGTGAGGATTACAGAGACGTGGCTGCCGAAGGATCAGGACTGGGAACTGAATATTCAAGGTTATACGTCCTATAGAAAGGACAAGCAGGTGGGCAGAGGAGGTGGGGTAGCTCTGTTAGTGAGGGATGAAATTCAGACCCTTGCGAGGGGTGACATAAGGACTGACGATGTCACTGTGGATAAAGTTGAGGAATTGTAAAGGTAAGAAGACACTAATGGGAGTTATCTACATACCCCCAAACAGTAGCCCAGATATAGGGTGTAAGTTGCAGCAGGAGTTAATACTGGCATGTAACAAAGGTAAGGCCACTGTGGTTATGAGAGATTTCAATATTCCCAGGTAGACTGGGAAAATGAAAGATTTCAATATTCCCAGGTAGACCGGGAAAATCAGGTTGGTTCTGGACCCCAAGAAAGGGAGTTTGTAGAGTGCCTCCGAAATGGATTCTTCGAGCAGCTTGTACTAGAGCCTACAAGAGAAAAGGCAATTCTGGATTTAGTGTTGTCCAATGAACCAGATTTAATAAGGGAACTCAAGGTAAAGGAAATAACTGCAGATGCTGGTACAAATCGATTTATTCACAAAATGCTGGAGTAACTCAGCAGGTCAGGCAGCATCTCGGGAGAGAAGGAATGGGTGACGTTTCGGGTCGAGACCCTTCTTCAGACCCTTCTTCAAGGTAAAGGAACCACTTAGAGGTAGTGATCATAATATGATTCGTTTTAATCTGCAATTTGAGAGGGAGAAGGTTAAACCAGGAATGTCAGTGTTGCAGTTGAACAAAGGGGACTATGAAGGCATGGGAGAGGAGCCGGCCAAGGTCGAATGGAAAAGGATCCTAGCAGGAATGACGGTGGAACAGCAATGGCGGGAATTTCTGGGCATAATGCAGAAGATGCAGGATCATTTCATTCCAAAGAGGAAGAAAGATTCTAAGGGGAGTAAGAGGCAACCGTGGCTGACAAGGGAAGTTAGGGATGGAATAAAACTCAAAGAAAAGATGTATAACACAGCAAAGAGTAGCGGGAAGCCAGAGGATTGGGAAACGTTCAAAGGACAACAGAAGGTAGCAAAAAGGGCAATACGGGCTGAAAAGATAAGGTACGAAGCGAAGCTGGCCAAGAATATAAAGAAGGACAGTAAAAGCTTTAGGTTTAAGAGAAAAAGATTAGTAAAGACAAATGTGGGTTCCTTGAAGACTGAAATGTGTGAAATTATTATGGGTACCAAGGAAATGGCGGAAGAGTTGAACAGGTACTTCGGATCTGTCTTCACTAAGGAAGACACAAACAATCTCCCAAATGTACTAGAGGATGGAGGATCTAGGGAGACAGAGGAACTGAAAGAAATTTGCATTAGGCAAGAAATAGTATTGGGTAGACTGATGGGACTGAAGGCTGATAAATCCCCAGGGCCTGATGGTCTGCATCCCAGGGTACTCAAGGAGGTGGCTCTAGAAATCGTGGACGCATTGGTGATCATTTTCCAATAGATTCAGGATCAGTGCCTGTGGATTGGAGGATAGCTAATGTTATCCCACTTTTCAAGAAAGGAGCGAGAGAAAATGGGGAATTATAGACCAGTTAGCCTGATATCGGTGGTGGGGAAGACACGGGGGACACAGTCTAAGAATAAAGGGGAGGCCATTTAAAACTGAGCCAATTCACTGGATGAATTTAAAAGAGATTTAGATAGAGCTCTAGGGCCTTATGGAATCAAGGGATATGGGAAGAAGGCAGGTGCAGGTTACTGATTGTGGATGATCAGCCATGATCACAATGAATGGCGGTGCTGGCTCGAATGGCCAAATGGCCTCCTCCTGCACCTATGTTCTATGTTTCTATGTTTCTATAACATGATAACCTGCCACATTGATTAAAAATCAAATATAGACCAGGATATTCAGGATAGCCTCCCTATTCTTTGACCAAGTGCACGTGATCTTTTATAATCACGTAAGAGCAGACAAGACGTGTGTTTAATGTCTCAACTGAATGATCGTTCCTCCAATTGTACAATGCTCCATTAAAGTGTAACCCTAGATTTTTAGCTGAGAACTAGACGTAAACTCATAACTTCTTGATTCAAGGCAAGGGAGCTAGCCTTCAGCTCCAGATGATATCACAAAGACACATGCTTTTGACCCAGGGATTTCTGCTATAAGGATGGTTTGTGAAAATGTAACCTTTGAGAAAATATTAATTTAGCAGCTGGTTTAATTTTAATTTTTAATGCTATGATAAACTATTTCCAATTTACATAGGTTCGTGTGTTGCATGAGCTGATGTTGAAATTGCATACAGCTTTCAGAGTAAATTAGTCAAGCCAATGTCAACCAGACACCATTCAGCTTTCAGCTATCAAGCCTGATAACATTATTTTACATACCAATTGTGGGCAGCACAGTGGAGCTGTGGTAGAGTTGCTGCCTTACTGTGCCAGAGACCCGGGTTTGATCCTGACTACCGCTGCTGTCTGTACGGAGTTCATAAGTTCTCCCTGGGTTTTCTCCGGGTGCTCCAGTTTCCTCCCACACTCCAAAGTAAAGCAGGTTTGTAGGTTAATTGGCTTCAGTAAAAATTGTAATTGTCTCTAGTGTGTAGGATAATGTTAGTGTATGGGGATCGCTGAGCAGCACGGACCCGGTGGGCCGATGGGCCTGTTCCTGCGCTGTATCTCTAAAAAAAAACTATAACTAAAAACTAAAATTGAATTGGTTGCTCTCTGACTGAGAACAGTCCTGAGCCAACCTGGGAGTTTTGCCTATTGTCAAAATATTGTTTGAGTGCATGAAAATTATATTTGGTCCAAATAATATTTCTTAGATGTGGATTGTCACGTAATTGATACAAGAATGATTTTATATATTTGAGAATTTGAGCAAAAAATGAATTAACAAAAATAAAAGTTAGCATTTTTTAAGATACATTTTCTATGTGTGTTAAATGTGCTTCTTTTTTTTGCTTTAGAGTGCAATGAATAACTGCCTAGAATTTGGAATTACATCAGTTCTTTATAATGGAGCATGCACTGATTACAAACATAAAACTCATAAAATATCATATTTAAATAAAACGAATAAAAAGGCTTTATCTTTATCTTCATTCCCCATTACCTTTTCCTGTTGCTCATCGTTTGTCTTCTTTGCTGTTTTTCTTTTCCATTTTCTCACTTTTATTTGCTGTTGAATTTATTTTCTCCTTGCAGTCTTTGAAAACACTAGTTTTCGTCCATTGATTTTTATGAATACAATCTTGTTACTTAATTATTTTACAAACCTAAATTAAATCACCTTTGGGTGTCAAGCGACAGTTTGTTAGGCCCAAGTGGGTAAAATACTTTACTTTTTAATAAACCTTATGGTCCTCCCCTTTAATCCTTCAAAAACAACAATCTTGCCTCTCGTATGAGAAGAATAAATCCAGATATGATATAGTTCTCCAACTGAATTGTAATCAAGGTGTAGCACAAAATTGAGTGATTTTCTATCACAAATTATCTGCTGATCGAATCCTAAAGATCTATTACATAGAAATAATTTGATGGCTGCAATGGACTGGTTCATGGTAGGCCAAGGACACGTTTACATGGCTGTAAAACTCAGTGCCTCGGATGTCCATAGTGTTAGTTGTTACAAAATAGGCTTTGAAGATTTAGCCTTCCTCCTTTTGGTCATTAGGGGTCAGGATCTGAGACGTAAGCCGGTGACCGTGAGGGAGGAGTGTGGTGATATTTGGGAGATATGATTTGTATTCAGGTGGGGATAGCATTGTTAGTCAGTGACAGGGGAGAGGGTGGGCTGGATTGGCAGCTTGGTAGGTAGGTGAAAGTGTGTCAGATCATATCAGTTGATGAAGCAGTGGGGCCTGGGTGGGGTCACTACGGGAGGGCTTTATTTACCTGAGATCTGTATCCAAATGTCAGCTGTCAAGTTCTCTTTAAATAAGATGAATCAGGCCTTACAGACCTGTGATGGTCTGTTTCTGCTTGAGTGGCCAGCTAACGGCATCACGTTCATGTAAACACAAATGAATACATCTGTGCATCCAAGTGTGCCATGAACACAACATGCAATTTGGAATAACTGTGCACCAGCACATCAGATGCATTAAGGGCAACAAGGAAAGCTGTGGGTTCTTGCAGTTGGAGCCTTCAATGTTCTGTTACGTTTTATTCTTCATGAGACAGTGCAGGAAGTTGTTTTCTAGCATGTTGAGCATTAATGCTTAAAGACCTATGTGCTAACACTCTCAGGGCCTCTTTATTTTACCACTGTTTAATTATTTTTCACTTTTGAGTATTTAGCAGTAGTCACATGCACGTGGAAAAAACTACAGCTTATCCACTTAAGCATCATTTGCCAAACACGGGTTGAATGTCCCAGTGCATTTATATCTAATTGCAGTCGTTGACCATACTTCACAATCCTTGTTTTCGCACATACCTTGGCATCATAAAAATAGTGTTTAAATGGTATTGATTCTGCTTTACTGGCAATCATAGAGCCCTGGAGGTTTCGATATCATTTGTATCATTTAATGTTGTGTACATTCCAGGCTTTCACGAGGCAACTACAAATGCTGAGTACTATGTTTCATCCTCTGTGTGTCCATGTGCACACATATGTATACATGTGTGAGTGCACATATGATTAAGCCTGTACGTATGCACATGTATGTATGTGTTTGCTGACATGTCTATGTATATTGGTCACTCGCTCGCTCAGTCTATTAACAAGTATGGTTTAGTAAGTCTGGTCATTTGCTCTCCAACTACTCAGAAATCCAGGTTTGGCATCTGGCTCAGCAGGGAATGTTTACTGCTCTCCCTTCTGACTGGTTCAGGCACCAGCTCAGTGGTCCCTTCAACCCGCCAGGGCTCCCAGTTCCCACACTTCATCATCAGGAACCCGCTTCCTCACACATACCGAGGCCCCAGTCCCAAGCAGCCTTTAAACTCACCTGGTTCTCATGCTACTTTGAGAATTACTGGGTCGTTGTTTCCTGCATTCACTTTAAACTTAAAGGGTTCAATGAAATGTAGAAACAAGGAACTGCAGATGCAGGTTAATCCACAAAAGGACATAAAATGCTGAAGTAACTCTGCAGTTCAGGCAGCATCTCTGGAGAACATGGATAGGTGATGAGTCGGGTCAAAACCCTTCTCCAGACTGATTATAGGAAGGGAGAAAGTTGGGAGAGAGACATTGCCAGGTGAGACAGATGTTTATGTACATCTCCTCTGACCTCCTGTCCCTGCAATCCCGACGCCTCCATCCTGGGACCCCAGCAGCCTTTTCAGATGAGACAAAGGTTCATGCGCACCTCTTCTAACCTTTCCCCTATTCCAGCTTTCTTCTCTCCCCCCCCCCAGAAAGATTCAGAATCTGCTTTATTCCCAATGAAAATCCATACCACTTTCCCTATATATCTGTCAACCAGACGACAGTCAGTCTAGAGAGCGACCCTTTCACCCCCATTCTACTCCACCTCAGGAAACTCTATACCTGGAGTTTTATGTTTCAGCTCACTTAAAAAAATTACAAACTAAACCTTCTTCCATTTTGCTTTACATACAAAATGCAACTGAGGTAATTTGGATAAAATTTAAATTTATTTGCAATCTTATCCAAGAACTATTAATCTTTTATTCAATGGATATTTAAATATGTCATGGCATATAAAACAAGCAAATTTATATAAACAGAAACTGAACATATAATACTCAGCCCTTCAATTTTTTTTTACTGCATATCTTGTTTTTATAGATTCAAGGTTTCCATGAAGGTCACATTCTTGTAAAGTGAAGGTTATTCATCATTTCTGAAGTGCTGCCTTGACGGCAAACTATTTGATTCTCTCAGTTGTGGTTAATAGCAATTTTATTCATCAAAGGAGACGCAATACATTCCCCTTGGGTTTAGTCGATTAAGTTCAAAACAATAATATGATGTTTTCAGTGAAAGTCATGGAAAGGCATTAAGAAAATAATAACACCAAGATGCACCAAGGATGAACATTGACAAAAGAGTCCTTTTACTGACTTCCATTCTTCTATTCTTATAATGCTGTGAGCAAATCCAGTTTAACAAAAAAATACAAGTCAGCCTGGGATTTAATTTTCCATCTTGCAGTTGAAAAATGATGGACAAATTTACAAAATTAATAGTCGCAGGACTTTCTTCCAAAATTGAAATCATTGCCCATCAGCCAATTTATGATTTTTTTTGTTTTTATTTAATGTAACAATTACCTCAACTCAATATGATGTTTTCAGGAGACCGAAACAATATGATTTAAGCAGTAAATGACTCTTGAAAATGCTACATAATCTATTTTAAAATCAAAGTATAGAAAACAATATTTTAGATAACCTACAATCTGAATTTTACTGAACTTATTTGTTAAATATTATTTTAGCTGTTTAAATAATTTTCAACTAATATCATTTATTTCTGCTTCAAATAGTGACAATATTTTACAGAGTTGAGAAAACAACAAGTGCTGGGGAACTTAACAGGTCAGGCAGCATCTGTGGAGGGAAATGGACAGACAATGTTTTGTGCTGGGACTCATTTCTAGACTTGATTTACATATAGAGCTTTAGATTACATTTTTGATAATAATTACATTAACAGTTCACAAAATGGAGGGCATAATACTTGCAACAAAATTGTTGGTTTGTTCAGAAACAAAACTGTTGGCAGCAAACACCCAATTAATCAGTATCTGTGATAAAATGGTAATCATTCAGAGAAAACTCTTTGTCAGAGGGGAAAAATTAGAGCTGTTCCAGCTGCTTCACATGTTGGAGAAAAGTGAATAAAACTGAGAAAAGCAATCTAATGTTAATCATTTATGAGGATAGTAAAAAGAAGGGGACGTCTGAAAATAAATACATAGCCCAAAATTGAGGACAAATTCAAATGTTATTTTGAATTCATTGATATGATTATATCAATTGAGAACATTTAAGTCTGGAAGAATGATCCTGCTATCAGGTAGTTTTGGAAAGAGAGTCCTAAAATTTGAAAACATTATCAGAGCAACATAGAATTGTTATGCCACAGAATGTGGGCATTCAGCTCACAGAATTCATGCCGACTACTTGAAGCACAATTTTGTAAATTCCAGTTGTTTTCTATTTCCCTGTGGACTTGGATGTTATTTTTCTTCTAATACCCATCTAAATCCTCTTTGAAAGCATTCTCGCAGACTTCTTCCAGCTTTAAATCGTAACCAAACTGCCAGTTAAGAACCAAACAATTGGCATTAATGAAGATCAATTTTACAGCCATATTTTCTGATGATGATTTAAAGCTGATTTTATCTGTGACTTTTAAAATGGATATCTGTTCCATCTTTCCTACATTTAGCTTCATTCTGAAAGCACAAAGCACAGAGGCAACTCTGTCATGCATACTGATCACAAAAACACAAGTCCAACAACCCTTAGGAAAATTGAAAGTGAAAAACAGCATGAGTGAGGGATTACGTGCGGCAATTCTATTAATAATTGTAGGATAATTATGCATTTCTATGCTTCACATTTATTTTAGTTATTTAAAATAAATACACATCTTTGTTGATTATGAAGACAAAATGGATAATTTTAGGTTATTATTCCTGTAAGTACAAACTTAGTGTTAAAGAGTTTTGCTGTGAAACATAAGTTTTTTTAATCTAGTTTACCTCCAATGTCTGATACATCAAAGGGGCTGGACTACTGATAATGTAACTGATAAATAAGGACAACAAAACAATGAGTTCAACAAAGTAATGAGTTCAATGAGTAAAAGACATCAAAACATGGGCCCTAATATCACAATTTGGAAATATTTCCAATTGCTCTCCTTGGATATTTAAAAAGAGATAGTACTTTTTAAAAATGGAAACTGCTCTCAGTTCCATCCTCTCTTGCTGCTCCCCCTCTGTGATTCCTCCTGCTCTCCGACTCTACGACCACGTTTAAACCCAGACTCGCTACCACAGCCAGGTGTGTTTCCTCGGGACTTGCCTGCACCTCCATCTTCTACCTTGTGGATTCCAGCTCCGGTTCCAGACATCCCAGTTCAGACCCAACCTGGATTACAGGTACCGACAGTCGATCTGCCGCTTTTCGCAAGTTCTCCTGTGCCCTGCGTTCTACACTGGCTGCGATGAGCCGGCACCAACAGGCCCTCGCTCTGACTCTCCCGCAACACCGGGCCTCACTCACCCACACCTGCAATGGACCCCAACTGTACTTCATTCGACACCAGATTATTAAGGGGTTGGACATGTTAGAAGCAGGAAACATGTTCCCAATGTTGGGGGAGTCCAGAACCAGGGGCCAAAGTTTAAGAATAAGGGGTAGAGATGAGGAAAAACTTTTTTAGTCAGAGAGTTGTGAATCTGTGGAATTCTCTGCCTCAGAGGGCAGTGGAGGCCAATTCTCTGAATACATTCAAGAGAGAGCTAGATAGAGCTCTTAAGGATAGCGGAGTCAGGGGGTATGGGGAGAAAGCAGGAATGGGGTACTGATTGAGAATGATCAGCCATGATCACATTGAATGGCGGTGCTGGCTCGAAGGGCCGAATGGCCTGCTCCTGCACCTATTGTCTATTGTCTATTGTCTATCGTCTATTATCCACGCCCTCAACAAGCGCTTCTTCCCCTACCTGAGCTCTACCAAGGGTCACAAGCTTGACCGCCTCCAGACCGGTCCCTCCACCAACACTCCTCGACTCGACCGCCCGCACGCCCTGGGCTCCGCCACTGGTCCGCGCCGCCTGCCCGAACACCACGAGGCCAAGATTGCCACCACGCGGAGCAGCACCGACATCCACTGCCTCTCCGACCTTCACCACCTTCCCGGCCAAACCCAGGCCCGGACCACCGAAACTTCCGCGGCCGCCGACTCTCACCGCCGTCCTGGGGCCATCGCCACCGCCGCCGCTGTCTTCCCCAGGGCCACCGATGCTGCTGCTGCCGACCTGTATCTCTACTCCAGCCCTCTGCGGGCCTCCACCAGCGACTCCACCGATCCTCGCCTCCCACCGCCCACAAGCGGGCCCCAGTCGTCGCCTTAACAGCCTCCACGATGCAGACTCCCACACCATGTGGTCTGACTCTGCTGGGTCCTACTGCTCCCCCCCCCCCCCCCCGTTCAGCAAACCTCAGTAGTGATGTCTTTCCCTTCCCCCTCTTTTAACCAGGTTACCCCGACCACACCCCACCCATACAATAGTCCTCAGGCCCCCTCCTCTCTGAACACCCACCATCCCCCCCAACAGATCTTGCCTCGGCTTATGTTCACTCCTCAGCTCTCCTCTGACCCCAACCCTCACCCTTGCCGTGTGTTCACCATCCCCCCTGACCTCCCCCTTTCTGATAAGAAACGGTCTGTCCTCAACAGAGGCCTCACCTTCGTTCCCCTCTGCCCCCACCTCAACGAGTTCCGGGTCTGCCACAACGTAGAGCTTTTCTTCCGTCACCTCTGCCTCTGTGCCTTTTTCTATGGGAAGGAGTCCTCACCATCCAGTGATGATAACCTTCTCCCGTCTCCACCGGTCCCCCTCCTCTTGGACTCCCCAGAACGGCCTTCTAGACCTCTATTTCTATGCCGGCGTGACATCAACCATCTCAACTTTTCCACTCACCTACTCCAACCTCACCCCCTCTGAACATACAGCCCTCCACTCACTCTGCATCAACCCCGACATTATAATCAAACAAGGGAGGTGCCAGGGTAATCTGGCGCGCTGACCTCTACCGGGCGGAGGTCAACTCTCAGACACCTCCTCCTACTTATCCATGGACCATGATCCCACAGATGAGCACCAGTCCTTAATCTCAAACACCTTCATCACATCTGGCAGTCTGCCTTCCACAGTCTCCAGCCTTATTGTTTTTGTTGCCCCGCACAGCCCTGTTTGACCTTCTCCCCAGAATCCACATAAACAACTGCCGTTGCAGACCCATTGTTTCTGCCTGCTCCTGTCCCATGGAAATTATTTCCACATACCTTGACTCCATTCTATCCCCCCATGTCCAATCTCTGCCGACCTATGTCCAAATACCTCACATGCCCGTCTCTTTAATGACTTCCGCTTTCCGACTTCCGCACTCCCTCATCTTTACTAAGGATGTTCAGTCACTCTACACCTCCATCCCCCACTACGAAGGCCTTAAAGCCCTCCATTTCTTCCTCGACCACAGAACCATCCAATCTCCCTTTACTAACACTCTACTCTGCCTAGCGGAGCTAGTCCTCACCCTCAACAACTTCTACTTTGACTCCTCCCACTTCCTCCAAGGCGTAGCTATGGGCACCTGCATGGGCCCCAGCATTGCCTGCCTCTTTGTAGGGTACAATGAACAATCCCTGTTCCAGGCGTACACTGGCCCTATCTCCGAGCTCTATCTCCATTACATTGATGACTGCATCGGTGCTACCTCCTGCACCCATGCAGAACTCATGGATTTCATCAACTTCACCACCAATTTTCATCCTGCACTCAACTTTACTTGGACCACCTCCGACACCTCCCTCCCCTTTCTTGATCTCACAGTCTCCAACACAGGAAATAGACTATTGACTGATGTCTATAATAAACCCACTGACTCCCACAACTGTCTCGACTGCACTTCTTCCCACCCTGCTTCCTGCAGACTCTATCCCCGACTCCCAATTCCTCCGTCTACGCCGCATCTGTGCCCAAGGTGAGGTGTTCCATACCAGGACATCCGAGATGTCCTCATTCTTTAGGGAACGGGGGTTCCCCTCTCCCATCATAGATGAGGCCCTCACTCGTGTCTCCTTGGTGCCCCACAGCTCTGCCCTTGCTCCCTCTCCCCCCTAGTCGCAACAGAGACAGTCCCCCTTGTCCTTATCTTCTACCCCATCATACGTCGCATACATTCTCCAAATTTTCTGCCACCTCCAACGGGATGCCATCACCAGTCACATTTTCCCATCACCCCTTTCCGCCTTCCGCAGAGACCGTTCCCTCCGCAACTCCCTGGTTAACTCATCCCTTCCCACCCAAACCACCCCCTCCCCAGGTACCTTCCCCTGCAACCGCAGATGATGCAACACCTGTCGCTATACCTCCTCCCTCAACTCTGTCCAGGGACCTCAACAGTTCTTTCAGGTTAGGCAGAGGTTCACTTGCACCTCCTCCAATCTCATCTACTGTATTCGGTGTTCAAGATGAGGACTCTTATACATCGGCGAGACCAAACTCAGACTGGGCGATCGTTTCGCAGAACACCTTCGCTCAGCTCACCTGAACCAACCTGATCTCCCGGTTGCTGAACACTTTAATTCTCCTTCCCATTCCTACACAGACCTTTCTGTCCTCGGTCTCCTCCATTGTCAGAGAGAGGCTAAACGCAAATTGGAGGATCAGCATCTCATATTTGGCTTGGGCAGCTTACAGCCCAGTGGTATGAATATTGATTTCTCTCACTTCAGGTCGCCCCGGCATTCCCCCTCTCTCTATCCCTCCCCCACCCAAGTCACACTAGCTTCCCATTTTCACCCTACAAACAGTGGCCTGTTCCTTTATCATCATTACATTTTGCATATATTTCATTCATTGTTCTTTATCTCTCCACCTCACTGTCTATATCTCTCATTTCCCTTATCCGTAATCAGTCTGAAGAAAGGTCTCGACCCGAAATGTCACCAATTCCTTCTCTCCAGAGATGCTGCCTGTCCCACTGAGTTACTCCAGCTTTTTGTGTCTATCTTCAATTATACCTTTGGCTGGCTGAGACGAGGTGACTGGTGAGTTTAGCTTACCATGTAGTCATTATACCTTCAGAAGGAAAAGAAGAGAGTTGGTGCTAGGGGTGTTTATTAGTTGGAGATGTGCCTACTTAGCAGCAGATTTGCCCTACAATGTGATTTTGTTTGTTCCGCTCAAAACCAAGCTCAAAGACAGAATCGGTCTGCTGGCTTACAGCCCAAAAACGGCCTTTTCAGTCCTTGATCTGTCACAACATGTGACCACATTCACAAAGAACTTCAAAGATTTCAGGCTAGTAATACAAGTAGTTATTGTCAAACCAAAATTACTTTTCTAAGAAAAATGCAGATTGGTTTTCTATTTGGCATTGAATCTTGGAAAGATCTCGTCATGATTCACTAACACATTTCCAACCAAAATGGAGTATTAAAACTTAAAACTGAAAATGTGGGTGATAAATAAGGACAACAGCCATGTGTTCAATGAGTGAAAGACACAGAAACATGTCAAGGTGTGTCCTGACATCACTATGAGGAAATCATTCCTATTGCACTCATTAGATGCAGAAAAATGCAGATCAGTAGTCTAACTCCAAAGACGTACAGGTATGTAGGTTAATTGGCTGGGTAAATGTAAAAATTGTCCCTAGTGGGTGTAGGATAGTGTTAATGTACGGGGATCGCTGGGCGGCACGGACTTGGAGGGCCGAAAAGGCCTGTTTCCGGCTGTATATATATGATATGATATGATATGATTTAGAATTCATGGTCAGAAATGTCTTCTTATGATTCACCAACTTGTTTTCAAACATTGAATATTAAAATTGGCCCTTTTAAAAGCTTTACTTTTAATATATCATATCATGTTAAAATGTATTTTGTGTGTCCTGTTGCTTTTTATTGTTATGACTGTATGGCAAATGAAATTCCTCGTATGTTGCAAAACATACTTGGCTAATAAAGTATGATTGTGATTGTGATTGATTGTGATCAAATTTTTGTAAAGTGAATCCCCAACCCAATCTCTTCCTTCCTGAGATAGAGACAAAGTGCTGGAGTAACTCAGTGGGTCAGGTCGTATCTCTGGAGAAAAAGGATCGGTGATGTTTCGGGTTGGGACCCTTCTTCCTCCCTGAATTGTTCACGTGGCAACTTGTTTAACCCTGAGCTGATCTAAGCTGAATACAGAGACAGCCTATTTTCCAACCATCAGACGATGCTCATTTACAGTTATAGCACCACCCAAGGGAATGAAACTACATTAGAAAATGGGAGACAATCCAAGATGTGCTCATAGGACTGGGATCCACTGGTTTGGACAGCATTTGACACCTACTCTAATTACCCTTGAGAAGATGGGGTTAAGATTGCCTTGAACTATTACAACCAGGTGATGCTGGTGATAGTGTTTGGGAATTGGTAGCTGAATATTGTGGATGGTGCACTTGTGCTGGAGGGAATGAATGTTCAGGATGGGTGGATTGAGTCGTTTGTGGATTTTTTTCCTATTGATGTCAAACATTTTGAGTTTTGTTGGATCTGCTCTCTATCAGAGGTATGAAAAGGTTCATTCATCATACTCCCATCATGTTATTCTTCGTAGGTAGTGGATAGGCTCTAAAATTGAGGTGTGGTTACAGTTGGTGCAGAGATTCAGTGCCTGACTTACATTTGTAGCTATATTATCTGTGGCTTGGCCAGTAGAGTTTTAGGTCACTTGTTCCATTTACCCATTTGTGCAGAAATTGCCCCGCAGGTCTCTTTTAAATTTTGCCCCCCTCACCTTAAATCTGTGCCCCTCCTTAGACTCTCACTTGTTGTAGTCACTGCTTAACAGTTTTGTGTAACAAGTGCTAACAGCAAAATAGCCCATGTCTGTTTCATTACAAGCAAGCACTGCTTTGTTTGCTGAGGAGTTGGAGCTAGAACACTGAAATCTTCAGCAACCATTCCTACTTCTCTCTTAATGATAGAAGGAAGTTTCATTGATGAAGCAGTTAAGGATAGCTGAGCATGATTCCTACCTCGATTAAATGGAACTGAGATATTTTGGCTTGTGCAGCGATGATCATCTTCCTCATGTGATGTATAACCCCAAGCAAATTTCAACATTGTTGTATACAACCATTTTGAGATATTATGTGGAATGGGTGAAGTCTGGATTTTGTAACCTTGGGAGGCCAAGATGGATAATCCACTTAACGCTTGGCTGAAGATGGCTGCAAATATTTCAGCTTTGCCTTTCGCTCATGTCCTGAGTTCCATCACTGCTGAAGATGGGGTTACTCACCGAGCCATCTTCCCTTATGGTTTAATTGTCCGGTACCATTCTTGATTTGATGAGGCAGGAATGCAGAACGTGATATGATTAATTGTTTTGGGATCATTCTACCCTGTCCACAGCACATGGCTGCTGGGATCCTTTATGGTGGAACCCACAAGGACGGCACATCATTTTTAGTTAGATCAGTTACAGTTCCTTGCACCTCACACATACCTTACTGAATCAGGATTGATGACAAAGACAGAGTGAGGGATATTGCCATCGTAAGGAGCAATACTATTGTTACTAAATGATAACAATAGTTATGATAATAATATAGTCAGATGATAATATTTGAGTTCTGTTCTCAGTGAGCATGGTGGAAGTGTCGTACATGAAGACAGGGACGGTGCTCTCTGTGTGCAGGCAGCACATTGTTTCCACTGGGAATAGCTGACAGTGGTGGGAGTGAATGCCCAGGAGTGAAGACTGCAAAAAGTTGTGAACACTGCCCAGTCCATCACTGGCTCTGACCTCTCCACCATCGAAGGGATGCACCAGAGTCGCTGCCTCAAAAAGGCAGCCAGTATCATCAGAGATCCACACCATCCTGGCCACACACTCATTTCACCCCTGCCATCGGGAAGATGGTTAAGGATCTGTAAAACTGTGATGTCCAGATTCAGGGACAGCATCTTCCCTACAGCCATTCAGCTATTAAATACTACAACCTCAAATAAGCTCTGAACTACATAGACTATTATTGTTATTATTGCGCTATTATTGTTTGTTTCTATGTGTGTACGTTATGTGTGTGTGTGTGTGTGTGTGTGTATATATATATATATATGTGATCTGGCGGCACAGTAGCGCAGCGGTAGAGTTGCTGCTTTACAGCGAATGCAGCGCCGGAGACTCAGGTTCGATCCTGACTACGGGTGCTGCACTGTAAGGAGTTTGTACGTTCTCCCCGTGACCTGCGTGGGTTTTCTCCGAGATCTTCGGTTTCCTCCCACACTCCAAAGACGTACAGGTATGTAGGTTAATTGGCTGGGTAAATGTAAAAATTGTCCCTAGTGGGTGTAGGATAGTGTTAATGTACGGGGATCACTGGGCGGCACGGACTTGGAGGGCCGAAAAGGCCTGTTTCCGGCTGTATATATATGATATGATATGATATCTATATATATTTGGGTATTTGTATGTGTATATATATATATATATATATATATACACACATGCACTGAACTTTTTTTCTCTCTTGTTTATTATATTGTTTTACAGTGTGCTGTGTTTACATATTCTGTTGTGCTTCTGCAAGTAAGAATTTCATTGTTCTATCTGGGACTTATGATGATAAAACACCCTTGAATCTTGATTAAAAGGGTAATGATTAAAAGGGTTTATCTCCAATGTTTGACTGTAATGTCATATGTCCACAGGTGTGCCGCTCCTGAGGAATAAAGTAGGACTCTGTAAGCACTAATACATCAGGCTGTTCCTTGACAAGTTCATGGGCAGCTCTCAATTTAATGTTTATGAGGAGAACTGCACGGTTGACTGGCCTTTGCAGGGTGTTAAATGCTAGATAACCAGGCTGATTTCATCTTTTATATTTTGTTGCAGCTGCATTGGCACAATTATGTGGCTTGTGTATCATTTCAGAAAGCACAATGGCAACCACATTGCTTTGGCACCTGTAGTTAAGCTGCTAAAAAGTGCATTGGTGAACCAGATAGATTCCCTACAAGAAATTGAGGCAGGTACTATCATAACATTTGAGACATTTGGACAGGTACACAGATAGGATAGGTTTAGAGAGTCAGGCCAAGGGCGCACTGGTGGGACTTGTGTAGACGGTGCATGTTGTTTGGCTAGGGCAAGTTGGGCCGAAGGGTCTTTTTCCACATTATCTGACTCTAATCAAATACTTCATAGTCATACTGAATCAATCTACTTGTTCCAGATGTTTTAATCATCCGAATAATAACTGGATAATGAAAGGCGGCACAGCCTCAGAATACATACCTTCAGAATGGAGATGAGGAGGGATTTCTTTAGCATGAGGGTGGTGAATCTGTGGAATTCATTGCCAGAGATGGCTGTGGAGGCTGTAATTGGGGATTTTTAAAGCAGAGATTGATAGATTCTTGATTATTAAGAATGTCAAAGGTTAGGTGAGAAGGCAGGAGAATAGGATTGAGAGAGAAAAATATATTAGCCATGATTGAATAGCAGAGTAAACTCGATGGGTTGAATGGCCTAATTCTGCTCCTATGTCTCATGGACAGATTCACCAGCTAGTACAATGAATGGGATGTTAGAAATTATTTGGATCATTTGTATCAATTTCGTAGATTACTATACTTGTAACAAACTACAATATTATTTCTTTGCTTCTTCTTACTTCTTTCCAAACTTAAGAATTCCATCTAATCGAAAGTTCCACTCCTCATGCCCGATCCCATACTAAGAATTGTACTTAAGCATCCTCCATTGCTTTCTTGCTTTTCAAGATTCAAGATTCAAGATTCAAGATATCTTTATTTGTCATCCAAAAAACAAGTTTTTTGGACGAAATTTCGTCACCCACAGTCCAACAATAAGAGCAATAAAATAAGCAAATTACACAACCACAACCAACACAAAACCCCCCAAAAAGAAACATCCATCACAGTGAGTCTCCTCCAGTCCCCTCCTCACTGTGATGGAAGGCCAGAATGTCTTTTTCTCTTCCCCTGCCGTCTTCTCCTGCGGTCAGGCTGTTGTCGTTGCCATGTTCCAGGCTGCGCCGGACGGTGAAATGTCCGCAACGGGCCGACCCAAGCCCCGCTGTAAGTCGGGGCGGTCGGGGCTCCCGACATTGAAGCCCCCGCCGAGCAGAAAAAATTCCGTGGCCTATTTCAGGCCGCGCCGGACGGTGAAATATCCGCGGCGGGCCGACCCAAGCCCCGCGATCCGGGGCGGGCGAACACGCTGCCGCTGCCGGAGCTCCCGATGTCGGCATCCACGCGGCCCGAGCCTAAGGCGAGTCGCAGCCGCTCCCGCAGCCTCCGAGAACGGCCGGCTCCGCTGATGGTGAGTCTGGTCCGCGGGCTCTGCGAACCGGAGCCCTGGAGGCCGCCAGCTCCAGGAGTTGGGCCGATGGTAGGCCGCAGCAGGAACGGAGACACGGCCCAGAACACAAAGGTCGGGTCTCCGTTCGGAAGGGACACATATTTACAATGTTACAGTTCCCCCCCTCCCCCCCACATACACACACAGTACACAAACACAAAAACACCACATCACAACTACAATTAAGACAACAAAAACAACAAAAACACAAAGACAAATGGACTGCAGGTAAGCCGCAGCTGCTAGGGCAGCGCCGCCATCTTAGAGTCATGGAATCATACAGTGTGGAAACAGGCCCATTCGGCCCAATGTGTCCACACCAGCCAATATGCCCCTCCTACACCAGTCCCACCTACCCGCACTTGGCCCGTAATCTTCTAAACATATCCTACCCATGTACTTGTCAAAATGTCTCTTAAATGTTATGATAGTACCTGCCTCAACTACCTCCTCTGGCAGCTTGTTCACCCACCACCCTTTGTGTAAAAAAATTAACCCCTCAGTTTCCTTTTAAATCTGTCCCCCCTCACCTTAAGCCTATGTTCTCTGGTTCTCAAATCCACTATTCTGGGCAAAAGACGGTGCATTTAACCGGTTTATCCCTCTCATGATTTCGTACACCTCTGTAAGATCACCCCTCATCCCCCTAAAGTCCTAGCCTGCTCAACCTCTCCCTATAGTTCAGGCCCCTGAGTCCTTGCAATATCTTCATAAATCTTCTCTACACCTTTTCCAAATTGACATCTTTCCTATAACATGGTGCTCAAAATTGAACACAAAACTCCAAAGTGGCCTCGCCAACGTCTTATACAATTGCAACCTAACTTCCCAACTTCCATACTCAATACTACGACTTATTGCTCTGCTCTGTAATACTACCCAGAGCCCTAGCATTCACTGTGTAGGTCCTGTTCCTATTAGACTTCCCAAAATGCAACAGCTCACATTTCTCTGTATTAAATTCCACCAACCATTCCTCAGCACAACTGATCAAGAGCCAGCTGCGATTTTTGACAACCATCTTCACTACCATCTAATACCACCCACTTTAGTCTCTTTACCCTCTCAAAATGATTCTGTCACTGCAAACTTTTCCAACCCTGCACTGCAACTTGCGATGCTCTGAATTCACTCTTTTCCTCCCTCATTTTCACAGTACTCTAGATTTTACCCATTTGACCTTCTAGTACAAGGGTGTCAAACTACCGGCCCGCGGCAAAGGGGTCCAATCTGTCCCGCGGGATGATTTGGGGAGCACTGTTAGATTATACACAGAAAGTGAGCTGCATGACTGCTTAAACTCGCAGGAAATATGAATTTTGCGCAGAAGGAAAATGCAAGTCTGATCTGCAGCTGTCACCTCCCCACTCCCCAGCTCCCAGGGGTGAGTGGAAGCTACGGCCATAACCGGCCGTGCGGTGACGCGGGCGGGAAGAGGCCGGCGCTGGGGAAGGTGGGGAGTCTCAGCGTTGTTGTGGACACCGGGATGTGCTTGGGCTGCCACCACAGAGACCGCCACCATGTACCTGAGACCCAGTGAGTGCGTGGATAGAGGCTGGTGGGAAGTCGCCGCACTGTGAATGGGGCCCCAGCCTGCGATCCAAAATCTGAGCTGCTCTCCAGGGTGGGGGCTCTGGGTTTGGGTTAAGGTTAGGTGGGATGTGAAGACGTGCTGGTAGTTATGCAGGAATAGGGAGGGAGAAGGTGGTGGTAAAGGAAGGGGAGGGGGAGATAATGAGAGGAGGGATTTTAGGGATGAGGAAGGGAAGAGAGGGTGTCGAGGGAGGGGAGTGGAGGAGTAGGTGGTAAAGAAAAGAAGTAGGGAGAGAGGGGGTGAGGAAGTGGGCAGATGAGAGAAGGTATGCTGTTTAGGGACGAGGTAAGGAAAGAGAAAGGATGAAGGGAGGGGAGTGGGGGAGTAGTTGGAAGGAAGGAAGTGGGGATGAGAGAAGGGATAGTCTGAGGAAAGGGTGAGGGCAGGTGGAGGAGACGGTGAGGGTAGAGAAGGACATGAGAGGGGAGAGGAGAGGATGTGAGGGGAAGGAAGAAAGACATAAGGATGGGGAGCGAGGCCAGGTGAGATGATGGACAAACCATCTTTCACCATGCCAGGTAGCTGCTGTTTGGCTGTTCACCACCCAGTCAGCCCATTGTGGGCAAAACATAAACACTGTAGGAAGACTATAAGACAGGGGAACAGAATTAGGCCATTTAGCCCATCAAGTCTACTTTGCCATTCAATTTAGCCCATCAAGTCTACTTTGCTGATCTATTTTCTCTCTCAACCACGTTCTATTGTCTTCTTTCTCCCTGTAACCTAATCAAGACCTATCAATCTCTGCCTCAAAAATACCCAACGCCTTGGCCTCCACCGCTGTCTGTAGCAATAAATTCCACAGATTCACCACCCATTCCTCATCTCCATTTTGAATGTGTGATCTTTTATTCTGATGCTGTGACCTCTGGTCCTAGACTCTCCTATTACTGGAAACATTATTTCCACATCCACTCAATCTAGGGCCTAGAAACCAATCATAAAAGTAATGCTTGCTAGGCAATCTTCTTCATAAGAAACAAAATTCGTGAAACACTTTGATGTTATAGCAGAGACTGAGACACATGAGAGCAGGTTGAAAAAACGAAGGCAACGAAAGCTGTGGGAGCACGCGGGCGTGCGTTCGCGCTTGTACCAACTGATCCGGCCCGCATGAAGTCGCATTTTGCCCATTCCAGCCCACGACCTAAAATGAGTTTGACACCCCTGTTCTGGTATGTCCCTTCTCAGTCTGTCTACAAAAGCCATTTCAAAACTTACCTTTTTGATCATTCCTTCAATTAGTTTTCCAAATTCTCATTTTATGTCCCTCTTGAAGATAGACACAAAAAGCTGGAGTAACTCAGCGGGACAGGCAGCAACTCTGGAGAGAAGGAATGGGTGATGTTTCGGGTCAAGACCCTTTTTCAGACGTAGTTACTCCAGCTTTTTGTGTCTATCTTTGGTTTAAACCAGCATCTGCAGTTCCTTCTTTCACATTATGTCCCTCTTGGCTGTGTAGGAATGTTAAATATGTCATATTGTTTATCTGCTGTACTTTACTACTAGCAGGCTCAATGAGGACCGCAAACCATTTCCCATCACTTTCAATACATCATTTAATTGAATAAACAAACAGCAGCTGATCTCTGATTTTGTACTTCCAATATGCACATTTAATCTTAAAGAGGAATGTTTTGAGCGTAGCAATTACACGTATCACAAAGAAAGCAATATAAGACCAATGAGAGTGCACACATGTTATTCACGTGGGGATGGGCGGCCAAAAAGCAAACTAAATAATACACTATTGGACAATGCATTGCAATTATCGTCTAAATATCATAAGTTGTAGAATCAACTTTGTAAGCATATTAAAACATTTTCCACAAAATAAACTATCAGATAGTGACTATCCACTTAAATTTGAAAACAAGTAAAATATCTTGCATAACTTGCATAAAGATTATTCAGGCACATTTTGTGAAAATTTAGCAAATGACTTGAAATCCAAATAATAAATATAATCATAATAATTATTTTAAGTTAACTCGTAATCATACTTGAAAAACCATTAGCTCACGTCAATAATCCCATCATGAATCTCTAACAACATGTAACTTTAATCTGGCTGTAAGAATTTGACCCCGATGTAAAGCAAAATAAGTTATTTAGCGATATAAATTGAAAACGAATGTTATGAACTCAACTGTAACAAAACCACAAAAAAGAACAAAAATAATCAGGAACATTATTAAATAATGATTTTGTTAACACAAAAATCCACTTTACATCGATGAAAATCTGTCATGTGCATTTAATTCAGTCAGGTGTTGGTTTAGTGCCGCTCCCCACCCTGAAATGTTCAGCTGGCCTACTTTGACCAGTGTCTATGCATTAATAGCTGTCAAGAGATCCCATAAACCAGTTGATTCATGCATCTTTGCCCGGCTCTTTAAGCCATTATTCCCTTGACTTATGCAAATTGACTTTAAAGTAGAAAAGCGCTTGTAGTGAAAATAAATGAAATATGAATCACAGTGCTCTAATCAATGTGATAAATCATACATGTGAATTGCTTACTATTCTCAAAGTAATATCAATAATCTATATACTAAAACTTTCATTTGTTCACTTGTTCCTGAACTACAGCCAAAACAGTACACGATAGCGCCACAATTTTAGGCCCATCTTACTCACCGTTGTCCCATGGTCCTATGTAAGAGGTTTCATTAATATCGGTGTTATATTTTTAAAGTTATTCACATTTTACAGTCTAAAAAACCACGTGTGATGTATACATGCAACAATATTACTTACATAAGATGGCCGCCGCATTCGCGCTTGCGCAGAACAAACGGGTCCGCGCCTGCGCAGTTGGGGACCGTTGAGCAGGGCTCGGCCGCCTGTCTCTTGGGTGCGGGAGAGCCAGGCCTGGTGCCGGGGGAAGTAGCCAGAGCCTGGGCATGGATGTGACTGGGTAACCGCGAGCCTGAGTTGGGCCAAGAAGAAAGGCGGCAGCAGCAACGGTGGCGGTGAGGCCTGGGCCCGGCGCTGGGCCTGCCCTCGGCTCCCCCATCCCCCCCTCCTCTCCCCGGTCGGCTCAGCATCTTCCCCATGCCGCCCAGAGTCCAGCGGCTCAGCAACAGTGGGAGAGCCACCTCTGTCTACCACTGAACATCCCCACACTGGGACGGGACAGGACAGGACTCTCCCCCCTCCTCCACTCCACCATTGGCGGCCGCCCGGGCTGGAGGCGGGTTGGTCGTAGCATTTAAAAGTATTTTCTGAAGCTCTGAGCATAAAATGCGCACTCGTGCGCTGCTGCTCCTTACAAATGCAATTGATCTTCAAAGGCCCATTGGAATACATATTTGCTTAAATTCAAACTGCAGTTTAATCCTATCTTCTTTTAATTAGCAGCATAGTGACTTTGGCTAATGGCAATTTTACTGTGGGTCAATTCATTTGTATAAACGTATAAAATCAATATGCAAAAATTCACACCATGTAATCGAAAATATTTAGTGTCCATGAATAACAAAATCAATGTTAACATGGGATAAAAGCATGCTGCAATTCAAATTAATGATTTTTGTGAAGGTATAATTTAAATGTTCAAATAACACCCCCCCCCCAAATAAATGAATGAAAATCTAAGATTCTAATTGAATATCAGAAGTTAGTTCTCAATTTTGTATTTGGTAATTGCATGGGGTCTTGAAAGGGTTGCTTTGCTCCAGCTTTTCCCATAGTTGCTTGGATTGTTCATGAATGTTAGAATATAAACTGCACAAATACAAATGAGGCAAATAATGTGCTTCAGACAGTCTTGAGTGGTAAAATCCATTTGTGACTCATTGCTGGAAATTTAATTGACTGTGCTTGAGAGATTGTATATGATGAGTTAAAGATCTGAGACCTATTCATTTAATCATCATCCAATCTAATTTAGCAATGCAAATTAGTCTAAAGCAAATGCAAATTAAATAGTCTTTTGAACATTTCTTCCCAAATACCTGTGCAGGTCTAATTTATTTAGTCAATTCAACTAAATGCTGCTTTCCCCAGTTGACAGTTCAATCTCTCATTGACATCAGTAAACTAATTGTTGCCTGTTCACCAGCGGGAATGGACGTATTCAAGTTAATAATATTTGGAAAATTCAATCAGTATATAAGTAGATAGATATATAAGAAAATAACTGCAGATGCTGGTACAAATCGATTTATTCACAAAATGCTGGAGTAACTCAGCAGGTCAGGCAGCATCTCGGGAGAGAAGGAATGGGTGACGTTTCGGGTCGAGACCCTTCTTCAGACTGATGTCGGGGGTGGGACAAAGGAAGGATATAGGTGGAGACAGGAAGATAGAGGGAGATCTGGGAAGGAGGAGGGGAAGGGAGGGACAGAGGAGCTATCTGAAGTTGGAGAAGTCGACGTTCATACCACCGGGCCGCAAACTGCCCAGGCGAAATATGAGGTGCTGCTCCTCCAACTTCCGGCGGGCCTCACCATGGCACTGGAGGAGGCCCATGACAGAGAGGTCAGACTGGGAATGGGAGGGGGAGTTAAAGTGCTGGGCCACCGGGAGATCAGTTGCGTTAATGCGGACCGAGCGCAGGTGTTCAGCGAAGCGATCGCCGAGCCTGCGCTTGGTTTCGCCGATATAGATAAGTTGACATCTAGAGCAGCGGATGCAATAGATGAGGTTGGAGGAGGTGCAGGTGAACCTCTGTCTCACCTGGAAAGAATGTTTGGGTCCTTTGATGGAGTTGAGGGGGGAGGTAAAGGGACAGGTGTTGCATCTCGTGCGGTTGCAAGGGAAAGTGCCCGGGGTTAGGGTGGTTTGGGTAGGAAGGGACGAGTGGACCAGGGAGTTGCGGAGGGAACGGTCTCTGCGGAACGCAGAGAGGGGAGGGGATGGGAAGATATGGCCAGTGGTGGGGTCCTGTTGTAGGTGACGGAAATGTTGGTGGATAATATGTTGGATCCGCTGGCTGGTGGGGTGGAAGGTGAGAACGAGGGGGATCCTGTCCTTGTTGCGAGTGTGGGGATGGGGAGCAAGAGCGGAGCTGCTGGATGTAGAAGAGACCCTAGTGAGAGCCTCATCTATAATGGAGGAGGGGAGATAGATATACATTTCACATATCATATCATCATATCATATATATACAGGGCAGAAACAGGCCTTTTCGGCCCACCAAGTCCGCGCCGCCCAGCGATCCCCGCACATTAACACTATCCTACACCCACTAGGGACAATTTTTTACATTTACCCAGTCAATTAACCTACATACCTGTACGTCTTTGGAGTGTGGGAGGAAACCGAAGATCTCGGAGAAAACCCACGCAGGTCACGGGGAGGACGTACAAACTCCTTACAGTGCAGCACCCGTAGTCAGGATCGAACCTGAGTCTCCGGCGCTGCATTCGCTGTAAAGCAGCAAATCTACCGCTGCGCTACCGTGCCGCCCTATCTATGTATTATATAAATGCAATAAAAATGGATTCATAGCTAAATTACATGTTGATTGAATTTCAATAAAGTAATACTGAACTTTCCAACTGAAATAGCTGATGTACAAAATAATTATAAGAAACTTGTTGAATTTAGGTGACCTCAATTCTCATTTCCTCTGAGATTTTATTACTGTACTTTGTTTTCATTTTACAAGTCATAAGAATCAATGTTGACAGTTAGATCCTCCTGATCATTGCTTCTTTTTACAGCCATTTCCCTCTGTAATGCTTTTTACAGCCATTTCCCTCTGTATTCGCATTTGTGTCCCTGGATGCGACAATAGTTCTTTTATCTGATTAAGTTTGCTCTGTACTGCTTTGGTTTCTTTCTGCAGAGCATTCCTAATTACGTCTGAATCACGTTTTTTTCCTGAAGAAGAAAAGATAAAAATGTGTTTCATTTTACAAAAGTTCATTTAATTCTACAATTTCAAACTAAAGATTCAAAAGAAATATAGATTGTTTTTACAGCGCAACTGTAATTATAAATAAATACGTAATGTCCGTGTGCACTAGAAGGTTCAGCTTACATGTAACAATTTTGTGAAATGAATAAATTCACATAGCTTATTTCAACAGTTCAATCAGTTTTGCTTATTCTCTATTCTCAATCATTTTAGATTTATTCTTTTCTATTATGAATCACTATTTTTGCACTACAATAATAAGAAAAAAACAGTTGTACAAACTAAATCAATGAAACTGGTGCTTTGAAGAAAAATCAAATCAATATTTTCAGGTACTCGAGACCCTTTCATCACTTTTGACGTCCGTACACAAGCATTGAGAAGACGATCACTCTTTCCTTCAGACGTTGCGTTGGAGAACCTCGGATGAATAAACTGTGAAGGTCTTGATTTTCCTCCATTGTAGTGTATTATTTTTCCTCAGCTTTTTCATCCTTGGTGCACTGAACACTTGAGACAATGATCACGTGTACTCATAAAAATACTCTCTGCACACACTAAACACCTGTTTTAAAATGTAACTTTTTCATTTCTTGTTTCCATTGTTTGGGTCAGTGTCCTTAAACCATTTTGAGCTGATTTTCTGCTCATTTGTGTTCAGTTTTGCTTTAGATTGTGTTTCCTCCAGGTACTGATGTACAGCCTTAATCACAGCGGTCTCCACTAGCCGTTTACTTAGACTGATCAGTTCCTCCTCATCAGGTTCATTCTGATTCTTTCTTCCTACACACCACAACAAACAAAACAGATCAGGTAACACCTTCTCATTGAACATACCAAAAGTTTTACCATGTTCAGTCAACAACTTGCATTTATATATGATTTTTAAAAAATGGTAAAACATCCTCAGGTACTTTCATTTGTAATGAAAGCATAAGACAATTCTTATTGGTGGATTAATTTACATGCTCAACTTTCTGTTGAAGCAAGCTGGCCAATTGGACACAATTGGCTTGAAGATAGGAGACAGATTGGTGGTGAGGTTGGTGGTAATGAGTTGTTTTCCCGACTGGAGGTCACTCACAAGTGGTGTGCTACAGGGATTGTTTCATTATTGCTAGTTATTTATATTTGGATAAGAATGTAGGGTAGCGTGGTTAGTGAGTTTGTAATGATATTAAAAGTGGTGGTACAGTGGATAGTGAAGAAGGTTATCAAAGATTACAACAGAATTTAGATCAACTGAGCCAAAGGGCTGAGGAATGGCAGATGGAATTTAATTCAAATAAATGTGAGGTGTTGCGTTTTGCTAAGATAAAGCAAGGCAGGACAGTAAATGGTAGAACCCAGAGGGGCATAGTAGAACAGAGAGACATGGGGAATGCAGGTACACAGCTCCTTGAAAGTGGTGACCAAGGTAGGGAAGGTGGTGAAGAAAGCATTTGGCACACTTGCTTTCATCGGTCAGGGCATTGAATACAGGTGTTGGGTTGTCTTGTTGTTCTACCATATGTTCGACAGGCCACATTTGGAGTACTTTGTACAGTTCTGGTCGCTCTGCTACTGGGAGGATGTCAATCAATGTAATTCTATTTCTATAGAATTCATCCCATTTGCCTGGAGCACTTTAAGGCTTGGCTCCAGGTGGAAAAGGTCAATACATAAACTACTCCAATCTTCAAAATGTTTAGCAAATATTAATCAAAATACATTCAATTGACCAACATTGAAAACATAGCCGTGTCTGGGCAAATATTAGAGATTGAGATCAACAGCATGAGTTTACAGCAAAACTTCATTAAAAAGCTGGATCTTTTTTACATGGTTATATGAATTGTTCTTCACATCCTGAAAAGAGAGGCCGACAGGAAGTAAACCAATTTTTTTTCTGTGTTCATTGTAAATGTTGGTTATAACTCCATAAAGGATTGGCAAGTAGGCGATCTGCATTTAACATTTTTACACCAAAATATTTAAAAACAATGCAGTAAATTAAATATTCCCATGGAATATGGAAATATTCCTATGGAATCCAAAATAGGGTTTATTATTGTAACTATAAACCCAAGAAGCCACGGTGCATATTTACACACACCAAATTATTCAAACACAGAACTAACATCTCTACTTTTTGGTTGCTTGTTCAAAAGGGAAACAGCACAAACGTCCACAGGGATCAAGTGTACAATTGTACTACAACAATTTGTTCAAATTCTAAACCAGAGATGGAAACGATATTACCACTTCCCAGAAAGGGTCAGAAAACCAAGTAGTTTTCATTTTAATTGACATAATTCCAAAATTAAAAGCAAGATTGACAACGGATAAACATTTTCTAAAAGTACTATAGTGGCTTCAGACAGATAAGAACAATATTCATCACTGCGATTCAGTTTTGAAGTTCACATTTCAATGCAAAATGTAGTTTTTTAAAGGAATGGCAGTCATGTGTGCAGAAGTCATGAATCTTTGAAGATCTCACTGCTCTCCATGTGGACTGGCTGATAGCTTACTACACTATTCAGTAAATGTCATGCTCATGCTTTAAATTAGATTCATACTTCACAGGAAATTTATCACTCTTTACTAACCTTATAATTGACAGTAAATTCGTTTATGAAATAATAAATAACATGGTCAAAAAATATTTCAATGCAGAACTTTAGAAGGAAAATATATTTCAAAGTTGTGTGAAGGTAGCTTTGTTTTCAATGAGATCTACATTGTAAGAATTGTTTAACCTGAATGTTACATAAATTATTGTGTATCCAATAATAATTTTAGTACAAGGAGTTCAGATGCTGTCATAAATTACAAAGACAAAGATCTGATACCTCATATTATTAATTGTGATTAGATTTTTTTTCATTATACACATTATCAGTAGCAGTCTGCTTCTGTGGTATATCAGTTGATATCTAATGGCCTCGGACTCAAAACAGTGTTTCTCCATAAAATTGGATTTTGTTGTTGATTTTTGATTGGCCAAGGAAATTAATCGGTGTAATTCAAATTGTGTAGGAAGGAACTGCAGATGCTGGTTTACACTGAAGATAGACACCAAAGGGCGGGGTAACTCAGCGGGACAGGCAGCATCACTGGGTAGTAGGAAAGGGGGACATTTCGGGTCGAGACCCTTCTTCAGACTTCAGACAAATTGACTGTGTGTGACAAATACAAACCGATATGTGCTGGGGCTAGAGAGAAGTTGTGAAAAATATAGAAGAGATAGAATCGTGAAATTATAATGAGATTTGAGAAATGAAGAGTTAGTGGATTGAAAGCCAAGTGATTTTTGTATAGTCGGTGGTACGGTAAAAAGAACAAATTGTTGCAAATTATCTAGGTGTTGCAAATTTGAAGGATAGACAGAGGTTTACAGATCATTTGACTGCTGTAGGATTGGGGGGGGGGGGGGGGGGCAGGGAACAAATGAGTGGCGAGGAATCAGCACTGAAAGGGAAGATCGATTGTGTCAGAATACATGCATTGACTACAGTCACTTGGATGCATTCAGGGGACCATTTTAGAAAGAACAGTAGGGGAAGGCCACAGAATGAAGGAAAACAATTAATTTTTCTAAGCTAGACACAAAATACTGGAGTAACTCATGAGAAGAAATGGGTGACATTTTGGGTCGAGATCCCTCTTCAGACCCGAAACGTCACCCATTCATTCTCTCCTGAGGCTGAGTTACTCCAGCATTTTGTGTCTATCTTCGGTGTAAACCTGCACCTGAAGTTCCTTCCTATACAATTAATTTTTCTAGCAGTGCTCTGAACAAAGTGCTGCAGTTTTAAGACCATACTATCCCAAAAGTAACTAAACAACCAGGACAACATGATCCAAGTTCCCCTGCGACACGCGAGGAGTGCAGAGTGAATGACACCATCCCATTCAACACTCACATTTTGTTTGAAAGAGTGGCAAATGACAGGAACTGCTTGGTCAATGGTTCATATTGGTTACCATCATATTTCACTCTGGGAGAAAATTTCTAAAAGTAAATGAACATTCCAGTATATGTTTCCAGAAACGTGTGCAGATTGTAATCGTATGTACACTTATGTGCATATGATTACAAAGGACAAACTATATGTAATTCTGTTCTTCCACATATGCTTGTCTAGCCACACACATATGTATCCAAACTGATACCAACACATCTCAATCCAAACCCTATGCTTCAACTACTCATTGTGGCTGTGAGATCCACATTTTCAGCACTGTTTGGATAAAACAAAATTCTCTTGAATTCCCTTTGGATTTCTTGCTGGCAATCTGATATCTGCCACCTCTAGTTACGGTCTTTCTCATTCTCCCTGCATCCACTCCAACACATTTTACGAAAATGCTCCTGAGTGGGGTGGGGCAAAGGAAAAGGGTGGGATGGGGGAGTGGGAAAGGATTTTATTTTAGATTGAAGAATTCAATGTTCATACCTTTGGGTTGCACACAACCCAGGTAGAATATGAGGTGCTGTTCCTCCAATTTATGTGTGACCTCACACTGGCAAGAACCACATTGGTGCAGCAGGGAATAGGGAAGGCTATTGGAAAGGTTGTCCTATTTCAAGGAATTTTATATATAAATGTACAGGTTTTACTGCAACTGTACAAGGTACCAAGAAGACTACATCTAGCTTTCCTTTATTTAAGAAAAGGTGTTATTTCACTGGAGGTGATTCAGAGAAGGTTCACTAGGATGATCTCGGGTAAGGAGAAGTTGTTCTCAGAGGAAAGGTTAGACAGTTTGGAATATTGCTCACTGGAGTTTAGTAAAATGAGAAGCAATCATATTAAAACATTTATGATTCTTAGAGGCTGACACAGAATAACTGCTCAGAAGATGTTTCCGCTCATGAGCGAGTCCAGAACCAGAGGCATGGTTTCAGAATAAAGAGACACCATTTTTGACTGATATGAGGAAGAATTTCTTCTCTGCAGGCTGTGTGTCTTTGTAACCTGCCACAATGAACTGTGGGGGGAGAATCTTGGGTATACTTATTCGTGAGCTAAATAGATTTCCAATCATTGAGGGAATCAAGGGCTATGGGGAAAGGGCAGGAAAGTGGTCTTGAGGAATCAGGGGAGCCATGACCCTAATCAATGATGCAAGTTGTAAAGGGGCTGAATGGCCTACTATTTGCATGGCCTATGGTGATAAGGTCGAACCACGTAAAAGGTACCGTTGCTTTGAAAGTACTTCCATCAATGCGGTGTTACTCTGAAGAGATACATAGCAGCTTTCAGGTCACTCCAAGGATTTTTCATAAGCAATAATATATGGTGATAGCAGTCCTTGCATTCAGTCTTTAAATCACATAATTTCAGATTGGATAAATAATCAGATAACTTGTGCTTGTCACTTAGTTTGAACATTAAACATCTGGGAGAACATCCTTCTTCATACAATGCCATGAAACATCTTACATGCCTCTAAGAGGGTGGCTTACATTAATGCCTCATTCAAATGTAGAATCGTTGACAGTCCTCATTCAGTAAACACTCTACGGACTAATATATTTACAGGTTTACAAGGGAATAAAACAAGGGAAGATTTGGACTGGACCAGGTCTGTTCTGAGGCAGTCTGAAGAAGGGTCTCGACCCGAAACCATCAGTCTGAAGAAGGGTCTCAACCCGAAACCATCAGTCTGAAGAAGGGTCTCGACCCGAAACCATCAGTCTGAAGAAGGGTCTCGACCCAAAACCATCAGTCTGAAGAAGGGTCTCGACCCGAAACCATCAGTCTGAAGAAGGGTCTCGACCCGAAACCATCAATCTGAAGAAGAGTCTCGACCCAAAACGTCATCCATTCCTTCTCTCCCGAGATGCTGCCTGACCCGCTGAGTTACTCCAGCATTTTGTGTCTACCTCTGATCAGAGGCTGCATGGACTCAATGGGCCAGATGGCCTCCTTCAGTGTTGTTGATGATTATGTGATCACATAAAGACCCATGAGCAAGGATGTGTCATAATAGTGGAGGAGTGTCATAATGGAACAGACTACAGGCAGAAGCATTAGTCGGTGAACAACAATATTTATATTGCATCTTTAAGGTATGACAATATCCAAGCTACCTCACAGGTGTGCTATCAAATGGTGTGACCCTGAATCACCTTTTAGAACAGGTGAAAGAAAGCTTGAACAAAGAGGTAGGTTTTACGAAGTGTGGTGAAACAGATAGGTTTGGAGGGACAATTTAAAGCTTTGTGCCCAGGCAATATGTGTTGGTGAGATAAAGAAGGATAGTGTGCGATGAGGTGGCAGTAGGAGGTAACTGTAGGGTGGTTAGGGTACCATTAGGTTTTGCTGAATTTAACAGCAAGATGTGACTAATCATTTTGGATTTTCATTTCCTGGATATCGTCCACTCGATTGAAAAATAATTCTGTTGTTGGGTTGTAACCTTCACAGGGAAGGTTACAACCCAACAACAGAATGACTTTTCAATCCTAATGGTACCCTAAAAGGAATAGGTGATGTTTCGAGTTGAATGGGGAGGGGAGTGAGGCTGAGAGATATCATGGGTCTGAAGAGGACAATGACTGGAGTGAGGAGTTTGGGGTAGGGTAAAGTCAGTGGAAATATCAGAACACTCAGTAGAGATGTCAATGGATGTGCCTGGAGACATTGGGGAAGAAAGAAGATGACAAGGCTTCAAAGAGCATGACGAGAGAGGTGAAAATTCACACAATGGGGGATAACGAGGAAGGACAATAGAGTAAATGGCAAGCGGGCAAGGACATGTTGGGGATGGAGCAGACATTGAAGCCAGGTTGTATGTCGCTTAATTGTTGGGGTGACCAGCAAGGGAGCATATGGGGTTATAGTCCCTCCTAGACGCCACGATCGTCTAAATGTCTGAAGAAGGGTCTCGACTCGAAACATCACCTATTCCTTTTCTCCAGAGCTGCTGCCTGACCCCCTGACTTACTCCAGTATTTTGTGCCTATCCCCACAAACAATGTTGCATGAGCATTTACCTTCCATTATCAGCCTTTGCCTTCCTCGGGCTCCAGGTTTCCCGGGACATTGGCAATGAGGCACGCCAACATTAAACTAGAAGCGAGCTAAAGTCCTGAGCATATGCAGCCTTACTAAAGGTTTTTAATACTTATGGACAATGGGTTTAGGTTTGAAATTATTGTATTTTTTAACATTTTTTCCTCAACACCATAAATTTTGCGTTTTAAAATTGCTCTGATAAATTTACACTCAAGGCTGGAATCTGAATAAAAACAGGAATGGATTTGATGGGGTGTGGTGGAAAGTACTGCAGATGCTGGTTTAAATCAAAGGTAGACACAAAATGCTGGAGTAACTCAGCGGGACAGGCAGCATCTCTGGAGAGAAGGAATGGGTGACGTTTCGGGTCGAAACCCTTCTTCAGACTGTGTGGTCCTTGGATACACAGTCTGATGAGACTCACTGTCTCAGCTCACACATGAAGAATATCCTTTTTGTTGTAGAAGTGCCTACATCCCAGTCAGACTAGTATGTTTTTGAGAGCAGAAGAGATACCGATAAAACGATCCAAAAGCAATTTGCTAAATACCATAATTAAAAGACTATAAAAAGAAAGAGTGCAAACTGTCAAGCTTTAGGTGACTGGTGTAAATGATTTCTCTCATGTCAAACTACTTAGGATGGTGGTTTTATTCTTCTATATGCTCCACCATGATTTCCCATGATATTGGTAGTTTATTTCATCATAATTCTTTGTAATAGCTATTACTATGTTTTTACATCTATATCAAATGATGACAATTTCCCTGATCTCAAAACCACACCATTTTATCGACAGCATCAAGCCTATACTGATTTTTTTCACCTGGATGTTTATTCTCCTCAGACTGTTGAAAATTGACTATTTTATATCACATGTAGAATCTTAGAGCTATACAGCATGGAAAAACAGGCCCTTTGGCCCATCTTTTCCATGCTGATCAAGGTGGCAAACTGGGCTAGTCTATTTGCCTGCATTTGGTCCATATCCCTGTAAACCTTTTCTGTACATAAATCTGTCCAAATGCTTTCATAAAAAAATCATAATTGTATCCGCTTCTATACATAGATACCTCAGGCAGCTAATTTTAGACTAAGTGAAAATGTTGCTGAGGTCTTTCTTAAATCTCTCCTCTTTTACCTTAAGACCACCCCGTCTAGTTTTAGAATCTTCTACCCTGGGAAAAAGACTGAGCGTTCACTTTATCCAAGACCCTCATTATTTTGTACACATCAGTAAGGTCCCCCTCAGTGTCCTACGTTCCAAAAAAGTTCTGCAATTATACAGCCTCTCCTTATAAATCAAGCCCACAAGTCCAGATAACATCTGAGCAAATCTTTTCAGCTTCATTTCTAAGTTAATGTCATCCTTCCTAGGTGACCAGAACCGCACACTGTGCTCTGACGACTTGTACAGCTGCATCAAGATGTCCCAGCCTTTGTAGTGAGTAGAGCCAGGATGTTTAGGCGCTAAAAATCTCTGAAATAGGTAGGCAAATAGGCATAATAAAATTACAAAAAAGGCACGAAAAAAGCATTTATTGACAAAAAAAAGGCATAAAAAGGCATGTATTTCCACCACCAAAATATGGTTAAAAATGATAAAATAAAGCTATACTACATTAAATGACCAAAGTTGCCTGGTTACACATAATTACTAGCATTTTTTCTCAAATTATATGGTGTTAAACTATGCCGTCTGTCAGACAGAATATGCTTCAGTTGTGAAAAACTTATTTCTACCCCAGCTGAGGTCACTGGTGCATACCCGAAACAAGGTACAGACTGTATATTCATGTCGATATCTTGTGCATAACAACTACCTTTAAGAACTTTAGCTATGTTTTGTATTTTTTCAAGATCTTTGTTACCTAAAATCACTCTCTCACATTTTCCTTGTATGTCTTTACCTACATCGCCAGGAACTTTATGAATATCGTCAGTTACTTTGTTGGAAACCTGCAAGTTATTCACAAATGTTTCGCCACGTTTCTCAAGGGAAATGATAGCTTGTGGGAAGTTTGCAAAATTGGAAGCAATAAACACAAGATTGCACAATAAACAATTCTTGCTATTGAGGGCGTGCAGCGTAGGTTTACTAGGTTAATTCCCGGAATGGCGGGACTGTCATATGTTGAAAGACTGGAGCGACTAGGCTTGTATACACTGGAATTTAGAAGGATGAGAGGAGATCTTATCGAAACGTATAAGATTATTAAGGGGTTGGACACGTTAGAGGCAGGAAACATGTTCCCAATGTTGGGGGAGTCCAGAACAAGGGGCCACAGTTTAAGAATAAGGGGTAGGCCATTTAGAACTGAGATGAGGAAAAACTTTTTCAGTCAGAGAGTTGTGAATCTGTGGAATTCTCTGCCTCAGAAGGCAGTGGAGGCCAATTCTCTGAATGCATTCAAGAGAGAGCTAGATAGAGCTCTTAAGGATAGCGGAGTCAGGTGTATGGGGAGAAGGCAGGAACGGGGTACTGATTGAAAATGATCAGCCATGATCACATTGAATGGCGGTGCTGACACGAAGGGCCGAATGGCCTCCTCCTGCACCTATTATCTATTGTCTATTGTCTAAGATCGCAGTGGAGGGATTTTTTCTGCATGATTTCACTGGCGATCCTGACTGCAGCAGATTCTTCTTCAAAACAGTTGACGATTTATTTTATCTTTTCAAAATTTGCAGCATAATAGAGTAGAGCAGAGAGCCATGTACCCCACCTAGTCAAAACAGGCTGAGGAGGTAGTGGAATCTCGGGTGCCATTTCCTTGAACAACTGCACACGGTGCTTTGACGGTGCTTTGAGGAAGATTTTCTTGACATTGGAAACCAGGCGATCGACATTTGGAAACAAGCTACGTATGTGCTCGGCAATTCTATGGAGTCCGTGAGCTAAGCAAGTCAAATGAAATATTTTGGGGAATAAAACTTTAAGAGCACGAGCAGCTTTTTTCATGTATGGAGCTGCATCAGTCACAAACAGGAGAACATTCTCGTGTTTATACCTGGCCAAAGTACAGCAAGTAAAGATGTAAACAACTGAGCAATAGTTGAGCTGTTTGACTTCTCCAATACTTCCGATGTTGACAAATACTCCTTTGATGGTTGACATGCCTCCAGTGTACCGATGACCACATTGGCAACATACCTCCCCACAACATCAGTTGTCTCGTCTATTGAGATCCATATTTTGTTGCATGCAACCTCATCTCTAATTTTCTACACAACAATGTTGAAGTTGCAGTCAACATAATTTTTCTGTAATGATGACTCGCTCGGTATATGTTCCTCTGTGTATTTCTCTAAAAAACCTCTGAGAGATTTGTTTTCCAATTTCCACAGTGGAATTCCAGCATCAATGAATGCCTTGCACAGATCACTCGAAAACTCAGGTTTGCAACTGGAGCCAGCAGTAAATGTAGTGAGGAGATAAGCTTGTGTATTTCCCGCCTTCAGTTTCTCTGCCGCCGACTTGTGTTTAGGTATCTGTACATGCTGGGAGATAAAATATTTCTCATGATTCACTGCAGTTACTAGCTTCTTTATGTCCATCACTGCCCTGTCATGCACCTGTGCCCACCACCAAACTACATCCTTCTGTGTCAGCTTGCATAGCGGTTCACATAGATCGCTTAATCCAGGAAGGAATTTGCTCAAGTAGTTAACAAAGCCAATAAATCGTTGAACTCCTTGGACATCCTTTGGGTTAGGCATCTGTAGCACTGCTTCTACCTTCCCTGGATCTGATTTCAGACCTGCAGCAGAGACTTTACGTCCTATGAAAGTGACTTCCTTCACCTTCAGCTTTGCCTTCTCTATGTTCAGCTTCAGGTGACGGTCACGACATCTCTCCATCAGAGCTTTAACCTTCCTGTCATGGTCTCTTTCTGCTTCCTCTGCCGTTTTTCCTTTCCCAAACACTAGGATGTCGTCAGCAACAGACCTCACTCCTTCCAGGCCCTCCAGTACTTGGTTCTGTCGTCGCTGGAACTCTTCAGGGGCCGTGGACAGACCAAACAGCATGCGTCTCCACCTATATCTACCATATGGTGTGTTAAATGTCGTAAACTGAGAACTCTCCTCATCCAGTTCCACATGCCAAAACCCATTCTTGGCATCAAACGTGCTAAAGACCTTGGCATCATTCAGGTCGGTGAGGACATCTTCGATCGTCGTCATTGGGTAATGACTTCTTTTAAGCCCCTTGTTCAGATCCCTCAGGTCTAAACACACTCTCAATTTCCCATTGGGCTTTTCTACACACACAAGGCTGGATACCCATGGTGTGTGGGTCTGTACTGGGGCAATTATTTTCGCTTCTGTTAGTCTGCCTAACTCCTCTTTCAGCTTATTCCGTAAGGCTACAGGGACTCTTCGTGGTGGATGGATCACTGGCGTTATGCTGTCAGCTACCAGCAAATGGTACTTGCCCTCAAATTTACCTGTCCCTTCAAACACATCAGCATACTCCGCTATCAATCTTTCCTTGCTCAGAGGGATTTCACTGCCATTCAGTGTCATTATGTTCTCTTTACACACTGAGATGAGCCCCATCTGCTGGGCTGCCCTGCTTCCCAGGATTGGAATGCAGCCTTCCTCCAGGACTACAAACTCTACTTTGTATTTCCTTCCATTCTTTGGGTTCACCAGTCTCACCTTGCTTTTCCCAAGAGGCACCACTGTCGTATTGTTGTACATGGACAATACTTGCTTGGTTTCATCCACATCCTTTGCATACATCTTGGGAATGATGTTACATGTGGCTCCCTTTCAGCATCATGGTCGCAAATATTTTCTTTGGGAATTGAGTCTCTTCAACCCTGTGCACACTTTCTGCTTTTACTGCTTCTGGTTGCAGTTCCATTGTGTGAATTTCATCATCCTCTTGACTGTCATCATACTCATCACTGGAACTCTCCACTTCCACCACTGCATGCACAGGTTTTTTCCCTTTCTTTTCTTTTTTCTGCTGCCCCTGCTTTTCCGTGCATTGTGAGGTGAAATCATCTTTCTGATGGCATTTGAAACACTCCCTGCCATATGCCAGACATTTCTCCCTCTTTCTCTCATGTTTGTATCCACAGTATTTGCACTCTATGGTTGGCTGGTACCGTTTCCCCTCCTGCCTCACTGCACAGACATCTTGTCGCTGGTCCCCTACCAGGACATCAACTCTGGCCTTGGCCAGCACCGAAGCCTGGCATGCCTTCACACACTTTTCTAAGTCAAGTAAGGTTTCTCGGAGAAGTCTTTCCCGCCGCATGTCATCCCTTATGCCGCATATTATTCTATCACGTATCAGTGAATCCTTCAACTCTCTGAAACCGCAATGAGCTGCCAAGAGCCGCAATAAACCCGCCCCTCTATCGATGGAAACAATGTAGGCCGCACAGTCGTCTCTCGGCAGTAATTACTCACAAACGTCGTCTGCTGTCGTCCTCTCGACTAATCCTGAAACAGGCCCCGATCTGACGCCATGTTTTGTTAGTGTGTTTCCTTTCTGTAACCTGCTCCATGACAGCTACACAACTAATTAACAGAAGCTTTACACTCGAGTCTTGGGTTCAGCCATTTTAATTCAGGATCTCCTCGGCTACTGCCTCATGGGTAATATATCCCCGGTACTGCACCACAGAGTGCGCTATTCCCATAACACCCAGGGCTAATCTCTGAAGCACACCACTAGTCACAGGCCTCCAGTCCAAAAATCAACCTTCCACCACCACCAATTGCTTTCTACCATGAAGCCAATTTTGCCCCCTCCCCCTGAATCCCATGTGATCTAACCTTCAACAGCAACATACAGAATCCTATCAAAGTCCATATTGAGTACATCTATACCCAAGCCATCATTAATCTTCTTGGTTACTTCTTCAAAACACTATCAAATTCCTGAGTCACAATCTACCTAGCATAAAATTGATGCTGACTATCCCTAATCATCCCGTTTTCCAAATGCATATATATCTAAGAATTCTCTCCAGTAAATTTCCTGCCACAGATGTCTGGCTCATTGGTCTACAGTTCTCAGGTTTTTCTTTGCAGCCCTTCTTAAATAGAAGCAAAACATTAACCACCCTCCAGCCTTCCAGCACTTCACCCGTGTCTAATGGTAATTCATATATCTCAGCCAGGGTATAAATGATCATGTCTTGGAGATTTATCTACCTTCACAGGTAAATACCTGTGACGAACACGGTGGCACAGTGTTAAAGTCGCTGCCTTACAGCGCCAGAGACCCGAGTTCAATTGCAGAATCATCCGTTCACTTTACCATTAAATCACATTCAAATTTTAATTTCTTCTATCCATATCTTTATTCTGCATCTAAACCCAGTTGCACAGGATCTGCTTAACATCGGTCATTCCTTACTTCCCAATCTAACGTTGCTTTGCACTATCTGATATTGAATATCTACTTCTGATGGTCCTATTGCTAATTGTTTACAAAACCACAATTGCTATTTTTTTGGTTTCTGTTAGAAGATCTGTGCATTTAGGTTGTCAATCTTGCTGACTCTCTGAAAAGGATAAAGCCAGTAGTACAAGCGGGTGTCCTGCTCAGCTGAAATTTTAATTCTGTAAATGTCGATGCCAGTTTCGGGGGATTTACTGTTTATGTACTTATTTAATCTCTACTAATTGCTGATCTATGCCTCCTCTCCTCAGCAGTAAATTCCACATGCAGCACCTGATTAATACTTGTTGCATACACTACTGGTCCAACATTAACCACTATGGCTATTATTGCTGGAACTTATGCATTTAGCCAGTTATCATCCTACTGCTAAAAGGCCATAAAAGGTTAACCTTCCTTTTATGTTTTCTGTTATTACTCAGTTACACCTCAATTCTGTTCTCACCCTTATAAAAGACTTTAAGACAAGTTTTACTATGGGAAGGCTATTTGAACTCTCCTTTGAGGAAGGGAACCAGAACATATATTTGCTAAAGGAGTCGCCCAGTCTACGCTTGGTCTTGTTGATGTGAGGGAAACCACATCGGGAGCACCAAATGCAGAGGACGACTTTGGTAAAGGTGCAAGTGAAGCAATATATATTGGTTGGTCTCACCAACACAAAGGAGGCCACGTCGAGAGCACCAAATGCAGTGGATGACATTGGAAGAAGGGCACAGGAACCTTTGTCAAGTGGTGAACTTTGGCAAAATCAAGCATGATCTTGGCGACCGTTTAGTCAGGCACTTATGCTTCACTCACCAAGTTTTGCAAACCATTTTAACTCCCTTTCGCATTCTCACTCTGACCTTCCTGTCCTTGGTCCCTTCCATTGTCAGAGTGAGGCTGCATGCAAACTGGAAGAACAGCTGCTCATATTCGTCTTGGGTAGCTTACAAAGCAACGGTGTTAACATCGATTTCTCCAATTTCAAGTAATACTGCATATGCTCCCTTTTTCCCTTCTCCCACCCCCAAACCCTGGTGTGCAGACAATGCTCCCACCATCCCAGTCACCCTGCTCTTTTCCCCTTCTTAATATGTTTATCTCCCGCCCCTAAGTTCCAGAGTTCCCTTTTATTCCCTCCCCTTCCCCTCCCTCTTTCCACCCATATACCTCCCTTTGGCTTCACATTTCACTCCTCCATTTCTTACTGATACACTTTTGTCTCCTTTTCATCCTTTATCACATAGTCCATAGATCTGCCAATGAACCCCATATCTATCTATCACTTGCCAAGCTTTGTCTCCCACCCATCTCTCTTTTCTAGCTTTCTCCCCCTTACATCAATCTCTCTGAAGAGTGGTCCTAACCTGGAATGGCACCTGTCCATTCACTCCAATATGCTATCCAGTAATGACCCCTTCTCCCGTCTCCAGCGGACCCCCTCCTATTGGACCCCTGTTGGTCAACTACCCTCACTAGAACTTTTCATCTCCAACTGCCGGCGGGACATTAACCGCCTCAAATTCTCCATTCCCCTGACTCACTCTAACCTCTCCCCTAAACGTACAGCCCTCCACTTACTCTGCAACAACCCTGACTTAGTCAGCAAACCCGCTGACAAGGGAGGTGCTGTGGTAGTCTGGCGTGCTGACCTCTACCGGACCGAGGCCAGACGACAACTCTCGGACACCTCCTCCTACTTATCCTTGGACCATGACCCCACCGACGAGCACCAGACTTTAATCATCAACACCATCACTAACCTCACCAATTCCGGCGCTCTCCCCCCTAATGCCTCCAACCTTATCGATCCCCAGCCCTGCACGGCCCGATTTTACCTACTACCTAAAATCCATAAACAGAACTGTCCTGGCAGACCCATTGTTTCTGCCTATTCATGTCCCACTGAACTTATTTCCACCTACCTCCATCCTATCCCCCCTGGTCAAATCCCTTCCCACCTACGTCCAAGACACCTCACATGTTCTCAGTCTCCTCGATAACTTCCGGTTTCCAGGCCCCCACTCCCTCATCTTTACCATGGATGTCTAGTCACTCTACACTTCCATCCCCCTCAAGGATGGTCTTGAAGCCCTCCGTTTCTTCCTCGACCGTAGAACCAGCCAATCCCCATCTACTAACACCCTCCTCCGCCTAGCAGAGCTGGTTCTTACCCTTAACAACTTCTCCGTTGACTCCTCCCACTTCCTCCAAACCAGAGGCGTAGCTATGGGCACTCGCATGGGCCCTAGCTATGCCTGCCTCTTTGTCAGGTACGTCGAACAATCCCTGTTCCAGACGTACACCGGCCCCATCCCCGAACTCTACCTCCGCTACAATGACGACTGCATTGGTGCTACCTCTTGTACCCATGCAGAACTCATTGACTTCATACACTTCACCACCAATTTCCATCCTGCTCTTAAATATACTTGGACTATCTCTGACATCTCCCTACCATTTCTGGACCTCATCATCTCCATCACAGGAGATAGACTAGTGACGGACATCTACTACAAACCTACTGACTCGCACAGCTATCTGGACTACACTTCTTCCCACCTGGTCCCCTGCAAAAAGTCTATCCCCTACTCCCAATTCCTCTGTCTACGCTGCATCTGCGCCCGGGATGGGGTGTTCCACACTAGAATATCAGAGATGTCCGCATTCTTCTGGAAATGGGGCTTCCCCTCTCCCATTATAGATGAGGCCCTTACTAGGGCATCCTCTATATCCCACAGCTCCGCTCTTGCTCCCCCTCCCCTCACTCGTAACAAGGATGGAATCCCCCTTGTCCTCGCCTTCCACCCCATCAGCCAGCGTATCCAACAAATCATCCGCCAACAATTCCGTCACCTCCAATGGGACCCCACTACTGGCCACATCTTCCCATCTCCTCCCCTTTCTGCGGTCCGCAGAGACCGTTCCCTCCGTAACTCCCTGGTCCACTCGTCCCTTCCTACCCAAACCACCCCCTCCCGGGCACTTTCCCCTGCCACCGCAGGAGATGCAACACCTGTCCCTTTACCTCCCCCCTCGACCATCCAAGGACCCAAACAGTCTTTCCAGGGTAGACAGAGGTTCACCTGCACCTCCTCCAACCTCATCTATTGTATCCGCTGCTCTAGATGTCAATTTCTCTACACCGGCGAGACCAAACACAGGCTCGGCGATCATTTTGTTTTTTGCTATTTGCAGTATCCCTCTGATTTAATTCCCTTCGCAATCACAAATTCCCTTTCCTGGTTATTACAGATATTTTAATAAAACTCCAGATCATTACATAGTCTTTAAATTGATACCATTCAGGTATGGCTCAAATATGTAATACCTCTTGGTTTTAGCATTCAACACTCCCCTGTTCATTTGAAAGGGTTCATTCACCGACTTTCAGTAAAATTGTACACTGAGGTCAGTGGTTTGCTTTGTTTATACTTTATTTTCATCAGTATTAATATAACAAAAATAACATTGAATGCGCTTTTCAATTCATTTACGTTTTGACTGATTTTACCAATTGTTGAATTGTTTAATTCTTTATTAGCTGTTTTAAAAAGTCTCATCACTGGAGCTATTCAGCGACATTGGAAGAACACATCTTACAATGTAGTCAGTCAGTGCTGTGTAAAATACAGGAGGAAGGCAGTAAATTGTAGGAGAAGGAGTGTTTGGTGGTAAGGAAGAGATGCCAGTGGCGAGACAGAGGGTCGTGGATCAAAAGGTTGGTTGATGGCGAGGAGTGGACGGGTAGCTGTCAACCCAGAAAACTGATAGAGCATTTGGTATAAGGGTTAGCATCCAAACCTGTGGAAACATGGGGCGGATCTGGTAGTGCGGGGAGCGAGTGGATGGGGTTTAAGTTGTGGAAGTGTCATTCAATAGCAGTTCTCCTTGATCCTTTATATGTATTGGCATACAAGAGGCAGAAGGGCATAGAAGAAAAATTGGACAATTGTGCAACTTGCAGATGGTTCCCAATTTTCCTTTATACTGAAATTGAACTACTTTGTGCACAAAAACATGACTCTGTGATCCATTTTCTAACTGAATATTTTTAAAGATACTTCATATTTCTTTTTATTTCAAGGGGAGAAGAATATGAATTGGGGAATAAATTATATTTCATGTTATCACCTAAAATGTGCGGACTTAGAAGACACAAGATGAAGGCTGCTTACAGTGTTAAACCACTGAATAGAACGGCTTTTTTGTGTCAAAAATATTTTACAATTTCAATGCTTGTACAGCACTGTATATTTATAGAAAGGAATGTTTTAATAAGAGTGCATATAAAATAAAACTATCATGAAGTAATTCTTAGGAGTAGTCAAGGAGACACGATCTGCTATGCTTATAAAGAAAGGTAATATTTAACTTTACACAACCCATAATCCATGCTGGTTTACACTGATATCAGCTAACCTCTGTAATCACTAAATGGAAGATGTGTATAACTAAAAATCAAACATATACCAAAATCAGTATTTTCCCAGAAGACTGTAAAGCTAGTTAGAACTAATCCATTTATGTAGCAACTCCATATTGAAAGAGATATTTTGTAAAAATAGAGTTGACATTATTGTTTAATAAGTAGGAAAATGTAAAAGCGAGCAGTCATTGATCGATCTCATAACTATCTAAAAAAGTAACAACTCAATGTTTCCATTTTAAATCCCGATAAATTACATTAGTATCTTACATTAGTATTCTTTGAAATTGATGAGACACTTCAACCATCATAAGTATAAGATTGAGAACAATAGTTTTGTAGATTTCCAATGCCAGTTTGCAAACTGTTAGGTACCTCAAATTTTGGGAGAACTTTTAAAAATCTATTTCAAATAGCTGCACACCTTTTACATTGAAGTATTTGTCAAATTTCTTCATGCAAATTAATCTTGAAATAATGGGACAAACACAGGAACCATTCTGCACTTAGTATCTCAGAAACACTCAATGCCATAAATGAACTGGTTTTTTTTGGTGACGTTGGTTGCAGAGAAATGTTGTTTAGGACAACCGTAAAACTCCTTGCCATTCTTGGAACAGCACAATAAAATCATTTACAATATATTGAAACTTTTAAACAAGTACACTGCACCTCAGTTTATTTTCTCATTCAACAGTTAAAACCTCTGACTATACAGCAGTACAACACTGGAGTGATAAACCACTTGCACCTTTCGCATTAAATAATTCATCAATCTATCTGTATTCCTAAAAGTAATAGAGAAATTAATTACTCAGGACGGGCTGTGATATGTTCAAAGGAATACTAAGCCTTCACTGTCTGCTGTTCTAGCCATAACGTCACACACTCAAAGTTTATTATTTCTTGTTCAGTCTATTCATTCTATTCCAACCATGTTCAATTTTCACCCACAAAACAAAAAATAGTAGATTCCTCAAAGTTAAAAACATATAAATCATTTAACTTATATTAAATATTTTTCCGGTGCCAGGAATTCTATTTTTCAAGAGTCTTCATTCTACAGTGTTTCTTTGACATTTATGAAACACAATACAGTAAACCCTCGGTACAATGGACCAGACAGGGGGGTGGGTGTCTGTTATTACCGATTGTCCGTTATAACCGAGTAAGGTATTATTGTTGTATGCAGTTGAAACAAAGAACTGCAGATGATGGGTAATATACAAAAGGACACAAACTACTGGAGTAATTCAGGCCGCGACTTAGGAGAACATGGATAGGTGACGTTGGGATCCTTCTTCAGTCTGGTTCAGTCTGCAGAGTGACTCCAGAACTGTGTGTTTTTTCACCTGAAAACTAGGCGCCGATGCTGCTGGTCTGCACTAGCGATCCCTTCTTCACCAGTTGACGCGGCTGTTGTTGCAACTCACGCTATAGCCCCTGGGGACACCATTTTCTTCAGGCCACTGTTAAAAACAAGGCACATGGGAGCTCCCTCCCCCTCCCACCAGCTGCCACTTGCAAGGTGGAGCATGTTGACGATTCTGGAGGTTGGGGGGGGGGGGGGGGTGGGGTAGAGGGGCCGAGTGGACAGAGTGACGGGAGACGGAGGAGGTGACAGTGGTTGAGTGGACAAAGTAAAGGACGAAGCAGTAACTGGTGAGAGGGAGGGAGCACCATGTGGTGGCCGAGTGCAGCCTGTCGGTGGCCTAAAGAAAGTGCTGCCGGCCAGGGACTACAACGTAAACTGCAACAACAGTCACTTCAAGTGCACGATGCAGTGTGAGGAAGGGCTCACTGGTGCACCTTGCGAGTCGGGCGGGGGGCCTTGGAAGCTTTGACTCTAAACAGCTGGGGTGCGGGCCAGAGGCCCGTCCACTATAACCAAAATGTGCTATAAAGAGGTCCATTAAAACAAGTGTTTAATGTACAAGTTCTGGTTGATGAATTTCACTCAATAATGATCAATTATGCTTCCTGTGTGTGTTATTTCCTGAAATACATTTTACAACCTATTTAATTTGGACGCAAAACTGGCACAAAATTTTGCATATTCACAAGGAATGCTTTGAAGAGCTTCCTGGAGTTATAGTCATAAAGCTAGCTGTACAGCATGGAAACAGGCCCCTCGAACCACCTTGGCTATGGTGCCCGTTGGCATACTGAGCTGTCCCATTTGCCTGCATTTGGCCCATATATCTCTAACCTTTCTTATCCATATATCTATCTAAATGGCTCTTGAAAGTCATAATTGTATCTGTTTCGATAGCAGCTCATTCCAGATATGGACTACCCACCTTGAGGTCCCTCTTCTGTCTTAATAGATACAATATCCCCATGTTCATTCATGACTGAATAAGAAATATTTTTTTATCTTTCTAAACCTGAGAGGCACTCACGAGAAAAGTTGCCAGATGCAACCTATAGACAAAACCACATTCAATGCATGAATCGCAGCTTCACTCAGTTGCCCCTGAATCTTGGTTACTCAATTTCTGCAGATATTATGTTTGATCAACTACTTGGCATAAAACAGCAGTTGAAACTATTGCAATGAAATGAGAAATATATTGCTGTTCATGGCATCTGCTTCAGTTTATGCCTTATTTTTTTAACTGTGGACATTGTCACTTCCCAAGGTTTGTGCGACCACCATGAGTGAAAAATGTTCAAAACAATGTCATACTGTTTTCCCTGCAGCCAAAGAGGCCGAGAGATGACCTGTTCAAGTTTATAACATTAGAGTAGGTAGGAAAATAAAACTGCAGATGCTGGTTTAAATCAAAGTTAGACACAAAATGCTGGAGTAACTCAGTGGGTCAGGCAGCATCTCGGGCGAGAAGGAATGGGTGACGTTTCGGGTTGAGACCCTTCTTGATAGAGTAGGTAGTCACAGTATTTTCCCAGGGGAGTCTAGAACTGAAGGGCATAGATTTATGATGTGTGTGTGTGTGTGTGTTGGGGGCTGGAAGGTTTAAAGGGGATCTGAGCGGCAAGTTTTTCACACAACGGGTGGTGGGAGTGTAGAACAAGCTGCTACTGGTGAAGGTGGATATTAGAAGACATTAGGACAAGTAAATAAATAGGAAAGGTTTTGAGGAATCTAAAGAAAAAGAAAACTAGTTGATCAAGGATATGCAGGGAATGGAAGGATATAGATCATGTGGAGTCAAAGTAGTTTATCTCAGCATCATTTATGTCACCAACATCGTGGGCCAAAGGGCTTGTCCCTGTGCTGTACTGTTCTACGTTTTATCCTACGGTAACTTTAAAAAAACGTAAAGAGCACTTTCAAGTCAACGTTCAAGAAAATATGTACAGTTTAGTATTATTTGAGGTTGGGGAAAAGGGGGTTCTTTGTTGGTTTTTACCCCCCATCTCTTATAGGAACACTGATGCAAATCCATCTTGCAAACTACTGGTTGTCTTAATGCCTCAAATTCAATGTCCATATTTGGTGCTGATTGATATCCATATCTGTTTTATGTGATAATTCATTCCAGAACATGAAAGTATGTTTCTTGATATTTGACATGTATTTTCTCGGTGGCATATTCTAATTTTTGTGCTGTGGTGTTAGAAATTGCCTGTCACATGCATTGTGATGTAAGCAATTAGAAGAAACTGAGCAGGTGGCAGTTAAGAGTTATTGCAATATTTCTGTATTTTTAAATTTTATTTTACAACGAAAGGACAATCATTCACTGTGTTTGTTAGCTCCACTCAGGAACTTGCCTCCTCCTAATTTTCACCACCACCATTACATCCTGAACATATGTCTGCTTTTCCAGACAAAGAATACCTGATCAAAATTACCATCCCAAGATATATTGATTTTCTTTATCAAAATGTAGCATCTGGCATCCTTACTTCCTATGCTGTTATGAAATAGTATTGATATTCTTTTTTCAAAAAAAATGTACTGCAGGTTTTCACTTCAGAACTAAAAATAACTCTCTCTCTCTCTCTCTCTCTCTCTCCCTCTCTCTCTCTACAAATGAAATGCACCAATGCTTCAATGCAGCATCAATTTTCCTCTTCTGTTCACTAAATACGGAACAGCAGTATCTGAGCTGGATACTGGTATTTAATGATAGAAGTGGACAACAAGTGCAGCACAGCATGTTTCTGAAGAAAACGGCTGTCTTCTATCCCCTCACCTGTACATATTTTAACAATAATAATAAGTACAGTGGGACATACAAGCCAGAGCATTCACAGGATTCACAACTGAAATCGTCCCTCTGCTCTATACATTCACTCAATCAGAGAAGAAAAAGATACAATGAAAAACTGCATCTGAAACATCACCTACCAGTCTTGTCTTTACAGAATTGAAAACAGCACAGCTGGCCCATGGCACCCTGTAGTTTACACGTTGTTTCCTCACCAGTCCAAGCCACTGAATAGAGATCTGCACAGCTTTGGAGAAAAGCTTTTCTCTACTTTCACAGGGGGGGAACTCAAGGCAGTGGCTTGCAAAGAGCTCCACCACCCTGTCAAGCTTACTCATGTAATTGTTTTAAGATTGACGGCAAACCAGCCATCCTCCTTCTCTCTCTCCCCCCATCTCTCTCTCACTTGCTCTCTGTCTCTCTCCCTCGTCCCACCCTCATGCCAAATATGGTCTCCTTATTAATGATGCAATCTCTCAGTAATTAATTCAAAACTGTGGCATGCAACAAGTAAACACATAGTAAGTTTCTTTTTAACACAATAAAAACAAATCCATTTTGTTGCTGGGATTGATATTTGAAATGTAATTATTGAAAGCAAGAATTAACTCATCACTTGCCAACAAGTTTTCACATTAGAGTTCTTCAAAATAAGAAGAACAGAGATATATCCAATGCACGATAGGTAACTGAGGTAATTGCGTATTTCTTTCTTCAGTTTTTATCACTTTATCACTCTGTCCTTGAAGATGGTAGTTCCCATGTTCTGGAGATTGGGAATGCTATTTTACGGATTGAGCAGGATAGTTCCCACCAGGTTCTACTGCACCAGGGTTAGGTGCCTAACTTTACTTATCCTGGTGATACCAGATGGGCTTGCATTCAGGACCACGTCAAATGCTGAGCCCAGGAGCAAAGCAAAGCCCACATAAAATGCACTGGAAGAGAGTTAAAGGCCTGCTGGCTGCTGTTACTTTTTACAGCAACATCTCCTCTCATTACCGGCACTTGCTAGTTGTGCAATTTGCTGGCCAGCGCAGTGCTAAATCCTTGTTAAAAAAGTTGCCTTTATCTCCCCTCTCTCTCTCTCTCTCTCTTGAAACATATCACCTACCAGACTTGTCTCCACACAGGTGAGATGGACTGATTTGCTTGGTTCTGAGCACTAGAATTGTCTGTAAAGATTTGATAACAGCAAAGTTGTCATTTGGTACTCTGCACCAACATTAATTTGCTGACATTTCTTCCATACTTCCAACTCCGGCACGTTGTGAAGACCCAGGAAAGCATTTGGTCATATCAGAAAGGTTGCACTTTGGCTGAGGGTATGTACAATCCATCAGTCTGAAGAAGGGTCTCGACCCGAAACGTCGCCCATTCCTTCTCTCCCGAGATGCTGCCTGACCTGCTGAGTTACTCCAGCATTTTGTGAATAAATACCTTTGATTTGTACCTGCATCTGCAGTTATTTCCTTATACAATATAGTATAAAATTAATAGTGGATTACATCACTAATAAGGAGACCATATTTGGCAGAGAGGTTGGAAAGGGGATGACAGAAATATAGAGAGCAAGAGAGAAGGAGGGTGAATGATTTTGCTTGAAGAAATGTAAAAATCATAACTGGATGAAACACATACTAGTGTTAAGTGGAGCAAAACACAAAGTGCTGGAGGAACACAGCAGGTCAGGCCACATCTACAAAGGAAATTGCCTCAGATTTCCTCCACAGGCAAGATGCTGTTTCAGGTCGGGACCTTCAGATTAATTATGGAAGGTGTGGACAGCTGGAAAAGAGGTAGGGGTGGAAAAAGTAATAGGAGGATACAGGTAAGTGGGGGTTTAAATGGCAGATGGGTGGAGTAAATGACAAAGATTAGAGGTGAAAAGGGGACATAAAGAGTCAGACACAGAGAGATGATGTATAGGAAAATAACTGCAGATTGTTGTACTTCGTGGTCCGGTACCTGTTGTACCTTTAGTGACTCTGGAAGGACCACAAGTACACTTGTGTAAAAGGTTACATTGCTGGAGCTCAACTCCAGGCTCTTTATTCCGTGGCCACCTGCATCCAGAGTGACCGCCTAATCACACCAATCACTTATATACACAGCCATACAAAGTAGTTCTTGGATACACAAAGTAGTCCCAGCAATATCACAACATCCCCCTTGTCTTATATATTACAACATCCCCCTTGTCTTATATAAAATTGTTTTCTTTACCATTAGAGGTCTAAAATATATTTAACAAACAAAACCAAAACACCATTGCTTTTTGCAAACAATACCAATAACACAACTAAACACAATTAAACACAATTGCTTTTTTCGCCATCATGGTGGTCACTCCTCTGCGGAATTTCACTCATCTCCGGGTGGTCACTCATCTCCGGGTGGTCACTCACTCCGTGTGGTCTCTCACTCCGTGTGGTCACTCCACAGATATATACATATATACAAAAGCATCAAATATAATACATTAAGCTTTCATTACACAGATCACTACACAGGTCATTAAACACAAAATATTCATTTTGTTCCATATCTTCCCCTCAAGAAGACGTGCTGTGTAGATCAAACGTAGTGTAGGCTCTAGATGCTCCACCACCATGATTTGCCTGCCACTGCTGGCCTCCCACTGCTGGGCTGGCACTGCTGGGCTGGCACTGCTGGGCTGGCACTGCTGGGCTCCCACTGCTGGGCTCCCACTGCTGGGCTCCCACTGCTGTAATCGCGGTGCGATCGCGCCTCCGCTGCAGTGCGCGCTGGCCCCGCCCACAGGTGCTCCCCAGCAGCTGCTGCTCAACTTTTCGAACTCGCTGCCGCTGCGCGCTGGCCCCGCCCACAGGTGCTCCCCGGCCCCGCCCACAGGTGCTCCCGGCAGCTGCCGCGCAATTCGAACGCGCTGCCGCTGCCTCGGGCCCAGGGCCGTCCCGACTCTACGGTCGACGCGCCTGGGTAAGTATGTAGTGCCTCGGCCTTACCGGCCGCCGCACCTCCGCGGGTGGTCGGTCCCTCCGGTCGCCGACCCCCTCCGGTCGCCGCACACCTCCGTGGGTGTCGGTCTCCTCCGGGGCTCTCCCGGTCGCCGCACACCTCCGTGGGTGTCGGTCTTCCCCGGTCATCGCACACCTCCGTGGGTGTTGGGTCTCCCGGTCTTCCCCGGTCACCGCACACCTCCGTGGGTGTCGGGTCTCCCGGTCACCGCACACCTCTGTGGGTGTCTGGTCTCCCGGTCTCCTCCGGTCGCCACACACCTCCATGGCTCCCGGTCTCCACCGGTCGCCGCACACCTCCATGGGTGTCGGTCTTCCCCGGTCACCGCACATCTCCGTGTGTCGGATCTCCCGGTCTCTCCCCCGCGAAGCAGTCGCAGGCTTCTAATCTCGGGCCTACACAGGTGCTGGGGCGCGACGTGGGCCTACACGCACCTCCCCCAGCAGCTTGCAGCGTCACTTCGGCAACTCGGCACCGACTACTGAGCAGGTAACTATACCAACTCACACTGGCCCTGTCGGGATGCACTCCAAACGTCCCGTACCGAGCTGGAAACTTTTCTTTCGTTTTGTTTCCCTTCAGGGCTCTTTTTTTTCTTCTTTTTTCTTTTTAACCTTTTCTGCTCGGGCATGCTTCATTCCCTCCCTAGGCGAAACACCAAGCCGCTGCCACCATGTTGTACCTTTAGTGACTCTGGAAGGACCACAAGTACACTTGTGTAAAAGGTTACATTGCTGGAGCTCAACTCCAGGCTCTTTATTCCGTGGCCACCTGCATCCAGAGTGACCGCCTAATCACACCAATCACTTATATACACAGCCATACAAAGTAGTTCTTGGATACACAAAGTAGTCCCAGCAATATCACAACACAGATGCTGGTACAAATCGAAGGTATCACAAAATGCTGGAGTAACTCAGCAGGTCAGGCAGCATCTAGGAGAGAAGGAATGGGTGATGTTTCGGATTGAGACCCTTCTTCAGCCAGTCTGAACAGCCTGATAGTCCTGACAGCATTTGCAATGAGAGAAAAATTGACTTCACGTCACCTTACATTGGAATTGAAAAATTCTGGCACGCTGGAAAGGTTGCTTGCCTGAAACAGTGGTGAGTCCTGAGGACTGTGGTATGCGTTGATGAGGAGGAGGTGGTGAGTCAAATTCCTTCAAAGTCAGAATGTGTTGGGTTCAAAAACCCCAATCCAGAAACTTAACAGCAGAATAAAGGGTGGTACTTTGGTACAAATGCTTCTCCATTAAAGGGCATGTGGGGCACTCAACTGCAGCATGAGTTGTATAAAATAAAAGGCATAAAGGGAGGGACACAGAAGGGCACAGACGGATGGATGAAGAGGGGAGGCCTCAGAGGGATGGATGTAGAGGGACAGATGCAAAGAGTCAAACGCAGAGGGGTAGATGTAAAGGAACAGATACAGAGGGAGGGATGCAGTAAAACAGAAATATTTCCGTAGGCCTCAGCATTGTAGACCATCATGCAAACAAACCTCCCTTCCATGGACTCCATCTACACTTCACACTGCCTTGGCAAGGCCACCAGCATAATCAAGGACCAGTCTCACCCAGGCCGTTCCTTCTTTTCCCCTCTAACATCAAGCAAGAGATACAGAAGTTTGAAAATGCATTCCTCTAGATTCAGGGACAGTTTCTTCCCAGATGTTATCAGGCAAATGAACCGTCCTCTCACCAGAAAGCGTGGTTCTGGCCTCCCATCTACCTCATTGGAGACCTTTGAACTATCTTTAATTGGATTTCATCTTGGACTAAATGTTGTACCCTTTATCCTGTATCTATGCACTATGGACGATTTGATTGTAATCGTATAGCCTTTTCATTGCTTAGATAGCACACAAATAAAAGCTTTTTTGTTCTCCGTCCCTTGGTACACATGACAATAATAAACAAAACTAATCTTTGTTGACCATCCAAACACAAGGAGTCTGATAATATTTTGAACCTCGCAACACTGGGTTTATTGGATTTGCCCTATCTCCCAAGGGCAGTTACTAGACTACAAACATCTCCCGATGGCTACTCCTGATTTGCACATAAGATTTTTATTTTGAACGTCGGGATCCACTATGGTCTCATATTCACTCTCAAAGGCACTAAATACTATGTTAGAACATAGAACACAGAACAGCACAACAAAGGAACAGACTCTTCAGCGCACAATATCTGCCGATCACAATGCCAAAATAAACTAATCTCCTCTGACTCCACCTGATTCATATCAACTCCATTCCCTGCACATGCATGTGCCTATCCAAAAGCTACTTAAACAGCACTTTGTTATCCACATCCACCACCACCCCTGGCACCTACTACCCCTTTTTGAGAAAAGTTGAGCCTCTCACCTTTGTCATAAGGAATAGGAGTAGAATTAGGCCATTCGACCCATCAAGTCTCCTACGCCAGTCAATCTCGGCTGATCTATCTCTCCCTCCTAACCCCATTCTTCTGCCTTCTCCCCATAACCTCTGACACCTGTACTAATCAAGAATCTATCTATCTCTGCCTTAAAAATATCCACTGACTTGGCCTCCGCAGCTTTCTGTGGCAAAGAATTCTACAGATTCACCACCCTCTGACTAAAGAAATTTCTCCACATCTTCTTCCTAAAAGAATGTCCTTAAATTCTGAGGCAATGATCTCTAGTCCTAGACTCTCTCATCAGTGGAAACATCCTCTCCACATTCACTCTATCCAAACCTTTCACTATTCTTTGTGGGCCAGTCTGTTCCTGTGTTGTACTGTTCTATGGTAGACACAAAATGCTGGAGTAACAGCGGGGCAGGCAGCATTTCTGGAGAGAAGGAATGGGTGACATTTCGGGTCGAGACTCTTCTTCAGACTGATGTCAGGGGAGTGGGCGGGACAGAGATAGAATGTAGTTGGAGACAGTAAGACTAGTGGGAGAACTTGGAAGGGGGAGGTGATGGAGAGAGAGGTAAAGCAAGGGCAATTTGAAGTTAGAGAAGTCAATGTTCATACCGCTGGGGTGTAAGCTACCCAAGCAAAATATGAGGTGCTGTTCCTCCAATTTGCGCTGGGCCTCACTCTGACATTGGAGGAGGCCCAGGACAGAAAGGTCAGATTGGGAATGGGAGGGAGAGTTAAAGTGCTGATCAGGTAGGTTAAGGCGGACTGACCGGAGGTGTTCAGCGAAACGACCGCCAAGCCTGCGCTTGGTCTCGCCGATGTACTGAGGTTGACACCTGGAACAGGTGGATACAGTAGATGAGGTTGGAGAAGGTGCAAGTGAACCTCTGCCTCATCTGAAAAGACTGTTGGGGTCCTTGGATGGAATCGAGGAGGGAGGTAAAGGGACAGGTGTTGCATCTCCTGCGGTTGCAGGGGAAAGTACCTGGGGAGGGGGTGGTTTGGGTGGGAAGGGACGAGTTGACCACGGAGTTGCAGAGGGAACGGTCTCTGCGGAATGCAGAAGGGGGTGGAGATCAGAAGATGTGGCCAGTTGTGGGATCCCGTTGGAGGTGGCAAAAATGTATGCGATGGCTGATGGGGTGGAAGGTGAGGACAAGGGGGGACTCTGTCCTTGTTTCGAATGGGGGGAGGGGGAGCAAGAGTGGAGCTGCGGGATATCGAGGAGACCCTCGTGAGAGCCTCATCTATAATGGAAGAGGGGAACCCCTGTTTCCTAAAGAATGAGGACATCTCCGATGATCTAGTATGGAAAACCTCATTCTGGGCGCAGATGCAGCGTAGGCGGAGGAATTGGGAGTAGGGGATTGAGTCTTTACAGGAAGCGGGTGGGAAGAAGTGTAGTCTAGATAGCTATGGGAGTCAGTAGGTTTGTAGTAGATGTCAGTCAATAGTCTGTCTCCTAGTCTGTATTTTGTACCGTTCTATGGTCTATGTTCATTACACACCTAGTAGGGTGTCAGGAATGACTGTAATCTTTTTAACTCCCATAATAGATGCAACTGTGACTAGCAATTGTAAAGGTGACATTTAAATGTGACCTAGTGGTTGAAATTTAAACCTTCCAATGAACTTGAAGTCTAAGGTGGGAGATGGGCATACACTGATCACCACTGGCAAGATTCATTTTGCAATGTGTTTGATGAACCCGATGTATCAAGTAACAGTCATTTTACAGTGCATTCAAATGCAAGTTTATGAGCAGATTAAGAAGACAAGTTCATGGTCCTCTGAAACCTGGATGATAAATATATCCCAGAGGACCCCATGTTAAGTAGCTACAAATCTGAAGCCACTGACGTAGCACACAGTGCCTGTATCTCCATATCATATATCATATCATATCATATATATACAGCCGGAAACAGGCCTTTTCGGCCCTCAAAGTCCGTGCCGCCCAGTGATCCCCGTACATTAACACTATCCTACACCCACTAGGGACAATTTATACATTTACCCAGCCAATTAACCTACATACCTGTACGTCTTTGGAGTGTGGGAGGAAACCGAAGATCTCGGAGAAAACCCACGCAGGTCACGGGGAGAACGTACAAACTCCTTACAGTGCAGCACCCGTAGTCAGGATCGAACCTGAGTCTCCGGCGCTGCATTCGCTGTAAAGCAGCAACTCTACCGCTGCGCTACCGTGTCAGCTAACCAATGCCATGAACGGTAGGACAGAATATGTGCAGCAGGTAGAGAAGTGGAAGGAGCTCTGCAAAATTTCAATCACTACTCTATTGTTTTCATTCTCCTGTTGATTCACTTTAACTGGCGAGGATTAAAAATATATATTTCCTTACGGCTTAAGTAATTTGCATATTTCAAATTCCCAAAATGTATTGAAATGAAATTGAAGGAAATTTATTGGATTAATTTTTTCTTAGTCATTTTCCCAAGGCACTCATATGTTCGGCTGATGGAGCATAACATTCAAGTAACTAATGCACTTGAATTATATTTGCTATTTATATTTTATCACATTAAATCCTATCTTATTCTTCTATTAAGTATGAAAAACAAAACCATAAAAAGTCTGACATGTTACTGAATGAGATACTGAAATAGCTAATTATATTAATGTTATAAGCATTGGAAATAGGAACAGAAAGAGAACATATTGCCCCTTACGCCTGTTCCACCCTTTAATAAGATCAAGACTGATTGCATTTTGGCCTCAACAGATTCTCGCCCATTCCAAGTAACCCCTGACTTCCTTATGTATCAGTGATCTGTGTGTCTCAGCCCGAAATATGACTCATCATCTACAGATATCTTAGGTTGATATTCCGAAGATTCCTGACCCTCTGAGTAAAGAATTCCTAATCATTCCTGCCTTAAATGGGCAACCTCTTATTCTGAAACTAGAGCATCTGCAGCATAAATCTCTAACACTTCCAATTCAGGTTACATTATTTACATCTTTTACAGAAGATAAGTCTGAAAGCTAAATATATGCTTCTTTACTAAATATTAATTAAATATACCCATACAGCCTCAAACTTGGTGATTATTTGCAAACATTTCTGGAGGTTGCGCATGTGCCAATCTGCTCAAGTTGTACAGGGTTCAAATGAGCCTACAGAGGACAGAAGACAAATTCAATGCTAGCATTTATATCAAGAGGACTGGAATACAAAAACAGACATGTAATGCTGAGGCTCTATAAGGTGCTGGTCAGGCTGCATTTGGAGTACTGTGAGCAAATTTGGGCCCCATATCTGTGGAAGGATGCGCTGGCTCTGGAGAGGGTCCAGAGGAGGTTTACAAGAATGATTCCAGGAATGAGTGGGTTCGCACATGATGAGCGTTTGATAGCACTGGGCTTCAACTCACTGGAGTTTAGAAGGTTGAGGGGGGACCTCATTGAAACTTACAGAATAATGAAAGGCATAGATGGAATGGATGCGGAAAAGATGTTTCCACTGGTGGCAGTCTAGGACCATAGCCTCAGAATTAAAGGGCGCTCTTTTAGAAAGGAGGTGGAGGATCTTCTTTAGTCAGAGGGTAGTTAATCTTTAGAACTCATTGCCACAGAAGGCTGTGGAGGCAGTCAGTGGATATTTTTAAGGTAGAGATAGACAAATTCTTGATTAGACCGGGTGTCAAGGGTTATGGTGAGAAGGCAGGAAAATGGGATTAAGGAGGCATGATTGAATGGCGGAGTAGACTCGCTGGGCTGAATGGCCTAATTCTACTCCTATAACTTGTCAAGTCAAGTCAAGTCAAGTCAGTCAAATTTATTTGTCACATACACATACACGATGTGCAGTGAAATGAAAGTGGCAATGCCGGCGGGTTGTGCACAAAAAGAATTACAATTACAGCATATAAATAAAGTTAATAAGTTACTATTAGTGTCGACAAAAATTTAGTCTCTGGGGTTATAAAAGTTGACAGTCCTGATGGCCTGTGGGAAGAAGCTCCGTCTCATCCTCTCCGTTTTCACAGCGTGACAGCGGAGGCGTTTGCCTGATCGTAGCATCTGGAACAGTCCGTTACTGGGGTGGCAGGGGTTCCTCATGATCTTGTGAAGAAGGAAGGCTATTAAGTGTGCACAGCAAATGTCGAGCCACTGGAAAATTAGTCAAAAAACTTGTGTCAAGGAGCATCCCTGTTTTCCTCATCATTAAAACAAAATAAGACTGTGTCCGTCCCTTTAAAGTTGTTTTTCATGTCACCCACTGCTGATCTTTAACAGAACAATAAGTCAATTCCTAAATCAATTTAGGAATATCAGCAGTAATTAAACAATTTGCATTTTCTCTTTGTCTAATTTGCCAACAAAAGAGAAATATCTAGGTTGCAGGTTTTTTTTATTAGAGGAGAATAAGCCGCAAAGCCAAACACACCATTCTATTCTGCACATATATTCAGTCAAGGTGTTGCATTGTAAGTGTTTTATCTTTTTTATAATAGCTGCTGAATTGTCCAAGGATATATAACAGTCAGCAACATCTCAATCCAATACCAGGTCCCAGGTATACTCAGGCTAGACCACCTGGCCTGTTCTGTTCTTTGGAGCCTTAGAGAAGATTATGTGCTGCCGTGTGCAAGAGAATTTCAAGGTAAGTATGAACATCTATTAATTATTGTTATGGCTGCTGCTTCACTGCAATCTGTGCTCTCGGTGAAGGCCAAGAAAGATTACATTGATTATAAAAAGCCCTATTGCAGCATGATGAATTTCGCATAGCTTGTTTTTTTAAATGAAACTTTCATAAGGAAAGCAGGATATCTTAAATTATATACTTCTCAGTGACTGAAAATCTCACTCCATCAATGAAATAGCAGGCCCCTCAGCATGGGATATGATTCAGTTTTGCTATTATCAGTAGGCTGCTCACAATCAGACAAGCTGGCAAATTTATATTTAACTCAGAGTTAACTTTCTGGCATAATTTTCTAGTGGCATGATGATTTTATTTTGCAGTATTGTTTTGAACAGGTTTTGAAACATAAATGCATGTAAATTATCATTCAGTGAATTTTTTTAACTTGTTTAGTTTAGTATATTATCATCATGTATATTGAGGTACAGTGAAAAGCTTTTTGAGGTGTACTATCCAGTCAGAGAAAACATACATGATTACATTCAAGCTATCCACAGTGTACAGATACCGTCTGAATAAAATCTGATTAAAGATAGTTCAAAGGTTTCCAATTAGGTAAATGAGAGGTCAGCACCACACTCTAGCTGGTGAGAGGACAGTTCAGTTGCCTGATAACAGCTGGGAAGAAACTGTCCCTGAATCTAGAGGAATGCATTTTCAAATTGTACCACTCTCGCCCGATGGGAGAGGGAGGAGTATGGTCAGGGTGAGGCAGTGTGAAGTGTAGATGGAGCCCGTGCAAGGGAGGTTGGTCTGCATGATTGTCTGGGCTAGGTCCACAACTCTGCAATTTTTTGCAGTCTTGGATGGAGCTGTTCCTAAACCTTGCTGTGATGCATCTCGATAAAATGCTTTCTAGTGCATATCTGCAGAAGTTGGTGAAGGTTGTTGGAGACGTGCCGAACTTCCTAAGCCTTCGAAGTGCCATTGGTGTGCTTTCTTGGTCATTACTTTGATGTGGCATCAAATGAATGTGTGTGAATATTAATCTACTGTAATACTCCAATTTCTGGTTTCTGAACTCAATTTTGTTTTGGCATTTGTCATTCGCGAAGGAAATGTATGTATGAGAGAACTGCAACAAAATGTAGAAATGTTAATCTGCTCCTTGTGGTTCTTACTAGAATCATATTTTGTTCTGATCCAGAAACATCAGTCACAAAAATTGTAAAGGATTGTTTTGCTGGCTGACCTGAATGCTACATCAGTTAAGATATTGTAATATCCGTGTGCTGCTAATAGCACAACATACAAAGTATCAACATGCACCCGAGTTCTAAAGTGATCTATTATTGGACCTCTCTCCCTCTCAATACAAATTTCAGTGCAACAGTGTAGAGAGGAGAACATTCAACATACATTTCTGCTTTCACTATTGCTGAGTTATTGCATTGTTTGTGAATATGTAAAGACCATCTACCATTCAATTAATGAAACTTAAAGATTAAATTTTCACATAGTGATTATAATCTTGGATCATTGGGCCAGTTCAATAACCATCAAATATTGGGATAGTCCCAGCCTCAACTACCTCCTCTGGCAGCTTGTTCCATACACCCACCGCCCTTTGTGTAAAAGTTACCCCTCAGATTCCTGTTAAATCTTTCCCCTTCACCTTAAACCTATGTCCTCTGGTCCTCAATTAACCTGCAGTGGGCAAGAGACTGTGCATCTACCCGATCTATTCTCTCATGATTTTATACACCCCTTTAAGATCGCCCCATATCCTCTTGTGCTCCAAGGAATAGAGTCCCAGCCTACTCAACCTCTCCCTATAGCTCAGACCCACTAATCCTGGCAACATCCTCGTAAATTTTCTCTGTACCTTTTCCAGCTTGACATCATCTTTCCTATAACATGGTGCTCAGAACTGAACACAATACTCTAAATGCGGCCTCACCTTCGTCTTATGCAACTGCAACATGACCTCCCAACTTTTATTCTCAATACTTTGACCGATAAAGGCCAATGTGTCAAAAGTTTTTTTGACCACCTTATCTACCTGCAACTCCACCTTCAAGGAACCATGCACCTGCACACCTAGATCCATCTGCTCTACAACACTCCCCAGAGCCCCACCATTCATTGTACAAACCCTGCCCATGTTAGACTTCCCAAAATACAACACCTCACATTTCTCTGTATTAAATTCCTAGTTCTGAGTACAAATATGGAACAATGTCCTATATTTCTAATGATGATGCAATAAAGAAATTTGCACACAGTATGAAAATAACTGTTTTCAAAATAAGTGAAATGTTATTACTGTTCTGAAAAATAATGGAAAACTATAATTGAAAAAGGCTCATTACGAATGCATTTTTGTTATTTATGAAGTAAATAGGATGTTCTGACATCTAGTGTCATCTCATGGTGGAACACCGGTTGTAATTATTTCCAGGTCAGAGGGTGTTTCTAAGATGGAGGACAACTACATTGCCAACTTTGAACAGCAAAGAAATAAACTTCACAATATGGCTTGCAAGAAAACAAAGACAAGGTGTTTTTCTCTTAAAGAAGGATAGCTATTGGAGGCAGCCTATCGTTAAAAAAGATACTCTATAGCCAATGACCAGGAGTTACATAATTTTTTTATTTTATGTAGAGGAAAGGGTTAGAAAACCCTGGTAATGACAAATTCAAACATTCGTGAGGTCATGTTTTGAACTGGACATCTCCCAAAACATATCCATCAAGTAGTAATCTATTGAAATGCTCTCAACAGGAACAAGCAGAATTTTTTTTCAAAGCAGGATATAAATATTACTCTTACTGGCCAAACTAGAACTGGCAAAACAACCATAAAGAACTAAAAAAAACAGGATCATTGGATATGAGAGTGGTAACTTCGGCAGCAGAGGCGGGATCTCGCCAACGCAATGTTTAGTTCAGTTTAGGTTTAGTTTGGTAGTTTATTGTCACATGTACTGGGGTTCAGTGTAAAGCTGTTTTGTCGTGTTTTAGCCAGTCAGTGAAAAGACAACACATAATTAAAATCGAGCAGCCCACAGTGTACAGATATAGGATAAAGGGAATAATGTTTAGCGCAAATTCAATTAAGAATATTCTGGGGGTCTAGCTCAGGACCATCCTCTAGTTGGTGTTAGGGTGGTTTAGTTGCCTGCTACAGCTGGGTAGAAACTGTCCCTGAATCTGGAGCTATTCATTTTCACACTTCCATACCTCTTGCCAGATAGGAAAAGGGAGAAGAGGGTGTGTCTGGGGTGAGACTCCTCCTTGATTATGTTGGTGGCCGTGCCGAGGCAGCGTGAAGTGTATATGGAGTCAATGAAAGGGAGGTTGGTTTGTGTGATGGTCTGAGCTGCATCCGCAATTCTCTGCAATTTCTCGTGGTCTTGGATGGAGTAGCTGTTCCCAAACCATGCTGTGATGCATCCAACACTGTGATGCACTTCGGGCTAGGATAAGTGAACTCCAGCGATTACCCCATACACTAACACTATTCTACACACTAGCAACAATTTACAATTTTTCCGAGGCCAATTAAACTACAAATGTGTACGTTTTTGGAGTACATGTGGGGGAAAACTGGAGCACCTGGAGAAAACCCCTGTGAAAGAGCTAGGAAAAATGAACTGCAGTTTAAGTCTATTCCTGAACGGACATTGAAAACATGGCTCGGTCATTACTAAAGCCAAATTAGCGTAACACGCAAACTATTCTCCTGGTTGGAGTTGTCTATTGTTTTTTACTTAATCTGTCAATCATGCAAGCTTATTCCATGCCAGCAGATACAGCAGGAAAACAGGGAAGGAGACGATGGAGGTGGAGGAGAAAAGGAGAGACATTCCAGAAGCGCAGACAAACAGAAGCCAAATAATTGGACTGCAGCTTCTTGAAACAATCTCAATTCTTCTTTCCGTGTTTACCTTTCTTCTTGGGCTGATCAATCATCACACCATCGACTTGACCACAATGACAATACAAAACAGCGCCAAATTAATATTACAAACCACAATTGTACACACAACAAAAATCGATTGACTAATTCCCTGTATATCTTCCTAGATTGTTGCTTGTTATTTGTGTATCTTTACTTAAGCCCGTACATATGGTATACGCTCCAGCGGCTGCTGGATTGTAGCAGGTTGCTGGTTTGTAAAAGGTCTTGGAGCATCCACTTCATGCAGCTCTGGATATACAAAGTCATTTGGGACTCTACCCTGTGACTACAGTAGAGTGCAGATTGAGACTGACAGGCAATACCAAAGGAACTGGCGAGGTACTAGCGGCATGACTGCTAAAGGAGTCATCCTGAGAGAAGACAGCAAATTCATTCAACTTGGAACAACTGCCACTTTCATGGGAAGCATCTCAGCAAACAATATAAAGTGTTGGATTTTTGTTTTGCCCCTATACGTGTCAGCCTCAGAGCCCCCCTTTGAAAGCTAAGATCTAGGGCCAGAATGGGAACATAGTAAGCTTGCATGGCAGATCTAATATTTTTCTTTGCAGTAGGCAAACATTGGGTGACTTCTGTTAGTGCTGCAATGGATGTTGAGACTAGCTATTTAGATGGATCTGTGCACAAGGTATAAAATGGAGTGATTAATATGACTTGACATTTTGGCTGGCACCAAGATTTTCTTTGTGCATACAATTGGACTTCTCAAGTGGCATAAACATTTTTCTCCTCTGTGTCAGAACTATTGATGTTCATTGGTTGGGTAGCTGCCACTACTTTAGTTGAGGCCACAATTAAAGGTCATGCTCATGACTCACCACTTACAAACCATCCAATAGGCTTGTTGAGTTGCGACCAAGCCAATAGATTTTCAAGACGATGATCTAAATAAGGCATAAAATGACGCAAATCTCTCATCTCCACAATTTTTTACTATTTCCCAGATAGATATGCCTGTTTCACACTTAATTTGCCCTTTGGCACAGATGTAAACCATCTGACATGTTCATTTTCCAAACCAGACTAAAACAGCAAACCAAATCCAGAGAAACAGAGCATCAACAGAGCAAAATAGAACATTCCACCTTCCACAGCTTGAGTTGCAATTGATAGCCCTTATGATTTCCATTATATTTTAACGACTTATCTTTCATTTCCTTACGGGTTTCTTTAGTTCATTATTTAACAATAAGAAAAGGGCATTCAGTTTCCTCTTCTGTGTGCTCTAAATTCAGATAATTGTTAATCAATTCATTGCAGCTTTCTGTTGTTTTCCTTTACCTTATCTGTCAGCAGTTAAATGCTGAATTAATATTGGATTTCTGTCCCTCACTATGACAGATGCAAAAAACAAGCACACCTAAAAGCAGATAAATGAACAGTCCTTCTGAAAGTGCTGCTCATGGTCAGAAAGTCATTTTTGACAATTGTGAATAGTTGCCAATATTTCTACATACTATTGGGTCAGATTATGCTGGAACAAGTCTAAGTTTAGACTCTCTGCTTGAGGTGCCGACCTGCATTTAACTTCCTGATATGGCAGATCAAACAACCAGACCTTACCAAGGTCTGCTGGCAGGTGTCTTTTCCAGAGGTGTCATCCCCAAAACAACCTGACAATCTTTGACAGATTGTCACTGTCAAAGGGTTCTCAAATGTATTGAAATGTCTCTTGGGGTCACAGGGTAGATGTGAACAGCTCATCTATCGTATTAAGATGAGGCCCAACTTTGAAAATGGTCCCTGGTGATCAACCTGCAAATTAGGAAAATGAAAATTGTACCAACTACATCTATAACAGGCTAATTCTATGTAAGACTTTGATACAACTTCCCTGCTGTTTCAACAAGCCGATGGGAACATTGCACTTACTTGCGACTCTAATAACCATTTCTTTAGGCTGTCACATCTTGCTATCAACTCTGAATTTTCATTCAATAATTTGGAATTAGTTTATATTTAGTTTACATCATGATTCTTAATGCTTCACTTCAAGATTGATGGTCTGTTGTACTTACTCTAGGTTGCACTTGGAGGTTACACTGACTTATCACTTGTGGTTTATGCTTTTCTCTGAAGCAATAAATAGGATTAGATCTATCACAAGCTGCCTCGCTGATCCTAAAAGTAATTTAGATGGCTCTCAAATAACTATTGAAAATCACCTGTTTAAAAAATGCACACTAGTATTTTAAAAGTTTCAATTTTGGCAGCTTCGGGTCCAGCCATAGCAACAATGCAATTTGCTCAATGTACCTTTCTAACCAGATCAAAATATATTTTAATCAGCTATCAGTCTGACAGTCTTGAGGAACGAAATAGGATGTGAACTAGGCAAGCTAGATGCAGGAAAAAATGTTCCGAATGTTGGGGGAATCCTGAACCAGGGGACACAGTCGAAAAATAAAGGGGAGGCCATTTAAAACTGAAGAAGGGTCTCGACCCGAAATGTCATCCATTCCCTCTCTCCTAGATGCTGCCTGACCTGCTGAGTTACTCCAGCATTTTGTGATAACTTACATTTAAAACTGAGGTGAGAAGAAACTTTCATCCAGAGAGTTGTGAATTTGTGGAATTCTCTGCCACAGAAGGCAGTGGAGGCCAATTCACTGGATTAATTTAAAAGAGACTTTGATAGAGCTCTTGGGGCTAGTGGAATCAAGGGATATGGGGAGAAGGCAGGCACAGGTTACTGATTGTAGATGATCAGCCATGATCACAATGAATGGTGGTGCTGGCTCGAAGGGCCAAATGGCCTCCTCCTGCACCTATTTTCTATGTTTTCTATCCAGCTGAGGGCAGTATCTCCTCGAGGTCTAGTCAATATCTTCCTCAAATGCACTGATATATTTATAGAAAAAAGTGGATTGCTACATATGCACATAATTTTCTACAGTGTTCACATTTTGTCTTGAGTTCTGAATGATGCTGCATGTCGTCTTAACTTTCTGTTGCTTTATCCACAGGTGGCTTGTACTTACCTCGGTAGTCTTGGTTTCTGGGTTACTGTGTTTTCCCTTTATTCATTCTTTTATGTAACAGTACATTGGTAAGACTTACATGGATCTTATAGAAACTTACAAAATTCTTAAGGGGTTGGACAGGCTAGATGCAGGAAGATTGTTCCCGATGTTGGTGAAATCCAGAACAAGGGGTCACAGTTTAAGGATAAGGGGGAAGTCTTTTAGGACCGAGATGAGAACGTTTTTTTTCACACAGAGTGGTGAATCTGTGGAATTCTCTGCCACAGAAGGTAGTTGAGGCCAGTTCATTGGCTATATTTAAGAGGGAGTTAGATGTGGCCCTTGTGGCTAAAGGGATCAGGGGGTATGGAGAGAAGGCAGGTACGGGATACCGAGTTGGATGATCAGCCATGATCATATTGAATGGCGGTGCAGGCTCGAAGGGCCGAATGGCCTACTCCTGCTCCTATTTTCTATGTTTCTGTTTCTATGGTGCAACTTGTCACTTCCAGGTTTTTCCACCATGCTTACTGCCTGCCAGCTTTTTTACCCAGTTAAGCTCTTTACTTCATTCTAGTCTATTAAAATCTTATTGAGGACCATCTATTCCTGAAGCTTTTATGTGCATCAACTTCATTGTACCTACCATTGATTTTTTTTCTTCCTAATTCTTTATTGTATCACTCAGCTGCTAATTTCTCATTATTTCTATTTGATTCCTTGTCACTTTCCCCATCAGAAACAGACTTTGCATCGTTACTCCCTCAGTCTTCAAGCATCACCTTCACCTCAACCTATCTGAACATTCTCAGCATACTCTTTTGGCATCTTGATTACCCTTCCATTATTCTAATATTGACGATAAATTAATGGCTCCATTTTTGTTATGCTGCAAAGACATTTGTCTCAGAACACCCGAGTCTTCACTCTGCCACATTTCTTCCCCTCGTATCACCATCACCATCAAGATAGACAAAACTTTGAAATTAGGAGGTCTGTGCAACTCAGTATAATGAAAACACTGATGGTCAGAGTTTCTTTGCCGATTTGCTGTTCAATTCAGTGGTTTCTCGACGAAAATTAAAATCTCAAAGAAACAACTTGTAGACGTGATAAATCTGAAATATGCCTAATGAAAGAGCAATTCTCAATTGACCATTTGCTGCAGACATGTCAGCTCATCTCGTATATATGCATGCACTAAACTAAAGGCAGCAATGCCTAATAATGTTACCATGGACAAATGAAGCCACGACATTAGTATGTTTACATAGGCAAAAGATAGACAAATTAGAAATTTGGGGCTTGAAGGAAAACAAATGTAACATTGGCTAACTTAACAGTTAACAAGCTTAACAAGTTCAGCCGTATCAAATTAATTTGTCACTTAAAACCGCACCAACATTTTCCTCCTATTTGGCAAAACGATTGCATTTTGTCTTGTACTATTTAAAATCATGCACTGTAACCTATTAGGGCAAGGATGACTTTTCAAAATAACACATTACAGAGAATATACTTGACAATGGCTACTAGTTTTATGGCCTTGTGTGAATTGATTTCTATCAACATGAATCTTGTATCAATCGGAATCACACTTTCTGAGATGACTGCCATTCTTTAAAATGCAGTAAAAATCCATTTACTCAGAGAGGAAAACTCTACAAATTAAGGGGTATTGTGTATTTCAATGAACAATGCATCTAGCTCCTTTCTTTGCTGCCATTGTCCATCATTCCAGCCACTTATTTGTGAGACTTAAGGATTTCTTTAATTTTACTGTGCCTGGGAAATGAACAATTTTGTTCGCTTGACATATTCCTTGCATTAAAGCCAGTAGCTGGCAGGAGAATGCCAGAAAAAAAGAGCACGGTCTTCAGAAGCAAGGCCAATGGGACTTGAGAGCATTGATCTTTTAAACGCAGCAGATGGCAAGCAATTGGCAGCAGTGCTTTCTGTGTCTCGTATAATTTGTGTTTTGAAGTATTAATTAAACACATCAACATGAATTGTGGATGGATTCAAAAATTAAGTACCACCAGTAGCTCAACGGTTGTCCATTTGAGGTATACATATTCCATGTGCCAATTGTGAGTGAAGTCACTCTTTTGTTTTTCTTTGCTCTTGTTTGACTTCTGGGAAGGGGAACCCCTGCAGCCATGGTAAGCTGGGCAGGGTTGACGTGTTCCAATGCCACAGGACTTTATGCTGTGACCTACCTACATGAGTGAAGGATCTCGCTCTCATCGAGGCACATCTGGTTCCAGAGGTAAGAACAAGTCAAGGCAATTGGAGACTAATCTGGAAGCAGGCGATGTGGGAATGATTGCGAGATGATACCCACAAGATAGTAGGACTATTTCCTTTTGCTGGGGAGAGGGATGCATATACCCAAAGGACCGGCCCGGCCCAGATGCCATACAGTTCAGAGGCTTGCAGTAGAAAATTGTATCATGACAATCTGTGATTTTCTATCAAACCTTTAAAGACAATATACCTCAAGAAATCTTACAATACCTGTGAAAAGAGATACAAAGTGCTGGAGTAACACAGCGGGTCATGCAGCATTTCGAGAGAACATGGAAAGGCGACATTTCAGGCTGAGACCCTTCTTCAGAGTACCAAGATTTAGTTAACAAATGATCACTCTATTATACAAGTACAGCATTTTTCTGAAAATGGAATATAAAGTATTTCTAAAACATTCCTGGTTTTTCAAATATTTTAGTGATATTTTAAGATAATGGTGTTTTAAAATTTGAATCAGATAAACATCTTGGTTCATTGCAAATCTTTCCATGGATGGTTTGAATGCAGAATTTGCTACTGCATAGTCTAGTAAATAGCAGAATTTGCTACTGCATGGTCTAGTAAATAGCAGAATTTGCTACTGCATGGTCTAGTAGATACAAACAGTGCAGATGCAAACGAAAACAAAAACTTGGTCGGTTGCATGGAATCATAGAATGAAACATCAGAGAAAGAAACTATTCAATTCATCATGCTTCGTTTCTTTTTATATTAAGGTCCCAGCCACCACACTCATTTTACAAATTAAATGGAACGTTTGTTCCCATACTAAATCAATTTTAATTAAGAAAATTTAATTTATAAAGCCCTCGCAAAATAAATTGCTCCATCTTTCCCCTATGATGGACTGAAGTTCCAAACCATCATGGTATTCTTTGAGCCTCAAACACTTCAAGGAGTCATAGTCAGACTTAAATCAAAGGAAACCAAGAGGTAACTCTCCAGATTCACAACTACAAGGGAAGATGGTTATAATTACTATTAATTATATTACCAATCATCTTAGGTCCAGGACATAGCATGCCCAGCCCAGTGTTCCAGACTCCACTGTCTCGAGCAGCTTCAATAGAGTTGGCTAACATGTGGCCTTCGGCACACCGCAGCCATGCCAATCTTTTTGCCCATCTATGCTGATCATGTTTCCCCATACTAGGTCTGTATCCTTGTATTTACCTGACTAAATGCCTATTAAATATAGTTTTTGTATATGAACTCGAACCTCCTCTGGCAACAAGTTCCGGATTTCAACCACTCTGTGAGCGGGTGGGAGGGAAGGGAAATCTTTTCCCTCAAATCCCCTTTAAAACTCCTTCCTCCATAAACCTATGCTTACATTGGGAAAAAGAGTCTGACCACCTATCCCACATGTGCCACTTCTAATTTGATATACCTGTCAGGTCATCCCTCACACTCCTTTGCTCCATTGAAAACAAATCTAGCCTATACAATCACTCCCCATAATTAAAATTCTCCAGAGCAGCGAATGATGAAAGTCCTCTGCATTCTCTCTGTCGTAACCACATCCTTCCCATAGTGTGGCGGCCAAAACTGCATCCAATACGCTAACTGTGGTTTCTAACTAGTGCTCTGTAAAGTTGCTATGTAATGCCCCAACGTTTATATTCTATGTCACAACCGAAGAAGCAAGCCTGCTTTATGCCTTTTCACTAATCTGTTTTGGCACTTTTGGGGAATTATAGACGTGAACATCACGGTCCTTCTGTTCATCAATATTCCTTAGCGTTCTACTATTTACAATATATTTATAGTATACAGTGCCCTCCATAAAGTTTGGGACAGAGACCCATCATTTATTTATTTGCCTCTGTGCTCCACAATTTGAGATTTGTAATAGAAAAAAATCACATGTGGCGAAAGTGCACATTGTCAGATTTTATTAAAGGGTATTTTTATACATTTTGGTTTCACCATGTAGAAATTACAGCTGTGTTTATACATTGTCCCCCCCATTTCAAGGCACCATAATGTTTGGGACACATGGCTTCACAGGTGTTTGTAATTGCTCAGGTGTGTTTAAATGCCTCCTAAATGCAGGTATAAGAGAGCTCTCAGCACCTAGTCTTTCTAACACCTTTGGAAACTTTAGAGAAATACAACACGAGTACAATTCATAAATACCTATGCACTGGGGAAACCTGCAGTGCAGGTGAATCCCTGTGTTCACTCTGCCTACTCCCATGGACCAGAGGAAAAATAGGTTAAGTCTTCTCTAATTGAGTATAATGTTTGCGTGATCTCTAATACAATAGTGAGCTGCAAACCTTGAAAGATCAGAAAGAGATCACCAGGAACAGCCTGGAATGTTCCAGAGGCCTGGATGACCAGAAGGCACATCTGATGCTGTGGATCACAAATCTTACAAGAGTTTGGATGTTGTCCCTTTAAGTAGTACTATTACAATGAAAGAATAGTTAGTGAACACATAAGATGTTTCATATTCCGACCAGTGAGTTGAAAACCACACTGGAGTCGTCAAGAGCTTTTTATTGTCATATGTCCCAAAACAGAACATTGAAATTCTTATTTACAGTGGCACAGCAAATATGTAAACATTGTAAACAGCATAATAACCAAGAAAAAGGTTCAGTATATAAAGAAATAATAGTACAAAAATAATGCCCCCCCCCCCCCACATCTATGTAGTTTGGAGAATATTTGGCAGTTTGTGGAGTTCTGTATTCTGTAAGAATTCTTCCTTTTCACATAGAGGGTGGTGGGAATATGGAACGAGCTGCCAGAGAAGGTAGTTGAGGCAAGTATTGTAACAAAATTTCAAAGACATTTGGACAGGTACATGAATAGAAAATGTTTAGAGGAATCGGGGCCAAACGTGGTCAGTGGGACTAGCGTAGATGAAGCATCTTGGTTGGAATGGACAAGTTAGGCCGAGGGGCCTGCTTCTGTGCTGTATGACTCCATGACTTTCTTCCTGTCAACCATGTGACCATTTGCCCTCAGTCAGCTCAACATAAAATAACAGTTAGGTATTCTGTTATCAGACAATCCTCGGACATCTTCTGCCCAGCTGATCTGCAATTCTTTTAAGACAGGTATGGATGCTTGGAAGGTTTGTTTCAGCTAGAATCTGTGACTTAGAAATCTTGTCTTGCCTTATGATGTGAAATATTCTGCTTGGACAGGTTACATTGAATTGGTTAAGCTATCTGGCATGTCTGCTGTACAGTGTTCACATCTTCTCAGTGTAGAGCACGGTGGGTAAGGCAAGAATACAATATACCTTCAGCTTGATCTTCACGCTGATCCCTCTTCATTTCCACATTAGCTGACAAACCTTTGGTATTTAGTTTCTTATTTTGTCATCATTGCTGGTTGATCTTGAGAGGGTGCTGCCAACGTATATGAGCGTCCACTAAAGAAAGCCTCTGACCATTTCACTAGGATGTTTTATTCTATATGGGCAGCCTCTAATCCATACTGCATTCATACATAATGTTCCAGCCTCCAATCCCCCTATACATCCATTCACTGCATCCCACCATCCAAACTCATCTGCAGCCATCAACAGTTCCAGATTCTAATCCAACCACAATGTTCCAGCTTCTAATCCCTACACAAACATCCACAAAGTGCTAGCCTCCAATCCCTATGCACTCCATGCACAATACCGGGCGGCACGGTAGCGCAGCGGTAGAGTTGCTGCTTTACAGCGAATGCAGCGCCGGAGACACAGGTTCGATCCTGACTACGGGTGCTGCACTGTAAGGAGTTTGTACGTTCTCCCCGTGACCTGCGTGGGTTTTCTCCGAGATCTTCGGTTTCCTCCCACACTCCAAAGACGTACAGGTATGTAGGTTAATTGGCTGGGTAAATGTAAAAATTGTCCCTAGTGGGTGTAGGATAGTGTTAATGTACGGGGATCACTGGGCGGCACGGACTTGGAGGGCCGAAAAGGCCTGTTTCCGGCTGTAGATATATGATATGATATGATAATATCCAAATCTTACCACACGCATCCATGTTGCCGACTTCAATCAATGTAACCTGCAGGCATTATAGGAATTAAAATTCCTGTGACTAAGTCTTGGTAGAAGTTTGATCCAGTGTGCCAGTGACCAAAATGGTCATCTGTACCCTACCTCTTTGCCACTCGGCATCTACTGAAAAGACTGTCTTATACTTGGAATAGAGCAATTTTCCAACCAAATAAATACATGGGCCACATTCCATGAATCCAGACCAATCATGCCTGGAAAAGGCCAAAAAATAACCACATTTAAATGAATCTCACTACAAAGCCACACACCCATGTCCTGGGAATGCCTTCAAGCATCCTTCGGGATTGAGGATGATTTGCATCTACTCCGTTTTTGTGGGTTCCTAGTTGGCTGATGAAGCACATGTGCGAACAGCATACTCTTCCACAGATGGGGCAAGAGATAGTAGGCGCGGCAAGCATTGAGATAGTATGTGAGGTGGTGAGCGTGTTCCTCTTCCAGTTTTCTCCTCCAGAATGTGCATTCACTGCCTGTTCAGTAAACTCATCATCTCGTGCCTACATAGTCAAAGCAAATGAGTTCCTAAGCAAGGATTCAGGTCTGCCGTGCTGGGATTGTCCATGATGACTAACATACCAGGTTCAAAACTTTATATTATTGAGCAGGTTGCTGTTGTGCACCAGCTACCCTACAGGCTTCACAAGGCAAGGCTTTGATCCAGCAGCAAAAGGGACCAAGATGCCCGGTGACCAAGGTCTGCTGCATGGCTATTAATTCTCACACACAGTGGGCATGCACACACATGGTGCTCATCATACATGCTTGCCCACAGGCATATACACATATGGTTTACTATCGTGGTGGTGGAAGAAAGCACCATGTCTGTTGACAAAGTACTACATGCAATTGATGTACATATTGAGCTCCTGGAAGGGCCAACTGAAGCTTCTCAGTATAAGGGGCTGCAGCTGCAGTTGATGTGTGAGTAATCTAAGTGAAAGAGCTGAAGGTACTTCACACTGTTGATACCCTCACCCTCACAGAGCTACTCAGCCCATGGAAAATAGCTCTATAGTTTCTGCCAACTCTTAATTGTGATTTCAGATGCCCTATACCCCAGGTGCAAAGGTTTACCTCTCAAACTCATCCATAAGGTTAAAGTCATGATCTGTGGATCAGGATGATTGCTCCCTGACCTCCATTGGAGATATTCACCATCAATAGGAATAAATCAGCAGCTGCAATACTTCTAACAGTGTGGTGACAAAGAGAATATCCTTTACAACTGGAGCCCTGAGGTGTTTTTGGTTTTGCAAGGTGCTGGCAGGTGCATTTAATATAACTGAAAATAATAAAACTGATGCTGGAATTTGAAAAAAAAAACCCAGAAATGCTGCAAGAACTTAACTAGTCAAATAACATCTGTGGAAAGAGTAATTAATTAATGTTTCGAGTCTGTTCTGAGGATAGGTCGCTACTAATTTCTCTTTTCACAGATGCTGCTTTACGGGCTGATTTCTCCCAGCATTTCTATTTTTGATGCACTCATCAATGACTAATAATTGGGACATTAGTTGTTTTATGTTTAAACAACTGTAAGTCCTGGCAGTACAAATGCATCTGCATTATGATTCAAAACCAGGTTGTAAAAGCATGAAAATATGCTGGTTAATCTAATGTCTTGTCACTGGTGTCTTGTAACATTGTGCCAGCAGGTGGAGTCAGCAACCTTTATATAACCCTCCTATAAAGTAGCAACACATCATTCATTTTCCCTTGAATAATGAGTTTTGATGGGGACGGCCAAAGTGAAGAAGCGAAAAAGAAGCAACGCTCAGGTGATGTGATCAGTGACATCAAGGTTAGGTTTTTAGAAACTTATAAACTCAAGTTGCCAGCTCTGGTGGGGTCTGGAAAGCATTGTTGGTCAGATTGCCTGATCCCAGCCATCTGCCATTGGCTTCTCAACATGACAATCTGCAAGGTAGATTGCGCTCAGAATACTTTGAACTTCATGGATTATAAGTATCAGGTCAACATTACAGTCTCTGCAAAAAGAAATTACTGGAACTTGGTGGGTCAGGCAGCATCTATGGAAGAAAATGGACAGACAAAGTTGCTGCCTTACTTGCTGAGTATATATCAGTGTTAGGGTTTTTTCCCTCGAGACTAGCAACTGCAGATTCTTGTGTCTGCACAATCTCTGTAGTTTGATGAGTCCAGCAAGAGCAAAGCGGGAGAAGAAAATAATTTTTATATTTGTTTAATTCCTCTTGGATTACTCACAGAAGGGTAGAGTGTAATCTTAAAATGCAGAGCAAAAAGTCTATCAGCAAATCAGAATCGTATTGCAATGGAATCGGATAATGAGATCTGTAAATCCCAATTTGAATAATAAGGTTGACTTTGATTTCAAATACTACTGCATGCAGTAAACCTAAAATATGTGGGGCAGCTTCAGAACATTTGCATGCAATTTACTTCCAGGGAATATTTGATCCCAGTTTAACTTCAAACCCACACTGTTTAATGTTCTGAAGGCAAACACGAAAGGCATTTAATACTACCTTGCTTGCATCAATTCTTTTAATAGATTCTTGCGTTTCACGGCTCATTTAAAATTTTCTGCCCTCTTCTGTTTAAATTATTGGAATGGCTCCACGGGGAATGGCAGCCTTTATACAGCGCCCTCCATAATGTTTGGGACAAAGACCATCATTTATATTTTTGCCTCTGTACTCAACAATTTGAGATTTGTAATAGAAAATATCACATGTGGTGAAAGTGCACACTGTCAGATTTTATTAAAGGCCATTTTTACACGTTTTAGTTTCACCATGTAGAAATTACAGCAGTGTTTTTTACATAGTTCCTTAATTTCAGGGCACCATAATGTTTGGGACACATGGCTTCACAGGTGTTTGTAATTGCTCAGGTGTGTTTAATTGCCTCCTTAATGCAGGTATAAGAGAGCTCTCAGCACCTAGTCTTTCCTCCAGTCTTTCCATCACCTTTGGAAACTTCTATGCTGTTTATCAACATGAGGACCAAAGTTGTGCCAATGAAAGTCAAAGAAGCCATTATAAGACTGAGAAACAGGAATAAAACTGTGAGAGACATCAGCCAAACCTTAGGCTTACCAAAATCAACTGTTTACAACATCATTCAGAAGAGAGCACAGGTGAGCTTACGAATCACAAAGGGACTGGCATGCCAAGGAAGACCTCCACAGCTGATGACAAAATAATTCTCTCTATAAGACATTTCTCTTCACTCACAAAAAGTCACTCCAAGTATTCATACTTGGTTTGATCAATTATGTAACAAATTAATAAATGAACAAAACATCTTGTAGACTAATTCGACATGCATGTTGGAGTTAATTTTCTAACTTCACACAGGAAGCTTCACCAACATGTACAGCCGATGCATAAAATCCACATGCTTCATAATGTATCACCGACCCAGTCCTACCCCCTGTAAGCACTGTCTCGGACTGAATGAACTGTATATAGCCTGACTATGAAGGGCAATTGCTTCCATTTCAGTGATAATCCCTGCCACTTTCTCATCCACAGCCTTCTTGCTGCATAAATCCTCATGTATTTCAACACCATCTGATTCTAATTAAGCAAATTGCTCTCGTAATATCCTTTATTACCCGGTAACACTGGCCCTATTTGCTCCTCCTAAGTTAACAGCTTTTTCTGACATCTATTCTCTCTAGCTTTCCAATAACTCAAATGTAAAATGTTCATGTCTTAACCTCTAATATGTTTTCACCCTCCCTCATTGTAACTTCTTCCCAAACTCTAAACTCAATACATCAACCAAAATTGGCTCATGGATTTCATCCCCATCATCCTTGGCACAACCATCAGCAGATGTACTTTAAGATATAGAGACTCCAAAATCTCCACAAGCCTTTTCATACTTGCCTCTGAATCACCTAATTTTGTTCATAAATAATCTTTCTTAGATTTTATGGTATTTGTGCAAGGCATTGATTCGTTCATAAGTTGGGCTAGCAAGAATGTTTCAGTCAGACAGAAACGATTCCTGTCAGCTAATTTTCCTCTCTGGTACACTAGTCATGAATTTATTACAGCAGCCTGCCAAACTTCGCTCTTCCATCTTTCCACAAGGGACCACTGTGTAGCACAAAGAAACAACAGCAGTGGTACAAAGTTGTGCGCTGCCAAATAGATTCATTGCCAGAAATAATGCAACTTCCTGCTTAATTCATGGGATAGTTGAGCTTGAATAAGGTTGTTTGTGAATCAAATACTATCCTTCCAGCTCAAATTCTTCAGAATGAATACATACTATTAATTGTACAATGCATGCCTAATATTTCCAATAAATCATTATGATTTAAAATAAATACATGTACAATGGAAACTGTTACCCTTTCTTTACACATGTATAATGAATTAACAGCAATACAAGGAGAAAATTAAACAGAATTCAGATACCTTAACTGTATTTTAAAGCACCTGCTATTTAATTTAAAAATCTGGGCTTAAATTAAAGGCATTTTCCCACGAGAATTAATATATTTGGGACAGAATTAATATATCTTAACACAAACAGTGAATGTCACAAAGCACACACTTTCAAGTAACACACTTCAGTTGAAATTGCAGTTTCAATCTGGAAAAAGAGAACAGCCACCTTTCGTACAGCTAATCTCTGTAAACAGCACTCAAATCAAGAACCAGCTCACCTGTTTCAGCTATTGGTAAAAGGATAAATGTGGGTCAGCATTTTTGCATGGAATCTTTTGCTTGGTTTTAAGAAGATGAGCTTAATTTAATGATTCCTCTAAAAGATAGTGCACCAGGACAATTCCAAACCTGTTCCACTTCTTCAAATAAAAGACACAAAGAGCTGGTCTAACTCTGTAGGTCAGGCAGCATCTCTGGAGGACATGGACAGGTGACATGGGATCTTCTCCAGATTTAGCTCTGATATTGATATGTTTAATCCCACTGTGCATTATTTGCTGGCACATATGTGGTTTTAGTTTTTTTAGTTTATACAGCGCGGAAACAGGCCATTCGGCTCACTGAGTCCGCAGCAACCAGTGATCCCCATACACTGGCACAAGCCTACAGGGACAATTTAAATTTTCACCAAGCTAATTAGCCACAAACTTATGTGTCTTTGGAGTGTGGGAGGAAACCGGAGCTCCCAGAGAAAACCCACTCAAGTCACGGGGAGAACGTGCAAACTCCGTACAGACAGCACCCGTCGTCAGGATAGGACCCAGGTGCTGTCAGGCAGCAACTCTACCGCTGCGCCACCATGCCGACTTGTGTGTCATTAATTGGCAGCATCTTTGAAATTCACTTCATGCCAACCTGTTTGATTTTACATCACCCCACAGTGGAGTTGATTGCTTATCAGGAAGTGCTTGAAATGCTCAACAAAAGGCAACATCTGTGGATGGTGAAACAGAGGTAATATTTCATATTGAAGATCCTTTATCAGAAAGGTTCCGACGAAGACCCTTTCACCTGAAAGGTTCACCATGTTTCTCTTTCCACAGATGCTGCCTCATCTGCTGCACATTCCTGGCATTCTCTGATTTTATTCAGACTCATAACTTCTAGCTTTACTGGTTTTGAATTTCCTACTTTACATCAGACTTCCTTTATCTCAAGGTGGAAGCTTACGTTAATGGGTAGGTATATCAAGCCATCGGCAGGATTCCTGTAACAAGAGGCAACTATTGCCCACCACAGAACCCCAGAGGTTCTGTGGTGAAAGGGATAGATATGGAAACGGTTGCAGTGGCCGTGTGGTAAGTTTAAATATATAGTTTGCATTATAAACTTGGGAAAAAAAATAAATAAATGAATAATACAAATAATTTATTTTTTAAAAAAATAAAAAAATATATACATATATACACACAATAAGCACACAATTATGGTTCTGTGGTGAAATGTGGCAAGTTTAAATATATAGTTTGCATTCTAAATTCTTAAATATATAGTTTGCATTATATATAGTTTGCATTATAAACCTGGGCAATATATATATATATATACATACATATACAATAAGCACACAATTATGGTTACCAAATTGGGTCAGAATTATATTTGTGAACTTTGGCTTGAATATCCTCCAGCTTTTAAGCCCTATTCGTTTTCAGAATATAATTGGCCAGTGGCACGAGACAGAGGAGATCCCCTGGTAAAAAGCAAATAAATGTGTAGCTCCAAGTTAACTGAATGCAATCAAATACACTTACCCACAGCAAGTGAGGTCTCGCAGTGATAGTAGCCATTTGGTTGTTTTTTCTTTAACATGGAGCAAAGATGTAGGCAACTCACAACCTCATCGCCAAAATAATGATTTTTTAAATTTTTATATAGTTCTGAAGAAATCTTCTTAATTCCCTGCAGATGGTAAACAAAAAAACTGTGGTTATTATTCAGGAACAAGTCTCTGACCATTTCGAGTAAGGGAGCATTAATTTTGATACTCTGTGTCCCAAAAGGTATAAAAACTCAGTCAACATACCTCTGAATGAAAACCAGGAATGTTTTGTTTACATGAGTAGTTTGTAATTTACAGTGATTCAAAATCAAATATACAGTATACAATGTACATTTGTTAACAGGGAAAGCAATACTAATCAGATTGTAAAAAACTATCTCCGAGTCCAAATAAGGAAGTATAAAGCAGGAAAAACAAATTATATCCAAATAAGATACAGGAAGAAGAATTTTAAAATTGACATTGCATGTGGAGTCAATGAGAGAGTTAAAAGGATCAAATAGTGCTTCTAAAAAAAATACTTCTGATTCTTTTCAAATTCTGCAACATTCCTCTTGATTATTACTCTGCCATCAAAGTAAAAATACTCTGGAATTCTATGGGTGCACAAGAAGAGCACAGTGACCTGTCTCAATGACCACCATCTGGTCGTACTTACATCCACCTTAATCAAGTGCCTTGAGAGGTTGGTTATGGTGCAAAACATCTCCTGCCTCAGAAATGACCAGAGTTAAGGGCTTAGCATGGGCAGTTGTATCTAGTGTAGATGGGGCATATTGGTTGGACTGGACAAGTTGGCCAAAAGGCCTGTTTTCATGTTTTTTACATTTTGGGTTTACCTTTCCAACGATCCAAAATAAAGCAAACTTAAACAATTTTCATAATACATACTAGTAAAATGGTTTAAGTTAACTGAATATAACAACTGTTCTGTCTTATTTCACAATTTCAACCCTAGCCATACTTGTGACTTGTTTCACTAACACAAGATAATGTTCTAATGCTTTCTTCTCATAGGCATGTAAATCCTTCATCGCAAAACACCTTACTTCCTGACATACTCGCCATATCTCTCTGGTGTTCTGACAACTATTCCTGCCCTAGTCTTTGTGGTGGTGTTTCTTTCAGGTGTGTCTTTCTTTTCAGTGTGCACTTTCTGTGCATCATTTCTAGTTTCTCTTTCTGTGACACTGTTTCTGTTTAGTTTTCTCAGCGTTATGAGTTTCATGAGTTGCATCTTTTTCTGGTGATGCCTGTTGTGTTGGTTTTTACTGTGTAAGCTGAGGATGCATATGTTTCTCAGTCTTTTCCGCGTCTGAAAGTCACGGAAAGGAAGCATGCAGGTACAGCAGGCAGTGAAGAAAGCCAATGGAATGTTGGCCTTCATAACAAGAGGAGTTGAGTATAGGAGAAAATAGGTCCTTCTGCAGTTGTACAGGGCCCTAGTGAGACCGCACCTGGAGTACTGTGTGCAGTTTTGGTCTCCAAATTTGAGGAAGGATATTCTTGCTATTGAGGGCGTGCAGCATAGGTTTACTAGGTTAATTCCCAGAATGTCTAGGAGCAATTGTGTAGTGGTCAAATTCCCATTTCCTGGCAAATTTGGCGAACTCCTCTGATGAGAACTGTTTCCCGTTGTTGCTTACCAAAGTGTTGGGAATTCCATATCTTGCGAAGTGGTTCTTGAATTTAACAATGACTCTCCTGCTGGTCAGGTCATATAGTCTGTCTATTTCCCAGATGTTTGATAGATAGTTAACTGTGATTAAGTAATTTTTTTCCCTCATGTTTGATCAGATCGGTTCCCACTTTCTCCCAGGGTCGATCTGGGAGGTCATATGGCATCACAGTTTCTTTCTGATTCTGTTGTTCGTATATCCTGCAAGCTTCACAGGTTGAAATGAACTGTTTCACATTGGAGTTCATTCCGGGCCAGAAAATGCACTCTCTAGCTCGTCTGAGGGTTCCTTCCACTCCTAAGTGAGAGGTGTGGAGTGTCTCCTTCATCACTTTGCGTAGAGTGATAGGGATTACAACTCTCTCTCCTCTGAACACTAGGCCGTCTTGCAAACTCAACTCGTCTCTGACGTTGAAGTACGGTTGTGCTGCCTCGGGGGTTTCTGATTTGCGATCTGGCCATCTATTTTGGATTACTGTCTTTAACGGTCTGTAGTGTTTCGCCTTCCCTGGTAAGGGCTTGGATGCGTTTGACCTTGTCCTCTCCTATGCTCAATGTCAACAAATGTCACATGCTGCTTCCTGTCCTCTCCTATGCTCAACGTCAACTATGTTGACATCAGTGAATCTGGTCGATCCTGTGATGTATGCTCGGGAGAGCATGTCTGCTAGATGCATATCTTTTCCCTTTACCCATTTTAGACAATAGGTGCAGGAGTAGGCCATTCAGCCCTTCGAGCCTGCACCGCCATTCAATGTGATCATGGCTGATCATTCTCACTCAGTACCCCGTTCCTGCCATCTCCCCATACCCCCTGACTCCGCTATCCTTAAGAGCTCTATCTAGCTCTCTCTTGAAAGCATCCAGAGAATTGGTCTCCACTGCCTTCTGAGGCAGAGAATTCCACAGATCTACAACTCTCTGACTGAAAATGTTTTTCCTCATCTCCGTTCTAAATGGCCTACCGCTTATTCTTAAACTGTGGCCCCTGGTTCTGGACTCCCCCAACATTGGGAACATGTTTCCTGCCTCTTAACGTGTCCAACCCCTTAATAATCTTATATGTGTCAATAAGATCCCCTCTCATCCTTCTAAATTCCAGTGTATACAAGCCTAGTCGCTCCAGTCTTTCAACATACGACAGTATGTAGATAGCAAAGTTTTAGAGAGATATATATATATGTATCAAACACGGGAAAAAGGGACCAGCGTAGATAGGCATTTAGGTCAGCATGAATGAGTTGTGCCGAAGGGCCTGTTTCCTTACTGTATGATTCTTCTCTCATTTGTTTTGCCCAGCCTTTCCTTAAATGTATCTGTACTATTCATCTCAACTACCCCCGTGGTAACAAATTCTATATTCTCCCCATTCTTTGTATTGCATTTCTCATCAGTACTGAGCTTCCCCCCAAGGAAAGCATATTATATACCAGTGCATCTGACCACCCGCACAATTCTTCTCCATAACTGAGGATTTATAGACACTATTCATAGGAACACCATGTCAAACTCAATAGAATGTGATGATTTGTTTTCAACTAACATGGTTACGCTAACAAGAATGTCACATGCTGCTTCTTGTAATTTTAGAATTCAACGTTGATGTATTCATTAAGCAGTCAGACATGTCAAGCTAAGTTACCCGTTTCTGGGAGCAACGTTAGAATCTGGTTGACAGATCGAGAGCTGTTCAATGCTTAACAATTTTTTCAAAATATTCCAGAAGGAACTGAATATTTGTTTGAAATGTTATAATGTGGGTGTCCAAACTGAAAGGGTGTAGAAGACGATTCTACAGGAATTTTAAGAAAACGGAATAAAAAGAAAACATCTGCACGGCTATTGGGGAGAGAGTAAAGGAATGGGATTATCTAGACTGCTCTTCCACAAAGCCAGAACAGACACATTGGATTTAAAGGTCGCATCGTTTACTGTATAACTCTGAATCATGAACATATTAATATTAGATCAATATTAAATGAATTCATTCAAATACACCATATTTTGATCCTTAACAGCCTTGTAAATTGCATTCAAGGGGTGGAGTATGGGTTGCCAGGGTGGTGAGGAGAGGGCGAATGTTTTTTTGTATATTCCGGTTAAATCCCGGATGTGTAAAAGGCAAAAGAGGAATTTAAATGAATTCCATTCAGGGTATCACTAATGGACCCAGCAAATGTTGCTTACTGATAGAACCAATCAAATCTAGGATATTTATTCCTTTAACTCCGGGATCAACTTTGAGGCGTTTTTCTGGAGTTCTTCTTTCTGGGCTATGGGTCCCACACGAAAGGGGTGGGATGACTCTCTGCCTTCAGCTTCTTGAGCTGGACAACTGGTATTATTGTGACAATGCTGGCCAAATCAACTGTCTCTGTTTGTTAAATATCCTGGGATTTGGGCCAGCATCGACAATACCCCAAAGCAATTTTAAGCCAACAAATTTATTTTCATAAGAATCAGAGCTTCATATAGATACATATAAAATCCACGGGCAACAGACATCCACTCTCACCTCAAAATGAATGCTAAGAAAATTAACTCTGGTACTCTTGACACACAACTGATCTCACCACTGTATTTCCATTATATTTTGTGCAGAGGTGTGTTACGTACAGAAACCTGACAACCACAGGTTCAATGTGAACTCATGATCAATTTTAAGCTACAATTCAATGCAATTCAATGCTGCAGTTACTCAACGGGTTAAATAGCAACTCTGGAGAACATGGACAAGTGAAGTTTTGGGTCGGGATCCTTGTTCAAACTTGATTGTTGTGGGGGGGGGGGAGAAGGGGAAGAAAGCTTGCAGAGAGGAGATGCGGGACAAAGCATAGCAGGTAATGGGAGGACACAGGTGAGGGAGGAGGCTTTGATAGGCAGATGATTGGAACAGAGATAAAAGCAGGAGGTATGAGACAGACGGGTGGAAAGGGGAAAAGTAGGTGCTAGTCCAGCTGGGGAGGGAAGGAGGGAGTGAGTGGGAGGGGTGGGAGGGGGTGAGGGGGTGGGTGGGTGGGTGTTAGACATCACCTAAACGTGGTGTTTTCATTGTTCATACCATTGGTTTGTAAGCAACCCAAGCAGAATATGAAGTGCTATTCCTCAAGTTTGTGTGTTGCCTCGCTCTGGCAATGGAAGAGATCCAGGTTAGAAAGGTCAGTATAGGAATGGGAAGGGAAGTTAAAATAGTTTGCAACCGGGAGGATCCAGTAGGCTTTGGCAAACCGAGCACAAGTGTTTGGTGAAAGGTCACCAACCCAATGTTTGGTCTCGCCGAGATACTTATGATAGAATGTTTGACAAACTCTGTTCTTTGTTCGTACATGTTATCACAGTGATGTTCATAGCACAAACATTGCAAACACAATGTTCAAAATGTGCCAGTGTTCCAGGTAGCAATATTAACACTCAATGACGTGGCAGCAGATCTGGAAGACATAGATGGGCGATTCCAAGTCAAGAATCCCTTCTTTAGACTTCATGCTACCTGACCGATGAGTGACTCCAGCACTTTGCTTTCTTCCCCCCCTCACACAAGGCACCCTGCTACATCCAATGACTGCTGACATAAGCATTAGGACTATTTTTAAAACTCAGATAATCCGATAAATTTTAAAACAGTTCAAAGAGATATAAATAATTTGAAAAATTCAATATCTATATACTAAAACTCTTTTTGTTTGTTTGTTCCTGGACTACAGCCAAAACGGTACACGATAGCGCGACAATTTTAGGCCCACCTTACTCACCGTCGTCCCTTTGGTGTTAATGGAAGAAGTTTCATTGAGATCAGTGTTATATTTTTAAAGTTATTCACATTTTAAAGTTAAAATCTATCTCCAAGGGAAGGAGGGGGGAGGAGGATGGGGGGTTAAGGGGGATGGAGTGGGGGGGAGGGGGAGGTGAAATTGGGGTGAAGGGAGGGAGGGAGGGAGGGGGAAGGGATGGGGAGGGGGAATGAGAGGGTGCTGCACCAATGCAGGAGAGGTTTGGGCCCAACGGGTCCACTTGGTCTAGTATTTATCTAAAATACCCATAACCTACTACAAAATAGTTAAAAATATAAAATTAAAAGAAAATAAAGAAAAAAAATAAACCAACCACGTTTTAAATTATTGTTGGAGGATAAGGCACGTTACTGCAATATAAAGGGCTGTTTGGCATTGCTGCATTAAGTGGCAAGTCCAGCAGCAGAAGGGTAGATCTGATTCACTTGCATCTGACTCCCAGCTTGTCTCTGATCTAGGCTTTTCATATAGGCACGGGTGGCATGATGATGCAGTTAGGAGAGGTGTGCTCCCCTCACTCCCTCCCTCCCTCCCCTCCCCACCACTCCACACCAGTAGAGACCTAATGCTGTTTGTGTGGAATTTTGCTGTGGCCTTGTGCATTCCCTCCAGTTAACTCTCTCCATTCCAAGTTGGTAGGTTAATTGACTACTCATATTGCCCCTCGTGCATAGCTGAATTGATGGGAATGTGGGAAGAATAATAACAACTATTATTAATGGATGATTAGTGTAAGTGGATAGTTGATAGTCAGTACATATTTGTTGAGCCGAAAGGCCTGTTTCTGTGCTTTCTGACAACGATTCAGTGAAGTGAATGTCACTGGCAGTTCTCCAAAACAACCACCGCCAGTGTAGGTGCATTTCAGTCCAATGAATTACTTCCAAAATTTTGTCAGTTGCGATGTACGAAATATGGCAATTAAAATTGCACACAAAAGTACCACAACGATTAGTCAAATAGATAACTAGTACATTTGTTTTTATTTGCGGATAGAGGATTGGCTAGGATGCCAGAGAAAATCTCTGCTGTTCTTAAAATAATGCCATGAATATTTTACAAACACTTAAAAGGAACAGAATGTAACATTCTTCAGAAACAGAGCAACTCCCTCAGTTGTGCACAATTAATTTATTGCTCTCAAATCTCAAAAGTGACTTCAGACTAGAACTCAACCTTCTCACTCAGAGGTTGTACTACTGTCACAACAGACAGCAATAGAATCAAGGTTTCACACAAAATGATTACATACTTACTGTTATTTTAAATACAGTAAGTATATAGGGCAGAATAGTTTATAAACAGAATCAATAATAATTAAATTCTAACTGTTGAGCTGCAACTGTAGTAATTTGGTACTAAACTCTTCAATCACATCCAATTATTAAATACAATCCTTATTTATGTTACAGGTATAATTTTAACCCTTTGCTCATATGAAAATGCAATAAAGTAAAACTTAAGCTGGTATCAGAGCACTTGCATGGCGAATTACCAGTATTACAAAGTGAATGATAATTTGTATGCAAAATCTTTAACTTTGCTTACTTCCAAGTTTTGTATTCTAGTCGCAAACTGTGAAGGTAAAATGAAAAGAATCTGGTAGCTGCAGCCAATCCTATCAGATAAAAGAGCTAATATTGTTCCAATTACAGAAAGCACTGATGTTCACAATCAAATTAAAAAATATTTAACAAAAATATCTCAACAGACTACAAGAGTCCAAGTGCATTAATATGATAAGAACGGTTTGTACAATTAAATGCAGAGTTTTAATTACCAGAATAATGACGCTTCTGGATGTAAAATACCACAGATCTGTGGTACGTCTGACTCTATTTCCAGACATTATTAACCTCTTCCCTTATTAACAGTGCTGTAATTATAGTATCATTTACCTGAATAGATCAATTTACGTCTATAAAAATATTTTTGAAAGAGTCGTTGAATGCTGAAAGAAAAAACTTATACTTTGATTATCAACCAAAAAATGCACAAATGCAAGGTTTGCAGGCCTAATATTCACCATGTAAACAATAGAGAGAACATGCATTTGTTTGATGCTGCCTCTACTCGGGTACATTTCAGGTCCTTCTCATTTATATTATTTCTTAAAATATTTCATGGGTTGTACTTTATGACGTGGTGCAATTTAACTGGGTCCCAGCTTCAATATCCTCCCTTGTTAAATTCGATCCAATGATTTTATACTGATGAAATAAATGCATCTATACTCATTCTTTGCTGTGGTAATAAGACCTGACACAGCTAAGGTAATGTTGTTAAGGAATTGAATATCAACCAAATATTCTGGAATTTGTATTAATTAGTATAGTGATGTAGATATTTTATGTACAGTCACATCATTCAGCACGCAATGTTTTTACCATGTCACTTTCCATTTGACCCTAATCACCTCAATGACATTCTGTAAATCCAAACAAACCAGAAAATTTAACTAGTTAAGGATGAATGAATACTTCAGAGAAGTCAGATCTAAAATTAGCAGTTCCACTGAAGAGATGAAATGTTCTAAATCTTTCCTGACCTGTCCATGTGTCTTATAAATGATGTTTATAGTACCTGCCTCAACTGCTTCCTCTAGCTCCTGTTTTCTACACTCTTCGTGTAAATAAATTGTAGATGGTTGACTACTGCGATTGACTTTATTTCATCCAATTATGGCACGGTGAGTGTGGCAAAACTTATTTTCTTTGTTTTTCCAATTGGGTAGATTGTTAGGCCACTTTGAAGTAAATTATGTGGGGTGTGACTTGAGTGAAATAGAGGCCAGAACAATTGAAGAAATGAGGTGTGCTAACCTCTAGAAGCTTCTGGACAAGCCTGACCATATATTAAAAAAGATTGGGGCTATGGGACAACAGTTTTCCCATTTCTAAACCTGATTTAAAGGGTGGGAGGGTTGCCTGCCAAATACACCCTCCAAAGTTATTGGAATGTTTGGTGGGGATTACCACAGAAGAACTGTCCCATTCAATAATTTTAGTGAAATCAATGGCATTGATATATAGTAGACACAAAATTCTGGAGTAACTCTGCGGGACAGGCAGCATCTCTGGAGAGAAAGAACAGGACGTTTCAGACTAGTCTGAAGAAGGGTCTCGAACCAATACGTCACCCATTCCTTCTATTCAGAGATGCTGCCTGTCTCGCTGAGTTACTCCAGCATTCTGTGTCTATCTTCAGTTTAAACCAGCATCTGCAGTTCCTTCCAATGCATTGATATATACGGTGGGCATTGTATCAGGATACCTGGCTAATGTGTGCCCCCAATCCATTAGGTGCCATTTTCAAAAACCGAAAGCAGAGATAAATTGAAAGATTTCTCAGGTTACCATATCATAAATAGTTTGATTTTTTTTCAAGGAGAAATGTAATGGAAAATAGAAAAAAATAAGAAAAAAAGCCAACAAAGTCTTTCAACTTTTTAAAGAAAATGCTTGAACTATTTGTAAAGGAACTATTTTTTCCATTTATCTAATTTATAAGATTCATGAGATCAACGTGGAGCAAGACACACCTCAGTTAAACTGCCCAAAATGGACAGTGGCCATAAACTATTCATATGAGTATCAAGGAAGTCACAGTTTAGTGCAAAATAAAAGATAACATTGGTGTGCATTGTCAAATGTAGGCTTTATCAGGTTTTTTTCAACATTATAGTTAACTTATAATTGTACACTGACAATACGTATGTTTACCCTCTGTCTACGTAAGAACGGTAACACTCAGATTCTTGCAAAAAATACTTGCTTCATAGAGGTAGGCTTTTCACAGAACATGAGGAGTTCTGTTGTCCTCGCCTTTTGCAATATTAGTATCAGAATAATATCTTTATTGTTTGGATAATACTATTGTAAATGCCAAACTTTGGAAGAAGCATACAAGATCTTCAGGATTTCATATTAGAGCATTATTTCAAACTTAACACCCAATATAGAAGAATTAAGACTAAAACATTATGATTTAATGTTGCATAACATTTCTATTCCATGATGAGAGATGACGCAAATCTCTCCTGATTATATGCTATGCAGGTCTTGCATAAAACATGTGCAGACATCCAGAACCCAATTTGATTGTATTAGCACAAATTTTAGTTACGTAGGCTGTCTTCTCACAACAAGCTCAAAAAGTCAAGGTACTAAACTAGACAGGATATGCCTGACGTTAATCGTATATTTTAAAAATACATTATATATAAAACTGATGTTCATTATGATAATAAACAAAGAGGAAATTATTCCAACCTAAAACCGACCTTCACTATGATAATAAACAAAAAGGAAATCATTCCAACAGTGTTCATTTTTTGAATATGTAGCAACATATGACTTAACATCAGCAAGACCGCTGTTTCACCTGTTTTTTCTTACCTCTCATTTTCATACAACACTGTAGTAAAAGGACAAATCGTGTGATAAAGGCAAACTTATTACGAACCAATACGACTCATACATGCAGCACTCTTGGAATTAACGCGCAGCAGCATCAACATTTACATCACAGTAACTTCAAATGATTGTTTCTGATATTGGCTTACTTATATACTTTGCTTAGGATTCATTGGAAATGCAATCTGACCTGGTGATGTAGCTTTGGTGCCCTTGATAATTTCATAAAGGTTAAGTGAGGTTTAAAAGCTCTGCTGTCTCCAATCAAGATGCCATTTGCTTGGAATCTTTTCCTTACAGTCTCTGTGGAATAAGCAGATGAGATTCAGCTAATTCTGGAAAAAGTAGACATCTAATATGTCTCCGAATGTTGCATATAGCTGTTACACGACATAATATAAAGAAACAATCAATATTCTCAGGAAGAATCATATCCATTACTTGGCTAAGTAACAGTCTGGTGAGATGAGAATTTCATTCTGTATGTTTGCAAGAGTTTAATAATTGTAACTATTTTCAAAAATGCAATCAGGGGGCGCCGTACGATGGCTGTCTGTCTCGTCTTTTTCCTTCTGTAAAATGTATGTTTTAGTTTATTTTTAGTTTTGTGTTATGTGGGGGGAGGTGGGAGGGGTGGGGGAAACGTTTTTAAATCTCTTTCCTCGATGGAGATGTTACTTTTATGTGTCGTATCTCCGTCTGCACTGCGGCCTAACATCGAGGAGCTGGCGGCCTCTTGCTGGGACCTTGGGAGTTCCAACCGTGGGAGCCTTGTGGACAACAACATGGCAGCCTGCGAACTTTAACACTGTGGAGCTCGCAGTCACTGGTTAGGGACCGATTTCGGGAACTCCAAGCTGCGGGAGCTTCTATCGCCCCGACGTGGGGGCTTCGATCGCCGGTTGCAGGAGCTTTGATCGGCCAGACTGTGGATGGTTTGACTGCCCCGGCCGTGGGAGAAAAGGAGGAAAGTAGTTAAGACTTTACTGCCTTCCATCACCGTGGGGAATGGGGAGGAACCACTGTGGTGGATGTTTATGTCAAATTTTTATGTAGTTGTGTGTCTTGTTGCTTTTTCGGTATGACTGTATGGTTAACCAAATTCCTCGTATGTTGAAAAACTGGGAACTCTTTCAAGAGAGTTAGATTTAGCTCTTAGGGCCAAAGGAATCAAGGGATATGGGGGAAAAAAAGCAGGAAGGGGGTGCTGATTTTAGATGATCAGCCCATAATCATATTGAATGGTGGTGCTGGCTCGAAGGGCCGGATGGCCTACTCCTGCACATCTGTTTCTATACTTGGCTAATAATTACAATTATGATTAAGATTATCTGCTGAAGAACTGTGATAAGAAAACAGCCAGGGTTTTGTCATAGAGTGATACAGAGTGGAAACAGGCCCTTCGGCCTAACTTGCCCACATCGGCCAACACGTCCCAGCTACACTAGTCCCATCTGCTGCGCTTGGTCCATATCCCTCCAAACCTGTCCTATCCATGTACCTGTCTAAATGTTTCTTAAACATTGTGATGGTCCCAGCCTCAACTACCTCCTCTGGCAGGTTGTTCCATATACCCACCACCCTTTGTGTGAAAAAGTTACCCCTCAGATTCCTATTAAATCTTTTTACTTTCACTTTGAACCTATGTCCTCTGGTTCTTGATTCCCCTACTCTGGGCAAGAAATTCTGTGCATCTTCCCGATCTATTCCTCTCATGATTTTATACATTGGCATTTAAGGGATTGTCAGAAACATTTTTGTCATCAGAAAGTTTAAAATTAGGCCATTGACTATTTTTTAATTAAATATTAGACTCATTGGATGTTCCATTCAAATAAATGGAGACAGAAGAGACTGTAAATGTTGGAATCATGAGCAAAAAACTGCTCAGTGGGCTAGTCAGTTTCCATGGAAGAAACGAGATTGTGATGTTTTGGGTTGGCAACCTTCAAGAACATTCAAATAAATGTTTTGCTAAACAGATCTTGTTTTTTAAATAGCTTTAATCATCTTAACAAATTAGGCAGCTTAATTTCTTTTTCAGGAGCACAATGGTCTGCATGATTTTTTTGTTTGAAATACATGAAATAACTACATCAAGGTAAGCATGAGATGGACTCGTTCATTAGTTTAGTCTACTAACTTTTCACCTTTCAGACAGTGATTCAACTCTTCCCTAGTTAATGATCTAAAAATTAATTAAGTTTCATCATAGTGGGAATGCGTGTACAATGTTTAAACTGACCATAATTTTTAATTAAATATTAGACTTACTGGATGTTCCATTCAAATAAATGGAGACATTCATAGAGTTATGTACAGCATGGAAACTAGTCTTTCAACCCAACGCGTTCATTGCAAGCAAGGTCTTCCTGAATTAGATGCATTTGCTTGCATTTCGCCCTTCTCCCTCTGCCCTGGTCAATCCTCGTGGTTGGTTTATTTTCACAACAATGCAGATAGATGCTGTCTCTCAGAATTCACCCCAGGAAAATTTCCCACTGTCTTTGTTATTTCCATCCATAGAATCATAGTTATACAGCATGGAAACAGGCCCTTCAGCCCAACTTGCCGACGCCAACCAACATGCCCATCTACACTAGTTTCACCTGCCTGCTTTTGGACCATATCACTCTAAACCTATCCCATCCATGTACCTGTCTAAATGTTTTTAAAATGATGCAATAGTACCTGTGTCAACTACCTCCTCTGGCAGTTTGTTTCATTCATTCACCCATCCTGCTCTCCCCCCCCCCCCCCTCCCCTCCCTCCCTCCCCCCCCCCCCCCCCCCCCCCCTCCCCCCCCCCCGTGTATAAAATAGGTACCCTTCAGGGTTCTCGATTATCTGACTCTGGTCAAAAGACTGCATTTATTCCTCTTTAGTAAACTTCTATAAGAATACCCCTCATCCTCTTGCACTCCAAGGAATAATGTCCTAGCCTGCCAAACCTCCTCCAACAGCTCAGCCCTCGAGTCCTGGCAACATCCTCATCTGCACCGGTTCTCTGCACCGTTTCCAACTTGACAACATCTTTCTGATAACACGATGACCAAAAACCGATCAGAATACTCTAAATGGTGCCTCAGTTGTCTTAAATAACTGCAACATGACCTCCCGACTTCTATGCTCAATACTTTGAGTGATGAAGGCCAATGTGGGAAAATCCTGGGAAAAATGTTCTATCTATCTTATCTATGCCTTTCCTAATTTATAAATTAGTATCAGGTCTCCCCTAAGCATATCAGGTCTCCCCTAAGCATCCGATGTTCCAGAGAAAATTATCCAAATATGTCTGACTTCTCCTTATAGCTAATACCCCATCATTTAAACAGATAATAGTCTTCCCACTAAGTTTGTGGCTATTTTTCTCATTCCCCAGAGACAAGAACCTAGTATGTACTGAAATATTATATTGAGAAAAATAAAAGATTTCTAGCACAATTTGTAGAAGTAAATGAGATATTTTCAATGTCATGACAAGTATTTATTTATGAATTAAATACAGTCTCACTGGGATTTAAGGGATTCTGTGGCGTTGAATTAGCTACTGTAAGTGTAAGTGCAAGTACTACAATGCAAGTGTCTACGTGTCAACAGAATATCCTTGGCTATAAAGGCAAACCATGCTGGAATTTTCTGAAAAGGACGCAGGCAGGTGCTTTAATGTGTAGTCTCTGTAAAATCAAAATATTAATTTTACAATCGATAGTCATTTTTAATTGTTAATTTATTCTGTAAGTTATCATTCGGTATTCTACAGCCAGTCTTACTTCTAATGAAATAATCAACACAGTCGACATTCGTACAAACTAAGGACAACATTAATATGGGTCGGCTTACCATTGTACCAGAAATAAATATAGCCAAGGACAAGAGTGCATGTCAAATTGCATCATACCCACATTTACAAGGAGAATTTTTAAATAAATGTCGACTAAAATTAAACATTTCATATGGGGTCAAATCAATGATAAATGCCAGTGCCAAAATAATAAATATCAAATTCTATAATTATTATAAAAATTTATATATTTCTGTCTGGAAAAAGAGACATCAATGGCTTTCTCCCTTCACGCCTTTTTACTAAAGAAGACATTTTTCAAGCAATCATGTAGGATCTTTACAAGTAAATTTGTTAAAGTCTTGTTACAAAATAGAGGGGAAGAGCAAATATATACACACACACATATACTTCTGAGATTTGGCCGTGGGACTACGCCAAAACTGTAAACGATAGCGCCACAATTTTAACACCACCTTAATCACCATTGTCCTGGCGACTGTCAATGAAAAGTTTTATTTAAATTGGTGTTATATTTTTAAAGTTAGAGATTTTAAAGTTTAAAAATTACATTTTAATCCGACTTCTTAAAGGTCCTCAGCGTATGATGTCACAAAGCGACACGCACAACTTTAATTGTGCCCCCTCCCCCCGAGGAGCGCAGCACCAGAGAGAAGGCAAAACAAGATGCCACCTTCTCCCCTTCTCTGTCCCCCCTCGCTCGCCAATGGGAGACACTCCCCGTCCGGCAACGGGCTTCGTCAGTTGGAGAGGTTTGCCGGGCCCGCAGGATCGTCAGTTGGGGAGCTTTGTCGCAGGAAAGGCCCGCAGAAGAGATTTGGGTCCAATGGGTCCACTTGCTCTAGCGCGGCGCCAGAGAGAAGGCGAAAGAGCATGGCCGCTGGCAGGTCGGCCACTCTCCTGCTGTTACCCTCTGCGATGGCCGCCCGGGGCCGGGGTGAGTGCCTCCCTTTCCCCTTTCCTCTCCCCCCTTGTCCGCACCTGGCCCCGGGGGAGACTCCAAGCAGGAGGACGATGGTCGCGCTTCAACCAACGGCGTCATCAACTCCCCGTAGCTGCCCAAGCCCACCGCCAATGACCATCACCGGAATACAACCTCCATCGGGTAGCTTCTTCTCCTCCTCCTCCCGTGTCTCCTCCAGCGCCCGCTTCAACCGGCGGCGTCGACGACGATTCCAACCAAAATGGCTGCCGCTCTCCTTCTTCTCCTACACCCGCTCCGCCATCTGCTGCATGTCTCCTGCCGCTGCGCTGCCTGCCGGGAGGTGTAGTCCCAGCTCCCGCCGCCACGCTGCCCGCCGGGCGGTATAGTCCCAGTGCACTGGACATTCTACGGACTACAACCCCACCGCACGCACACACAGTGTTATAATAGTAATCTAATATTATAATAATACTTAAAGTATAACATTGTAAGAATATAAAATGTTCTATTCTATATCTTTCAATATATATCTATCTCTTGCAGGGGAGGGAGATGTGGGGGGTCTGACTGATGCTCAAGTTGAGGGAGGGGAGTGCAGTGGGGTGGGGGTGGAGTGGGAGAGGGAGGAGGGGAGTGGGGGGGAGTAGGGGAGGGAGGGGTGGGTGGGTTTGAGGAACGGGTGGGGGTGGGGAGGGAAGTGGAGGGTGTGGGGAGTGGGAGAGGGATGGAGTTGGTGAAGGGGGGATGGGGTGGGGAGGAAGAGGGGGAATGGAGTGGGTGAGGGGGTGGGGAGGAGGAGGGGGAATGGAGTGGGTGAGAGGGTGAGGCGTAGGGGGGATGGAGTGGGTGAGTCCATGGCTTGCTCTCGCTGCAGCGCTGGTGCCACGGGGCCACATCAGTGACACCCTCGCCCCTTCCCTGTCCCCCCTCTACGTGGAATGGGCCCAACGTACGTAAATATATGTTTTTCTGTGATTTTGCCAAAACGGTAAACCATAGCGCCACAATTTTTGCGCTACCTTAATCACCACTCTCGCGGCGACTCTTTGGAACAATTTAAATTGGTCTTATATTGTTTAAGTTAGAGACATTTTAAAGTTCAAAAATCTCATTTCTAAACACATTTTTCCACGGGCTGCTGTGCGTATGACGTCACCATAGGGCACACACGGACTCTCTCTTCACTCACACAAACAAGATAGACGCCGTTAGCGGAGCCGCCCACCCGCAATCAGGGGCCCCCCTCTCCTCTCACCCCTCGTTTCTATCCTCTCTCTCCTCGCTTCTCTCTCCCCTCTCCCCCACAACCGCCGTGAGTAATCCCAGCTCGGCTAGGCCACAGCCGTCGCCGCGCTGCCCGTCTCCAGTTGTCCGCCGCTCCGGAAAAGTAAGAGTGGAGGGGACGGGGAGGGTGGGAGGAGGAGAGAGTGGGGGTGGGAGGGAGAGTGCGACTGGGGTGGGGATGGGGGGGGGAGGGGGGTTGGTAGTGGGGGGGGGGAAGAGAGAGTGGGAGAAAGGGGGGGTGGGGGAGAGTAAGAGTGGGGCTGGGGAAGGAGAGAATGGGGGGGTGGGTGAAAGAGAATGGGGGAAAGGGGGTGGTGGGGAAAGGGGAGGTGGGGGAGTGTTAGTGGGGGTGGGGGAGGAGAGAATGGGGGGGTGGGGGAGGAGAGAGTGGGCAAAAGGGGGGTCGTGGGGAAAGGGGAGGTGGGGGAGAGTTAGAGTTTTTGAAAATGCATACACTTGTTTAAGTTTCACAGGAAATTAAATAATAGACTTGCAAAAAATGTTACTGTGTTAATGAACAAAAAAGGCAACAGATTCAAAACAGCTGGCACCCTCATTATGTGGGAGAACATTCAGATCTCATGGCTTATCTTTAACACAGGCAATATTTTCCCTAAGCACCTGGTCAAAGGTAACAAAAGGCTGAACTGGGAAAACAGATAAAATGTAGTAAAAATGCTGGGAACGTCATTCAGGAATGAGTTTATCTAGAAAGCATTTAATTAAAAACACCCCCTCATTCTGAAGAACAGAGCAAACAGTATTCCAAAATATTTGTGGACCTTGCCTGATAAACATTTTTTTCATTGGTACAATGATAAATATTTCTGAAAGCAACTCTTAATCAAACTACTTACCAACAATATGGACCAATGTGGCCAGCTGTTCATTTTGCACTAACTGGGCAAATACCACTTCTCCTCTGAAATCTGCAATCCCGTGAAAACCCAATGCCAACTGTGCTCCCAGTAGGATTTCCTGCACAGGCTCCTTGCATTCTTCGATTGCACTCACTGCTCTACCAGAAAGAAAACCAACAACTTCCATAACACAGGAATGGGTTTGAACTCATTCTACTCTGTTCAACTAATGTGGAAACTTATACTATGGACACGTATGTCTTATGTATTCTTTAAAGATTCCAGTAGTAAATATACTGTACAATTTCAAACAAATTGGAATTTACCCACACATCTAAATGCAATTCCAAAGCAGAAAAATTGAATTAAATATTAACTAAGATGTTAGGTCTCTTTGATCAAAAAGGGAGAGAAGGATTTATCATAACTGCACACCATAGTATGTGTTGTGTATACATTTATCATGGATCTTGATTTTTAAGTGTGTCAGAGGTGACCCACCATAACAATGAATGTGGAAACTGGAAATAAAAACAAGAAAATCGGAGATTTACGGTGGAATTCCAGTAAGTGCCGATCATCTCTGTGGCCACAACCAGATGCCGAACTTGAAAGGCACTCTGTGTCATGTCTATTTTATCACTGTGACATTTTGGTCACATGTCTTCAAGTGAATGTTGGAGCCCGGAAATAGAGAGCTTCAACATTTAAAATGGTGAAAAATCAGCACAAGTCATTGGGATAAAGAAAAGCACCAAACCCACACCATTTACTTCTTTCTTGCGTATGTATATTTACATGATATTTTGACGAACCTTCATTTATGCAGACCAGGCTTGTGATGCTTAAAAACCTGATTTTGGAAAATGTTATATTAAATGCTCAATAACATGCAACGAAACACCATAAGAATGGCTGTGTTTCCCACTGTTACAGAAAATCCATTTGCAACATGACTGCACAATTCAAGAATACATGCATTTGAGAATTGAAGCATGACAATTTGTTTTGCTAGTGATTTTTCTTCAGGCAGAGAGTCTGTAAAAGATCGAGGAGACTTGGGGATATTGTCATTTTGTGTGCAGTGGGCATCCCTGGGTTAAGAGTTGATTCCATTAAAAAAAACATATATATCAAAAAAAAAATCATGTCAAAAGTACATAAATCACTTGACAAGTAACCGTACCTCCACAGTAATGTAATGAGTCATGCTGGTGAGGACCAGTTAACAAGAACATTTATTTATCGTCTTCCAATGCCTGGTTACATTGGTACCAAATGAGGATGTCCCGCGGTCAATGGGTGGTTTCAAAGCATTGAAGTATTGGTAGTTGTTACATTATTTAATAGAGAGAGCTTTAAATTGCTTTCAAGAGAGAGCTAGATAGAGCTCTTAAGGATAGCGGAGTCAGGGGGATGTGGAGAAGGCAGGAACGGGATACTGATTGAGAATGATCAGCCATGATCACATTGAATGTTGGTGCTGGCTCGAAGGGCCGAATGGCCTACACCTGTGTCTATTGTCTAGAGCACCGTTGCACATGAATCAATGGAACTAATTGCTTGCCAATGTTCAAAGCAACTCTCTTCAGTGGCCTCCTGAAATCAAACAGGCAGACAGTGTTCTTAAGAACAACAGTACTGTATCTGATTTCTGCAGAGAGGTTGTACAGAAAGATTTTTTTCTCAAAGACTGGTTCGTGTTTGAACTTAATTACATATTTATGGGGGTCGACTGAAAGTACTGGGTGGACATACATCGGGTAACGCAAGCCAATTAAGCTGAAATTTCTACACCTTCAAATCAAGTCATCCCTTCACTTTCACATTAACGTATGAAATGCAAGGGTAAATCTCAGCCTGGTAACTTGTGTAAACCTAGTTTTAAAAAAAATCAAGATCCATGGAAATGAGAGCTCTGATGAGGATGCATGGAGGCTCCGAGAAAAAAGCAGACAAATTAAGTGAGTGGGCAACAACTTGGCAGATGTTCAATGTCAGAAAAATGTGATGTTATCCACTTCAGCACAGAAGGCAGGCATTTTTTTAAATGATAAGTGTTTGGGAAATGTTAATGTTCAAAGGGACCCGGGTGCCCTTGTACACATGTCATTGAGAGCTCATTTGTAGATGCAGCAGATGATTAGGAAGGCAGATGACATTTATTGCAAGAGTAAAGATGGCTCACTAAAATTATATGGGCCCCGGTGAGACTACTTCTGGAGTATGCATAATTTGGGTCTCCATATTTATAAAAAGAAGTGCAGCTACAGAGAAAGTGCTGCAAATATTCATAATTCTGGCTCCTGAAATGGCCAGTCCATCACATGAAGACAGACTAAGCATATAAGCCCATTCTCTATAGTTTAAAATACTGACACAACCACACTAAAATGTGCAAAATTCAGAGGGGTTGGCAGGGATAATAGATACAAAGATAATGTTTTCCCAGCGAAGAAAAATGTAACGTCAAAGTCTCAAAATATGAGGAAGGCTCATTCAGATTGCAATAAACGACATCTGGAGTATTATGACGAATTTTGCATTGAAGTATAGTACTGCGGGGACTCAAACCAGAAGCTGATGGGTTTTTGGATATTAGAGATATTAAAGGCAGGACTATTTCGTGCTGGTCCACCATCTTAGAGAATGGCAAATACTTTGTGTTTCCTTTTTCACTTAAATGCAGGACATTCGACCCAAGTACTTCCAAGTAAAGCCCTAAATGGACATTCCCCCCCCACATCAAAAATCTTCTAACCCACCTCTCTAACTCCAGGTCCCTCAGGTCGGCCGACTTGGGGCTACTCACTATCCCACGGTCTAGGCTTAAGCTCAGGGGTGATCGCGCTTTTGCGGTTGCAGCTCCTAGACTGTGGAACAGCATCCCTCTCCCCATCAGAACTGCCCCCTCCATCGACTCCTTTAAGTCCAGGCTCAAAACCTATTTCTACTCCCTAGCGTTTGAGGCTCATTGAGGAGGCGCTGTGAACTATTTTGTATGTGCTGTTATGTTTGCGTGCTACTGTATGTTTCATTTTTTCCTTAGTACCTAATCAGATGTACAGCACTTTGGTCAACGTGGGTTGTTTTTAAATGTGCTATACAAATAAAATTGACTTGACTTGACTTGGAAGTTTAATGAGATTTAGCATGTCGAAAAATACTCTATCAAACTTCTAAAATGTACTGTGGATAGTGTACTGACTGGATGCTTCATGGCCAGTTTTGGAAATTCAAGGATGAAGGAGTCTACATTGCAGTGAAGCTTAAACAGTAGTGGACATTTCCCAGCCCAAAATGAATATGGACCTCCTCGCCAGCAAAGAGAACTTCAGGAAGATCCTCAAGATGTCAACATGCTCTCTTCTCACTGCTACCATTGGGAAGAAGGAACAGGAGCCCAATAACTGTTAACTCGATTCAAGAAGAGCTTTTTCCCATTAACCACCACATTCTTCAACCACACTAACCACAACCCTACCTCAGCACTGAACCACTATGGACTTTACACTACCAAGATTGCTCAATGTAATTTGGTTTTTGCATTAGTTTACTTAGAATAACAAATAATTTATGTATATTTATTGTCGCTATTTTTGTTACATCCAATGTGCCTGTAAGCTGCAGCAAGTAAGATTTCCATTGATATGGTTTACATCAAATTCATGTGACAAATAAACACTCACTTAAAGAACTTGGGAGGGCCTACGCATAACATGATAAGTGGGATAATGTAGTACTAAAAACTATTATATAATGCCATTGTAAATATAACAATTGATTTTTTTGGGCCAGTTTGGTATTTATTACAAGGAAATGTTTAAGCAGCACTCACTTGTTCACCTCCATGTCACTTGCCAAGAATGTCACAAGAACCGTGATATGAAGACAGGAGATCGGTATCATTGCCTTAGATAGTCTTTCATCTGTTTGGACCACAAGTTCTTGCACAGCCTGGATGCCACCTATAATCTTAAACAAGTAGGAAAAGTTTAAAAAATACTTGGAAATATATTTCGATTACAGCAAATTACAGCAATAGAAAATTTGTACTTAGTATCACGTTTTTATTTACACACCAAAGGTGTATTGGTAGGTTAAATTGCTATTGTAAATTATTCTAGTGTACTAAGTGCAAAAGAACCAGAGGGGAGTGAAGGAGACATTAAGGTGGGAATAAGCTGTAGGGCTACAGGGGAAAAGGCATTTGGTTTGGGACTGATGGGATTGCTTTGGAGAGATCCGGTATGGCTAAGGACCTAATGGGTCCTTCTGAGCCACAATAAGTATATAAATACTGAAGTGTGAACTGCAGATAAAATAGACACTACAATGAAGCTCAAACAGGAGCACAAAAAAAAAGGTTTCTTCATGACAGAGCTGTTCCCAAACCAAGCTGTGATGCAACTCGGAGTATGTCTTCTATGGTGCGTCTGTAGAAGTTTGTAAGAGTCATTTGAAACTTGCTGAATCTCTTCAGCCTCCTCAGGAAGTAGTGGTGTCAGTGTGCCTATTTGGCTATCGCATTAATCACAACAGATTGTTGGTAAAATTAACACCAAGAAACCTGAAGCTCTAAACCATTTCCACTTCGGCACCACTGATGCTGATTGGGGCATGTACTCCACCATGCTTCCGGAAATCGATAATTAACTCCCTTCAGCTTGCTGACATTGAGAGAGAGAGGTTATTGTCTGGACACTATGTTACTAAGATCTCTATCTCTTTCCTGAACTCCATCTTGGTCACAATTCGGCCCATCACAGTGGTGTCGTCTGCAAATTGTAGATGCAATTAAAACTGATTCTAATTAGAATTGGGTGCACAATCATAGTGTACAGGGAGTATTGTAGGCTGCTCAGAATGCATGCTTGAGGGGAACCGGTATTGAGAATTATTGTGGAGGAGATGTTGCCACCTATCCAAACTGATTGTGGTCTGTGGGTCAGAAAGTTACAGATCCAGTGGCAGAGGGCAAGTGCTGAGTCATCTGTTGCAACAGAAAGCAAAATGCAGTGTATCAAGGCTGACTGGCAGGCTGAAGTTAATGTGCACCATCACCAGACTCTTGAAGCATTTTACAATGGTCGATGACAAGAGCCACTGGACGGCGGTCTTTAAGGCACTCTACTTTACTTTTCTTTGGCACTGGGATAATAGTGATCTTCTTAAAACAGGAGAGAACTTCAAAATGGTGGAGTGAGAGGTTAAAGATGTTGGGGAATACCTCTGCCAGCTGAAATGCACAGTTCCTGAGGGACCAGGTTCAGCACTCCATCCGGAACAGTTGCTTTCAATGGATTCACTCTCAGGAAGGCTGATCTAAGGTCTTTCACAATAACCACTTGCATTACTATGGTCTAGTTTACCCATTATAACGGATATATATATTGTATATTTATTTGTTGTTATATTTAATGTGTCTGCAAAGCTGCAGCCAGGAAGAATTTCATTGTTGCATTCTTCGTGTATATGACAATTGAACAGACATGACTGTGGCAAGTAAGTCATCTTGCAACCACAACAACCTGACTGCGGGCGAGGCACAGCGGGAGAAGGGAAAGACATTGTGGCCTTCCATCACAGTGAGGAGAGAGAGGACTGGAGGAGACTCACTGTGATGGATGTTTCTTTGATGGATGTTTCTTTTTTTGTGTGTTTTTGGGGTTGGGTGGTTTGAGTGCCTGTTTGATGCTTTTATTGTTGGACTGTGTTTTTGGGGGTTTTGGGGTGTGTGATTTGAATGCCTATTTAATGCTTTTATTGTTGGACTGTGTTTTGGGGGTTTTTTGGGGTTGGGTAATTTTGGGTGCCTGTTTAGTGCTTTTATTGTTGGACTGTGAGTGATTGAATTAACATTTTGTTCAAGATGGCCGCGCCGTTGTGTTTGGCTGCCTGCCACTGTATGTTTCTTTTTTTTCCTGGTCAGATGTGCAGCACTTTGGTCAACGTGGGTTGTTTTTAAATGTGCTATACAAATAAATTGACTTGACTTGACTTGACTAAACCCACAAATGCAGGGGACACCGGGCGCCCTTTCTGGTCGCAGCCACCTTCGGGCTCCGCGGCTGCGTCCCTTGGTCTAGTAAATGAAGCGAGGGGCCAAGTGGCCGCAGGTTCGGTGGTGTTGTTCTTTGGGTCCCCGTAACTTATTGACGTGCAGAATGTAAATCAAAATAAAGAAAAATCTAGTTAACGCAAATTATTATTATTTTTTATCCACTGTCTATCAGGCAGTGTGACACAGTTCTTTCCCTTTGGCTGGCAAAAGAGTTAACGTAACTGAGCTCACAGCAAATCATTTGATTGGCACCTCACATACTACCACAAACGTTCACTGCAGCGACCTCTGATGCATTGCAGTTGCAATGTGTATCAGGTACAATACATGCTGAGGGAAGGTCTAGATTACTCCAACAATACCTCGCAAACCCGTGGCCTCCAATACTAAGAAGGCCAGGTTTATCAGGCACCTAGGGGCACCATCACCTGCAGGATGCTCCTAGCTGTCCGATGAACCTGGACTTCTTGGTGTTCCATCCATCTGATATGGAAATATTTTGCCATTCTTTCCCTTGTTGCTTCTTTTTTATTTTTGTTTTAATTTTTTCTCTCATGTTCTACCTTTCACCAAGGTGACAGACGCTCCATTGTCAAATCATTTGTTCCAGAGATATAAAATGCAAAATGTTTCAAACTTAAAGGGGGGGGGGGGGGGGAAGGGGGGGGGATATAAACCACCAAATTAGACATGTCATGAGTTGCTCTGCTTCAGCAAATTATAGGCATCTTTGAAGTGAGAAGATATGGACAGAACACTGTCTTTACTACATATTCAACATTTCCAAGAACATAAATCATTATCTTGTTTGTAATGATTTTAAACCGTGCTTTCAATTACTGGAACATGCAAAACATGATTCAAAACAGAACTTATCCATGATTCTCTTTAGTTTAGAGATACAGCGCAGAAACAGGCCCTCTGGCCCAGAGTCCGTGCTGACCAGCAATCCCCGTACACTCTCACTATCCTACATACACTAGGGACAAATTAGCATTTTACCAAGCCGATTAGCCTACAAACCTGTACGCCTTTGGAGTGTGGGAGGAAATTGGAGATCCTGGGAAAATCCCACGCAGGTCACAGGAAGAATGTACAAACTCCAAACAGACAGCACCCGTAGTCAGGAACGAATATGGGTCCCTGGCGCTGTAGGGCAGTAACTCTATCGCTGCACCACTTTGATTAATACACCAGTATTGCGTGAAAATAGCAAGTTTAACGTTGGGAAGAGTTATTAATGGTGCTTGTTTGTGGTTGTTGAAATTCTTATCCACGAGAATAAAAAGTACTCAAAATTTTTTTAAAGCGGATTGACAGAAGTGCACATGATAGAAGTAGAAACACATAAATTCCTAAAAGCACAAGAATATGCATAACCAAAACAGGCCATTGTGAATCATTTGAGCAATCACAAAATTTGAATAAAACATCATATGCTAGTCTACCTCACATATTCTTCATTTACAGGATGTGGTTGCTACGGAATCAAGGGATATGGGGGAAAGCAGGAACAGGGTACTGATTTCCATGCTTCTACCTATTGGTCTCTTTTAAATGCACTTATTTGCACTCTTTACAATACAATTAATAAGGATTTTTTTCACATTAGATGTTCTGGAGACAAACAGATGAACACCCATGCTCAGCTCAACACATTGGAACAGGTTAATAAGCTAACAGACTTGATTACCGATACAGTGATCTTAAACTTCCTGCATATCTTTTGTAACAAAGTCAATTATAAGTAAAATTATTACCTTTGGGTTGGTTATTGGTATAGATACAAAATAATTTGGATGCGCCTTTTTTTTCTTTATCTGCCCTGTGTCATCATCGTTCTCCCCACCTAAAGTACGCTTTCTCTTTTTCTTTGAATTCTTTGCAGGATTTAGAGACTGAAACGAAAAATCACAATGAAAATAGAGTGTCATTCCTCAAAACGTGTTTGCTTCAAAACCAAGGCTGAGGAAATATCTCCATTGACTCTTTCAAAATTCTACAGATGCACCATAGAAAGAATACTGCTGGGTTGCATCACATATTGGTTTGGGAACAGATCTGCCCAAGCCTGCAAGAAACTGCAGAGTTGGAGATGTAGCCTAGTCCATCACCCAAATCAAACTCCCTACCATTGCTACAAAATCAGAATTGCCTCACCCTGGTCATTCCTTCTTCTCCCTGCTTCCATCAGTCAAAAGATACAGAAGCTTGAAAGTGTGTACCCACCACACTGAGGAACAGCTTATTCCCCTCTTTTATCAGCCTTTTCAATAGTCCTTCCATAAGATGTGGTTGTGTCAGATTAACCTCTACCCATTGCAAACATTGGACTTTGTCTGTGGAACTGACGCTACAAGGCTGCAAACTACATTCTGCACTCTGTACCTTCCCTTTCGCTCAGGCTATTGATCTTCAGTGTGACTTGATTGTATTTATGTATCATATATCTGATCATTTGGAGAGTATGCAAAACAAAGTTTTTCACTGTACCTTGGTACATGTGACATAATAAACACAAAGCCTAAACATCAAGGGTTTTCCAATAGCCAATTAACCAACTAGGATCTTTTTGGAATGTGGGACAAAACCAGAGCACCCAGTGGGAATCTACACATTCTAAAGAAGAACATGCAAACTCCACATCGGCAGCTCCGGAAGTCATGATTGAACCTGTGACCTTGTGTGGCAGCAGCACCAGCTGCTGCATTAGCAAGTAGAAACAAGGAACTGCAGATGCTGGTTTTTATCAAAGATATTCGGATTTCTGGAAGAAAGATTGGATGACATTCGGATCAGAACCCTTCTTCAAAGCCTTTAGAAGGGTCCCGACCCGAAGCATCACCCATCCTTTTTCTCTGAGATGTTGCCTGACTCCAGCACTTTGTGTCTATCTTTGCTGCATGACCATGTTACCTGTGCTCTGGTAAAAAAAATTAAAAACTTGCATTTATATAACTTTTCATGATCTGCCAGTGGCCTTAAAGCAGTATATATAGATTTATACAAAAAAAGGGGGGAAAAAAATCATCTCTCGTATGGAACTCTCAGAGCATCTGTGTGGCTTCGTAAAATGATACTTATGTGGTCAGTCTAGCTATTTTAGGAAATAAAAAATACCCACAACAAAAGGTCTAAGGTTATGCACTTGAACAATAATGTGTACACGAAAACTGAGGTGAGAAGGAACTTTTCACCCAGAGTTGTGAATTTGTGGAATTCTCTGCCACAGAGGGCAGTGGAGGCCAAATCACTGGATGGATTTAAGAGAGAGTTAGATAGAGCTCTAGGGGCAAGTGGAATCAAGGGATATGGGGAGAAGGGCAGGCACGGGTTATTGATTGTGATGATCAGCCATGATCCAATGAATGGCGGTGCTGGCTCGAAGGGCAGAATGCCTCCTCCTGCACCTATTTTTCTATGTTTCTATGAATCGGTTTTTGCACATTCCTCACCAGTACTCTGAATCCATCCACATAGAAAAGACCCAGATTCAGCATAATGTAAGTTTCAAAAGCCAGCTTATTGTGCAATCACTTGGAACAGCTCTGAATATCAAACAAGCATTTCTGGAAGGCCATGGGATCAGATCCAGAATAGTGAACGTGCAGAGTTTAATTTAGTTAATGATACATGTAAAGACAATTTACAGAAAGAGAACATTAGTTAAAGGTTTGGGGGGGGGGGGGGGGGG